>NC_058105.1:110754000-111360000 GCF_020171115.1 Neogale vison | reverse complement strand
GGATATTTTATTCCGTTGGAAGGCTGTATTTTGGTATCAACAAAAAAAGAAGCAAAAAAGAAAACTGGAGATAATTATTTATAAGTAGGAATGGAGCTGGAGAGTGGACTAACAGACTCCTCAGCCCTTAGAAATCTGGGAGCGTCTACCATGTGATTTCCGGACGAGACTTGGACCTCGAGGCGTTGTTCAGTCAGTAAATGCCTTGTACGCGGAGTGTGCCTGGCACTGTGCCTTGTGAATTTGTTTCTAAAGAACTGAATGGAAGATGATGGTTTTTATTTCTTATTTTGAGAAGTGTTTATATACTTGTTAGCTGATTGGGGGCCCGAATGCATTTGTCTTTGAAACGTGGATTATCTCTTAAGATCTTTCAGATACTGTGCATTGCCCAGACCCGGTTATTGATTGATATTCCGGACAGAGCCGGCCAGGCCAGAGGCTCCAGCAGTTTTCTATAGTTTGGGGGGTTTTAAATCATAAAGTGGCTTTCTTTCAGAATTCCTAAAGCTTCCGGCATTCCACCCCTTGAGGCAAAGCTCACGTTGCATTGAGAGAGGGAGGCTATGGATTAGAAACGGTGGGAAAGCAGAGAACTGTATGGTGGGAAGCCATGCAATTAAAAAACTGACTGAAATTATTACCTGATTTCATAATTGACAGAATATTTAATTCAGATATAGTAAATTGACACACCTCTACACAGAGACAATTATGACTGACTGTATAACACCTGACAGAATCAATTATAACTGACTGTTGTTTGATACCTTTGCACGGAAATAAATGAAACAGACATTCAGAACAGAGACGGCTGCTGCCTGTGTGCCTAAGCCTGCCTTAATTAAAATAAAATAACCAGTAGGCGATGTTAAAAAGTCTTTGCCTCGTGGGTTTCTAGTTGAATGTGTTTCCTTAAGTCCAAAGGGGGTTTTTACAAAGAGTACAGCTGAAAGAGATTTTTGGTTTACTGATACGGAAGTAAAATCTCTGAAGTGGAGATGCTTTCCTTTGATGGGAAAATACTCCCATTTGACCAAACAGTTCTAATGTTTGCTTGAATCTGTTACTTCTAAATAAAATATTTAAGACAGGTTCGACCTGCAGGTGATGGTTTAGTTCATCCCGTGTAGAAAACACCGTAACTTGCCTGATGATGAGGTTTTTTATTCTAATCAGTAGAAACCACCTTTTAAATGAGCAGTTCATTTTAGTATCTGATAAAATACTGTCAATAATTAATGTCTAGGCTACCTTGTTTTTTCACTGTTTTCATAAGGGTTGGGAACAGGATGTTTCTGATAACCAGTATATGACTCTAAGGAGTCAGCATGTAGAAAGCCTGGGAAGCTGCAGATACGCGTTCCTCGAAGGTTATTCCCAGGAAAAGAAGATTCACTTCACTGGGGTACTAAGATGAGTGATTTCCAGGTGATAGTTGAGGCCACTGGAGTTGATTTCGCTGATGCACCTGAGTGTAGAAAGAGCATTTCCTTCCCCAGTTGACGAAGTTTGGATTTTTCCACGCTGGTTGCTGAAACAGCAACAGCCCCGGCCCCTGGCATCACTGTGGACCAGGCTGGGCTGGTCTTCCCTGCCCCTTGCCGGATGGCCTCTTGGATTCTCTTAACAGTTGTTGTCATTGGGTGCCTGACCTGCGGTGCCTGTGTCCGTGGCCTCTTTACCGACTCCCAAAACCAGAGCAGGGAGAAGGAATCACGTGCTCCTAGCCACATTAACTGGTTTCCACCATTTAACACTGGTATTTTCCCTTGAGTTCTACGGTGGTGGGCGTAGCAGTAAAGGAAACAGGAGAGCAGTTTCATGCGAAGCCTAACGTAGGGGGCCTAGGTGCCTGAAGGGGGCCAAGAATAAGCACAAAGAAGGGGTGAGCCCTCCCTCCCCACCCCCGCTCCCCGCTCTGGCGCGCCTGTGCCAGCTCGTGCAGTTCTATTTCCTAGAAGACCTTCCATATGTTATTGATTAAATTCTCACTGGGGAAGCAAGTGGGAGCTTTTATCTGCATGTCCAACTGGCGTGCAGTGGTGCCTTAGCTGTATTGACCGGCTATGGGATATGCTGGCGGTCACACTCATCTTTTCCGAAGAAGAGCACCGAGTGACGCTGGTTGTCATTCTAACTCTGCTGTGTGGCAGCGTAAATAGTCCCCTTTCTAACCAACCTGGTGGGAAAAGTCAATATCCCATCAGCAAAGGAGGTAAACACATCAGGAGCGAGGCCCTCTCCCTTCCTCCCCTGCCCCGGATTCCGGCGGCTCTTGAAATGTGCGCCCCCAGTCAGCACCTGCGTGTGTGTCATTCACATGCACGGGGCGCGGGCCCGCCGCTCTGGCCTGCGGGGAGGCGGCCGCCACCGCTCGGGGCCATTGTGGCAGATTCCCAGACTCCGATAATTAGAACTTTCAAAGTGTCTTTCTGTAGTCGGCTGCTGGTGCCTCCCTCTCTCGCTTGCTCCTCACCCCTCTTTTTCCACCCCCATTGGGCATTTAAATCCTCGCCACAAAACTTCTTGTTGTTGTTTCTTGAAAGGCAATTGATGTAATTTAGAAAAGGTTGCAGGGAACAAATGGGAACTTGTAGCTAAGGAACAAAAATCTGGAGACCCAGCTTTAGTTTTCTGGGTGTTTCGTAGATTTCAGTGTTGCCCTGTTGTTGCAGTGGGGTTTTTCTTTCTGTGGTTGATGTGCACTGCCTTCTGTGTTTCCTTCCTGATACTTTCCTATTCCGGGGCACTGTGCAGCCTGACTTGGCACAGGCCGGCATCTGGGGGCCTGCGCATCTCATTCTGGGTGCCGGCACGCAGGGTAGCGTGAGGGCAGTGCACAGGTGAGCCTGTCCTCCCCACTGTGGACTTGGGCTTCTGGATACCTGGGCTTGCATTTCTTCATCCCAGATTTCCAGCTGTGTGTCCTGGGGCGAGTGACTTAATCACCCACCTTCAGCCAGCAAATGGGGAGCCTAAATAAATAAATAAATAAATGTCGGCCTTTCCAAACACCTTAAAGGGTTCCTGCGCAGCTCTGAACTAAAACTGTGTCATCTAAAGCATCCGGGAAGGGACCCTCCCCTAGGGATCACCCTTATCCTCAAAAGATCAGACCTCCGTGTCTTGGCCCTTACTGCTCCTTTAAATGAACCAAGGGCAGAGGTAGCAGGCTCTGGGGAAGGAAAGGAAGCCTCTCCTATCTGGCTGGTAGAGCCCTTCTCAGAATGGGAAGGCCAGAGATGAATGGGTAACAGCAGCAGGAGACAGAGGACCGGCCGCTGCATACCCAGAGTTCACAGGCATACAGTGTGGACAAAGAAGAAGAAGGAATCTTACCAATGGACAGGTGCTCTCTGGACAGCCTACCCCTTACCTCTGTCAACAGAGGCGTTTTGTGTTGCAGAGGGACACAGACCAAAGGGCCTGAAAGCCAACTAGGCCCAGCTGCTCCAGGGACTTAGCTCCAGGAGGCTCTGGCTTCCTTCGAGACAAAGTCTTTGCTGCCGCGTCCATACCTCGCACACGGTTGCGCACATGTGCTGGACAGCGCCGCGGGAGTGCTGGCCGCGGGCTGGCTTCACCTTGGTGGCCGCAGCCCGGCCTGCACCTGCGGCTCGCATCACTAGAGCAGGACCCTGCCTGTCCCACAGGGCGCTGTGTCAGCTAGGTGGTGAGCAGTGGCAGGCAGGGCAGAGGAAGAAAGGCTCCCACAGAGGAATCTAGGGGTCTCACCCACCCCCCGCATGGGACTGGCCCCGGGTGTAGACCAGCCACAGGACCATGAGGACATCTGAGACACGGAACTGCAAACCGAATCCGCGCCCTCTTCTCTAGTGCTTGACCAGTAAATAGTCAATGGTCTTTAAAGACGCTACCTCTGAGACTTGTAAACCTTTTATTTTTATTTCTTTTTAGATAAGTGGAAGAAGTTTTTTACCCCCAAAGTTCGTCAGGACTACCAAAAACTCAAGAACACTGCAGAGCAGTTCTTGGCCCTAAGTGGCTACTCGGAAGTGAACCTCAGCAAACTCTTCGCTGACTGTGCCGTGAGGCCGTGAGGGCACCCCAGAAGGGGCAGCCTGGGTGGGTGAAGACAGACGCCCGGCTTCCTGGCCACCGCACCACCTCCTCCAGACCCTACCTGCTTCTCGGCCATCACGTCTCATTTAGGACCACCGCATCTCCTGTTTGTGCGCATGGGGCTTGGAGGGGCATTACTGCCGGGGACCGGGAGACCGGGGACCGCAACAGTCATCCGCCTGCCAAGCATCAGAGCACATCGGAAGAGCCTTCCTGTCGTAGTATGACCCCGACTACTGAAACACAGCCTAGAGCCCACTGCAAAGTGGCTGAAGAGCTGGCCGCTTCGTATTTAGGACTGGATTTCGAGGGGAGGGGCTGGTGAGGGACGAGAAATTAATTGAGAGTGGCTGGAATGCAGGGGACCCCAGGCTTTGCCCCAGGGCCTTCAGCAGAGATGCCCCCAGAGAGAGAGATTTATGAAGCCTGGTAGGAGCGCTAACATTTTGCCTTTTCACACGCCAATTAAACCCAGTCTGAACCCAACTGTTGCCCCAGCCTCTGGCTTCAGGAGTGGCTGTCCTTTTCAGTCTTGTCTTTTATAGAGGTAGCTGAGGGGGGAGATGGAGAAGCCTTGCGTTGACTAAATAGATTAAACAGAGCTTACTTGTTTATTCAACTGGCCCAGAGCTGCACGTGGACACCCGCACTGGGCAGGTGTTTTACACTCACATTCCTTCTTTTCCCCCTTAAGTAGAAAGTCCAGGTAAGGTTTATATAGTAGGAAAACACATTTAAAATAATTTGATATCCTATAACATTTCCTTTAAAATGTGTAGAGGTTGGGGAAAGGATCACTGTGTTGTGTTCAGAAGAAATTGGGAGGAGGTTTGGCGAATTAGCCCCGGTGCTGTTTTGGTTTTTTCTGTTTCGCTTTTTTTTTCCCCCTTTCATTTCTTCACAGTGGTGCCTCTTTGCCAGAAGCCAAATGTATTTCAATATAGCAGTCTTTCCATTCTTACAGTATTTGTGAGATTATACTAACAGAATCTATTTCCCCTGTACACTGTGCTATATATTTTTTAAAATGTCTACCTGTTTTTCTACAAGAAAAATATGTTGTGCTTCCATCCCCTCTCCCTGTCCCCTGCTTAAATAAAGTTTTCTGAAAGGAAAGCAGTTGCAGTGAATCTTTGTCAGGTGCAAAGTGTTGGCTAGAGGTGGCAGCCAGGAGGAGTAAGGGATGACTGGAGGCCAGCCCCTTCCCAAACTTCAGCCCTGTTCAAAATCAGCTCAGAGATGCCCAACTGATGTTTGTCCAAATGTTCCGAGTAGCATTTGGGAGAATTCCTCAGATCATTTAAGAGATGAAGTAAGGTTTCTCATGTGCTTTGCTGACTTGGACAGCCAGAGAGCTAAGCCAAGAGCCCAGTGGTATCTATTTTTGGAGAACGAGACCCAGTGGCTCTTGGGAGAAAGGCCCCTCACAGGAGAAAGGTCACTCAGCACAGACACTAGTGAATCCCCTTGTGAAAACTGGAGATGATACCATCTTCTGTCTTGCTTTGCTTTCTCTTTCCTCTCCCTCACTTTGTCCTCTGTATAAGGTTCCAAGCAGAGACACTTTGGGTGTAGGGCCCCGTCACTTAATTAGTGAAAGCCTTGGCACCTCGGGCTCCGCAGCCTGTCACAAGTGAGAGCAGCCACATTGCTTCAGCAAAGTGGGGGGAGTAAGTGTGGTCTTCATTGTTTCTGTCACGTAAAGTTCTGGACATGGTTCTCCAGTGTGTGTTTCTGGAGCCCATGCCTCCACGCTGCTTTCTGAAGAGAAGGCGCATTTTCCTTGGTTTCTGGAACCTGGGTTTGCGGTAAATACAAATAGAGAGTTATCCTGAACTTGGTCATCAAGAAACTCCAAGATGCTCAAATAACTTCTTACCGCTCTGTTTCTCGTCTCTGCATCTAGCCGGCAAGCACCGTGAGGTCAGGACCTGCTTCTGTAGCAAGGCTGGAGAAAGAGCCAGTGTGGCACAGGCCCAGGAATAGCTAATGGAGCCATAGATGCTTTCTCTCTCTCTCTCTCTCTCTCACAAAAGATTTTATCCATTCACTTGAGAGAGAGAAAGAACAAGTGGGTGAAGGGACAGAGGGAGAGGGAGAAGCAGCCCTCCCCCCAACAGGGAGCCCAGCCTGGGGGTGGGGCAAGGTTGCTGCTGCTGGATCCCAGGACCCCCAGGGATCATGACCCAAGCCAAGCCAAAGGCAGCCGCTTAACCCACTGAGCCAGCCAGGCGCCCCGCCATAGATGCTTTCCTGTTCAGATGTGGAACTCCAGGTTAGTGGAGGGGCTTTTCTGGGAGGCACATAGAGAGTCCAGAATTTTACAGAAAATCGAAACTGCAACTTTGATTAAGAATTCCAGTGACTTAGAACACTGGAGAAGCACTCACTTTTCGCTAGCACTCACTCTTCTCCGAGAAAGGTTTCTACCCCTTGATTTTTGTCAGTTGGTAGGGCAGTGGGTAGGATGGGTGCAGAAATGCCACCCACGTCTTTGCAAGGGGGAGCCTACCTACGTGCCTCCACCACAGGCTGTTGGGCGAGGATCAATGCTAACACTGAGCAACTGAAACGAGCCGGGCTCACACGCCAGAATGGCAGCGACTGTGGTGGACCAGAGTGGGCACGTCCTGTCCAAAGAGGGCAGAGGGTACTCGGTGGTGCTGGAAGGCCTGGAGCCCAGGGTGGCCCCATGATCCGGTTGTCAAGAGAAGCCAGGAATCCCGATATTCCATAGAGAGGCTCAAGTTTGAAGCCCTGGCAACCAGTTTTTTTAAAATAAAATTTTGAACGCTGGGCCAGACTAAACCTCTAGGCTGACTTTTATCTGGGTCAGTTGGGAAACGGTACCCTAAAAGCACCCTTGCTCCTCTCAGGGTCCCACGCCTCCGAGAAGGGCACCTCTCCTGTTGAACAGAAGCAGTAGGATCTGCCCACAGGGCGCACATCTGTCTGGGACACCGATGGCTACCCGTCAGCTCGCCTTCATTTAAAGGGGGCAGAAGGGAGGCCAGAAGTCGAAAAACCTTCAGAGATCATGCTCAAGATTTTAATTTGTCCAGGAAACAGACGGAGTTAATCTTCTGACTCTTCCCCAAGACTTGGGGGCTTACCAAAGTTCCCAGATGGGGGTTCCAGGAGGGGATATGGAACGGGGATGAATTCACTGCCCTTCGCCACCGCTCCCTTCTCGTGCCCATCCCCACCTCTTAACCCCCAACACACGCGCACATCAACATGCCTTTCCCAATGCAGCATTTAAATTCGTTTGGCAGGAGATGCAAAGATCAAGGAAACTCCAGAAACACACCTCCCTATCTTATGTCAGGGTCTTAAGAAAAACACACCAAGCCCCAGACCCTCTGGTCAGACTCCCCCAGCCCCTCCATTCTGTGCTCCCATCCCAAACTTAAAGCCACCTTGCTTTCCCTCCCTCCCTCCTCTCCCTCTCTCTGTCTCTTTCTCTCTGTCTCTCTCTCTCTCTCTCTCTCTCTCTCTCTGTCTCCCTCATTCTCTCTCCCCTCACCTAAATATTTCTTAATTGAACGCTTTGCCGTGGAGCTTCCTTATAGCAGTTTAATAGATTAACTCATCTGAGCCAGCCTCAAATTTCAGATTAAAATTCCTTCATCCCGAAGGCAGCATTATCAGGTTGTTGGAGGCTGTTTTCAAACCTTGGTTTTGAATAGCAGCGGCTCTGCATTAATTTAACCACTAAGCTAATAAGTAGGTTTCGTTTTGTTATGCTAAGCTTTATTGCTTTTCTTTTGATCAGAATGGTGTTGTTGAGCAAAGCAGCAGACAAGGCATTCTTTGATGAGGGAATTAGCGCTCCATTCTTCCTCTATTATTCATAGCACAGTGGAATATGTAAGTACCTGAGGGTGTCAAAGGAGCGCAGGTTCTATTGCAAAGTGCTCGCCTTGTTTCTCTCAATAGCTGACTATGAGATGATAAACCGCTTAATACACTGTGCTAATTGGATGAGAGCAAAAAGAGATGGGAATTAAGGCGAGGCAAAAGGAGAAAGTGCAACCAGCCTTCAATTCACTCTTTCACCACTTTACCAGCACCAAAGGAGGCACAAGCTTTCTATAAGCAGACTAGAGGTTTTGTGCGGAGATAAAATGAACGTGTTAGTGGATTCAAGTAATACACTAATTATTGCACAGTATAAATACCACTACTGGTTTTATAACAGGGAGGTAAACTTCTTTTGAGAGGGTTATAGGATTGCTTGGCAGTGGTGTAGAACCTAATAAGGGCCCAGAGTAATAACCCCCTGGATTAACAAAATTGCTGCTTGCAGAAGTATGATTCAGGCTTTTACGAAGATTTCCGGAGAATTGAATAAAAATGACTGAATGACATTTCGTAATGTATAACTGGTAATCGCTCCCTTTTCTTTAAAGGAAAAAATGTATACTTCAAAGTGGACCGTTAATAACGTCCAGAGACAACACAACTTTTTTCCTTTGAAAAATTCTTCTCCCCCCCCCCCACCACCCTGGCAGGTAGCGGGTTTCCTACTCCCCACCTCCAGCCAGCCTGCCACTGGCAGTGAAATACGCAGTTCCTCCCTGGGACTCAGGGTTCCAAAATATCCTCTTAGGCCCCGTTAAAGACCCCCTTCATCCACACACACTGTTGTGTATACACATGCACACATGCTCACGTACACATTTTTTTGCCCTCTAAATGCAAGCTCAACGAACCCGTGTATACTTTTCTTCCCTCTAACATCGGCCCCCTCTTCTAATCCAGTAAGATCTCTACACTCAAAATGATATGAAAAGGAGAACTGTGGGTGCCTTGTCTCTGGGTTGTACAAATCCAAAACAACAGTAATAAATGTTTGCCCCAATTAGGGAGAGGAGTGGGCTAATAGGAGGGGGGGAAAATGGGAAACTGGCTGGGGCCAATACTGGTGACTTTAGCTGAAGCCTGAGTTTCAAGTCCCAAACCTTCTCCAATGGTCCCTCGCTCTAATTCACCTCACTTCCGTCTTCCCCACCACAAACCTAGGATCCCCACCGCAACCGTCCGCATTCCAGGCCGTGGGTGGTTGGTGACAGAGGAACACAGGGGCACCTTCTGATAATATTATGACAATCTTAATCCCTTCTTGCCTTTCCTTCCATGGCCTTATCCAGATCTGGCTAGCCTGTCTGAAAATGTAGCAAGTTAACTTTCTCCTTCTCTCTCCCTTCCCATAGAGTCTCCCAAGCACCCCTCATCCCAGGATTCTGTAGGGGTGGCCCTGGGAAAGCAGGTGGTGGGGCATTCTGCCCTGGGTGTGACAGGGGACAGCCATGCCCCCATCGCAGGGGCTCTCCTGAACTCCCCTGGGCTCGGCATGTCCTCCAAGATGGAAGAGGTTTGCTTAAGGTTGGGGGGGGGGGGTCAGCCGCTCCCAGCATTGTGACTACATTCCCAGATATTGGGGCCAAATTGGGTTGCCATTCATTAATAATGCTCACAATAAGATTAAATCATTCTGGAAAATCTCATAAAATCCCCCTAAGTACGCTCCAGTGGCTCTTTCCAATCCCCATCATTCAGCACTTGGGGAGGTTTGGAAGGAGAAGAAAATTGGTTTCTTTGCTTTTAATGCTGCTTTGAAAAGATACTCAGGGTTTGTCATGCGTGACATGTCACATGTTTAATGTGGACTTGCTGGAAGTCAGGGGGTCTTTAGCGTGTGATATTTATGGGGAATATTAAGTGCAGAATGAGGTCCCTCCAGCTGGGGAAAGTTGAAAGAATAGGAGGCCCGGGACCGGGCTTGTTTGTGGCATCAGAATGACATAGGATTAAGAGTTTGTAAAACAAGGCAAGGGGTTCTCATTGGCCAGTAATAAATGTAATCCTTGGAGGTAATTTCACGCAATTTGCTTCTGCTCCATGGAAGGGTCAAATGAGAAAAAATGACTTAAAAAAGAGTTCATTAACAGGAAGAATGGTACTGTTTCTCGTATAACATCCAACTGGCAGTCTAGAGAGGAAAAAAAGCCGTACCTAAACAAAAAGCCAAAATCGAGGGAAAATTGATATTGACCACCAAAAAAAAAAAAAAAAAAAAAGGCCCTTTCCCTCACTCCCTCTTCTCCTGCCCTCCCCTATCCCTACCTCCAACTCCAGAGTAATCCTGCCCACCCCAGGAAAGGGGCCTTCACACCGGGAGATCCTGTGGAGTCTGGAGGTTTGAGGCACTCAGATCGCGAGGGGACGTCCTAGAAAGTTCCCGCCTGGCCTGCTAAACTCGAGAAAGGGGTGTGAGGCCGCAGTGGCTGAAAAGAGGTGGTGGGCGGGCCCGCTCCCCCTGGCCCCAGGCCGGGCTTCTGCTTTCGAGCTCCGTCCTTGTGAGTCCGGAGCCCGGGCTCGGCGGCGGTGGCCCCACCCGACGGCCCAGGGCCGGAAAGCAGCCTCGGCCCCAAAGCCCGTGGGCGCCTTCCCCAAAGTTCCCAGCAGGCGGGGGCTCCGGATTTCAGCGCCGGGGCGGGCGGGGGGTGGGGGGCGACCCGAGGGCACCTGGGCCCGAGCGCGGCAGCTGCTGAGCGGGTTATTCGCCCCCGAGTTGTCGCCGACCTCCGCCCGACCCCGCACCTGCCCCTAGGCCGCGCACACTTGCGCTCCGGGCCGCAAGGGGACCCGCCCCCCTTCTGCGGGGCGCAGCCCGGGAGCGCGCGCCGAGCCGGACGGCAGGCCCGGAGACTCGCCCCCGCCCCCGCCCCCCGCGGCGCCCGACTGGCCCACGGCCTGGCGGGGCGGCTGGCACCCGCCCCGTGAGCCCGGTAGTCACGCCGCGGCGGCACCCCACCCCCAGCCTGCCCCTCTCCCCAAAGGTCCGGCGCGCTAATTACTACAAATTGAAACTAATTAAGCTTCTCTTCCCTTTCCCATCACCCTGGGAGCATCGGCGAGACCCAGCCCCCGCGGGCGGGCTTCCCCCGCGGTCACCGGGAGGGGCGCAGGAAGGGCCGAGGCGAGGGAGGGAGAAGCCACGGTTCCCGGCGCGGGGAGTAGTGCGCCGAGGGGGTTACGGATTGCAAATCTGATCGGGTCTCCTCAAGAAACCTGAGTTGTTTAGATTTTTTTAAACGTATACATTTGCCAATGCCTGGATAAGTGATGTAATGACATTTGTCGAGTTAAGATCTGCCACTTGGATACCCCTCGCTGCCTTTCCATCACTGTTTCTGCGTTCTTCTCTCCCTCCCTCTCCCCATCTCTCTCTCTCTCTCTTTCACACACACACACACACACACACACACACACCGACGCGCGCGCGCGCGCGCGTGCACACACACCCTCCTCCCCGTGGGTATACACTGTGGAGCCCGCCCCCTCGGAAGCCAGCGCCTCGGCTTCCTGCTCTCGCCATTACCTGTCATTTCGGACTGCGCGCTTCCTTGCTACGTGGCACTTTCCACGAACAGTTTCCTTCACCTTCCAAGCCAAGACTCCTGCTCGCTTCAACTTTCTATCTCCACCGTCAACAACGCCTACCGTCCACCCACCGCCCACCATGCATGCCCAACCCACGTCCGTAGCCCCGCACTCTCAGCTCCCGCTGCGGCACGACCCGGGGGAGGCGAGATGCGGCGGAAAGCGCTGCGGCGGCGTCCTTAACTCGTGGACGAAACCCGAATGCCTTCGAGGATCAGATTCAAACCTGGGGCCTCTGCCAGGAGAACGCGCTCGCAGATAAACCGAGAAGATGCCTGAGCGCTGGAACCCACCCCTGGCCTCTGGGGGGCCCCCAGTGTGCTGACCCCACAGCGCCTGCATAGAGCATTCACACTTCCTTTTGTTAAACATATAATTTTTTTTTATTTTGAGCGTGACACTTCTCCACTAGATAGCAAGGAAAAGTGATAACAATTACACATTACACAAAAGTACTGTACCATTGCCTTTATCTTGAAGGTTTCGGAAGCCTCTACAGTTAATAAGTTAAATAAAGGGCTTGAGTACATAAATATTTGTCTAGGAACCCTACCGTATCTACAACACAGTAAGAATCTACAGGAGGACAAACTTTTACCATACCACGCTGAGTGCAATTGCGTTATAACATTTCAAATATACAAAGCTCTGTTCTTTTTTTTTTTAATAACAATGGTATGTACAGAATCAATAATCACAGTTTGGTGACTTCAACAGTCCATATTCTAGCAGAGTATTTCCCTTTGGTTTGATATAAAAACCTTGGTTGGTGTATGATAAAGAAGAGAACAAGAACAAGACGCCCCTTTCTGTTAAGTGCACTGTTAGCTATCTTACAGATTCGCGTTCGCTTCCCTGGCCCTGGCTTCACACCGGGGCCCACGCTTGGGAGATCAACTTAGAGCGCCAAAATGCTGTTAAAAAAGAAAAAGCTAAGTGGGGTGCCAGGAGGAAGAGAGGTTGGGTTTTTTAATTTTTTAACTTCAATACCAGGCGTCTTGGAGAGAAAACCTCTCCGATATTTTCAGCAAAGTAAGAACGGGAGCGAGTGGGCGTTCGAGTGGGAGCGAGGTTGGCAGTGGCGGGGGAGGGGGCAGGGGCGGGTGGACAGCCAGCCGAGGAGATGCCACGTCCGGTAGCGCCAGGGGCTGCCTTGCCCGCATCCAGGCTGCTGCGAAGGCGGCTGCGCTCTCTCAGTGCCGTCTCGGGAGTGTGCTGGTCCTCTGTTTCCATTTGGTCTTGAGTGGTGCTGAGTGAGGTGACCTTTCGGGGTGCGCCCGGGGCGCGAGGGTGGAGGGCAGCCTTTAGCACACCTCCTTGCCCGTGCTGGTGCCCGGCAGGATGTTGAGCTGCGTGAGCTGCGCGGCGTGCTCCTTGGCCTTGAGCCTCAGCGCGGCTATGCTAGAGGCGCGTCTGTCTGCGGCCGCAGTGGCCGGGTCGGCCAGCGCGCCCGACGCCACCGCGCCCTCCACGGCGGGCGTGGGCTGTCTCAGGAGCGCGGCCGCGGTCGACGCGCTGGTCAGGGGGGCCATGGTGGAAAAGAGCCTGCAGGGAGAGCAAACAGCGCGGTCACGGCCTCGGGAGCTGAGCGCGGCGCTGGGGGAGGGGGGGTCAAAGAGGCAGGGAGGGGGCGGGCAGCGTTTCCCGCCGCCTCCCACCCGGGGAGCAGAAAGCCATACGAGGGTGCAGACGGGCGCCGCCGGAAGAAGCCCTGAGTCACAGGGCTAGGGTGGGCCATGGGCTGGGGTACAGGTGGAAGGCTAGGGTGCTCTGAGAGGGCTTTACTAGAGCAGGGAACCGATGGTGTGTGGCGGGGGTGGGGCGAGGCCCAAGGGCCAGGTATCCTGAAGGGATCTGATCCAGGGCGGAGGCAGGTCCCGTGGCCCAAAACCCAACGGCCCCATTGCCTGGATTCTGCGCTTTCGCATAAGAAGGGGCTGTATTCTCAGGCCGGGAGCTCCAGTTGCCAGGAGAGAAAAAAAAGACAAAGAGGAAAAGAAGAGAGATGGAGGAGTAAAAAAGAGAAAGAAGGGAGAAAGTGGGATCAAAACCGATCATGACCAATGCTGCAGACTTTGCACTCTCCCTAGGGCGCCTTGTCGGCCGGGGACTCCTCTTGCTCGGAAAAGCTGGACTGGTTTGCTGGCCTTCCCGCCGACACGGCCACCCTCCCGCGCCAGACTGAGCCGCCAGTGCCCAGCCAATGACCGCGAGGTGGGGGTGGGGGGCGCCCGCCTGTTGATTTCCGCTCGACAGGCCGCTCTGACCCGCCAGCCGCCCAGCGTCCCGGCGCGGCAACACTCTTTCCCCATTGCCTTCCCTGCGTCCCGCAGCCTCTTACCCAGAGAACCCCGAACCCGCGACCCCCGCGCGCGCGCGCGGTGCACGGCGACGTGCAAGCCTCGGACCCCAAGTCCGGGATCCCAGTCCGCGCCACCAACTCCAGGCGGTGCCGGGATTGCTCCTTGAGGCGCCTCCACCCCCCTTCTCACAACACAGGGGACCTGCAGCCGAGGCCAGAAGCCCCCCGCCCCCCCCCGCCCCCCGACACTGCCACCCCAAACCCCCTCATGTCCCCACCCCACCCCCCGCCAGGGTTCTGGCTCTGAACTCCCGCAGTGCCAACTCGGAGTTTCCACGATTAGAAATGAGCCCACTAGGGATTGAGGACAGCCTCCTACTTATCCCAAGTCACACTCCAACCTTCAGGCCACCCCCACCGCACTCCTCTTGCGACCGCTCCAAATCTCGAAGTCTGGTACTCCAGCCATGGTCTGCCAGCTTTTACAAGTCACTTGTCCGAAGGAAAAGGGGGTGGGGGTGGGGTTGGTTCAAGGGACGCAGGACTTAAAGTTGTTTTCCCAGAAAAAGTAAAGTGTGGCCTGGAGGGGGTGTGTAAGAGGCCCCGGTTCCATAGGTAAACTGAGTCACTAACTACACTTCAGTGCACTGTTTATCGGTGCGTTACATGAAACTACTTTTACTTAGTGTCTTTTTTTGAAACTTTTCTCTAAGATGATTTTTGTTAAGTGGCTGCGCAGTTGGATGAATCTGTTATTTCTTTGTTCTCCCGAAGAGAGATCATTGAAGCTGCATTCAGTTTTATTTTCACTGCACTTTCCAACTTAATACATCCCTCCTTTGTTTCTTTGTCTGGGTGATTATACAGACTTTTTATTTCACCATTCGATGTTCATTTAAAGAAAGGATATTATAATATACGATGAACTGTTTCTTTTATTTCGTTGTCTTGTGCTGCCGTGAGGGTGGGGGGGGGTGTTGCACACATGGGGGTATGGCTGGCAGCGGGTCATTTGAGTGACAGAGAAGTTAGAGTCTGGGGAAGAAGAAAGAATTCTTTGCACCCAGAGGGCTGGTGGCTCCAGGGCTCCTGTGGAAACCAGAACTGTGTTCCTCTGCCAGGCTTTGGGGTATGGGGGAGGATTTTTGCAAAATCTGGAGTCATCTCAGCTCCATAGGATACACCTGGGCACCGTTACACACATACCAGCTATGGCCTGCGTGGTTGCTGCCTTCAGCTGGTACTTGTACAGCTCTCACTCAACACTCCCAGTTGACAGGGCGGTTGTTACTGCCACCGCCCTCCCCTTTGCTACTCAGTCCCAAGTCATTCCCTTCGAGATCCACACTGTTTGAGGCAAAATTAGAGAGTATTTTCTTTGGCTAAACCTCTGCGGGTTGGCCAAAGAGCGAAGATGTGTGTGGCCGCGGCCTGTCTCCGGCCTCCTCCCTGACCTCAGCCTCCGTGTGTGTATGAGACAGACAGACAGACAGACAGACAGACTCCCCGAGGCCGCGCGTTACCTGCCGAACGCAGGGCTGATGAAGGCCGGGTGTCGGAACACAGCGGCTCCGAGGAAAGTGCTCAGGCCCAGCGGCGCCCCGCTGGGCGGCAGGCTGGCCGAGCCTGGAGGCGGAGGTAGGCTCGGGAAGGCGGCGGCAGCCGCGGCAGCGGCGGCCGTCCAGGCCGAGTCAAGCGCCGGGTGGTGCGGAGGGAAGGGGCTTGCGTCCAGGTAGGGGCTCAGCGGGTGGGTGGCTGAGAGCGGCCCGGGGAAGGGCAGCCCGGGAGGATGGGTCTGCGCGCCCGCCTTCTCCCGCTTGCGCCACTTCGCCCGACGGTTCTGGAACCAGACCTGCAAAGCGGAGAGAGCCGCGGTCGGCGGGCGCTGGGGGCGCGCCCTGGCCTCCTCCCCGCCCCCCACCCCAGTGCTGCGGGGCCCTTTCTTCTTTCCACCGGGGCCGGAGCCCACTCGCCCCTCTCTGGCCTCCGGCTATTCAACGACACCTCTGGGGCCAAACAGGCGGCGAGAAGGAGCCCAAACGTAAAGCCAGCAGGAAACACGGGGCCGGCAAAGCCTTTCCAGCAGCGTGTATTTGAAACAGCCTAGTTCCTTTCCAAGTTGGAAGAAAGTGGTCCGAGAGTTTAGAGAGGGAGAAACCGAGGTTTAAACGTCGCCGCGGCCATCTGCTTGCGGGGCAGCTTTAAACACGTCGCTTAAACCTCTCTCAGCCTCAGTTTTCTAATCTGTAAAATGGTGATAATAAAACTGCTATGTGGAATGTATAACGTAAAGCATGTGCAAGCTCGCCGTAGCCTGGGACTCTTGGCAGTGGGCAGCCACCCAGAGATGAACACACATGGGCTCTCCGTTGCCTGTCAGCGGTTCCCGCCTATTTCAGGTTTATCCAAGAGCTGGCAAAACCCCCGCTGTGTTGAAAAGGGGATCTCGGGGAGGCGGTTCATTTATTCTTTCCAGAAATATTTGTTGAACACCTAAGAGCACTAAGCTGGGTTCTGGGGCTTGGGGAAAGCTGGGCGGGCAGGAAAAGCTGGGTTTGCCCCAGCAAACAAGCATAAAGTGTAGGGATGCAGTTCTCTGGGAAAGGAAATATGGGGCCTGTGGCCTGCCATCCGCGGGGGCTCCGTGCGGGGCCTGCTTCCCTCCAGGAAGGCGCTGACTGCCAGGCCCAGGTATGCAGCAAACCCTGGACGAACAGAAATCAGAGCGCGGACTACCTGTAGACGTCACACATCTTCAGAGCTAACAAGTCCTTGATTTCTTTGCGGGATGTGGTTTAAACAGGTTATTTAAATAAGACAGTTCTAGGCTTGGGGGAGGTTTCCAGCACAAGGTATCTTCCTAATTGTTAATAGAAAGCTGTTTTAGTAGAGACCTTCACCTGAGATGTGGCAGCTACCATAGTCTAAAAATAACTCCCAGAAGCATGAAATTATTTTTATGTGACCTGCTCATCACACCCACAGCTAATAAGATATGCTCCTTCTCCCCTGAAGGCATTAATATTTTTAGGCTTGGGGTGATGCCTGCACACGAGTCTAAAAATTAAGAATGAACTCCAGGACTCTCCAGAGTTATATGAAAATATAATGTAAATGATCCCAGAGGGCTCGGTGTGTTTTTTTAATTGAAAGACATCCGTGCCTTTCATATATACACACTTGGAAGTTGTCCTACTAGCCCTGGGAGCTAAGCTGGGCTAGCCTTCTAGACAGCCCCCTATGACAAGGGAAGTCGAGAATCCACATCAGTTGATTATTTCAAACGCGGTTGAAAAGGGGGCCATCCATAAGATGCCACAGCCCTCAAACAATCTATTTGTGAATTAGAGAAACACTCTAGTGCGGAAATTCAGAGGGGCTTGGAAAAGTAAGACTAGATGGGACCAGGCTGGGTGGGCAGCTTTTGTGTATCCAAATCTGTCTAGACGAGAATCTCCGCCACTCTCCGATGGCAGTGAAAGGAGTGGAGGAGGGGAGGGGGGCAGGGGAGGCAGAATGCCCTCAAAGAACGTGGAAACCTTTTACAGACAGATCGTCTCTCCCGGCTCAACTGCAATCATCAAGATGTCCCCCTGCAATTCCTCATTATTGAATTAATACCTCTGAGGCCCCCCAAAGGTAAACGAAAGGGCTCTAATAATTCATATTCACTTAATTACATCTTCTCCAGTGAATAGGGAGAGAGGAGAAGGGGAGGGGGCGCTCTCTTTCTTTTTAAAAGTTATTTAACTTTCCCACGACTCGTTCCCCTGAGCTGAAAATACGGAGTTGCTGTCACATCTCTGTTTGACAATGGAGAAATGTGTCAACAGAAAGGAGGGGACAGGCCTCATCATTAGCCCTCTAATGCAAGAAGCTGTTGTGTATTAAATGAGCCATATGGAATTTATTGTGCTTTATCAGCGCTTGATTTTGACTGTAAAGTGATTCACTCAGCTCCTAACCCAGGGACATCTGTTTTCTGTTGGCCATCGGGGCTGCCCAGTGTTGATCGTCTCTTTGGTTATGAGGCCTGGGTTCGGAAATGCACTCTGGTATGGGGCTGCAAACACCTTTAATAGCATTGCACTCACTCCCTATTAGATCAATGTGGGCTCATTGCTATAAAAAATGGGAAATCAAATAGCATTAGCCAGCTCCTTGTGCGGGCGGAGGGGAAATCAAACAGCATTTTGCCTTCAAATGGCCCTGTTTGTTCTAGCACTAAGTGGGCTTTTATGAAGCCCGATTGGAGACTTAATCGCAGCCAAATACCTGCTTGGAGCTGAGCGGATTTGTCTAACAACCAAATCCATGCTCCATCCCATTATTTCAATCAGGAGAAGTCAGTCCTCCGATTGTTTCCTACAGGGGCCATGGAACCGGGGGGCTCCTGACTGCAGTGTTGAGACCCTGAAATCCCTCTTCTGCTCCTAGACCCCTTCTTCAAGGCTCCCAAACCCAGAAACCTTCCCTTCCAAACCCAGGTCTTCACATTTCCGTCTTTTTGTGCATGAGTGTTTGGGTCTATTTTTTTTTTCTGATTCTGCTTCTCTTCGTTTTATGAAGGGGGTCTCAACCCACCCCAATTCATCCACCCCCCCTCCCACTCTTCTCCCCTCCCCGCCCCTCCCCCTCCTTCCTCTCTCTCTCTCTGCTGGTGCAGCTCACCTGGACTCGGGCCTCAGTCAAATCCAGCCTCATGGCCAGTTCCTCCCTATAAGAAAGCGACACACAGACAGGAGGTCACAGCAGGCTCCGGCAAGCCCTCTCAGCCACCTTCCCCTTGCTGGCAGGCCTCCGCCATTAGGGTCTCCCCTGGCTGCCTGCCTCACCCCCAAACAGATGGGCCTCATGAGCCCTTCACCACCAAAATGCCTACTGTTTGAAAACATAAAAACACACAACACATTGCTGGGTATAAGATATTATCTTGTATCATACTATATTCAAGAGTGACAGGGGTGGCTTCTTGAGTCCATAAACCTAACTGGTACTCGGATTCCCCCTCAATCTCCCATAAGCCAGAGTTGTACAAGAAACACACATGCACACAATGCTTACTGCCTGTTCTGGCCTAATGTTACATGGGAGAAGAACTCAGTATTCAACCAAAAATTATTTTCCTGCCCTTGGTGTCTTTCTGCCTTGAAATTTTTTTCTACCTCCCCCCACCCCATTCTCCCCCTCCTTCTCTCTCTCTCCCTCTCCAGCGCTTTGCCTTTCCCTCCATCTCCCCCCCCCCGCCCCCCCTCCCTCCCTCCCTCCCTCCCTCGCCCCTTAGGTCATACTCCCCATTACCCTCTGGAGATATGTTAAGCTTGTTAAGAGTTCAGTGGGGTAATTTTTTGATTAAACAAAATTCTGCGCACCTCCTGACTCCAGTGCCCACTACAAACCCTGCCCATCTCAGGGGAAGTCAATTTAACTGAAACCCTACCCCGTCATTGCCGTTATTACTGCGACAATTAAGGCAAATAGGAAACCATTAAGATGCTGTAAAATGGCTTACGACCTGTTTACCGAAAATATGAGCTCGAGAGAATAATTGGCTCTACCCCCGCTACTATGAAAGATTGGGGGCCACCCCAGCCTGGGACCCGGGTCTGCACTGCCCGCAGGGCACAGGTCCACACCTGGAACTTCAGGGCCAGGAGAGAAAACCGGATCACCGAGCGCTTTCCCTTGCCTCCCGCTGCCGTGAGCACCAGCAAATCTAAAGCCACACTTCTGGCCGGCTCCCCCACCTGAGCCCAGGAACTCTAGGTAACCCCCAGTGGGAAAGAGGAGGGCACCGGCTGCCGGAGTGGAGCTGCCCCCCTTCCAGCACCCTGGTTCCCCCTGAAGAAGCTAAGAAAGGGCAGACTTGGATGCCCAGCGATACCTCATCATTTTCTTCTTTTGAAACACACATGTGTCACAAATGCAAAAAGCAGGGCGGCCACTTAGCCAGTTGATAGCACACACCGATTTTGAAATTTATGTTCTTTTTAAAGATGATGAGGGACTGGACGGTATAGGGGAGGATCAACTTTAGCTCGAGGGTGACCAAGTGTAGCGCCCGCCGGCATCAGAGCCACTTCTTTTTCATGACTGCTTAAGAGAGTTTGGCAATTACTCGCCAGATCAGCGTCACTTTAGAGTTGGCTCCGGCCTCCTGAGCTCTGAGCCGCGATTCCTCCTCCGGCTCAAAGGGGCGGCCAGCCTTCCGCTTCTAAACCGCTGATGGAAAAGCTGCACGCGTCTTGTGCGAAGGAGCTGCCTGAGCTTCACAAGCTGCTGCGCCAGGCAGATACCCATCGGTTTCTTCCTACCCACGGAGGGAAGTTTGCCCTGCCCCTGGCTCCTCTCCTCGTCTAAGCCCAGACCTTGACCTTCGGGTGGGAGAGGAAGCCTCCCCCACCGCCGGCCAGCGCCCCAGGTTGGATGAACCAGTCATCTCACCTCTTTCCCCAAACAGTCCGGCAAGAGGAAAGTGGAGCGTGACCAAGCGGAACATCCCGGCTGGACAGCCGTCCAAAGAGAAAAATCCTCCTCCCCGCGCCGTTTTGCCTCCCGACCGCCAGGCTGCCAGCAATCCCGGCCCGCCCCTGTAAACCCGCGTACAGTGAACGAGTGCCGGGCTTAACGCGCGTGTGCGAAGAGAGCACAGGGACGAGCGGGGAAGACCCTGGCTGCTGCCCCCCAGATGTGCAGATACCAAACCCTGCCCAGTGCTGACTTGTTCCCTTATTTCAGAAGTCCTCAAACGACAGAACTGGAATCTTTTTTTAAAGGCCTTCTCCGCAGTCATGGGCTCCAGCTTCACTGTGAACAGCGAACAGCGTAACTGATACGCACCAGGCTCCTGGGGCATCAGGCGGGGGTGGCGAACGCGCACCACACAGCGGCCATAAATAGCCCCTGTTTTTGCTTTCTGAACCTGGCCTGGGGCCTGGCCGGGACCGCAGCGCCTGGGGTCCGGCGTCTGTGCTCTGGGGAGCGCATGCCTCCAAGGTGGCGCTTTCGGGCACTCTTTGGAGAGGCCGTTTTTCTCTAACTAAAACTTGTAACTTGAAAAAAAAAATTTTTTTTTTTAATTAAACTGGAGAGACTTTGGGAAGGAAAGGAGTGGTCCCAGTCCAAACTTAAAGCGCGGAGTAGGGGTAGGGTTGGGTGGGCGTAGTTTTTTGTGAGCTGGGGTGGGTGCGCTGGGAGGACACACCTGGGTAGAGTCTAAGAGCCAAGTCCCTGCCCCGAACCCGGGGCCCCCGCCCGCCCGCCTTCCCTCTCCGGGGCCCGCTGGCGCTCTCTCCGAGCTACCGCCGCGCCCGCCCCTCTCGCGTACCTGGTGAAGACGTCTGGGTAGTGCGTCTTCTGGAAGGCCCGCTCCAGTTCTTCCAGCTGGTAGCTGGTGAACGTGGTGCGGTAGCGCCGCTGTTTGCGCTTCAGCAGCCCCTCCTCCGAATCGCTGCCCGCCGACAGGCACACGCTGTCCTCGCCGTCCTTGCCCTCGGCGTCCTCTGGGTGCAGCAGGAGCTCCTCCTTGGGCGATAGCTCGCCTCCCTCGGTGGCCACGGCGGCGGCGGCGGCGGCAGCGGCGGCGGCGGCCACCCCGCCAGTGGAGGCCACGGCGCAGCGCCGGGGCTCCTTGAGCAGCGCGCGGGCGTCGTCCTCCAGCAGCTCCTCCTCGTCGTCCTCCAACAGCTCCTCTTCCTCGTCTTCGTCCTCTTCATCCTCCAGCAGCTCCTCCTCGTCGTCCTCTGCGCCCGTACCGCCGCCCGCCGCCTGGGCGCCACCGGGGCCGCTGGCCGCGCCGAGGCGCTCGTCCGGGTGCGCGGCCCCCCCCGGGCCACCCAGCTCGTCCAGCGCGGGCGGTGGCGGCACGAAGGGCGCCCCGTTTTCGCGGTACGACTTGCTGCGGCTGATGCTCACCTGCGGTGCCTGGCTGATCTTGAGCGTGTCCCAGGCCGCGGCCGCGGCGGCCGCGGCGGCCACCGCAGCCCCCGCGCCGTCCGGCCGCTCCCCGGGCCGCGCGGCTGGCGGCGGCGGCGGAGGGGCCTCCCCGCGCGGACCCGCCGTGGCCGTGGCCGCAGCCGCAGCAGCTGCTGCGGCCGCCGCCGCCGCCGCCGCGGCGCCCTGGAGGAGGCGGCCCCCGCCCGGGCCGTACAGGCGCCGAAGCTTGGGCGGCAGGTGGAGCTCAGCCTCGAACGGGGCGCTGCTGCCCTTGGGGGAGCCTGCGGGCAAGGGAGAGCGGTCAGCGCACTAGCCAGCCCGGCGTCCCCACCAGAGCGGTCACCGGAGGCCGACCCACCACTGCTCTGTCGGCCCCTAGGCCCCGGCCCCCCCTCCCGCGCGCTACCGGATTTGGACCTCCTTCACCTCCTTCCCCACTTTTCAGGCTTTTTCTTTTTTTCCTTCTCTCTCTCTCTTTTTTTTTTCTTCTGTCCTCCTCTGTCCCTCTCATCTCTTCTTTCCCTCTCCCACTCTTCCCTTCATTTCCTTTTTCCTTCCTTTACCTCTTTCTTTCCCTCTCTTCCTTTCATTTTTATTTTCCTTCTCTTTTTCTCTTTCCTTCTCTACCCGTCTCTCACGTTCTTTCCTCATCTTTCTCCTCTCGCCCTTCCTTCCTTTCTTTTTTGTGCGCTTTCCCCGCTCACTCTCCTCTTCCTTTCTTTTTTTCTTTTTCTTTCCCTTTGCGCTCGCTCTCTCTCTCTCTCTCTCTCTCTCACTTTTTTCCCCTCCCCATTTCAGGGCAAGGAAGAATCTGAGAACATTCAACAACTTTTTAAAAAATCATCACCACCCTGAAAACTTTACGCAGGACCTCTGCCCGCTGCTCTGCCACGCAGGCCCAGGCCGGCGAGAGGGGCACTGCCCGTGGGCGACCCCTGCGGGGACTGAGGAAGCGGCCCAGTGGCCCTGAGCGCGGGCCTTGCCGCAACAGCCCACCGCGGGCGGGGGACGGGGGCTCCTAGCACAGAAAGGCAAAGAAAAATCTTCCTGGGGAAAATGGGCTCGGAAAGGCCTGGGAGGGGGCAGGAGGGGGGTCACAACAGGCACAGGCCGCTCTTTCCCTTCGAGGAAGCGCCTGGCACAGGTGCCACTGCAGGCTAAAAAAAGAAAAGGAAAAAGTCAGTTTTATTTTAAACTACTCCTTCTCCGCCATCTGCTCCTGTCTTCCAAGGGGCGCTGCGGCTGGACCGCTGGTTTTCGGATTTTAAAAGAAATCAACAATTCTTTCCCTGTGATACTTCTGAGGGCAGCTCAAGGCGAAACTTGAGCGTAACAGGTTCGGGGCAAAACGACGGTTGTTTTGGAATTTTTAATTTTAGAAAAAAAACCCTTTTAAATGTTTCAACTCTATTTTTAAAAAATAACACAGCAGAGAAAACATAGCACCCAGAAGCGCACATTTCATACATTTCAAATACAATAAGGAGCATTTGGGTAATCCCAGGGAGATATTTTCTACAAAGCTTGGGTTTAAAAGGTCACAAGTAAGCTACAATCAAAAAAAGGAAAAAAGGGCAGACGGTTGGGGGCAGATGGGGGTTGTGGAGAGCACTACAAATAAAGAAATCTTCCAAAGAGGAGAGACCAAGGCTCAGTCTACCTGGACACCCCTATTCACAGCTTTAGGAGTCCTTGTCTTCAAGTTGTTACAAGGGTCCACCCGGCACCTGCTGTTTCTGACCGGTGGCCCCTCTTCAGAGCACCCCCAAGGCCACCAAAGGCAGCACTGAAACAACCTAACGGCCAATTCTGAGAATCTAAGCCCCACACCCCCCACCAAAGCGAAGCTCGGCCTGTGCATCAGGAAGCTGAGAGGAAGGGAGAGACAGCCCCTAGCGAGATGTTTGCTGCTCTTTGAGGCACCAGGCCTCAGAGTTGTTCTCTCTCTGTCATCCATCTCCAGCTTGATAATCCCAGGCCCCTGGCCCCGAACATCAAACATCCAAACCAGTGCCCAGCACTCTTTGCAGGTGCCTGGCGGGCGCAGCCTTACCTTGCACAGCCTTTTCCTGGTCGGCGCGGCTGGCCAGTGGGGCGGGCAGGCTCTGCGCGGCTCCCAGCAGCCGCATCTTGCATGGGCTCCTTCGGCCCAGGATGCTGTCGATGCAGTAGGAGGATAGCAAAGTTGGAGATTTACTTTTGCACTCGGGCCTCTCGGAGCAGCCCTCCTCCTGGTACTGATTGCTCATGGCTGGGTTTTTTTTCCCTGGACGCAGAGAGCGGGGCCGCTGGCTGCCTCTCCTGGAGGGTGGGGTGGATGGTTGTGTGTTAGGGAGTGGGGTTAGATGGCTGGTTGTAATGGATATTACTGCGATCTCTGTGCCTCTCTGCCTCCCTCGGTTGCTGGCTGCTGGCTCCCGCCCTGCCCGCAGCCCAAGCTCGCCCTCTCCGCGCTCAGGACAAGCAGTAACAAGTGTAGTGAGCGGCGGGCGCGGAGCTCTGGAGTCTCTCTCCTCCACGTGCTGAGAGGCGCCCTCTGATTGGCTCTCGCCAGAGGCCGGGCTGCGCTGGGCTGCGGGCTCAGAGCAAAGCCTGGACTGGAGTCCAGAAAGGCCGGCGTTGGGGAGAGGGGTTGCGGGCACTCACCCGAACTATTTTTTTTTCTTTTCTTTTTTGTTTTTAACTAACAATTTTCTAAGTTCTCCATCTTCTTCCTGTGGATTCTCCTTTAACCCATCAGGGCTGCCCCGAAGCTCTAGCTTATTCTGATGTCAGGCCTGTGGGTGCCACTTGGGCGCCTTGCGCCCCTTCCACCAACGGGAGGACCTCGTTTCCTGGAGGCAAGGCCTTGAGGCTCGCGCTCAGACCGACTTGGTACTTTGCAAAGCCAGGGCTGTGCTTCCAGGACAGCGCCTCGATCTCAGTGGCGCCCAGTCGCCAGTGCCCTTTTAGGCCGGACGGGCCTCCGAGGTGTCAGGGTGATGGCCGAAAGTAAACATTACTGTTTGGGCGTTCGCTTTACTCTTGTGGCCCGACGCCTTGAGCTGTTAATCTTCACCCTGAGCCCAGAGGTTGCTCTCGGGTTCGTAGCGGCCCCCAACCTCTCTCGTCTCCGTATTGACCTCTGGAAATAGTCCTCTTGAGGACTGAGCTCTGCCAAAGACCCGCGGCCTTCACGTGAGCACCCATGGGTCAGAACGGGGCAGGCGAGTGTCAACTGCGGAGTCTGGGAGTCTCCCCCTCCTCCGCAGACTCGCTTCTCTCTTCCTCCCGCAAGTTCGCCTCCATTAGTTAGGCTGTCACCCCGAGGCTGGACACTCTCAAATCTCGTGCAGGGACCAGACCTGTGGGGGCCCTGAATTCTCCCGGGTGGGAAGGACCCAGGTTCGGCTTCTACCAAGCGTAAGCACCTAAAATTCTGAATTCTTAGGGCCTGGCTACCATTAGCAAAGGTAAGAGAATGAGCCTGTGGTTGAACGCGTTTCTTACCAAACAACTTCCTGCGCGTCCAGCACTGAGAATCGATACCAGCCGGGACTGCAGTTGGGCCAAGCCTGGGCGAGGGGCCCAGGGCTCAAGGGCCAGTCAGCACCCCCCACCCCCCACCATGGCAGGCTGGGAGCGAGTGTGGTGGGCGGGAGAGGGTTCAGGGAGGGGGAATCCACGCCGGGTTTTTCTGTCTCAACCCCTTCAATGTGTCAAAGAGAAAAGCGTTTTACAAAGGATTATACTTGAATCACTTACAGTCAGTATTTAAAAATACAAGGATGCATAACTGGGATTTTTTTTCCAGCCATAAACATCTGCATAAATCTTGGATGCTGGTGGATGGGTGGCCAAAAGATTGGGCTCCCTTGGCAGGAGTATTCAAGACACAACTTGAGG
Source organism: Neogale vison (assembly GCF_020171115.1). NCBI lineage: Eukaryota > Metazoa > Chordata > Mammalia > Carnivora > Mustelidae > Neogale > Neogale vison. The sequence goes on along the minus strand of NC_058105.1, from coordinate 111,334,343 downwards.
GGGATGAAGGGTTGGGAACAGGTACATTAATAATGTTAATCCTGATGCTGATATTACTACTACTATTAGAGGCAAGAGGGAAAAGACGTCTGTGTCCCTCTCTCTGTCTTTCTGTTCTTTTAGTTTGATTCTCACCAGTTTTTCCTACACTTGGATGATGGGGCTGGGGGACGGAGCTGTCCCTGAGCTATCTCTGACATTCAGTTTTCTTTTAAGCCCTGCCTGCTGATCCAAGGCTCCTGGGATCTTCTCCTGCCTTTCCTGCATACTTCCTTTTTCCATCCTCACCAACAGTTCCAGTTTTTACACTGTCCCATTCAGCTTTCACCTAACATTCTGCGAGCTGATTCCCTCCCCAGCCCCGAAAGCCCACTCCCGGCAAGCGGGTCTCGATGCAGCTATAAAGACGCGACGTCTCCTCCAAGCCTCCAGCCGCGGACCCTCGCGGGTGTCCCTGCGGCTGGTCGCTGGGAGAAACATGGGCACTTTTCCCTCCCGCCGGGCCCCGCGTCGGAAATCCACAAGACCCGGCTGCTGGGTGGCTCCGTGACTTCAGAGTCGGCTCCGCACACGCAGGGAGTGGGCTGAAAAACGAGTCCAAAAAAGATCGTGTTAAACAAAAAGAGACACAAACGCACAAATCATTTCTGAGAGCCTAACAGGGTTTCAGCTCTCTCGGTGGAAGATTTCTTTGCTTCCGTCTCCCTCCTCCCCCTTCTGCAGCTGTTCTCCTTTTTTAAAAAAGAAGTCGGACTTTCTGCTGGGGTGTATTCTAATTTTAATCATCCACTGTAAAAGAGGAGGTTAACGTAGAATTTCTGATTCTGACTTAATGACCCCTGGAATTAAATCTAACTCTATTAATGGAATATAATGTGTTTCTTTGGGAAACCTATTTGAAAACACTAGCTTTGTTATTTTATTTTGTTCGTTTTTGGTATTTCCAATTAGTCTTCCGCTGTGAGGACACTACTGGGAAGACACGTGCATGCACTTTGGGAAGAAGGGCCCGACCCCGTTCATTTTACACCCAATAGCCCTGAGATGATCTTTGTCACAATTCAATACTAACTTAAAAATCTACAGTTGACTTTCGCTATTCCTGAAAGATTAAATTAAAAACAACAACAGAAAACTTTCCAGCATACCCACTGGGAGACAGAAACTGCTGGCATCCCCATAGTGTCCAGACAGAATACGGGTTTAAGATGTATGCGCTATCCTATTTGTTAATTTTAATTTTTTTAAGGTAAGCTCTACACCCAACATGGGGCTTGAACTCACGACAGGGAGATCAAGAGTCCCATGAGTAAGCCAGGGAGGCACCCTTCCTATTTGTTATTTTAGAAAACAAAAATGATACTTCTAAGATCTAGGAAGAATTTAATTGATTTGTTGAGTAGGTAAACTTGTAAGAATTGGGCTACAGGATATGTATAAAAACTTCTAGGTTAGCCAATTTCATATTTAATGTCAGCAAAATGACCCTTCACTTTCCTTTCATCTCACTTTCTTTTTCCCACGGATCAAAGTAATTTCATTTTGTGGTAATATTATTCACGTTTGTACTTTGTTATTCACAACTCCTGGCTCCTCTAGTCTTTGGGGTCTGTAAATGGTTTTTTTTTTTTTTTTAATTTCCCTGGGGTGCCTGGAAAACAATAGTTTGCAGTTCATCTGCCTTTACAGTCAATCACTGAAATAAAAATGACATTTCTGGCCAGAAATGAGGGTCAGAAGTGCTTAAAACTGTTGTTTATGGCGAAAGATGAGGCTTGTCCCCAGGACTGGAAATAATAATTACCTAGAAAAGGAGGATGGAGGAAACTCCTTTCTTTTCCATGGTGAGAACTAATTCTACATTGCAGTTTCAAAATTATATTTGCAAGAAATGCAGGATAAGGGGGTGGCAGTAAATGTCATTATGGGGGGGGAATGTTTGGAGGAGAGTTAACCTTGCACACTTTTCATTTGAGATGTTTTAATTTACTGTGCAGTATACGCATAGGTAAGTAAAGCAGTGACGGGCTTCCAGCCTCACCGGACATTCAGGTCCCCTTAAATTATGCTCAACCTCTGCAAAACATATATTTAAACAATAGAAATAAACTTCACTGGAGTCTGGCGACCAAATTGGAAGCCATTGGAAGGGAAGACAATAAGTCCTGATTACACTCAAGGAGTCTCTGCGATGTGATATCTCCTTTGCCAAGTCATTTTGCTGTTTTATTTATTTATTTTCTTCTTCTTCTTCTTTTTTTTTTTTTTTAACAAACTTTCATTCATTTATGGTCTTCCGCAACCTGCTAATTTAACACTGGAGCGCGTTATTGCAGTGTTAGGAGGAGAGAAAGAGGGAGAGAAAACAACAATACTGCAATGATCCAAATGATACAGTAGAATTATAGCAATTATAGTTCTACTTGTGGAAGAAAACCTTGCTGAGATCAGGCAAACAAACTGAAGCCTTGTGAGGATAACAAGCGTCGGGATTGACAGCCGGTGCTGGGAAGAGCCGGAGGGCACAAACAGAAATATTTGCCTCACCCCCACCCCCTTAACTCCAACCAGTCAAGGTTAACCTCCACAAATGCTGCTTTCAGAGTCTCATCCACTCCGGGGTACACATTTTATGCACAAATCGTGGTCTCTCCTTCTGGAAGTCTGATAACAGGAGGAAATACAACATAATCCGCTTGCCTAGCACTAGTCCCTCGCCTTCTCTGTCCCCTGCTTGCCCTCCACTCCTTACCCCTGACCCAGTTCTTCCCAAGGCGGCGGGGAACTGTCTGTGGATGGTGTTTGTTTGTTGATGTGTTTTCAGAGCATCAGCTCGTGGAAAGGTCCGAAGGGACTGACAACTTGGGTTTCCAGGGAAGAGTCCTTGGTGTTTCCCAGTCCCCCCTCTTCCCCGTGTAGTCCGCGGGAACCCTGGGTTCCACCAACAGGGCTCGGCTGGGAGAGGATGACCGCGGCCGAGCCCTCAAGGTACTGACGTGTGGGTGTGATCACTGCGTTAGGACAGCTCCCCTTATTTGCAAACTTCGCCACTTTTGGTTACCCTGCAGCAGGCAGGGAAGGGGGTGGGGAGCGAGAACTAGAGAGAAAACAGACCCCACCCCCCACCGCAATCATCCCCTCAGGCGGCCAACCGAGGCATTTTCTAGCCTTGCTCTGCGCACAAAGCCGGGCGAGCTGGTGGCAGCTCACGTCTGCCCTCGGAAGGAGGGGGAGGAGGAGGAAGAGCGGAAGGTGCCCCCTTCTCAGGGGCGAGAAGCAAGTGTTTGGGCTCTCACCCTGAGTCCCTCGGCGGGACCTCTCCTCCCTCCCGCCCCATCTCCTGCCGCACCGTTCCCCAGGTTTCCAGACCAGAGAGGGAAACTTCTCGGCGCCCTGTAATCGCCACCATCTGGCTTCTCCTCTCCAACGCCGCGGGACGGCGGGACCCTGGGTGCGTCCAGGGTCTGGGCGTCCCCGGTGCAGCCACCGTTATTCTGTAGCCGCTGCTCCTGGCGCCCCCGGACTTGGGGTGTGTGTAGGGGGCACGGGTAGGAGCTCACGTCAGGAGCAGCGAAGGACCCAACGCCGGCGTCAGTCCGGAGGCCCATGCCGACCCCCGCTGTCGCGGTCCTCGCAGCGGAGCCCCCCTCTCCGGCTCGGCTCCGCGCCACGGCCAGAGCGCGCCCCCTAGCGGGGGTCTCCGGGTGGGCCGGGCCCTTCCGCCGCAGCCTCTGGGCACTGAAGTTGGCAGATCCCAGTGATACTGCAGGAATGAATGGGGGAAGAAAACAAAAGCCTTGGAAACATTTCCAAGTGTGCAATAAAAGACCCATCTGTACCTTTCTTCTCCAGCGCTTTCGTGGTTAATGTCCCCCCCATGCGCGCGAGAGGGGAGATAATTGCTGGGTGGATTCTTGCTGGAGAACCTCAGGAAACACTGGCCCGAGAAGTGGAATAATTGGGGGTGGGGCGAAGGCAAGCGTGCAGAGGCTGCAACACCAGCCTGAGATCTGAATCCGCGGTCTCTGGGGCGTTCATGGAGTCCTTAGCCGCGTGCGCCCTCAGGTTCCTCAGTCCTTAGTGAGGGGTTATCTAAAGGTAGCTACTCTAATATTTCTTTTATTTGCAGTCGATCTCTGTGGCACCCCCACATCCTGGCTCTATGATCCCCTCCCACCTTCTGACTCTAGACTACCCCACGTTCGGACTCCAGGATTTTCCAGTTTTTGCCTCAGTGATTCCCCCACCTTCTGTCTTCATGATCCCTCCACCTTCTGCCTCCGTCGGTCCCCAACCTCTGACTTGATGGCCTCCTACTTTCTCACTCTCCGGGAATCTGGCCACCGCCCTGCCCCAACTCACCCAGGCACTACCCGCCTCCGGCAGCATCTGCATCAGGCAATCGTCAACCCCAGATTCCACCACGCTCCACTACTCACAAATCACCTACTCCCACTTGGTCTGGCCAGAAACAGACAACAGAGAAAGGCAGGGTTCCTGTCCATCCCTCGTGGACTTGTTCAACCTAAAAATGGTGAGTGTTCTTGAAGCTCTTAGAGCCTCTGGTGGAAAGTTACTGATGAAGACTTTGCAAAGATGACAAATTATTAGTTCAAATCAATCCATAACTTACTTCTTTTGCACTAGTGTGGTAAGCCTCACGCATCAATCAGAAAAACACAGATCGAGCTTAGGACGTGGAGTGTCTGTATATTCATGTCCTCAGTCCTGCAGGATTTTAAAGTCTTGCTAAGGCCACCAAAACATTTAATAGGTAAGGCCTAGAAAGGAGGGTCCAAAAATAGGAGTGATAACGGCTCTTTGGAGTCTCTTATGTTGCCATGTGTCTCGATAATTGTGAAGTTCTCCAGACTTTCCATGCCCAGAAAAGGCTGGTATTTCAGAGTGGGGGGGGGGAGCAGATGGAAGGGGTCCTGTGGGAAAGGAGACGTGGGTGTCCCCGTGTTTAATTGAGAGTTGCATTGTGTTGAAAGGAGGAGGGAAGATGCCAAAGCTGAGCAGCGTTCTGTTCCCTTCGTCACAGAATAACCTGCGAGGAAAAAAAAAAAAAAAAAAAAAAAAGGAAGAAAAAAGCCCGCAACTAAGACAGAGCCGGCTTTGCAATAGATACCATTAGAACCACAGTGCCTCTGGAATACAGATATCTAATTTCCTGCAGCAAATCACTTACCCGATCAGAAAACACAAATAGCTCAACAGAAGGGGAAAAAATAGAGGAGGAGGACGAGGACGAGGAAGAAAGGCCCCGGAATAAAAATAACTGCGCAAAAGGGCTTGCATTCCACGCGCTGACAGGCGTCTCCTCCAAATCTGGGACAGTTGCGTCCTCCCCCAGCGGCCCCCCTTCTGCCCTCGGACTTTCCAGCCCCCCGGGATCCGTTTCGGGGACACTCTGCATCTTTGGGAGAAAGAGGGCGTCTCCCCAGCTGCGAGGAGGGCGGCGGGAGCGGAGAGCTGCGACCCTCACGGCCTAGGGGCCTCTCGGGGCGGTGGAGGCAGGGCCCGCCGGCAGCGACGTCGCCTCCTCGCGCACCCCGGCACCGCCCGGCCTGCGCGGCCTCGGTTTCCCCGTCGGGAAGGAGGCGCCCCCACGTCGTGTCGCCTCCCGGCTCTCTCGGGGACCCGGGGAGCTGAGTCCGCTGGCACCGACGGCTGGCGGCGGGGGTGGGGGGGGAACGTGGGTGAGCGGTGGGGGGGGGTGCGGGCGGTCAGCGCGGGGACCCGGAAGGGCGCCCGCGACAGGGCGCGGGCGGGGAGGTGGCCTGCGGGGAGAGGCGCACCGAGTCGGCGGCCCCGACACCGCCCGGCCCTCGAGAACGACCGCGGTGGTGGATGCAGGCGGAGAGTCGGGGCAGTAAACGCGCGAGGCGAGCAAAACCAGCTGCCCAGATGCAAAGGCACCCGAAGTGAGCCTTGGCAGTTTTTCCTTGGGGATTCAGTGAGCAGATCCCAGATTTTGTTTTGCTTTGCTTTGCTTTGAGTGGGAAGTCGTAGGTTTCTCACAATCGCCTGAACTGTTGTGTTGCATGCCTCAGAATAGCACATTCTTTCCCGCGCTGGAGACTTTGCGGGTCTCAGCACAGTTCCCGGCACCCGGGAGCAGCCAGTAACCTTGTGGGCCCCGGAGAAGAGCGACACGGCTGTGGGAGGGTAGAGGGCATTTTATTTGAGCAAATGACCGTTGGTTTTTCTTTCTCATGAGGCTGGGCGCTGATTGGTCTCCTGGCAGTCCCCCCTTTCTTCTCTGGGCCTCATTTTCTTTCCTCACTTCTCCCTTTACTGCTATTGGGGCCATTTCATTGTTTTTTTACTTGCACAATTTAAGGCTGGCGAGACGCTAAGAAGAAATTAAAACCAATGTATTCTGCTCAGAGAATCCCGAAAAGGCTAGAAAGATTGAAACCCCCAGTTCAACTGAATTTGAGACCCAGGAGTGATTTTTACTTATTTCTTTTCATGGATAATAGAGAGTTGGTGTTATCTGTCACTGTATGTTCTCTCTAATAGCTCCAAGACTATAATCTAACAGGTGTAAAATTTCCCTTTTCTGAGAAACGAAGGGCCCACCAACACTATCTTTTAAATAGTAGAAATAGAAAATGCAGTTGCTGACAGTGTTTCACACTGGAGAGTCAATTCTAGGCCAACTTGCTTCCCTTACTTCCTTCCTTTCTCTCCCTCTTTCTTTCTTTCTTTCCTTCTTTCTCTCTCTCTCTTTTTTTTTCTTCCATATGCAAGCCTGGTTTGGGGGGTAGGGTGGTGTATACCCCGCACAGAGAGTTGTAAACAAAGATGGGCTGATTGGAATTCTGGGTCCCCAGGCAAAAATATCCAGAAGGGCTTTTAACTCTCTGCCAACTGCAAAAGGGACTGATCATCAAAGAAAATGCCTGTCCTTTCTTTCACCCACCTCCCTTTATCTCCCCTCAAACTATAGCCTGCTTAGGTATCAGGCATCATGGGGAGGGAAAAGGCAGAGAAGAGAGTTGTTCAGAAACTCTCCTTGCCCTGCAAGGCCTCTGCAGCAGGCTTCTAGCTGGGGAGGCCCATCTGTTTGTTCATTCTCACACACCCCTTCCACAACTGCCCCCCCACCCCAGCCCCGCCTTCCAAGCACCCCATCAGTGAGGTCAGGCTCCCACTCCCACAGCACAGAACGCAAGAGGATCTCCCCCAGAATGTTTTATGGAAGACAGGAGGGGAGACCAGAAGGGGGGGTGGGGGTGGGGGGTGCCCACCCATCTCATAATGGGCCAGCTCCTGCCTGCTTCTCTTTACCAGCTTTTGGGTTGAAGCATTTTGATGTTATTTATATAAAGGAAACGACATCAGAGTAACCTTTTTATTGCATTATACTAAAGGGAGATTGAACTATAACTTTGAACATTGTGACATTCCAATGAGAGCTATATTAAATTGCTTAAAAACATTTTGAAGGCATCATTGGTCTTGTCTGTAGTGGTAAGTGAAACAAAGGATTTCACAGCATGTCGGGTTTAATACTAACTATGTTCATATTTAAGACTTTCAGCTATTAAACAGAAGAGAGGAGAAAGGGAGATGGTGAAGTAGTAAATGTGGGGGGTGGAAGAGGGAAGACAGAAGCCACCTTGGGGAGGACCATCCTGACCATAATAGCTGACACGCTGGACCTTGACTGTGCACCAGTCGTTGTCCTGAGTGCTTTCCACATTGACTGATTGTTTTCCTGACAACCCTATGAGGAAGTTTCTATTATAATCCCTCTTTTACAGAGGAGGGAACTGAGGCATGGAAGGTGTGACCAGCTGGTCCCAGTTTTCCGGCGGGTTACCTGGCTTTCACCCGGAAAGTCCTGTGGCCCAGCCAGTCCCTCAGTCCGGGGCCCACTGGGGTGGTTGGTTCCCCCGAGAAGCATGGGAAGGAGTAGTTTGTCCAAGGTCACAGAACCCGAGCCAGGTTGTAAACCCCGCGATCTGACTCACGTGAGCAGCGCTGAGCTCAGTAAATCGGGTCCATTTTACAGGTGAGGAACTTGAAGGCCAGAGAGAAGTGAAGTGATTTGTCCACAGTCACACAGCTTGCGAGTGGCAGGCGGGACACTACAATTTGGGACTCATGAGTCCACTGCCTTTCTACCCTCACCTACCTCCAATAAAAAAAAAAAGAGCTTTCATAGAAGACAAGGTGGCTTTTTAAAACATCTTAAAGACAGAACTAAGGAACAGAAAGAGATAATATGCAAGAAAGAGATGTATATCATATTCAGACCTGCAGAATCATCACCACCTGAAAGTAACAGAACACGTAGAAAAGGGAGGTCACCTATGTTGCCAACATAATTTGTAATGAAAGACAACTTTAAAAGTGCAGTAACCACACAAAGAAAATAGTTTTATGGAACATGGGGCTATTAGGCAGGGAACATTTGAACTCTCCAAAGCACTGGATGTCTTGTTCAGTCTTGATGATCAGTGTTCTGCCTCACCCCACCCTCAAAACCGGCAGCACCCCCCCCCACCGCAGTGCTCAGTGTTTCCAAACAGCTTCTCAGGGCCTCTGCACACAACACTAAGAACGGATTCTACTCTGTGCATGGAGTTTGCAAGCAGCTTGCGAAGCTGGGCACTGGCCAGGAACGAATGCTGTCTTGGAACACAGCTCACGGGAGAAATGCAACTTGACATCAATACAAATAATCCCTATTTGATATACTTCTTATAATTATTGGTCATCTCTGGGTGGGGCTTCCCAGCTAGCAAAGTTGTGATTTGGGCTCTGTCCTGCTGATATGGGAAGCAGGGAGGCCCCCCTGCGCCTTTCAGAGTCCTGGCAGGCATCCTGAATGCCACGAGCGTATGCCCAACTTCAGGGAAGAAAACATTTTGGAAATGACGGGAAAACTGTGAAGGAGTTGCAACCATAAACAGCAAATGTGCTAAAGAGTGAGGACTTATGCAGAGCTAAAAGAGGGCAGGTGGAGCTTGTTCTCAGTTTTTTTTAATGTGAAGAAAACATTGGGCTGACTTCATCCTGGTTCCGCAGAGTTAACGTCTCTCGCTGATTGCTTTATGTCACACAAGCACCCGGGGCGGCGTGAGGATCAGGGCTTGGAGAGCCAGAGGCTTCTGAGAAAAAAGGTGAACAGCTGTGATTCCTGTCAAATACAAAGCCTTAATCATTGTCTCATCATCCCCCCACATTGGACACTGGGGTTAGTTTAAGTGTTTCTGCTAGTACAGACAACGGGATAATGAGAACCGCTGTGTGCCTAACTTACTCTTTTGCATTATTTCCTTTAACTACTTTCCTAAGAACGGGATTCGAGATTGAAGAGTGGGAACATTTTAATGTCTCTTTCTTTTCTCCTTTTTTTTTAACATAAGAGCTAAAGTATTTTTTTAAGACTTTATTTATTTGACAGAGAGAAATCAGAAGTAGGCAAAGAGGCAGGCGGAGAGAAAGGGGGAAGCAGGCTTCCGTTGAGCAGAGAGCCCAATGTGGGGCTCGATCCCAAGACCCTGAGGTCATGACCTGAGCCGAAGACAGAGGCGTAAACCACTGAGCCACCCAGGCGCCCCTTAATGTCTCTTTCGAAATATTGTTAAACATTTCTCTAACTGGTTGAAGCAATTCGTACCACCGCTAGCCATATATGGACGTACCGGTTTAACTAGAACCTTGCCCACATTCATGTACTGTTGTTTTATGTACTCTTTCCCCCCCTCAAAACTTGTTAATTTAAAGAGCTCTATACTTGCATTTAGCTCTTCTAACTCCACGCTGGATAACTTTCCTCCCTTACCCAGCAGTTCTAACTCTTGCCCTCGGGAGTAGCTTGAAGGACTAGTAAGACAGCGAGGATAAAAGGGAATAGAGGTAATCCCACAACAGGGCACATCTGCCACACTTGGGAAGGCTTTGGGAGACATCTGTGACGGAAGGTGCAGCATCTGAGACCTGAGGCTCTGGAATTGGCCAGGCCTGGCTTGGATCCCATTCCTTCCACTTCCTGGATGTTTGGTCTTGGGCAATCTGCTTAACCTCTTAATACTCAGTTTCCTATGAGACATCACCTTAGGCCGTTCAGAATGGCTGAAGTCAAGAACGTAAGAAACAGCAGGTGTGGGCGAGGATGAGGAGAAAGGGGAAGCCTCTTGCACTGCTGGTGGGAATGCAAACTGGTGCAGCCACTCTGGAGAACAGCATGGAGGGTCCTCAGAAAGTTAAAAATAGTACTACCCTACGATCCAGTCATCACACTACTGGGTATTTACCCAAAGGACTCAAAAACACTAATTTGAAAGGATATGTACATCTTGATGTTTATTGCATTATCTATAGGTAATAATAATATCTATTATAATAGCCAAATTGTAGAAGCGGCCCAAGTGTCCACTGATGGATGACTGGGTAAAGAAGTGCTGTATATGCCATGGAGTATTACTCAGCCAAATAGAATGAAATCTTGCCATTGGCAACGACAGGGTTGGATCTAGAGAGTATAATGCTGAGTGAAAGAAGTCAGAGGAAGACAAAAATCATGTGGAGTTTAAGAAACAAAACAAATGAACAAAGGAAAAAAAAAAGAGAAAGACAAACCAAGAAACAGACTCTTAAGTATAGAGAACAAACTGAAGGTTACCAGAGTGGGGATGGGGGGCATTGGTGAAACAGGTGATGGGGATTAAGGAGGGCGCTTATGATGAGCCTTGGGTGATGAATGGAACTGTCCAAGCGCTATACGGTACACCTGATACTAATAGTACACTGTATGTTAACTATGCTGGAATTGAAATTTAAAACCTTTTTAAAATTTAGATTATTAAGCCACACACATACACAAAGACAGTTTCCTCACCTGAAGAGTGAGAATGAGAAGAGTACCTGTAGGTACACTAGAAATGCCAGCAGACGTTGACTTACTTCATGTGATGTATGAATACTGAAATTACGTTACATGCAGTTTTGAATACTCGTTTGGTTATGTTATGGAATACTGACTTAGGACTGCAACTGCTCCATTAAAAGGTATGTACAAATAAAAAAATTTTTTAAAAAGTTATGTATAGTTTAAGCTTTATAGATATTGACAAAATGCCCTTTAAAAAGATCATTCCAGGGGCGCCTGGGTGGCTCAGTGGGTTAAGCCGCTGCCTTCGGCTCAGGTCATGATCTCAGGGTTCTGGGATCGAGTCCCGCATCGGGCTCTGTGCTCAGCAGAGAGCCTGCTTCCCCCTCTCTCTCTGCCTGCCTCTCTGCCTACTTGTGATCTCTGTCTGTCAAACAAATAAATAAAATCTACTTGTGATCTTTCTCTGTCAAATAAATAAATTCTTTAAAAAAAAAAAGATCATTCCAGGTGCCTGGGTGGCTCAGTAGATTAAGTGTCAGCCTTTGGCTCAGGTTATGGTCACAGGGTCCGGGGATGGAGCCTCGCTCAGCGGCCGGTCTGCTTCTCCCTCTGCTCCTCCCTTACCCCCTCACCACTTGTGCTCTTTCTCTCTCTCAAATAAATAGATAAAAGTCTTTAAAAATAAAGATAGAAAGATCATTCCACTTTATACTTCTACTAACAGCATTGATAACACTGAACATTTTCTTTCTTTAAAAATTTTTTGGAGTTGACACAATGTTATGTTAGTTTCAGATGTACAATATAGTCATTCAGCAAGTTCTGAGGTGCTCAGCACGGTGTGACTACCATCCGTCCTGATACGTCACTATTACAATAACACTACTGTATTCTTTATGCTGTACCTTTAATCCCTGTGATTTATTTATTCCACAACCGGAAGCCTGTATCTCCCACTCCCCATCATCCATTTTGCCCACCCCTACCCCCTTCCCTCTAGCTACCAAAAGTTCGTTCTATTACAGGTTAATTCTGCTTTTTGTTTGTTTATTCATAGGTGGGGTTTTTTTTAGGTTCCACATATGAATGGAGTCATATGGTATTTGTCTTCTCAGTCTAATACCCTCTAGGTCTATCCATGTTATTGAAAAAGCATGATCTCATCCTTTTTTATGACTAGGTAACATTTGTGTGTATATGTGTGTGTGTGTGTGTGTGTGTGTGTGTGTATGTGTGTATACACCACGTCTTCTTTATCCATTCACCTATCAGGAGACACTTGGTTTGCTTCTACATCTTGGCTATTGTAAATAATGCTGCAGTAAACATAGGGGTGCATATGTCTTTTTGAATTAGTGTTTTCGTTTTGTTTGGGTAAGTACCCAGTGGAATACTAGATCTTAAGGTATTTTTATTTTTGATTTTTATTTATTTTTATTTTTTTTAAAGATTATTTATTTATTTATTTAACAGACAGAGATCACAAGTAGGCAGAGAGGCAGGCAGAGGGAGAGGGGGAAGCAGGCTCTCCACTGAGCAGAGAGCCCAATGCCGGGCTCGATCCCAGGACCCTGAGACCACGACCCGAGCCGAAGGCAGAGGCTTAACCCACTGAGCCACCCAGGCGCCCCTATTTTTTTTTTTTTTTTTTTTGAGGAATCGCTGTACTGTTTTCCACAGCGGCGGCATCGATTTACATTCCCACCAATAACTCTGGGTATTTTCAATCTTGTGAGACCTTGTTAGTATGATGAATAAAACCTAATAGCTTATGATTGTTTTATGTGCATTTCTTTCATTATTAGTGAGATAAAGTATTTTCTCATGGGACAATAGGCCCAATTGCATTTCCTCTCCTATGAATTGCTTGTTAATGTTGTACACAGATTATTTTACCCACAGTGAGTGTTTTAAAATTTGCTAGGGTTTTATGAAGAGCGGGTGTGAGGCCGGTTCTGATCCTCGCGAGGATGAGCACCACCAGTCTTACTCCATTTTCAGTTCAAAGCATCATGGCCAGTGTTTCTTTTCATGAGGTTTTTTTGTTTTTGTTTTTGTTTTTTTTTAAGATTGTATTTATTTATTTGTCAGACAGAGAGAGAGAGAGCACAAGCGGCGGGGAGCGCAGGCAGAGGGAGAATCAAGCTTCCCGCTGAGCAGGGACCCGATGCAGGACTCAATCCCAAGACCCTGAGATCATGACCTGAGCTGAAGGAAGACATCTAACTGACTGAGCTCCCCAGGTGTCCTCTGGGTGGTCTTAAAAAAAAAAGACTTAAATCACATACTAGAGATGGCAGAGTGGCAGGTTAGAAGGCACCTGGATGGTTGGCAAGTTTATAGAACTGTTCTACTCTAACTATGAACCTCCTACTTCCACACATATTTTATATGACGGGAAATAAACCTCTTATCTAATGTAAGCCATTGTCTTTTTTCTATTCTGTGCAGCTGAACCTAATCCTGAGTGACACAGGGCAAGACCAAATTCCATTATGAAGCATGTTACCTTACCTTTGCAATAGGAGCCTATATCCCAATGATTCATTTATATACTTTATGGGAATTCTGTGTCAGGATACAACTGTGAGCAAAATCTGACATGCTCCCTACCCCCACACAGCTTACAGTGAAATAATCACAAAGCACGTGAAAAACTGACCGTGGCCAGCCCTTGACAGACAGGCTCATGGTGCCAGGAGAGCCTGGAATGTGGCCTTTGCCAAATCAAGGAATCAGGGTCTGGAAGGGATGTTTGAGCTAAGGTCTGAAAGGCAGGTGTGCGAACTCTGTGATGAGGGTGCAGAAGAACATTCCAGGCAGAGGTCACAGCGTAGAGGGAAGCATGACAAGTAAAATAAGAAGAAAGAGGATGCGGCTGGAGGCAGGACAATCAAGTGAGTCGAGTTTGCATGAGGCTGGAGAGGGCAGCAGAGGACAGAATGTAGGTCATGTTTGTGGGTCTTATCTGTTTTCAAACCACTGACGTTTTTAGCTGGCAAGGGCAGTGGTCTGAAAGAGGATGGTAGCAGAGGAGATGGAGAGAAGGAAAACAAGGAAGCACTGCTTCCCACTCTCACTCTTGGGCTTGGGTCCCTGACTTTGGTTTTTATTTGTCATCAGGAGGTTGAACTGAACTAATTCCTTAATGTTTGGTGAAATCGGGCACATTTGTTAGGATATGGATTAGAGGGCATGAGACTCAGTAACAATAGTGATCTAAACAGGTTGGAAGCTTCTTTCTCCTTCACACAAAAACGGGAGCTGATATGGTGGATCTACTCCAGGAAGTCACCAAAGTCCCAGTCTCCTTCTGTCTTGCTGCTTTTTTGTTCCTAAGATGTTGCCTTCATCTGTATGACCCAGGATGACTCTTAACATTCCAGGCAGTAGGAAGGAAGGAGGGGAAGAAGAGGTCGCATTTCTTCCCTTTGGGGGAAATGGGGTAGGAGTTGCCCATATTGGTGCATCTTGTATGTCAGTGACCAGAACTTAGACACACTGTCATACTTGGCTACAAGGGAGGCTCGGAACTGTAGCATTTATTCTATAGAGCTATGGGCCACACAAAAACCAGAGACTTCTAGCACTACAGAGCCCTGAAGGGAGAACTACTTTCGAGAGCCAAATCTAGCCAGGCCCATTCCTTTACATAAGGTCTATGGCTGCTTTTGCACTGTAAGAACCCTTTGTTCTCCAGCAAGTGGGCAGTCTCAGGGCCAAGAGGACCCTTGGTATCTTAGTGTGTGGGCTGCCTGGTGGCCTTAGATTCTCTCAATCACCAGCACAAAGGACTGACCCTGGGATTCACGGTGGCCCTAGGGAAACAGCAGGAGGAACATTGGTTTCCTATCGGGTTCTAGATTCCACAGCAAGTGGGCTGGCCAGCGCCCCAAGGCCTCCCACCCACCTATGACTTCGATACATGTGCAGGCAGTAAGGGACCTCTGAGCACCAGCTTGCTAGTAGGTTAGGAGCTGGTAGGTGGGAAGGCCCTCCAATGATGAGAAAGGACCTTCATTCCTTAGCACATACGTGCTGACAGCTGGAAGGACCATTAGGTCTCCAGCGCGGGTATAGGTAGGTGCCTGATGGAATCCAGGATTATGGGCAAGCTGGTGACCCAAAGGGCCCCATGGCACAGCACGAGGCTGGACAGTGACTGGAAGGGCCGGCGGGGCCCCCAGGGCACAGTGTGGATGGTGGCTAAGAGAGCTGTTGACTCAACAGCTGAGGGGCAGGCTACTAGCCAGAGAGGCCATAGGCTCCCCAGTGCCGGGCACCTGTACAATTGCCAAAAGTCCTCACCAACAACACACAGGCAGACTGATAGCCAGGTGACCCTTTGTTCCCCAGCCTGTGAGCAGGTGCGGGGGGAGGGTGACACCAAGGAAAAGACATGTGGAATCCTAGCCGGTGACCAGGTTTCTGATGGAAAGATCCCTTAAGACAGCAGCACATGAGGAAGATTGTGGGTGAGAGGGCTCTTGCTTCCTCAAAATGCGGTTGGTATGAAAGCAGAAAGAACTCTCAATTTTACAGCACGTGAGGCTTGCGTGGTGGTCAAAAGGGCTTTCGCGTGCACAGCTATGGGCAGGAGAATTACTGGAATAACCACGGTTCTCCATCACTCAGAGAGGGTGAGTGTCAGAACCACCCCTGG
Organism: Neogale vison; assembly: GCF_020171115.1. NCBI lineage: Eukaryota > Metazoa > Chordata > Mammalia > Carnivora > Mustelidae > Neogale > Neogale vison. The sequence continues at coordinate 111,318,825 of NC_058105.1, read as the reverse complement.
AATCCAGGCTGAGAGTTAAGTTGCTAACCATAAGGCCCTCTGGAACACCAGAGCACTGGAAAAGGGGTCACCAAAAGGCATTTGTCTTCCACAGCACTCTGATTCCTAAGGGTGTTAGGTGTTTTGTTCTGTGCACTGCAGCCCAGGGTCCTGAAGTGTCCAAGAAGACAGGGATTTCAGGTTGGGTACTATCAGAAGGGCGGCAAATCTCCTTCTCTGGTGAAGGTAGGTGGGTAGTAGAAAGGGAAATGGATACCCCAGCAAGCTGGAAGGATGGTGGCCTAGAGGGCTCTCACTTCTTCAACACGCAGACAGGTTGTTAGCAGAAAGAGTTCATGGCTCCACACTCTGCCGGACAAGTAAAGCCGCCAAAAAGGATCTCATTTCCACAGCGTGTGGGTGGGTTGAAGGTCGGTTAGCCTTCGGTTAGCCAAACACATGGGCCGGTTGGGGGACCAAATGACCAGTGGAACCTTGATGGGTGGGCCCCTTTGTGACCGGAAGATTCCTTGAAACCGGTAGAGAAGGATGGTGGCCCAAAGGAGTGTCACTTTCACAATGAACATGTGTTCTGGGGCTAGAAAGGCCCTCCGCTCCGTAACCAGTGAGGCCCATATGGTGGCCAAAAGGGCTCTCACTTCCATAGCTAGTACGCCCCTGATGGCTGCTTGGCTCTCTGTTTCCCAGCATGAGAAGTCAGAATGGCTGGCGGAACCTCAACAGGTGGCGAGGTTTCAGATGGGAAGGTCATGCAGGACACCAGTACCCTGGTAGGATGGTGGTCGAAATGGCTCGTTTTTCCTCAAAACGTGGTAGTTGTACCGGACGTAAGGCCATCGGCTCTGCAGCTCTCAAAGCCGGTTTGGTGGTCAGAAGGGCTTTCAGATGCACAGTCATGAAGAAGAGAATCGCTGGAATAACCTACGGTTCCCCAGTACAGACGAAGACTGGGGCCCAAACTGACCTGCGGAACCCATGTGGGGAGTCAGGTTGGTGACCGGAAGACCCTGTAAGATAGAGTGCAGGAAGGACGATCACCAAAATGTATTGATTTTCCATAGCACCCTGGAGACCTGAGGGTGAAAGGCCTTTTATTTTCCAATTCTACTGCAGATTGGGCTTCTGAAGAAGCTGCGTATAGGTGGATTAGGGGCTGACTGGTGGCTGGAAGGGCTTCCAATCGAGTTCTGCAGATGAAGAGCGCTGGGTGGCCGGAAAGGTACTGGGTGCACCGCCAGGCTGAAATGATGGTGGCCGAGAAGGTTCTCACTTTGTCCTCGCACAGGCGAGTCCTTAGCAGGAAGGGTTCCCCCAGCCATACGACGCCAGGCCTGTAACATGGCCCAAAGTGATCTCATTGTCACAGCATACCGGCAGGTTGAAGGCGGGTTAGCTTTTGGTTTCCCAGCACACAGGCAGGTAGAGGGACTAAACGACCCGCGGAACCCTTTCTCGTGGGCACGTTTGTGCCCGGAGGAGTATCTGCAAGTACTGCGGAAGAAGGATGGTGGCTCAGAGGATCCTCCCTTCCACAGTGCACGTGCCGCCGAGGGGCGAGAAGCGCGCCGGGCCTTCCGCCTTGCGAGGCCGGTAGCCGGACCAAAAGGGCCTTGCGTTTCCACAGCGCGCCGGCGGGCTGATGGTGGTGGATCCTCTGTTCCCCCGCCTGTAGCAGTCTACGTCATACTTATGCGTCTCCGCCCTAGCCTTTGTTGGCGATTTGAGCTTTGGTGAGTTGCTTCTTTGTACTTTCTGTGCACGCAACCTAAAATAAGATCTTGGGTTTAGCGGGCCAACAGCCTAGGCGGAGAGCATGTCTAGTTCGATATTTTTTTTTAAAGATTTTATTTATTTATTTGACAGATCACAAGCAGGCAGAGAGGCAGGCAGAGAGAGGGGGGAGAAAGCAGACTCCCTGCTGAGCAGAGAGCCCGATGCGGGGCTCGATCCCAGGACTCTGGGATCATGACCTGAGCCAAAGGCAGAGGCTTTAACCCACTGAGCCACCCAGGCGCCCCTAGTTCGATATTTTTTTAAAAAATATTTTATTTATTTATTTGACAGAGACAGATCACAAGTAGGCAGAGAGGCAGGCAGAGAGAGAGGAGGAAGCAAGCTCCCTGCTGAGCAGAGAGCCCGATGCGGGGCTCGATTCCAGGACCCTGAGATCATGACCTGAGCCGAAGGCAGAGGCTTTAACCCACTGAGCCACCCAGGTGCCCCCCCCCCAGTTCGATATTTTTAAAAGGCTTGAGGGATTGTCAAAAGGCAAGAGTGTTTCCTTATTCTTGTTAGTCTTCCTTGCTTCCCTACTCCATTCGTCCACGCACTGCGCATGAGTAAATAAATAAGACCAAATTGGTCTTTACTACCTAGAGATTGCAGTGTGTTGTGGACACATGGACCAGGTGACTACACAAGTAACTGGTAGTTGTTAGCATATGATTGTGTAGGAGAGGTACTTTGTGCAGTGAAAATAAACAGCAGGGGGATCTGACCTATTGTGGAGGTCATAGAATAATATTTCCTTGAGGAAATGAGAGATTTCAGGGTTGAATAGGAGTTATCTACAATGTTGTCTAGACCAGAGAGTGGTTCTTAAACTTGAGTGTGAATCAGGATCACCCAGAGCACCTGTAAAACACAGATGACTGGGCTTCATTCTTGAGTTTCTCATTCAGTAGGTCTGGGGTGGAACTGATTTCTAATATGTTCCCAGGTGATGCTGATGCTGTCTGCCTTTCCGGGACTACACTTTGGGAATCACTTATCTGGGCCATATCTCCTAAGGGTTTGCTGGGGGCACAGTGCTGAAGGGGGGGGGATTATAGGCCCACTGAGGAATTGCTCCCCTCAGCTTTCAGGGTCAGCCAGACTTGGGGGCTGGGGCAGAAGGCAAGGGTACTCATTTCATGCTATGGATGGTCCCATCTGTTTCCCCAGCTTGCCCTGTCGACATTATACTGACTTACTGTGATAGTGAAACAGTTTGGGAAGGACTGACCTGGTCAGATGGGGTGGGGGCCGGTGGTCAGTGTCAGGGAGAGAGGAGTTTATCTAAGAATTCTGCAGCAGGAAAGAAGGTTGCATCTTCAAAGAACTGAGAGAAGGCCAATGAAGGTATAGAGGAGAGGGGCTGGGTAAGAGGGTACTAAAAGAATTTAGAGGTTCAGCTCATAAAGGATTTGGAGAAATTTAGTAAGGACCTCATACAATGGGAAATCAGTGAAACATTTCAATCAAGGGAATGATTGGGCAGGATGTAAATACGCGTGTTGGAAGACCAATTAGGCAATGACTGAATAGTCTACGATGGGAATGATGGTGGTTTGGTCCAAGGTAGATAAAGTGAAGCTGGAAGCACTGGAAAGATATTTTGAAGGCAAATCAATAAAACTTGGTGATTATTGAATGTACAAGTTGAGGATAAGGGGTAGTCTGATAGGATTCTCAGATAATAGCTTGAAATCATTATTTTTATTCTCAAATAAACCACACTGGTGGTCAGATTTGGGAGAAAGCAGGTTTGGAGATGCTGAATATGAGGTGCCCTTGTCTCTACCATTCAATTGGAGATTTGGGGAAGGCAGCTGAATATGTCCCTGGACCACAGAGGACGTATATGAGTAAAGTTAACTGCAGGGCCCCTGTGGTGGGTGGTCTGGACATTAGAGGGTATACAGATATGTGATCTGGACCTCAGGACATATAGGTATGTGGAGCTGGACTTCAGAGAATGTCCAAATTGATACTGCTAGTGTGTAGAGAGGTGGTTCCTGAAGCTGTAGGAGGTACATGAAACAGAGACTGCTAACTCCATTGTCTATAGGGGCCAGGCAGGTAACAAATGAGAATGCAGGCCAGAAGCATATTTTATTTAAGTCAGTGATTGAGACTGTCTACTCTGTTTCCAGACATAATATGTCATGTGGTTATTGCATGGATTTTCTTTTTTTTCCTAATCTTTTCTTTTCTTTCTTTATTTCTTCTTTTTCTTTTTCTTCTTCTTCTTCTTCTTCTTCTTTTTTTTTTTTTTTGACTTTCAACTGAAGCCAGGAATCTGGATTTTACCACAGAATGTCTTGGTTTTTAATGTTGGCTCAATTTAAAGAATTGATTTAGGTCAAAGGAAACACACATGTATTGTAAGTGGCTCACTTCCTGCCAGTTTATAGTGTTTGTTGGGGGGTGGGAAGCGAAGAGTGTCTCAGATCAAGCCTCTGAGGAATCCATTTGAATGAAGTTCAGAGGTCTGGTAGAGAAGGAGGTGGAGGGGCCAGAGAGGTCAAACCAGGAGATAATGCTATCCTGGAAACCAAGACAGGAGGTTGTTCAGTCTTCAGTGCTCTGTGCTATCTCAGGTCCCATCCTGTGCTTCTAGGATAGATGTAAAGAGAACACACTAGGTAGATAATGTTTTTGGAAGTGCCTCTGGTGGAAAATGTTTGGCCTGTGATTCCTTTTTCTTTAGAGGACAGGGCTTCAAGACATTAAAGACTTGTTTGAATTCACATGGAAAGCCTTATAAACTCTGTCACGAGTCCCTTTCCTCTTGTCCCAATCTCACTGACTTTATTTTTTATTTTTTAAAAGATTTTATTTATTTATGACAGAGAGAGATAGTAAGAGAGGGAACACAAGCCACAAGAGAGCTGGAGAGGGAGAAGCAGACTCCTTGCTGAGCAGGAAGCCCGATATGGGGCCAATGTGGGGCACGATCCCAGGACCCCGGGATCATGACCTGAGCTGAAGGCCCACGCTTAATGACAGAACCACCCAGGCACCCCCTCACTGACTTTATAATTAAAAATATTTTTTTTCGGGGGCACATGGCAGGCTCAGTCAGTAGAGCATGTAACTCTTAATCTGTGGGGCATAAGTTTAAGCCCCACATTGGGTCTAACGATTACTTAAAAAAATGAAAAAAATCTGGTTTTAATCTTGGATTGTAATTTGATTTGATCCAGAGAGAGAGGAAATTTAACTCTTGTGGGGGTTATTGTCAGTGTAGGATTTATTTCCAAGGCCTCTTTTCGCTAGGAAAGGAAGGTTGAGTTAGAACTTAGAATAATAAGTTGAATGATGTTTCAAATAATGTCAAATCTCAATTCTATACATTTCTATTATGATTTAATAGAAAGAGTACTTCCAGAGTAAGGAATGAGGAAGCCTCACTGTATGGTCTCCAGGCAAATCAATCATTTTTGTCTCTGCTGTAAATGAGGATACTAATATCTCTATTCATACTATGTGGGCTTGTTGTATGGATCCAAACAAATAAAAATGAAGGTACTTGAAAGTGACTTAAAAATGTCAAAGTGTCAATATGAACTATCAATATGTATATCAATGTAAAGCTGAATTGCTGCTGTAAAAGTTGAGAAGGACCCCAATACAGATTATGTTACATAATATGTTAACATAACAAATTGTGTTACCCAATACTTGCTTCCATGCTAATGATGAGAAAACAGCTTAATTAATTTATCATCCAAACCAGGACACTTTTTAGTGTGAAAAGGGGCACTATTAATAGTTCTCTGGGACAACAGGCAAAACCCAGGAGCGTCCTAGGTGTAGTCAAACCCATAATCCCTCAGGCATAGGTAAAGTGTCGCCATATATCTAATTTTTTAAAAAATTTATTTATTTGACAGAGAGATATCACAAGTAGGCAGAGAGGCAGGCAGAGAGAGAGGAAGAAGCAGGCTCCCTGCTGAGCAGAGAGCCGGATGTGGGGCTCCATCCCAGGACACTGGGATCATGACCTGAGCCGAAGGCAGCGGCTTTAACCCACTGAGCCACCCAGGCGCCCCGCCATATATCTAATTGATCCATCAGGTGGAGTGGTGACATCAAATCTGCGTATGCAATATGCTTTTTTCTCCTAAAAACTCATTAACTTGGATATAAGGACAGCAGTTTCACAAACAGGAAACCTGGGCTAAGTGAAAGCAAAGAAAATAGTAAGCACACAAGATACCATCCTTGCTTCTAAAGGGCATTTAGAAATTCATCAGAAGGATGTGCTTTGATATAGTATTCTCACCTTTAATGAAGTAATTTGGTTTTTGACTCTTAGAGGAGACTGTGGTAGGTGAAAAGAAGATTGGTTAAGTCTTCACTGAGAGGAAGGGAAAATATTGAATAATGGAATTAGCACGCAAAAGCTGGTAGGTTCAGTACTGTTGGAGCCCAGGCAAACTAATGTACAATGCATTTATATTCTCCTGCAAGTGGATGAGGTGCGATGGTATGCACAGAATTTGAATGTTTCAGTTCTTTCGGAGCCTGGCTACAGCTTGAGCTAGCCCCTTTAGGCCTCGGTGATTTGGGGATTGGTAGGTGAGATTAACAGAACAATAATTTACATAGGTTTTCATTTGATGAGTTTTTATGGCTCTCAACTTTGAGGTGGGTTTCATACCTTTGTTAGAAGTCTTGCTGGAATGTGATTGAGTCGCGGTGGCAGCTGATGTACTATTAGAAGACACTGCTAAAGATGGCCATTTCTCAGTAATCAGGTAAGCAGGCAGGCTGGCCTTTGTTCTCTGCATAATCTGAATCGCTTCGGATCTGCGGCACAGCATATGAAAAGCAGCACATCTGAATTGACAAAGAGATCTTTATTTCTCTTGCACAATGCACAGAAAAAAAGGTAGAAAGAGAACTGGGGTGTGAATTTATTTCCTTGGGAGTGTGTGCCATCAGTTTGAGCAAAGGAAATGCTAATGGAAGTTGTGTTCCCGCCTTGCGACTGGACCGCGTTTCCTGTCTCACGTTGTTGTATTATGGTTTTGTGCTGGGTCTGGGTCCAGAAGCTGAGCCTCCCACTTGGTGGAGGGGTGGAGCAGTGCGAAGAACAGCTGCCCTCCAGGGAGGAGGGATCCCTGCTGGCTTCAGCTCAGCCCCTGGCTGAAAGGAATAAGCCCCTAGCCAGGCTGGGCCAGAGTTTCCCCATGTTGAAAAGCCACATATATAGAGAGAGAATTGAGAACATCATAATACGATTTACGTGGTAAGCCTTTGACTTTGTCGAAAGAAAGTTGCCATGTAAGTATTGCCTTTGGATAAACCATTGGTATAGTATTTATTTTCAGGACCAAAGTCTTGTCTTCTCTTATGTAGGGGACCCTGCTGAAGTTAACAGAAGCATCTTGGGCACATTCACATACTGACTTTGGTTTGGCGAAATAGTAGGGACTGGAGACACTTATCACCATTTTATGTCAGTTTAGTAACTAAGTAGTAAAAACAGTTACTTCTTGTTTCATTGTGATATTCTGAAATTTTTCTGACTACCCTAATTTGGTGTCATGATAATGGCTTTATTCAGAGCAGTCACACTTCTTTTGTTCTTGTTGTGTTGTTATGGGTCCTGTGTGGTGGTTCTTAAAACAAATGGTAGAGATTTATTTACTACTGTTGATCCACTTGACATTGATTTAAAGGCTGTAAGTGTATGTTGGGAAAACCAAAATTCATTGGAACTCCTTTGTTTACTTTGATGAGCATAACTTTCTATTAGCCTTCCAGTCTTTTTCTTTTTTTTTTAATTGAAAGTCAGTAGCTTTCCATTCTTTTTTTTTTTTAAGATTTTATTTATCCACTTGACAGAGAGAGATCACAAGTAGGCAGAGAGGCAGGCAGAGAGAGAGGGGGAAGCAGGCTTTCCGCTGAGCAGAAAGCCCGATGCGGGGCTCGATCCCAGGACCCCGGGATCACGACCTGAGCCAAAAGCAGAAGCTTAACCCACTGAGCCACCCAGGCACCCCAGTAGCTTTCCATTCTTGAAGAAGTTTCACCCCCAGTACTTGCAGCAGTTGGGGCAGCTCCTAGAACACTTGATCGTGGAAAGATGACGATCATCCATGGGCCAAGCCACAGCTGGGATAGGAAGTGGGACAGGGCACCTTGGAGTCTACCTTTCCAGCACAGTGTTCAGTCATTTGACAAGTGGGCCTTGAACTCATCCATTGAATCGGGTATTTTTAAGGCTCTGGAAATCCAAGAGGGAAAGCTGGAGAATCCTGTCCAATATAGGCTTGTCAGTTAAAAGGCACCTACTCCCTAACCCACTCCTTAGTAGTGCTTTGGAGCTCTGTGAAGGGTACAGCCATTCCTGGGAGGCATGGGAAGGTTAAAAGCCTTTTGTCCTTCAGTAAAGAAGTTTTTTTTCTCTTTTATTTTAACTGAAGACCGTTCAGCGCAACCCTAGCAAGAATCTGAGTGGATATTGAAGTGTCCAAATTTCTACCGGATGGCTCTTGATTTGCTATTATGTGTGGAAGGGTCAGAGATAACCATAGTGGTGTTCAGTTCAATTCCTGGGGCTTCCAGTTTCTCTTGCCTTCTTTAGAAGCCATTTCCTGGTGTTCTAATTCTGTATCTTGCCAAGTAGCTGAGAGCTCAGAGGAAAGCCCCGGAAGTAGCTTGTGGTGAAGTTTCAAGTTTTTTGGCTCTTATCCAAACACTCATGAGCTTCATTTGTGTTCACATATAAGAAAAGCCAACTCAGATCTCCTAATAATGTTTTATTTAGTGCTTAAACTTTAATTGCAGGGTATAAATGATACCATTAGGAACCGATATCAATACTAATGCCACCTATATTATTATTTACTCGGCTGAAAACTAAGCTTGTTGAAATATATTTATTAACACTGCACCCTAGAACTACACATTTAAAGCTTAATTCTGTGGCTGTTCATGAATTCTCAGCATACTGCAGTGTCGGGGCTTCCTAGCTTGAGATAAATTCATTATGAAATTCAAGTGATGAAGCGTGTTAGGGCATTTCTTGTTTCAGGTAACAAATGCAAGCTGCTTTATTCAGAGGATGAGACATCCTTTGTGGAATTCTAGCCCTTTTAGCCAACAAACAGTTAAATTCAGCATTTATGATGTATAAACTTTGCTCCTTAGCATTAAAATGTACCTTATTCATTCCTTAGATTTCTCTTTCAACCATGGCTATTGTTTGTCACTAACAGCTAGCTTTTGTGAAGTTAATAAATGTGCATAATAAGGACATAAAGGTATGGAGAAGTAATACTGTAATCCTTTTGTTTGGATAATCAGTCTAATGTATGCAAATTAAACCTTATTAGTACTAGGGTTTTGTGTCTGCTTATCAAAATGTGCCATTTTCATGAAAATTGGAAGTCCATTATATAAAGTTATTATTAACAATCATTTAGGAATTATATACGGTATGCAAATTAAAGTTGATTACAACTAATTAAGGGCTTTCTTTGTTATTTGACCTTGTCTGCTTTTTATGTAAATATGTTTCTTTTGGTCTGGCATATTTTTAGACTCAGAAAAGTATATTAAGACAAGTTACATTATGTATTTTTTAATATATCTTTGTGTTGCCATTGTCTGTGCCCCTCATTTTACAGAGGCATACATGATATGTAGAGCCATGCTTCTCGCTGTTTGGTGATGGTTCTCTGGGTGAGTAGAATTTCAGAAATAGAAAACAATCAAATTTCCAAGTCTCTTCAATAAGTTTAATGGAATATGAGCACAAATCCACTAGAACATATAAACAGTCTTCATGCCAGAATGCCCTTTTTTCCACTATTTATTGACTTCTGTGAGCCTTGGGTTGCAGATTTCTAAATGGAGCTAAGTAATAAATGATCATTACTTGCTTACAAGGTGCCCTGCAAAATCTAATTGTTATCCATGAAGGCATTCAGCTAAAGATAAGTAACTTCAGCACCGAGAGTGTAACTGGTCCAGTACCATTGGCCTTTAGGATGAACTGTGTGCTCCCTTTGAAAATAAAGGAAGAATTTCTCTTCTCAGTTGGCAAAGAGGAAACATCTGATGTGAGGCTTTTTAGCACTTGTTAAATTACATTTTTCCTTCAGTGCAATTGTTCTAGTTGTTTTCTGTGAACAAAGAAGCTTGATACAGTGACTGGGGCAAAGGATCCTGGGGCACTAGGTTTAATTGTGTGATACAAAAGACCTGCTAATTAATAGCTTTTCATTTGCCTTAAAACTGTATGGGTAGGAAAAGGAAAGGTGATGATACACAGCCCAAGAAAAGAGACAAGTGTATTGCACAGTATCTAGATATTTGTAAGAGGCATACTGTTCAAAACTCTTTAAAAAGAGAGAGAAACTAAGAAGCAAATCACCATTGAATTCATCCAAATTTTGAACATTTTCTGTTATTTTTCTGCTTTGAACAATAAGTTTATTTATTTTTTGAACAATAACAGTTTAATTTTTAAAAAATATAATTCAGGGGTCTCTGGGTGGCTCAGTGGGTTAAGCCTCTGCCTTCAGCTCGGGTCGTGATCTTGGAGTCCTGGGATCGAGCCCTGCATCAGGCTGTCTGCTCAACGGGGAGCCTTATTCCTCCGCCCCCGCCTGCTTCTCTGCCTACTTGTGATATCTCTCTCTCCCTGTCAAATATATAAATAAAATCTTAAAAAAAATAAAAAAATGTCATTCAAACTCTTACAGACGAATTGAAAACAAACTTGTAGTTGAACTATAATATACAAGCAGAATAGTGCACATAGTACAAATATACAGCTTGTTAAAGTTTCACAAACTGGGGGACGCCTGGGTGGCTCAGTTGGTTAAGCAGCTGCCTTCGGCTCAGGTCATGATCCCAGCGTCCTGGGATCGAGTCCCACATCGGGCTCCTTGCTCGGCGGGGAGCCTGCTTCTCCCTCTGCCTCTGCCTGCCTCTCTGGCTACTTGTGCTCACTCTCGCTCCTCTCTCTCTCTGACAAATAAATAAATAAAATCTTAAAAAAAAAAAAAGTTTCACAAACTGGATGCTCTGATGTAACTAGGGCCCAGATCAAGGAACAAAACATTTACAGTACTCCAGTAGCCCCTGTTTTTCTTATAAGTCAGATGACAGATGCGTGGGTCTGTTTCTGGCCTGTCTTGGGGAGAAATGACATCTCTACAATATCAAGTCCTTCAGTCTATGAACATGGTATATCTTTTGTAAAGGGAAGCTTTATGATTCATTGGTATACCTGGAAAACACAGGAAACTCAAGAAGAGAGAGAGACTAAGTTCATATATTTCACTGGAATTTGGATGCTCCCTAACAGAGTAGATGTCTCCTGCATCATATTGTCTAGGAAGGAAGTGGGTGTGCTGCTGGACTTCATGGAGTGGATGAGGCTTTCATATGGAGTCCCCAGTTTTCTAGGCACTGCATACGTTCATCACCCTCTCATTGCAGGTATTCTGAGTCTTCCAACACAGGGTATTTTGGCTATTGTTTCTTGCTACTTTCGCTCCAGTTCCTGTGCAGGATTTTCAGTCTAACACAGAGCACAGTGCTTTGATAGCTCTCCACTCTAAGATGCTGGGCTCTTACCGAACACTTTCTTCTTTTTCTAAAAGGAAGCAAAATTTGTCCTTTTCAGGGTCAAACTGTGCCCTGCTAAAATGTAAAGACCATGACTTGGTTTTTATGTTTCTAGAGACCAGGTTTTTTGACATTTCCAGATTTTTTTTCTTTCCCCATAACAGGATGTAGAAAACTTGAATTCCTATCTCCGTGGAAATAAGATAAAAAGTCCTCATTTGCACCGTGGCTCAATAGGTACAAATGGAAAAATGATCTCATGATAGTGGCCTCACAGATAATACAGGCTGTGTCTGAATTGTACTGTAATAAAGGTGCTGCTGTGGGTGCAGCTTTCCGCCTTCTAAGAAGATCTTTGCTCTTGGAGGAGTTGCTGGGTGTGCCTGGAGAAGCTCCAAAAAGGTTAATAAGTGCTTGTGGTAGCAAGAGAAGGAAGATTGAAAGAGAACCCAGGAAATTCTCACAATGGTGTACGGAAAAGGAGGCGAGTGCCAAGTCTCTAGCCTGCCTTCAGAACAATGTAGAGAAACAAACACAAGGAGAGGTGTGGGTGACGCCCCCTGCTGTCAGGTGACTGGCTCTGTAATCCGCACTTCCTTTCCCACGCACTGACTGCTTCCCAGCCTGGGGATGGGAGAAAGGGATGCTAAATGGTGCTTCTCTCATGGACTTCTGCAAAATGGAAACGGTGGGCTGGGCTGACTATAGTGGAGCTGTAACAGCCCCGAAGAACAGGGTCCCGAAAGTCACCATTTTTCTTTAGAAGGTTTATTATTTTACATTTCTCAAAATAACACGGTAAAATTACAGGCAACACAAACAAGATTCAGGCTATGTGAGTCTTTTAATTCAGGCAGAATTTAATGTGTAATTAAGATTAATTATACCATAATGGAATTGTAGACACATGATTATTGCATCATATTCTTGCAGACATGCATCTTGCTTTCACATCATTCTGGCTTCTCCAGTTGAGGAGCATGCTGTGAGGCAGAGCGACTGAATTCGGCTGCATTTTGCGGGATGTGTTTGTTATAACATCATTTTGGAAGTTAATTTTTGCCAGTGCTCATTTCAGAAGTGTTTGAAATGTGCCCAGATGTGATGGCCTTAAGAAAAAACTGCCTTTTGGTTTGTTTGGAGACAAAGTCAAGCCCTACACTATCTCTATTAGAAGCCCAAAACATTTGTGTTCATGGAGTTTCAAACATCACCTGAGTGTTGGTGTTTGGGAATTGTGTATGAAGTGTTTGAATTGTGTGTGAAGGTTAGAAGAATTTCTCAGTCATAAATTCAAAATATGGTGAGAGTCTAGAAATGATTTAGAACAAGCTACTTCCTGACTCGAAGGGGAAGATGGGCTAAATTTCACAAGCAGCTTTGACTCTCCTGTTAGAAAAACAAACAAATTCAAAGAGGGAATTTCATTATATGCCATAGTATATTATTTAAATATATAAAAAAATACAACAACTTTCGATCAGTACTTCAGCCTGTATAATTTGGCCTAGAGAGAGAATTTTCTTTATTTCAGTTTTCTTGACTGTGGTTTTAATACCGAAATGGAATATTTCTCAAATGTGAGTAAATTACACTTCCTTTTGTTATGTAATTAATTATATACTTTTTGTTATGGAAATTTTCAGACATACATAGATATCTTTAAGAGTAATATTGACTTAAATTATTTTTGTTATATGCTAACACAACATAAATTATCACTCCTACTTTTACCTCTTAGATAAGTTTAAAGGTAAATAAACAATATATGTGAAACACTAGCAATTGTAGACCCATAACATTTATTTTTTCCCATAACATTTAAAATAACATTAATTTAAAGTAAAGAATGATGTCCTTTTTCTCAAACTAATTTTTTAAAAAGGTTTGATTTATTTATTTGACAGAGAGGGAGCACATGTAGGGGGAATGGGAGAGGGAGAAGCAGGCTCCTTCCAAGCAGTCCCATCGAGCAGGGAGCCCGATGCGGGACTCCATCCCAGGACCCCAGGATCATGGCCCAAGCTGAAAGCAGATGCTTAACTGACTGAGCCACCCAGGCGCCCTGAAACTAATTTTTTTTCAAAGATTTTATTTATTTATTTGAGAGGAGGGGAGAGAGAGAGAGAGAGAGAGCAGCATAAGCATGATGAAGGGCAGGGGTAGAGGGAAAAGTCGACTCCCTGCTGAGCAGGGTGCCTGAACGTGGGGCTCTGAGATCATGATCTGAGCCCAAGGCAGATGTTTAACTGACTGAGCCACCCAGGCGCCATCTGAAATGACTTTTTTAAAAATTTTATTTATTTATTTGACAGGCAGAGATTACAAGCAGGCAGGGGGTGGGGTGGGGAAGCAGGCTCCCCACCAAGCAGAGAGCCTGATGTGGGGCTCAATCCCAGGACCCCGGGATCATGACCCGAGCCGAAGGCAGAGACTTTTACCCACTGAGCCACCTAGGCGTCCCTGAAATGACTTTTTAAGTGTTTTTTTTTTCACTAGTTTATAATTTAAGCAATCTTATTCTGACTGAAATGATTATAAATTCATCTAAAAGCTAACACATTTAAGAAGGATAATAGCCTTTCACTAAAGGCAGACTATCCAGGTGACCCAGGACATTTGTTAAAATGATCATCTAAATCAGGGATCAGTAAACTTTTTTGTAGGGTAACTTACAATATATATTTTAAGCTTTGATGGCTAACAAGTCTCTTACAACTCTTTAACTACTGCTATCATATTGTGAAATTAGCCATAGATATATAAGAGAATGAGTTTAGTTAGGTTCCAGTAAAACTTTATTTACAAAAGTGGATGGAAGGTGGCAGTTTGGCCACAAGGATATAGTTTGCTAATCCCTGATCTAAATGAAAATGAAGGATTAAAAATTCTTGGGACATCTTGCAGACCCCCATTTGAAAAACAGCCTATATCCTAAATTTCCCGAGAGGTTCTTTATAAGAGGGGGGTGTGTGTGTTTTGTTTTTATTTATTTACATTTAGAGAGTGAGCACAAGTAGGGGAGGGGCAGAAGGACACTGAGAGACTCTTAGGCAGGCTCCATGCTGAGCAGGACATGGGATCATCTTACGACCCTGAGATCATGACCTGAGCCTACATTAAGAATTGGACACTTAGCCAGCTGAGCTACCCAGGCACCCCTGTGTGTGCATTGTATCTAAAAAGATATTTTTTAAAGATTTTATTTATTTATTGGAGAGAGAGCACATCAGCAGGGGGAGGGGCAGAAGGAGAGGAAGAAGCAGACTCTCCACTGAGCAGTGATCCCAATGCTGGGCTCAAACCTAGGACCTTTGAATCTTGATCTGAGCCAAAGGTAGACCATAACCAACTGAGCCACCCAGGCACTGAATTGTGTGTATTTTAAAATAGATGGTCAAAAATTATACAAGTAAAATATTCTTATTTTGATGATTGAAACAATTCAGAGATATATATATAGACAATGTTCTTAATCTTTCCTCCATTTCCTCCATTCTAACCATCATCAGATGGACAATAGTAATATCTTGATTCACGTGAACACTTTTCTTGATGGTTGGACAGATCTATGAAAACGTATAAATTGTTTCTTTACCCCACTCATTGTTGGGCCTCTTCTATATGTGTTTCTTTGTATTAAAAAAAAACACACCAAAAGCCTAGATAATACCTTATCTATCTATATCTATCCAGACCAATAGACATAGATCTGTTTTTTCTCTTCACATTTTATTGTGAAAAGGCAAAATAATCTAGATTCATTTATTGTTAACATTTGACTGTTACTCAATACTCAGCTGTTTTTAGCATTACAAAAATGGCACTTTGATACAGTAAAACCTAATATTTTTTCCTGAATATTCCTGAATCATCTGAGATAGAACAAACTGGACATTGTGACATTTCACCTATACATACTTCAGTATACATTTAAAAAAATACCTTCTTAATCATCCTCACAAGACTATTAAACCTTAGAAAATCAACAGATTCCTGTCTTCTTATATTTAGTTTATGTTTACATCTCCCCAATTATGCCTAAGATCTCTTTAGAGCTAGTTTTGTTTTTAGAACCAGATTCCAATGAAAGTTCACACATTGTAATTAGTTTTATGCCTCTTTAGTCTTTTTAAACTTAGAATTGTTCCCTACTTTTTTTTTTTCTTAATCTCGACCTTTGGAAAGCCTAGATGAATTGTCTTGCAGAATATAGCACATCCTATATTTGTCTGATTATTCCCACAGTGTTGTTTAATTTGTCTTCTATTCCTCGTATTTCCTGGGGTTGGCAAAATGTTTGCCCAAAATTTGACAATGACTGTAAGTAGAAAAACTCCTCTGATTTGGCATGTACCGTTTGTGGATAATTCTCTGTATTTTTATTGTATAATACCAGACTGTCCCGCTCTTAAGTAATTTCATAACTTAGGGCACGTGGGTGGCTTGGTGGGTTAAAGCCTCTGCCTTTGGCTCAGGTCATGATCTCAGGGTCCTGGGATCGAGCCCCGCATTGGGCTCTCTGCTCAGCGGGGAGCTTGCTTCCCCCTCTCTCTCTGCCTGCCTCTCTGCCTACTTGTGATCTCTGTCAAATAAATAAATAAAATCTTAAAAAAAGTAATTTCATAACTTGGTTAGGGTAGCAACCACCACATCTCTCCATTGTAAAACTATGTTTTTTCTTTAGTGTTCTTTTAAAATAAGTGTAATGTTATATTGTACAGCCTGCTTTCATGGATAAAGAAACTACAGTTTATTCAAGCATTCTTTCGTTGGTGGCAATTCATTTCCATTCTTTTGCCATTGAAATGTCTCAATGAACCTTCTTGTGTTTAAGTAATTCTGAAATACTGATGCTTTTATTTTTGAAGAATAGAGTCCCCAATATGGATTGCAAGGGATGTATATTTTTATTTTATTTTTAAAGATTTTATTTATTTGAGAGAAAGCGAGAGAGGAGAGGGACAGAGGAAGAGGAAGAGGGAGAGTCTGAAGCAGACTCTGCACTGAGTGCGGGCTCCAACACAGGGCTCAGTCTCACAACCACGAAATCATGACTGGAGCCAAAACCAGGAGTCAGATGCTTAACTGACTGAGCCACCCAGGTGCCCCTAGAAGGATGTGTATGTGTATATATATTTTTTTTCTTTAAGATTTTATTTATTTATTTGACAGAGAGAGAGAGAGCGCCAACAGGGAGAATGGGAGGCAGAAGGAGAGGAGAAGCAGTCTTTCTGCTGAATGGGGAGCCCAATGTGGGGCTTGATTGTAGGACACTGGGGTCATGACTTGAACCAAAGGCAGCCCCTTTACCAACTGAGCCACCTGGGTGCCCTGAAGGATGTATATTTTAATTTTGACATTTTATTTACTTATTTTACATTTATTTGACATTTAAAATGCTTTTTTAAAATTTATTTTTTTATTTGACAGAGATCACAAGTAGGTAGAGAAAGAGAGGAGGAAGCAGGCTCCCTGCTGAGCAGAGAGCCCTATATGGGGCTCGATCCCAGGACCCTGAGATCATGACCTGACCTGAAGGCAGAGGCCTTAACACACTGAGCCACCCAGGTGCCCCGAGAATCTTCTTTTTTAAAAGATTTTATTTATTTGAGAGAGAGAGAGGGAGAGAACGCGCACGCAAGCAGGGGGAAGGGCAGAGGGAGAGGTAGAAGCAGGCTTTCAAGCGAACAGGGAGTCCAACTCCAGAACCCCGAGATCATGAGCTGAGCCAAAGGTAGGCGCTCAACCACTGAGCCACCCAGGTGCCTGGGAGAGAGCATCTTAAGCAGACTCTGTGCTTGATTTCATGACACTGAGATCATTTTCTTTTTCTTTTTCTTTTTTTTTAAAAGATTTTATTTATTTATTTGCCAGAGAGAGAGAGCGCGCGCACAGGCAGTGGCAGCAGAGGTAGAGGGAGAAGCAGACTCCCTGCTGATCAAGGAGCCCGATGTGGGACTCGACCCCAGGACGCTGGGATCATGACCTGAGCCGAAGGCAGCCGCTTAACCAACTGAGCCACCCAGGCGTCCCCTGAGATCATTTTCTGATTCAAAACCAAGAAGTTAACTTACTGCACCATTCAGGTGCCCCTTAAAGATTTTATTTATTTATTTTTTTAAAGAGTTTATTTATTTATTTAACAGAGAGAGACACAGCCAGAGAGGGAACAAAAGCAGGGGAGGTAGTAGAGAGAGAAGCAGGTTTCCTGTTGAACAGGGAGCCTGATGTGGGGCTTGATCCCAGGATCCTGGGATCATGACCCGAGCTGAAGGCAGATGCTTTATGACTGAACCACCCAGGTGCCCCACAGAAGTCTATTTATTTAAAGGAAAAATATCTTCGTATAAGAGGGCCATTGTTGTTCAAACCCATGTTGTTCAAGGGTCAACTATATGCATAAATGTATATTATTCAGGGGAAGGATTAGCAAATTACTGATAAGTCACATGACATTGAAATGATAGCAAAAGAAAGACTTGCTCGTGGTGAATTTCTGCCAAAAATACTCTCCCTTTACCAACAGTGCCCAAAACTCGCAAAAATTTAGTTTTAGTCCACAAGACAAAATTAAAAGATTTGGGTGTCAATGGAGTACAGTTTTCTTTTGTATTGTAAAGGTAAAGTGTTTTTCTGTATGCTTTGGGAATAAAAGTGTATCAGTGTATTCTTGTAGTGTGTCAGTAATGTATTCCCAGGTGTGCTTGAAAACTTGTCTAGATACTATTAATGTCTTAGTAAATCCATTTCCATCTGTCACACTATAATGTATCCTTTCTGTGTCGCCCTCAACATACAGATACTCATTTTCTCACTTCACGTTGGAGACTTTTAGCATCACTCAAATACCAATGCAATGGTCTCTGCACGCGTGTCAGGTGCTTCCTTTTCCATTTGGTGTGTGGATCAGAATCGCCTGCTCAGCTCACACACCCTGTTGCTCATACGTCAAGGGCGGGAAACACCACAGCATGTTCTCTTGCAGGGAGCCAGGATTTCTGTCCTCCACGGCAGGGCTTCTCTGACCGCGGCTTTTCTAATTCCAGCTGTTTGACCATCCGGGCCACTGACTTTGAACAAAGCCCTCAGGGGCCTTACAAATTTAGCAAGGATTCCTTAAGCTGAGTTTGTTAGAAAATGAATGTTTTATTTGTAAGAAATATAGGTCACCAGTATGGGGCAAAGCCAAGGACTTTGGGCCTGTAGTACCGGGATCTGAACCCCAACCTCGCGACTCCCTTGAGAGTACTGGTGTGGCTCTGACTTAAGTCAGTCAGCGTCTCACTTTCCTCCTGTGTAAAGTGGAGGTTAAAATGGTACTAAAATCATAGGGCTGTTTTGAAGATTAAATACCCATAGAATGCATTGGAAACTTCCTGCCACATATGGAGTACTCTTTTTTTTTTTTTTAAGATTTTATTTTTTTGTTATTTGTACACCCAGCGTGGGGCTGGAACTCACAAACCCAAGATCAAGAGTCACTCACTCTACCCACTGAGCCAGCCAGGTGCCCCCACAATGAGTACTCTTTAAGTGCTACTATTATTATTAGTTCTTGAAGGGAGACATTGAACACAAAGGCTGGGATTGTAAAGGAAAAGGCAAGAATGAGACAGTGTGTGAAGGTGTCAGGTAGGCAGAACTTGACTCCAGGAGAGAGCTAGGGTAGCAAGGCAGTGAGATCGCAGTACCTTTGTATGGCGCGCTCTGCAGGGAGTAGGGGAGAACTGCAACGCCGAGAGCCGTGTGTGCCCAGTCTTTACCATGATCACTCTGGATCCTGGGTTGATCTCTGTTTACCCAGTTCCAGATCTTATTTCCTTACGGTCCTGATGACCCCATATACCTTCAAGCCCAGCCAGGATTGGGAGAGTTACTGGCTGAGTTACTCAAAGTGAAGGGCCTTATCTGGCTAACCTGGACATTGTATGGCAGAATGGGAATTAATCTTCCCTTTGTCCTTCTCTTCTTCCTCTATTTTTTTTTTTAAGGAAAGTTTCAGGCACATCTAAAAGTAGAGTAACAGGAGGTGGCTGGCTCAGTTGGGAGAGCATGTGACTCTTGATCTCAGGGTGTGAATTTAAGCCCCATGTTGGGTGTGGAGATTATTTAAAAATAAAATCTTAAAAAAAAGAGTGAAAAACTAGCATAATAAATTTTCATGAACTCATCACTTAGCTTCAGGAATTATCAATTCTTATTTAATTTTTATCCTCATTCACTTCCCCACCCTGAATATTTTATTTTTTTATGTTATGTTAGTCACCATACAGTACCATCGTTAGTTTTTGATGAAGTGTTCCATGATTTGTTGTTTGCGTATAACACCCAGTGCTCCATGCAATCCGTGCCCTCCTTAATACCCACCACCAGGCTAACCCATCCCCTCACCCTCCTCCCCTCTGAAACTGTCAGTTTGTTTCCTGGAGTCCATAGTCTCTCATGGTTCTTCTCCCCCTCTGAATCCCCCCGCTTCATTTTCTCTTCCCTTCCCCCATGGTCCTCCATGCTATTCCTTATGTTCCGCATATAAGTGAAACCATATGATAATTGACTTTCTCTGCTTGACTTAATTTCTCTCGGCATAATCTTCCCCAGTTCCATCCATGTCAATGCAAATGGTGGGTATTCATCCTTTCTGATGGCTCAGTAATAATCCATTGTATATGTGGACCAGATCTTCCTTATCCATTTGTCTGTTGAAGGGCATCTTGGCTCCTTCCACAGTTTGGGTATTGTGGACATTGCTGCTATGAATATTGGGGGTGCATGTGGCCCTTCTTTTCACGACATCTATGTCGTTGGGATAAATACCCAGTAGTGCAATTGCCAGGTCATAAGGTAGCTCTATTTTTAACTTTTTGAGGAAACTCCACACTGTTTTCCAAAGTGGCTGCACCAACTTGCATTCCCACCAACAGTGGAAGAGGGTTCTCCTTTCTCCACAGCCACTCCAACACTTGTTTTCCTGCCTTGTCAATTTTTGTCATCCTAACTGGTGGTTTTGACTTGAATTTCCTTGATGGCTTGTGATGTTGAACAATTTTTCATGTGTCCGTTAGCCATTCATATGTCTTCTTTGGAGAAGTGTCCCATGTTTTCTGCCTATTTTTTGACTTGATTATTTGTTTTTTGGGTGTTGAGTTTGAGAAGTTCTTTATAGATCTTGGAAGTCAACCCTTCCTCTGTAGTATCATTTACAGATATCCTCTCCCATTCCATGGGTTGCCTCTTTGTTTTGTTGACTGTTTCCTTTGCTGTGCAGAAGTCCCAAAAGTTCATTTTCACTTTTGTTTTCCTTACATTTGAAGATATGTCTTGAAAGAAGTTGATGTGACTGATATCAAAGAGGTTACTGCTTTTGTTCTCTTCTAGGATTTTGATAGATTCTGTAAGACCCGCAGATCCCCTTACCCAAGATTTCAACACTGCCACAGGATGCAAACAGCAAGAGGTTCTTTATTGTAGCGCAGGCGCCTGCGGGTGGTCAGCAGCTCCTGCTAGCTGAGCACACCAGGCTGGGGTGGTGCAGGATTTTTATAGACAGATACAAACAAGTTTTGGATGGGGCAGAGTTGATTGGCTGATAACTTGAACATTTGAAAAAGGCATACTTGGTGATTGCGGATTGGCTTTGGAGGACCCGCGCGCGAAGAAAAAGGCGGGGAGGGGGAGTGAGTAGGGAGAGTTGGACCTTATTACTCAGCAGAGAAGCATCCTGCCTACGTGACTATGTGGCCCCCTGCCTCCTGCCTATGCCTCGGCTATTAGCAGAAGGTATCTTGTTCAAACAGGAGACCAGTATCACCCCCTAAAAGCCAAGCGGTTACAGAAAGGCAAAAGAGCAGTTAATTAGTTAACTGGGGGAAGGGTCTTTCAATTCCTGTCTCACATTGAGGTCTTTCATCCATTTTGAGTTTATCTTCATGTATGGTGTAGCTGAACGGTCGAATTTCATTCTTCTGTATATAGCTGTCCGATTTTCCCAGCACCATTTATTGAAGAGACTCTGTTTTTTCCATTGGATATTTTTTCCTGCTTTGTCAAAGATTAGTTAACCATAGAGTTGAGGGTCCAAATCTAGCTTCTCTGTTCTGTTCCAATGATGTATGTGTCTGTTTCTGTGCCAGTACCATGCTGTCTTGGTGATCACAGCTTTGTAATATAGCTTGAAATCAGGCAGTGTGATGCCCCCAGCTTTGTTTTTCTTTCTCAACATTTCTTTGGCAATTCAGGGTCTTTTCAGATTCCATACAAATTTTAGGATTGTTTGTTCCAGCTCTTTGAAAAATGCCATTGGTATTTTGATTGGGATGGCATTGAAACTATAGATTGCTCTGGGCAGCATAGTTATTTTAACAATAAGAAAATCGCAGACATCACTGTGTCTGCATCTTTAAAATGTAGAGACTCTTGGGATGCCTGGGTGGCTCAGTGGGTTGGGGCCTCTGCCTTTGGCGCAGGTCATGATCTCAGGGTCCTGGGATCGAGCCTTGCCCTGAGCTCTCTGTTCAGCAGGGAGCCTGCTTCCTCCTTCTCTCTCTGCCTGCCTCTCTGCCTACTTGTGATCTCTGTCTGTCAAATAAATAAATAAATAAATAAAATCTTAAAAAAAAAGGTAGAGACTCTTTTTTTATTGTTGTAAAATATACTTAACAGAACTTACCACTTAAACCTTTTAAGATTTTTAAGATTTATTTTTGTTTGTGAGAGAGTGAATGAGTGCACAAGCAGGGGGAGGGAGGGCCAGAGAGTGAAGCAGGCTCCCTCTGAACAGGGAGCCTGATGTGGGACTCAATCCCAGGACCCTGGCATTGTGACCTGAGCCAAAGGCAGATGCTTAACTGACTGAGCCACCAAGGGGGCCCATTTAAACCACTTTTAAGTGCACAGTTCTCAGTGGCATTAAGCACATTCCCATTATTGTGGAACCATCATCACCGTCCATCTCTAGAAGTTTTTCATCATCTCCAGTGAAACTCCATACCCATTAAACAATAAATCCTGACTTTTCCTTTCCCTAAGCCCCTGGCAACCACCATTCTACTTTTTGTCTTCATGAATTTGACTATTCTAGATACCTCACATAAGTGGAACCATACAATATTTCTTATTGTTAATACAATATTTATTCATACAATATTTGTCCTTTCATGTTTGGCTCATTTTTTTTCATGTTTGGCTCATTTTTCACGAATAATAATGTCTTCAGGATTCATCCGTGTTATAGCAGATGTCAGAACTTCACTCCTTTTTAAGGCTGAATAATATTCCACTGTACACGTATATGATAAAGGTTCTTTATTTTATTTTTTTAAGATTTCACCATCCATTTGATAGACATCGAGAGGAGGGAAACAAGCAGGGGCAATGGGAGAGGGAGAACAGGTTTCCCTCTGAGCAGGGAGCCTGATGTACGGCTTGATCAGGGTTATGGCCTGAGCTGAAGGCAGACGCTTAATGACTGGGCCCTCCAGGTGCCCCTGACAAAGGTTCTTTTGAAAGCATAACCACGTTACTATACTCATACCCAAATAATAGTAATTTCTTAAAATCATCAAATATTCAGTGTTTCAATTTCTGTAACTGGGCCATAAGCATCTTTTTGTAGATTGCTTTTTAAGTTTAAATTCAATTAACATATAATGTATTATTAGTTTCAGAGGTAGAGTTCCGTGATTCATCAGTCTTATATAACACCCAGTGCTCATTACATCACATGTCCTCCTTAACGTCCATTGCCCAGTTACTCCATCCACCCCCCTCCCTTCAGCAACCCTCAGTTTCTTTCCTATGATTAAGTCTCTTATGGTTTGTCTTCCTCTCTGATTTTGTCTTTATTTCGCCCTCCCTTCCCTTATGTTCTTCTGTTTTGTTTCTTAAATTCCATATATGAGTGAGATCATATGATAATTATCTTTCTCTTATTGACTTATTTCACTCAGCATAATACCCTCTAGTTCCATCCATGTTGTTACAAGTGGCAAGATTTCATTTTTTTTTTCTGATGGCTGAGGAATATTCCATTGTGTATATATAACACATTGTCTTTATTCATTTATCTGTCGAAGGATATCTGGTTTCTTTCCATAGTGTGGCTATTGTGGACGTGACTACTATAAACAGGTGCCCCATTCGGATCACTACATCTGTATCTTTGGGATAAAAACCCAGTAGAGCAGTTTCTGGGCAGTAGGGTACCTTTATTTTCAACTTTTTGAGGAATCTCCACACTGTTTCCCAGAGTGGCTGCACCAGCTTGCATTCCCACCAACAGTGTAAGAGGGTTCCCCTTTCTCTGCATCGTTGTCAACATCTCTTGTTTACTGAGTTGTTAATTTTAGCCTTTCTGATCACTGTGAGGTAGTATCTCATTTGTATTTCCCTCATGCCAAGTGATGTGGAGCATTTTTTTGTGTCTTTCTTTTTTGTGTGTGTGTCTTTCTTAGCCATTTATATGTGTTTGCAAAAATGTCTGTTAATGTTTTCTGCCCATTCCTTGACTGGGTTATTCTTTGGGTGTTGAGTTTAATACGTTCTTTATAGATCTTAGATACCATGCAGGTATCTTCTCCTATTCTGTCAGTTGTCTTTTGGTTTTGTTGACTGCTTCCTTTACTGTGCAAAAGCTTTTGATCTTGATGAAGTCCCAGTAGTTCATTGTTGCCCTTGCTTCCCTTGCCTCTGGTGATGTGTCTAGCAAGAGGTTGCTGCAGCTGAGGCCACAGAGGTTGCTGCCTGTGTTCTCTTCTAGGATTTTGATGGGTTCCTATGTCCCATTCAGGTCTTTTATTCAGTTTGAGTCTGTTTTTGTGTACAGTGTAAGAAAATGGTTTAGTTTCGTTCTTCTGTGTATGTGGCTGTCCAATTTTCCCAACACCATTTGTCGAAGAGACTGTCTTTTTTTAAAAAAGATTTTATTTATTTTTGTGAGATGGAGAGAGAGAGCGTAAGAGAGCATGAGTGGTGGGAGATGGGGATGGGCAGAGGGAGAAACAGACTCCCCTGCTAAGCGGGGAACCCGATGTGGGACTCGACAAGGACCCTGGTATCATGACCTGAACCAAAGGCAGCATTTAACTGACTGAGCCACCCGGGCATCTGAGACTGTCTTTTTTCCATTGGATATTCTTTCCTGCTTTGTCCAAGATTAGTTGGCTGTGGAGTTGAGGGTCCATTTCTGGGCTCTCTATTCTGTTCCATTGATCTATGTGTCTGCTTTAGTGCCAGTACCATGCTGTCTTGATGATTACATCTTTGTAACGGAGCTTGAAGTTTGAAATTGTGATGCCACCAGCTTTGGCATAAACATCTCTTTTTTAACACTCTTTTTGTTTTAAATAGGATTCAAATAAGATCCATTCATTACAATATTGTTGATATGTCTTAAGATTTTATTTGTTTGACAGAGAGAAGATGAGTGAGCACAAGCAGGGGGAGCAGCAGAGAGAGAGGAAGAAGCGGACTCCCTGCGGGGCTCAATTCCAGGACGCCAGGATCATGACCCAAGCCAAAGGCAGCTGCTCAATCGACTGAGCCATTCAGGTACCCCCTTATTTCTCTTTTAATGCACAAATCCCTTTATTTTTCTAAATTTTTTATTTGTTGAAGATCCTGGGGTTTTGACCTGTAGAAGTCTTCACAGAGTCTAAATTTTGCCAACTGCATCCCCCCAGTGTCATTCAACATCTTCTTAAGTTCCCTGTATTTCCTGTAAAGTGATACATTGGTAGTATAAAAAGGCTTGCTCAGATTCAGGTTTGATGCTCTGGCAAGAATATTTCATAAACGGAGATGGATAGAAGAGGCGCATGATATCTTTTGGTTTCTTTTTCTGTGATGTTACCAGCAACTGATGATCATTGTTGTGGTCCACTGACTAGTTAGGGGCTGTTCTTATTCTATCATTTCTTCTTTGTTTATTAGCTGAAATGCTTCCATGCAGAGAAGTTTCTTTCATTCACAGTTTGGTTACTCTGAGGTAGTATTTGTAAAAAAAAAAGGCAAAAGTAAATGCTTGTTTCTTTTTCTTTTTTTCATTTTTAACCAGTTTTCATGCAAATGAATTTGTTCTCTTGCCTTGTACAAAGCTAATCATGAGTTAAAACTGTGTGTTTTTGAGTACAGTTGACATACAATGTTACGTTAATACCAGGTGTGCAACACAGTGATTGGACAAGTCTGTACATAGGCTGTGCTCACCGCAAGTGTAGCTTCTGTCTCTCCTGACGCATCACTGTTACAGTATCACTGACTCTGTTCCTTATGCTGTGCCTTTTATTCCTGTGACTTATCCATTTCATAACTGGAAGCCTGTGTCTCGTACTCCCCTTTGCCTATTTTGCCTACCTCCCCACCCACCTCCCCTCTGGCAACCATCAGTTCTATGTATTTATAGATGTGATTCTGCTTTTTCCTTGTTTGTTTGTTTGTTTATTTATTTTAGATTCCATGTCTGAGCTAAACCATATGGTACTTGTCTTTCTCATTCTGACTTATTTCACTTGGCTCCTGTTGTATTTTTCCTTACCTTTCTCCTGAAAGTCCTGGTTTCTTTTAGTGAGAAATGGTAGTTAGAGATCATAGTCTGGGTCCTGGGGTACTCATTATTATGTAAATCCTTCTTAATAGTACATTCTTTTTTTCAATGATAAAAATAGTATGTTCTCATTGTGTAAGGAAAGATTTTGGAAGATACCACAAATAGCATAGAGACCATCGCTATTTATATTTGATGTACCATGTATGCCCAAATATAAGTGAGGTTTTCTCTTAAAATTACTACTCAGAAAGGAAAGCATCACCTTACATGTGAATTCTTTTTTTAACAAATTCTTTTTTTTCTTTAAGATTATTTATTCATTTGACAGAGAGAAAGAGATCACAAGTAGGCAGAGCAGCAGGCAGATAGAGAAGGGGGGGAAGCAGGCTCCCTGCTGAGCAGAGAGCCCGATGTGGGTCTCAATCCCAGAAACCTGAGATCATGATCTGAGCCGAAGGCAGAGGCTTAACCCACTGAGCCACTCAGGCATCCCTTATATGTGTATTCTTATAAAACGTCTTCACTATGGGATGACCTCTGTTTGTGGAAGGTGTATCACTTCAAAATGACCTTAACTACTGATAGTCTTGGATGCTTCTATAAGTCATTTGACAGAATTGGTGCAAGGGAGGAAAGAAATTTAGCACAGATTGAGTAATTAGGCCTGGGTGTATGACCTCAAAGTACCAAATATTAGATGTTGTTAAAGATCTTTTTTTTTTTGGAAGATAGATAGGTATACATTCACAAGATCAATGAAAAAATTAAATATCCCTATGTTACAGAAATGGACACTTTCATTTGGGATAAAATATCTAGTGCAGACATTATACAAAGGCTCAAATAATTATGTGGCTCAAACAATGCATTTGATGGCAGTTTACTTGTCATACCTGAAAGAATATTGGAAACAGTATACTTTCTCATAATTTAAAATTGACACTTAAAATTTTTAATTTTAAGTCTAATTGGTTACACAGGATACAGTGCTAATATATTATAAATATTGACATTTTAGAATCAAACTATTATATCATTCTTTTAAATGCATTTAACAAAAATCTAAATTCTATAGTGATTTGATAATTCTATCTTCCACTGAAAACTTATTTTAAAAATTTACATTGTTACACATTCACTGTGAAGTAATAATTATATTTGATTTTCCCCATAGCATTTTATCCTGATGTAACACATTTTATGCATGAAAGTATAATATTGACTTCTCTGTCATATTTCTTGAAAATGAATTGTGTGTGTGTGTGAAAGAGAGAGAGAGAGAGAGAATTTGAAATGTTAAAAAATGTTCTTAGGACTATGTGGCTATATATGCTATTAAATTGATTCCAGATAGAGTTATACAATAGATCAAATCACAGATACTTGGAACATATTGGTAACTGCTTATCAAATTAAAAGATTATATTGGTAAAGAATCTCTCAGTGAGGTAGATGAGACTCTCTTCTATTTATAATATGTATTAAACAAATGTTATATATTTCAAGAATGAGACAGAGTTTGGCATCAAATCTATAACTGGTTTTCATTTTTTATAGACTGAAGCTCTGAGAAAACTTGTTCATGTAGTTGGAGGTAGAAGGTTTTGTTTATAGCCATGTGTCTTAATTCTCTGAATTTTCTCCTAGTTAGATGCTAAAAGTCTCATGGCAATCTGTCATCAAAACTTCATTTAAATCATCTAGTGGCTGACAGATCTATTTGGCCTTCCTTCAATTTTGTTGAAAATGAAAGCTTGAAAACCACTGTCCTTGCAAGAGAATTTGTTATTTAGCCATGAAGGGCGCCTTCTACTATCTCAATACAATACCTGTACCGTATTTGGAGTGTCCTTTGGCACCCTGGAGGACTTTACATCTTGGGGCGATATACCTTGGGAAATTTAGAAATGGGAGACTGTAAAAGGGGATATAGAAACAAAAACCTTGTTCCTCTGTTATAGGCAGACATGCAGGAGCTCAGTATTTTTTTTTCTTTTAAAGATTATTTATTTATTTATTTGAAAGACAGAGATCACAAGTAGGCAGAGAGGCAGGCAGAGGCAGGGGAAGCAGGCTCCCTGCAGAGCAGAGAGCCCAATATGGGGCTCCATCCCAGGACCTTGAGATCATGACCTGAGCGGAAGGCAGAGGCTTTAACCCACTGAGCCACCCAGGTGTCCCCCCCCCAACTTTTTTTTTTGAAGATTTTTTTATTTAAAGGAGCTCAGTTTTAGAAGAGTCTAGAAATTTGAGGGTCTAGAAATGGATTCTTTTAAAACTGTCACCATGTGCCACTCATAGATTTTAGTGTATTCCTGGGTGTATGCATAGCCCATCTTGAAGATTCATGCTCTTCGAATCTAGCATAGATTCCTGAGTCACATGGTGAGAAGCCTTAAAACATGGTTCTGGTGATCACAAGCATGTGAAGAATCTAAATAAAATAATTTCTGTTAATGTTAAGTGGGGATAAAAGCAGGTATTTCTTTTTCTAAACTTTATTTTGTTTTTTTTTTCATTGTTCTGAGATTCATTGTTTATGCACCACACCCAGTGCTCCATGCAATATGTGCCCTCTTTAATACCCACAACCAGGCTCATCCAAACCCTCCCCCCCAAAACCCTCCGTTTATTTCTCAGAGTTCACAGTCTCTCATGCTTCATCTCCCTCTCCGATTTCCCCCAACTGCCTTCTCCTCTCCATCTCCCCAGTCCTCCCTGTTATTCCTTATGCTCCACAAGTAAGTGAAGCCATATGATAATTGACTCTCTCTGCTTGACTTATTTCACTCAGTATAATCTCCTCCAGTCCCGTCCATGTTGCTACAAAAGTTGAGTATTCATCCTTTCTGATGGAGGTGTAATACTCCATTGTATATATGGACCATGTCTTCTTTATCCATTCATCTGTTGAAGGGCATCTTGGTTCTTTCCACAGTTTGGTGACTGTGGCCATTGCTGCTATGAACATTGGGGTACAGATGGCCCTTCTTTTCACTACATCTGTATAAAAGCAGTATTTATAAATTAGTACTTGGTTTATATTAAATCTGAGGTTAGGTAGGTATGTATAAGTCAATCAATCATTCAATCAAATACCGTAAGTAGTTATTTGGTTATTTCATCCATAGCCATAAGGGCTATGGTAAAGAATCTCTCAGTGAGGTAGATGAGACTCTCTTCTATTTATAATATGTATTAAACAAATGTTATATATTTCAAGAATGAGACAGATATTTAAGTTTGACAAAATCATTTTTAGGAGTAAGTTTCACATTGTGAAATAGGGACATTGCTTTTTATTTGAGCATATATAGTATAAAGTTTAGATTTCTATGTGTGGATGCAGATGAAAGTAGGGTCATTTAGTACTTTTTGTTTTACATGTTATTC
Source organism: Neogale vison (assembly GCF_020171115.1). Taxonomy (NCBI): domain Eukaryota; kingdom Metazoa; phylum Chordata; class Mammalia; order Carnivora; family Mustelidae; genus Neogale; species Neogale vison. The sequence goes on along the minus strand of NC_058105.1, from coordinate 111,289,532 downwards.
ATTTTTAAATGTTTAAACTCCTTTAAAAAAGATTTTATTTATTTATTTGACAGACAGAGATCACAAGTAAGCAGCGAGATAGTAGAGGGGCGGATGGGGGGGGGGAAGCAGGCCCCCCGCTGAGCAGAGAGCCTGATATGGAGCTCGATTCCAGGACCCTGAGATCATGACCTGAGCAGAAGGCAGAGGCTTAACCCATTGAGCCATCAGGCACCCCTTAATGTTTAAACTTTAAAGGAACTTTTAAACCTTGTATTACAGAAAAAAGTAGACATATATTAAGGAGAATAGTATAATAAACCCTCAGGTACCTGTCACCTAGGTTCAATAATTATCAGTTCATGGCCAACCTTTTTTTTTTCCAATATTCTACACTTAGGTTTATGAAATCTCACCATTTGCAACGACATGGATGGAGCTAGAGTGTATTTTTAAAAAAATTTTTTTAATTAAATTTATTTATTTTCAGCATAACAGTATTCATTATTTTTGCATAATAATGCTCCATGCATTGCTCCATGCAGTGCTCCATGCAATCCGTGCCCTCTATAATACCCACCACCTGGTACCCCAACCTCCCACCCCCCCCACCACTTCAAACCCTTCAGATTGTTTTTCAGAGTCCATAGTCTCTCATGGTTCACCTCCCCTTCCAATTTCCCCCAACTCCCTTCTCCTCTCTAACTCCCCATGTCCTCCATGCTATTTGTTATGCTCCACAAATAAGTGAAACCCTATAATTGACTCTCTGCTTGACTGATTTCACTCAGCATAATCGCTTCCAGTCCCGTCCATGTTGCTACAAAAGTTGGGTAATCATCCTTTCTGATGGAGGCATAATACTCCATAGTGTATATATGGACCACATCTTCCTTATCCATTCGTCCGTTGAAGGGCATCTTGGTTCTTTCCATAGTTTGGCGACCGTGGCCATTGTTGCTATAAACATTGGGGTACAGATGGCCCTTCTTTTCACAACATCTGTATCTTTGGGGTAAATACCCAGGAGTGCAATTGCAGGGTCATACGGAAGTTCTATTTTTAATTTTTTGAGGAATCTCCACACTGTTCTCCAAAGAGGCTGCACCAACCTGCATTCCCACCAACAGTGTAAGAGGGTTCCCCTTTATCCACATCCCATCCAACACATGTTGTTTCCTGTCTTGCTAATTTTGGCCATTCTAACTGGTGTAAGGTGATATCTCAATGTGGTTTTAATTTGAATCTCCCTGAGGGCTAGTGATGATGAACATTTTTTCATGTGTCTGATAGCCATTTGTATGTCTTCATTGGAGAAGTGTCTGTTCATATCTTCTGCCCATTTTTTGATATGATTGCCTGTTTTGTGTGTGTTGAGTTTGAGGAGTTCATTATAGATCCTGGATATCAAGCTTTTGTCTGTACTGTCATTTGCAAATATCTTCTCCCATTCCGTGGGTTGCCTCTTTGTTTTTTTGACTGTTTCCTTTGCTGTGCAGAAGCTTTTGATTTTGATGAAGTGTATTATGCTAAGTGAAATAAGTCAGAGAAAGACAAATACCATATGATTTTACTCATATGTGGAAATTTAAGGAACAAAGCAGGTGGACATATGGGAAGGAAAATAAAAAGAGAGAGAAGCCTCTTTCTCTGTCAAATAATAAATAAAATCTTAAAAAAATGTCGTTACCACAACTGTCTCATAAAATTTTTAAGACTGTTCCAATTGGGGTCTAAGTCTATTTATTACTGTTAATTAGGTCTCTTCCATCTCTTTTTTATTTTTATTTTTTTTAAAGATTTTATTTATTTATTTATTATTTATTATTTATTATTATTAGAGAGAAAGAGAGAGAGACCTCAAGTAGGAAGGCAGAGAGAGCAGGGGGGGGTGTAGGCTCCTTGCTGAGCAGAGAGCCTGATGTGGGACTCGATGCCAGGACCCTGGGATCATGACCAGAGCTGAAGGCAGAGGCTTAACCTACCAAGCCACCCAGGTGCCTGAATTTATATATTTTTAACTTAAAATTTTCTTTTTATCTGTGGTGAAACACAGGTAAAATGTACCATCTTATGACCCTGAGATCAAGACCTGTGCTGAGATTAAGAGCTCAGGTGCCTCTCTCTGTCTTAACCATTTTTTAAAAAAGATTTTATTTATTTATTTGACAGACAGAGACCACAGGTAGGCAGAGAGGCAGGCAGAGAGAGGGGGAAGCGGGCTCCCTGCTGAGCAGAGAGCCCGATGTGGGGCTCAATCTCAGGACCCTGAGATCATGACCCGAGCCGAAGGCAGAGGCTTAACCCACTGAGCCACCCAGGAGCCCCTGTCTTAACCCTTTTTAAGTGTACAGTTTAATCTTGCTGTGAAACCGTTGTCCAGAACTCTTGGCATCTTGCAAAATTGAAATTCTGTACCCATTAAACACTAATTCCCCATATTCCTCTCCCCACAGTCCCTGGCATCCAGTCTTCTACTTTCTGTCTTTGTGAATTTGACTAGTATATGTACTTCATAAAAGTGGAATCATAAGGTATTTTTCTTTTTGTTCTTGAAGTATAATTAACTTACAATGTTACTGGTTTCAGGCGTGTAGTACGGCGATGCAGCAGTTCTGCGTGTTACTCAGTGCTCATCTGAAGTGCACTCCTCATCCCCTTTGCATGTTTTACCATCCCCCCCATCCACAGTATTTGTCTTTTTGTGACTTGTTTATTTCACTTAACATAGTCTCCTCAAGGTTGTAGTATTGTGTCAGAATTTCCTTTCTTTTTAAAGCTGAATAATACCCCATTGTATGTTTACAGCACACTTGTTTATCTGTTCATCCCTTGATGGATGCTTCGGTTGCTTTCCCCCTTTTGGCTATTGTGAATAATGCTGCTGTGGACAAGTATACAAATATTTCTTTGAGACCCTGCTTCCTGTATCCAGTTTACTTTGAATTCGCTTTGGCTGTACAGTATAAAAAAGCTTAACTCAGGGGCACCTGGGTGCCTCAGTTGGTTAAGCCACTGCCTTTGGCTCAGGTCATGATCCCAGGGTCCTGGGATTGAGCCCTGCTCAGTGGGGAGTCTGCTTGTCCCTCTTCCTCTGCCTGCCGCTCTGCCTACTTGTGCTCTTTCTCTCTCACTCTCTGTCAAATAAATAAATAAATAATCCTTTTTTAAAAAAGAAGCTTAACTTGTATGGTTGAATAGTTGCAAATGGTAATAAGTTGCAAATGGCAGTAGTTTGTAATAGCTTGCCATAATGTCTTATGACTCATCTGAATGTCAAATAGAATCATGCAGGAGGAATTATGAGACATTTTAGTTTTAAAGTTAATCATTAGCAATAGCTAAAAATCTCTTCTCTGTTTTTAACGGGTAAGGGTAATTTGGAGTCCGTGCAAGAGTTTCTAGCTAGTTAAAATGTATACCTTATGATACAATTTATGGTGTCATTTGTGGGAACCTTTGACCTCTCATAGTCCTTTTTTTTTTCTTTAGATTTTATTTATTTATTTCAGAGAGAGGGAGAGAGAAAGAGAGAGACAGTGAGAGAGAGCATGAGAGGGGAGAAGGTCAGAGGGAGAACCAGACTCCCCATGGAGCTGGGAGACCGATGTGGGACTCGATTCTGGGACTCGTGGATCATGACCTGAGCTGAAGGCAGTCGCTCAACCAACTGAGCCACCCAGGCACCCATCTCATAGTCCTTTTTTAAAAAGATTTTATTTATTTGAGAGAGAGAGAGAGAGCACAAGCAGGGTGAATGGCAGGCAGATGCTTAACTGACTGAGCCACATAGGCACCGCCACTGTCCTTTTCTGTAAAATATTTTCTCAAACCTTCAAAACTCTCATATGTATTTTGTTCTTTCTAATGAGTGCATATTTTGTTTCAGTTTCTTTTTTTCCTAATCTTTAAAAAATTCTTAATTTTAATTTTTTCATCTTTCTTTAAAATGATTTTATTTATTTATTATTTATTTGACACAGAGAGAGAGATCACAAGTAGGCAGAGAAGCAGGCAGAGAGAGAGGGGGAAGCAGGCTCCCTGCTGAACAGAGAGCCCGATGTGGGGCTCGATCCCAGGACCCTGAGATCATGACCTGAGCTGAAGGCAGAAGCTTAACTGACTTAGCTACCCAGGCCCCTTTCAGTTTGTTTTCTTTTTTTCTTTGAAGTTTTAAAACTTGGTAACAGTGTAACTGTGTATTGCTAAACTGATTGCTGGACGTATTAAACATTAATTCAACATTGATTCAACAAATTTAATGGGATATCCATACTAGGTCCATAATTAACAAATGAAGAAAATAGATATGATCCTTAGCCTTATGGAACACACAGTTTAGTAGGGTTGATGAATAATAAATAAGTAAACAAACAACTGGATAAATAATTATAAATAATGGTTATTTTATGATGGAAAAGAGCAGTATATTGTGAAAGATTAATAATGACTATTTTAGATTGGGTTGGCATGGAAGGCCTCTCTGAGGAGCTGGCTTTTAGGACGAGCCCTTATTATGAGAAGGAACCTGCCATTTAATAATTTGGAAGAAAAAGACAATTTGAGGTGGTAGGAATGCCATGGGTAGTGATTCTAAGCCATGACAGCACTTGGTGTGCTTGAAACATTGAAAGACCCATGTGTCTGATACATAATATTAGCAGAAGCAATGTATTAGTTTCCTATTGCTGCTGCAACAGATAACCACAGATGTATTATTTCATGGTTCTAGAGGTCGGACATCTGACTTGGGTCTTATGGGGCTAAAATTAAGGTGTCAGCAGGGCTGAATTCCTTCTGCAGGCTCTAAAGGAGAACCAGTGTCCTTGCCTTCTCTGCCTTCTAGAGGCCACCTGCTTTCCTTTTCTCATGTCGCCTCCCTCCATCTTCCAAGTGCATTCCTTGAACCTCTCATTATATCATCACATCTCCGCCTCTGACTCTGACCCTCCTGCTTTCCCTTATAAGGACCCCTGGGATTGTATTGGGCCCACCAGTACAATCCAGGCTCATCTCCCCATCTCAGGATCCTTTAACTTCATCACGTCTATAAAGTCTCTTTCGCCATGTAAGGTAATATTCATATGTTACCTAGAAATCTGAGGGGCCATCATCCTGTCTGCCATTTTCATGGAGTGGAGAAATGAGAAACAAAGTGACTGTACTGTGTTCTGTTTCTGGAATATTTTAGTTATTGGAGTTGGTACTCATTAAGGTTTAATGTAAGATGTTGTAACATAAAGACCCCACAATATTGTGGTTTAAATAAGACAGAGTCTATTTTTCTGTCATGTAAAATCCAAAGGGGGGGGCAGTCCAGGGCTGCAAGGGTGGTTCTTCTCTCCAAGGTCATTGAGAGCTTCAGGCACATTCTGTCTTATTGCTCTGCCAGCCCCAACATGGCGGCTTTCTGGTCATAGTCTAAGATGAGTCCATTCTGCAGCCAGTGGGAATGTGGGAGAACTTTGTCACTTGATCATACCCTTGCAAGGGAGGCTGGGAAATGTAGGTGGTCATGGACCCAGCTACAGCTCAGGTCTCAGGTATTCCATTATTAAAGGAAGGAAGAGAACATCTGAATCTGTCTCTGCAGCAAATTTCATTAAAAGTATACTGATTTCTTGTTTCATCTGAAAAATTAGTACTCACACCTTGCCTTGAGACAGCTATTGGCCTTTAATACAAAAAAAAGGAAATTATGATACTTGCTGCACATATAATTATAAACATCTCTGAAAAGTCTGCAATTTAAAGTCTGCTCCTTAATAAAATTGACAGTTTGCATGGCATTTTTGAACCCGATTTTGAAACATGCTGACATCTTCTTAATGGTAGAGCTAGTCTAAATAGAATAAGAACTACCGTAGTTAAAACATTGTAGTAGCAGCACTGATTGAAGCCCCTTTTTCTCCAGTTTCCTTAGTAAAGGACTCACTAGTATAAACTTACTTTTAATAAACTAAAACTTGTCAATATACTTAAAGACTTACATTCCTTTTTTTAAAAAAATGATTTTATTTATTTAAGAGAGAGAGGGAGGGAAAACAAGCAGGGAGGAGGGGCAGAGGGAGAAGCAGGCTCCTCGCTGAGCAGGGAGCCCAATGTGGAACCTCGATCCCAGGACCCTGGGATCATGACCCAAGCTCAAGGCAGATGCTTAACTGACTGAGGCACCCAGGCGCCCCTTAAAGGCTTATGTTCCTGTTGAATAAATGATAAATGGTTATATAGTACAAGTCTTCTTTGTAGTGACAAGGAAGAACATATATAAAAACAAGCAAAAAGGAAAAGTACACGAATCCATACTCGGTGCAGGTGAATTATGGACTTCATCTAATATCAGCCCCTAAACAGATAACCATGTATTCAGTCAGTATCAATGGAATATCTATTATGTGTCAGGCACTGTTCTTGGTTTCTATTCTAGGTGTTGCAGGTAATGGTATAGATTGTATATTTAGAGCAGTCTGCTAATCTATCATTCATTCTGTTGAACATCTGCTCTCCATCTGGTACAGATATAGCAGTTCTAGGTGCTTAGGACACTTCAGTGAATAAAAGAGACAAATATCTCTTCCCGTCATGGAACGTCCTTTTGTGTTGCAGTATCAGTAAATCAGAGTTAACTGAGCATTTCTTGGAAGTGTGAAATTTTTATTGAAATATATCATACGTAAAAAAAAGAAATATATCATATGTAGAGAGAAGTGTACAATTCACAAAGGAAAAGCTTAAAACTTGGGGTGCCTGGGTGGCTCAGTGGGTTAAGCCACTGCCTTCTGCTCAGGTCATGATCTCAGGGTGCTGGGATTAAGCCCCGCATCGGGCTCTTTGCTCAGTGGGGATCCTGCTTCCCCCCCACTCTCTGCCTGCCTCTCTGCCTACTTGTGATCTCTCTCTCTCTCTGTCAAATAAATTAATAAATAAAATCTTAAAAAAAGCTCAATACATTATAAAGAGAACAAGCCAGTGTAAGCAGAACCCCAAATCTTGTTTGTGTAGCTTCAGCCTCTGTCTCCTGGAAGTAACCACTATCCTGACTACTAACCTTATAGATTAGGTTTGCCTGCCTTTGAACTTCATCTGAATGAGTTCATATAATACATGGTTCTTCTCTGGCTGCATTCTTTTTCTTAAATTTTGTTCACATGGGGGCGCCTGGGTGGCTCAGTCAGTTAAGCACTTGCCATCAGCTTAGGTCATTATCCTGGGGTCCTGGGATCGAGTCCCGCCTTGGGCTCCTTGTTCAGTGGGGAGCCTACTTCTCCTTCTGTCTGCTGCTCCCCCTGCTTGTACTCTCTCTCTCTCTCTCTCTGACAGATAAATAAATAAAACCTTAAAAGTTTTGTTTATTAGGGCGCCTGGGTGGCTCAGTGGGTTAAGCCGCTGCCTTCGGCTCAGGTCATGATCTCAGGATTCTGGGATCGAGTCCCGCATCGGGCTCTCTGCTCAGCAGGGAGCCTGCTTCCTCCTCTCTCTCTCTGCCTGCCTCTCTGCCTACTTGTGATCTCTCTCTGTCAAATAAATAAATAAAATCTTTAAAAAAAAAAAGTTTTGTTTATGAGATTCTTTGGGTTATTTTGTATAGTTGTGTTCATTTATTCTCCTTTATCATATTCCATTGTGTGAATAAACCACAATGTTCTTTTCCCTTCCCCTGTTGATGTACGTTTGGTGGTCTCCTATTTTTGGCTGTTATGCACAGTGCTGCTGTAAGCACTCTTGTGCATGCCTTTCAGCAGACATTTGTATGCATTTCAGGTGGGTATATAAGGGGGCACGGAATCACTGCCTCATAGGGAGTGCTTGTGCAGCTTCTGTAGATACTGACAAACAGTTTTCCAAAATGTTTGAACCAGTGTATTCTCCCCCACCCCCAGGTGTGGTGGAGAGTTTTAGTTGCTCCATGCCCTTGTCAACACTTGGTATTATCTGTCTCTTCCATTTTACCTATCCTGTGGTTGTGTAGTGATATGGTATTGCAGTTTTAATTAACACTACCCTGATGACGCAGTGGGGCCCCTTTTCCTATATTTGTAACACCCGTTTGGATATCCTTTTTGGTGAAGTATCTAATTAAATCTTTTGCCTGTTTTTGAAACTACATTGTCTATTTCTTTCCAGTAAGCTTTTTTCTATGTGCGTTGTGGCATTTTGCTTTGAAAGATCCTATGTGTACTTATATAATCAGATTTAAATTTTGTTTGCATAATTTTTTCAATAACATTAAGTTGTTTAATTTATGCTGAAGGAACCAAGAGCCTTATTTTTATGCTCACTGTGTGTTGTTTCCAAATGATGTTGTAACTTGGCAAGGACCGCAGAACTATTTTGAAAAATTTCACTGCTTTAACTCTGCTGATGACTCGTGCACTGTTTTAACATGATAAAAGCTTAAAGCCTGTAACGAATTCAGCCACCATTTTATTCTGTCTTTAAATGACATCGTGAGAGCATTTTAGGTACATTATTTTCATTTTATGTACTGTCAGTTGCTAGAGAAGGGTTCGTTTGATTCCAGTATGTTATTTTTTGTTGTTTCATCGCCAGCCCAATCAATCTCATTTCTCACATCACTGATTTTTTGTTTAAAATGGCCTGTTTTTCTTCAAAGAATTTATTTATTTATTTGAGAGCGAGAAAGAGTGAGCAAGAGAGAGAGAGCACAAGCAAGGTGAAGGGCAGAGGGAGAAGCAGACTCCCTGCTGAGCAGGGAGCCTGATGTGGAACTCAGTCCCGGGACTCCGGGGTCACGACTTGAGTCGAAGGCAGACACTTAACAGACTGAACCATCCAGGTGCTCTAAGATGTCCTGTTTTTCATTGTAATCCATTTCTGGCTAAAGGTTATACTTTGAATTCATCAGAAGTGGTCAATAACGATAGCTTACATGCTTTTGATGATGTACCAGATGCTATTCTGTGGTTTAAGTGTTTGAACTCATTTAACCCACACGAGCTAGGTGCCATTAGCAGCTTCATTTTACAGATGGTGAAATTGAGGCCTGGGAGAAGAAACTGGACAAAGTCACAAAGTTGGTTAAGTAGGAAGCTCGGGATTTAAACCCCGAGCCCTAGCTCTCAGTTTCTCCAGCCCCTTTAGCTGCCTCTGTTAGCCTGGCATGGCGCATTTCCCCCATCAGCATGCTCACCGACACACTGCACATTGGTTCCTTGTGGATAGCATGACCGGTGCTTGGAAAGCCTGCTCCGAGCAAATGCTTCACTTGTCTGGACTGCTGAGGTTGGCCAGGATGTTTCACGCGTCCCCGCTGCTGGGGTCCTAGTAGTCACGTGTCAGACCCAGGGATGTGCTCTATATTCTTACTCTTCCTCCACAAAGCTGGGGCAACACGCTAGAATTCATCTGCTTTCTCCTTATATGGGTCAGAGTCTGGCCCTCTTGCACACAGTATTGGAGGCCAAGCCATCTCTTTTTCTCTTTTCTCACATTTGGATTCAGAACAGAGAGAGACCCTCAGCACTACTTTCCAGTAGAGCCTCAGCACTACTTTCCACCCTAGATATGAGAGTGCTAGATTAGTACTTTGGGTGTAAACCCAGCTAATGGCAAGTCTGTATTGCGACTTCCCATTGGCTGCTCTCCCTAACGTAAATCTCAACGGGATAGCAGCAGTGTTTTGGCCAATTCAAATGATGTGCTAGGAGTTATTCAGTATGATTTCATTTAGAAAGTAGAGCCCCTGGGTGGCTCTTATCTTTGTTTGGGGAAACAAATTGGCACTTCTCTAGTGCTCTGAATATTAACATAGAATTGGGTATATGGAATTCTGTCTTGGACCTCATCCAAAGGATTCTAATTATCAAGGCATGCTAACGACCAGGTATGAGGTAGTTTTGCCTTCAAGTTACTCCTGTGGTCTGCACTCCTAAGCGTACCATTAAAGTTCTGCTTGTTTATTTCTCTTTTCATGGCAGTAAGATTTTTTGAGAAATAGACACTTCTTTCTTCTGCTATGATCAAGTGCTAAAAATTGGTAAGTATCTATGTTCTCAAAGTAAGAGAAAGTAGAAGGGAAACTCAGTAGGAAAAAAAGAGTTTTTCTTTTGTAACTTCAATAAGTTGGAGAATGTTTTTGACTTTTTCTTTCAACTGCGGCACTAACAGCCCTGTTCAGAACACGGCAAGTGTGCGTTTGTCTAAAATATATACTTAGTAGAAGTTATTCAGCAGAGATCTTGAGAGTCAGTCTCGCTCTCTGGAATTTGCTCCCTAACCTGCAGTGGTTTGCTAGCATTTTTTCTGAGTTTATTAGTCCCTGGATTCACTCTGTGAGGCCACATTTCTTTTTTCTTGAATGTGTGTTTGGCAGAGGCCAGTGTGCTTGGCAACACATAAAGCCCCAATGTCAGTGGCTTCAGTCATGAGACCTGAACTGCTTACGATGAAAAACCAGAAGTTTATCAGGAGCCATTTGTTGGCTCTGGATCTCTGAGCCATTCCAGCTCTGCAGAGGATTCAACTCCCTTGAACGGTGGGGATGAGCTCAACCATGAGGTAGAGTAGTGGTATCTACTTCACTCTCACCAAAGACACCTTTTTCTTCTTACTTACTCTGTTCCGACTCTGTTTTGCTAATAGATTTTGCATGGGGGAAGATTTAAAAAAAAAAAAAGATTTATTTATTTATTTATTTGACAGAGAGATCACAAGTAGGCAGAGAGGCAGGCAGAGAGGGGGGGAAGCAGGCTCCCCGCCGAGCAGAGAGCCCGATGTGGGGCTCAATCCCAGGACCCTGAGATCATGACCCGAGCCGAAGGCAGAGGCTTAACCCACTGAGCCACCCAGATGCCCCACGGGGGAAGATTTTTTGACTTATTTGCCAATCAAGAAGTTTCCAATAGGTATTATGGTGAAAGAGAAAAACTAATTTTGTTAAGATACATAGTAAAGGGATGCCTGGTGGCTTAGTTGTTATGCATCTGCCTTCTGCTCAGGTCTTGATTCAGGGTTCTGGGATCAAGCCCCACATCGGGCTCCCAGCTCTGCGGGAAGCCTGCTTCTCCCTCTCCCACTCCCTGTGCTTGTGTTCCCTCTCTTGCTGTCTCTGTGTGTCAAATGAATAAATAAAATTTTAAAAAGAAAGATACATAGTAAAAATCATTTGATGCCTTTCTGAGTAATTTTGCAGCAGTAGGACCTCCCTTGCTATACAGACTTCTTTTATTCCTAAGTCTTTATTAATTCACAAAAGGAGGTGAAATTTTAAGAGAACACTTAGATGTTTGGCAGGTATTGTAACATAGATATCTCTGGGCCTCACTTACTAGTGGATAGATGGAATTGTGTAAATATTGGGAGTCCAGATTTTCTAGTTCACAAGGGACTTCCAGCCTTTGTAAAGCCCCTTTTTACCCAAAAGGATTTCTCTTTGTCTTTAGGAGGAAGCTTGCGTGTGTCAGGGATCATCATGCAGAGTTGCCATGTTGTTTGTTTCATGCTCCACGTCCTCCTTGTTGACAGCTTTTGCTCTTGACACTGCTTGATGATGCCTCTGGTTCCCACTGTGTTTCCTCTGGTGCCTTTTCTGGGAATGACAGAGGGATTGTGTGTAGGGCACTTATCCTGGGGAGGCATGGTGGTGCTTAAGGAGCCTACACAGAATTGTGTATGCTTCCCCCAAGCCATAGTCATGCCTCATAGAATCTTTAATTAGGTGGTCCTTTTAGTTTTTCCCTACACTTCTCTCTCTCTCTCTCTTTTTAAAAAATAATCTCTACATCCAGTGTGGGGGTCGAACTCACTGCCGCAAGATCAAGAGTCACACTTTTACCAACTGAGTCAGCCAGCCATGCCCCTCCCTGCACTTCTCTTGGTTGGAAGTCAGGCTCTGTCTTCTGGGGCCAGTTAGAGAACTCGTACCAGGACATCCTTCATTTGACCTCCCACCTCTTCTGCTTGCCTTTGCTAGTGGGCCATGTAACTCCCCTCTCCTGTTATTCAAAGGCATATCAACACACACATACACACAGACTCTTCTGGGGGCCTCTGCTGGTCTCTAGATGTATATTCTTAGAGGCACCTGGGTTGCTCAGCCGGGTAGACTCTTGATTTCGGCTCAGGTCGTGATCTCAAGGTTGTGAGATTGAGTCCTGCTTTGGGCTCCGTGCTCAGCGAGGAGGCTGCTTGAGAGTCTTTCCCTCTTCCTCTGCTCCTCTCCCTGCTCTCTCTCCCAGAAATGAATAAATCTTAAAAAAAAAATCTAACCCTATCTCAGAGCCCTTCTAGATCCTCCACATCAAAATGTTTATATCTTTCGAAGCTGAAGAAAACTGGGACAAGACTAAGAACTTCTTTTATGTTCCCCGTGAGTAGCCTGATTAGCTGCCTTGCCTGCCCTTGTCATGGTTTTCCTGATTCTCCTTCTGCTGTTTTGCAAAAAAGTATTATTTTACATCGGTTTAGAATTTAGTAAAATTTACAGACTAGGTAAGATTGGTTCCAACTCTGAAGTCTATAGTAACAATGCAGACATATAGAATTTAACATTTACATAGCATTTCCTCATCATGATTCAATTCCACCAAAACTCACTGAGAGTGCTTTATGTCCCAGGCAGTGTCTCACTTTAATTTGTTTATTTTTCAAATTGAAGAACAGTTGAGGGCGCCTGGGTGGCTCAGTGGGTTAAAGCCTCTGCCTTCGGCTCAGGTCATGATCCCAGGGTCCTGGGATCGAGCCCCACATTGGGCTCTCTGCTCAGCAGGGAGCCTTCTTCCCCCTTTCTCTTTGCCTGCCTCTCTGCCTACTTGTGATCTCTGTCAAATAAATAAATAAAATCTTAAAAAAAAGAACAGTTGACATACAATAATGTATTAGTTTCAGGCATACAGTGCAGTGACTTGACATTATACACGTAATGAAATCATCACTGTAAGGCTAGTTACCATTTCACACCATATGTAGTTATTACAGATCTCACTGGTGTTATTCTGACTGTGGGCTGTCACAGTTTAGGTGATGCTGCCTTCTTCTTACTGCCTGCGGTGCAAGGCGGGGTGGGCCTAGGTGGCTCTCAAAGCTGGTTGTACATTAGAGTCACCTGGAGAGCTTGAGAAACCTACCAGTGCCTGGGCCCTTCCTCCTGCAGAGCTTCACCTGTACTTTGTCGGGGGCACTAAGACCATGCATCAACTGAGTCTAGGTGCTGAAGACACAGAGCATCAGAGGGAACCTTGAACTTTGACCCCAGGGACCACTTAATCTGTCAGAAATCACCACACACATCCTGGGTTTGGCATCGCCTCTTGATGTGCTTTAGAAGAAAAAAAATCTGAGAACAAAATAGCTGCTCCAGAATGAAACTGCTGTCATCCAATTTAGCGCACTTAGTATGTACCATTTTATGGACATAACAGTTTTTCAGATTTCATTCTCATGATCTTATTTCCCTAGTTTTTTTTTTCCCTGACAACTCATAAGAATGGAATGAAGACAAGGTTGGGAGCACCCATATGCACAAGAATGTGACATCTTTCTTGGATTTGTGTTAGTTTAAATTAAGAATGCACCTGCAGAAATGTCAGAAATCGGCCCCCTTCCAATTCAATATAAATAGGCCATTATTATAGTTGAATGCTATCTGGGTTTCCACACAAAAAGTCAGTAATGATTTGAATAGGGAAAGGTGAGGCCTCTATGGGTAAAAATGCTCCTCCTAGTCCAGAGGGTAATGAACATTTTCTTAGAACGTTCTAGAATGTGCGTGTACAGTGAGGCTTGGGGTATTCAGCATTGAAACGGCTCTGTGGTTCTTCTTGATATGTACGTGCATATGTTGACACGACAAGAGAAAGCATCGCAGCATTAACTCCGATTGTGAGATAATTATGACTTATTCATAGCACTGCAGGCCGATTACAATAATGATTACATTCTGTAACTGTTTCCTCCCATCCTCCTTCCTGTCCCCAGGAAGCCTAAAGAACTTTACTCATTTATTTTCACAATGTGCCCATAGTTCAGTGGCATTCATTTCTTTAAACCACCAAGGCGTGAACTGAAGAAAAAAAAGGAAGGAAAAGGAGTTACTCAAGTTTATGAAAGGAGATGGAATTAAAATTGTCCTAGGGGTGCCTGGGTGGCTCAGTGGGTTAAGCATCTGCTCTCCACTCGGGTCATGATCCCAGGTCTTGGGATCAAGCCCTGAATCATGCTCCCTGCTTGTCGGGGAGTCTGTTTCTCCTTTTGCCCCTCCCCACCGTTTGTGCGCACCGTCTCTCTCTTTCTGTCTCTGTCTCTCTCTCTCTCCAATAAATAAAATCTTAAAAAAAATAAAATGGACCTAAAAATCATTTGCTTTTACCTGCCTGTTTTTTATTAAGTCATGAGAAAGCCTTAAATATTCACACAGTGTGGGGCGCCTGGGTGGCTCAGTGAGTTAAGGCCTCTGCCTTCGGCTCGGGTCATGATCCCGGGGTCCTGGGATCGAGCCCCGCATTGGGCTCCCTGCTCTGCGGGGAGCCTGCTTCCTCCCCCCTCTCTCTCTGTTTGCTTCTCTGCCTACTTGTGATTTCTCTCTCTGTGTCAAATAAATAAAAAAATCTTTAAAAAAATATTCACACAGTGTAGTTCCTCTTAGCAGGCCTTCTAGTTAGAGCAGTAGAGAAAGGCAGAAAGGATGATGTGGGGCCGGTCATGGAGGAAAAATGAGGTGTTGCTAGACTTCTCTTTAGAAGTACTGGATCAATGAGAAGAGGTAGCACCCTGGGAAACTGCAAACAAATAGGGGGATAAACCTTTGCAAAGTTGTTCAGCAGTATTTACTAAGGCTGAGTATATCCCTACCATATAATCCAGAAATTCCACTCCTAGAACATACCCAAGGGAAATGAATGCACACGTTTGTCAAAAGAAATGCATTATAAGAATGTTTATAGCAGCCTTCTCATAATAGCCCCAAATTGGAAACAACCTAAGTGCTCATCAATAGAAGAATAGATGAATCCTTTATAAATGTACATACAATGAAATACTACTCAGCCAAAACAAATAAGAAAACAAACAGAACCCCCATTGATTCTCATGGACATTATGAAAGAGGCCAGTTATGAAAGAGTATATACTGTATAAATCGTTGAAATGAAGTTCAAAGAAGAGGCAAAACTAATACATGATGATAGAAGTCAGAATAGTGGTTATTTTTATTTTATTTTTACTTATTAAGGAGGTAGAGAGACAGAGACAGAGACAGCGAGGGTGAACAGGATGGAGGGGGGAGGAGGAGCCAAGGGAGAGGGACAAGCGGACTCCCTGCTGAGCCGGACTCAACTTTCAGCTTGACTTTGGGCTCAATGCCATGACCTTGAAATCATGACCCGAGCCAAAAGTCAGGTGCTCAACTGACTGAGCCACACAGATGCCCCAGAATAGTGGTTATTTTTGAAGGTATGTATTGACAGAGAGGGGTCATGAGAGCCTTCTGTGTGCTGGAAATATTCTAGATCTTGGGTCTGGTGGTGGTGCCCCAGGTGTTCCGTGCACATAGATTAAAATGTATGGAGCTGAAATTAATGGTCATTTTATGAAATGACCATTTTACAAAATAACTGAAAAAAGATGGTCATTTAATTTCCTCTTTATTATAAAGATATTTGTTGCGGCCTGTTCTGGTTGGTTACCTAAAAGCCATTTCCAACTTTGTGTTCCTTATAGATTTCTTATTCTAAATGTTGGAAAAACTAGTCTCATTTCCTCAGACTCTCTTTCAAGTATTGCATCTTTCTTTTTTTATTTAAAGATTTAAAAAATGTATTTATTAGAGACAGAGTGTGTGCAAGTACACAAGCAGGGGGAGCAGCAGGCAGAGGGAGAGGGAAGTAGGTCCCCCACAGAGCAGATGGCCCTATGCAGAGCTCAATCCCAGGACCTTGGGATCATAACCGAGCCGAAGGCAGATGCTTAACCAACTGAGCCATCCAGGCGCCCCTCAAGTAGTGCATCTTTCAATGGGAAAACAGTCAAAGAATTTGCAGACTGGTTTTACAACTGCAACAGCATCCATAACTGATCTAAATTCTTATGCCTTTTCAGCTTTCAATCATGTTATTTTAACTAGGGTAAAATGGGAATTCCAATATAACTCACTTGGGTTCCATCATGCCTCCATTTTAATTTTTGACCTGTAGATATTATTTTGAGCTGGTAAGCAAGGAAGAAAGTGGGAAAGGGCTGTGCAAAAGGCAAACCTACTGTGTCTGCCAGAAATTTCTCGTTTTGTTGATCCAGACAATAATGGGCCAAATAAGCACTTTACAAAAAGTGGTAACAATGATAGAATTTTGAACAAAGAAAACCTCATTTCTCTATGGAGAATTAATGTAGTTGTAGAACACATCACCTTAGAATTTGCCTAATTTTTTAAAAATTTTATTTATTTATTTCACAGACAGAGATCACAAGTAGGCAGAGAGAGAGAGGTGGAAGCAGGCTCCCTGCTGAGCAGAGAGCCTGTTGTGGGGCTCGATCCCAGGACCCTGGGATCATGACCTGAGCCGAAGGCAGAGGCTTTAACCCACTGAGCCACCCAAGTGCCCCAGAATTTGCCTAATTTTAAAGGATGGATAAAATATAAATAACTTAGATCTCTGGGATAATTGGATCTGTCCATTGTGTAGCTAAAACAGAAGGGGCCCTACATTCCTCCTTTTATTTTCTTGGGGTAAGATAAACCAGGTAGGCTTCATGGTTTTTATCAATCTGTATAGGAAGAATGCTTTGAACACAAAATCTGCGTATAAACAGAACAAGAAAGATGCATTCATTGAAACATCAGACAAGAGCGAAGAATTTGGGGTGAAAGTAAACATTTTCCTGAAATGAGAAACGAAAACTGAAGTTCAACACTTAAGCCTAGAAGGAGAAGAACAAATCCATAGTTAAATGGTTTTTTAAAAAATATTTTGTTTATTTATTTGACAGAGTGAAAGAGCACAGCAGGGGGAGCAATAGAAGGAGAAGCAGGCAGGGAGCCCATTGTGGGGCTCAATCCCATGACCCTGGGATCATGACCTGAGCCAAAGGCAGGCGCTTAACCATCTGAGCCACCCAGGTACCCCATGTAGTTAGGTGTTTATATTTAACTTGAAGTGGTACAGAACAGGGCCTCTGCTTATACTTAGTAAATACGCAGAATCTAAATATTTATGTCATTTACTTTTTCCCCATTATCTATATACAGAAAAATTGAAAAATTGTGCTGTCGACACCCACATGCCTATCACGTAGATTCTAAAATGTACATTTCAGTATATTTGTTTTGTTATGTATCTATATATTGATCCCACCATCCATCTATTCATCCACTTAGCTTGGTTTTTGGTGCATTTTATTGTTTAATAGATATATACTTTTAGGATTTATCTCTTTATGAGAGAGAGAGAGAGAGAGAGACAGGGAGATAGAGAGCAGAGGTGGGGAGGGCTAGAGGGAGAGCATCTTCAGGAAGGCCACACTGAATATGGAGCCTTACATGGGGCAGGACCCATGAGATCACAACCTGAGCTAAAACCAAGTCAGACACTCAACTGAGCCACCAAGGCACACTTTAAAGTAAGTTGTGAACATCGGTACACTTCTCCCGTGAATACTTTGGCCATTTTTAATTTTTATGGAAAAAGCAATTTTGGCAGAATTAAGTGCTATTTTTTCTTTGCTCAGTTGTTCCTGTTTTGTATATTGAACCATTACCATAGAAGTTATGATAACAATGAACATTTCAAAAAATATTTTATTTCTTTATTTGACAGAGAGCGAGAGAGCCCAAGCAGGTGGAGCAGCAGAGGGAGAGAGAAGAGCAGGCTCCCCACTGAGCAGGGAACCAGACATGGGGCTCTATCCCAGGACCCTGAGATCATGACCTGAGCTGAAGGCAGATGCTTAACTCACTGAGTCATCTAGGCACCCCAACAATTAACATTTTTCTGAAAGATTTTACCCATTTATTTATTTGAGATTGAGAGAGAGAGAGAGAGTGGGAGGAGCAGAGGGAGAGAACAAGCAGATGGAGGGCTCGATTCCATAACACCGAGATGACTACCTGAGCAGAAACCTAGAGCTGGATGCTTAACCGAATGAGCCACCCAGATGCCCCAACAATGAACATTTTTCAAGCACTGCCTAGGTACCAGGCACATAATTCTATGCAACAATCCTATGAAGCAGGTACTATTACTATCCCCACTTAATAGACAAGAGATTCAGTGAGTTAAATACCTGCACAAGGCCGTACAGCCAGAGTGTGGCTGGGCTGGTATTTGAACCCTTGCACTTCGACTTGGGAACCCGGCCCCTGATCCACCAAGCCAAGTACCCAGGATTGTAGGTCTAGTGCTCAGGAGGAAAGAGCCACTTAAAGGTTTCCAAACCTTGTAAGAGATGACACAGACTGTCTGTGTCTTGGACAGTGCACGTCACTATTCCCATCCATTTGTACATAGGAGGGAACTGTATGGTACAGGAAGGATTTTTTTTTTTTGTACAGGAAGGATTTTATTATTAGTGCATTTTTAAACTTTCTGGATTTTTTTTTTTTTTGCTAGTTCTCCCCTTGGTTTTTGACCACTATATAGCTAGTTCATGTTTATCACCAGTTCTCAGGAAGGAAAATGACCAGGCATTAGTTTCTTTTTCTCTAGATTAATTTTGAAAAGCAGTTTTTATTGAAGTATGCTGTACACACAGAAAAATGTGCTATAGGACAAACTCAACATACCTGTGTGTGTTAGGAACAGAACCAGTATTCGTTTCATACGCAATGATGCCCTGCTATTTATATGGACTTCAGCAAGTCATACCTACTCCTTTGCTGTTCTAACATTTTAAGTGAAGACCAAAGCAAACCCTTTAATTCTTTCCGAACATTAGTCATCTAATCACTGGCTCTGTTTGTTAAATGGATAAACCATATAGCTGTAATATGTATGGATTAATACTGCTTCAGATGAGAAATACACATTGGTATGAATATGTAAAAACTGAAACTTTCTAGATAGATCTAAACTCGTATTTTTTATTCAGTTTCTATTTTTTCTTTGTCCTCATCTTTTCCTATTCTTGACATTCCCTACATTATGTAAAGCTGTTTTTACCCTTTTATTTCTATATTTTGAAGAATGTTAATAAATAAAAGATGTGAAAACCAAATTGCTATTCAAATTCAATTGTTTCCAATTATACCAGGAACTAAACAGAACCTAGCAATTCACAGCTTCTTAGGGTGAAAGCAGCTCAACATTTATTCAATCTTACATGAAAGAAATAGAGAAACAAAAAAAGAAAAGGGGGAGAAATTCAGAGATGGAGAAATATGATGACAGGTTCATATTATGAAGCACGGATGAACTTAAGGCTCTGAAAAAATCAGTGTTGGGACCTGGCAATCTGCGCTCCATTCCTGGCATCATCAGGTCCTCTGTATTATCAGAGGCTTCAGCCCTTTCTTGCTCTTCGTTCATTGCGTTGTTTTCCTTCGATCAGCTGGTAGCATACGGCGTCCTTACAATGCATACTTGTTTCAGTACTGACTATAACAGCTACAGAGATTTCTCATGTACAGAGGAGGGTAAATAAAAGAATGGTAAGCCTCAGTGGTGGAGATTCTAAACGACCGCAGACAATAGAGTGTGTCAGAAGGCTTGAAGAAATAAAACTCTTGTCAGCTTTCCTTTCCATGTAGGTCTAAAGAAGAAAACTGTAGCGAACAGTTCTGAAATGACTGCCAGAGACCTTTTTTTTGCAGTTATACAGGGGGAAGAAATAGAATGCTGTCTTCTAACGAACTGACAGATCTGGATAGTTTGATGAAGGTGCCTCTCTTTGGTTGTTTGTATGTTAGCAACAGACAAGTGTCCTATACCTTTATGAAGTCTTCTGATTTGCAGGTTCCTGAGAAACTGGTTGGTGCATTGGATTTGGAAGATGTATTGATCACCTTTAGCTATAGTAACAAACAACCCCAATATTTTAGTAGCTAATAAAAATAGTCCTTTATTTATTGTTCACGCGTCTGCTGGTTGAGTTGGCTTTGCTAGGTTCAGCTGGCCTTGGGTCTAGGATTTGGGCCCGATTCAGGTCTGCTCTTCCACGGGACCTGGGCTAGAGAACAGCCGGTATCTGAGATGTGCTTTTTGCGTGGTGAATGACAGAAGTACAACAGGTGCTGGTGGAAGTATGCCATACCCGTTAAAACTTCTCATAATAGACACACGTCACCTCTACCCACATTCTGTTGGTCAAAACAAGCCCCAAGGCTAGATCTAAAGTCATTTGGGTGGAGATGTTTACTTTGTGAACTCTCCTCTCTTGCAAAACCATATAGCAAAGCCTGTTGATTTATAAACCTTTTTGCAGGGAGGGAGTGAAAAGTTGGGAACTATAATCCAGACCACCACAGAAGGCCTCCTGTAGAGAAAGGTCTTGGCCTTAGTGGAATGTGATTTCTACTTTTTCCCCACAGTTTTGCCAATTTGAAAGGAGATAAAGGACTTCATGAGTTTTGATTTAAAAAGTATGTTTAGGAACATAAAGATTGAGAATAGTGTGAACATAGGATGAATTGCTCAAAGTCATTCAGGTAGTGGGCCAGATGAATTACTCAAGCAGCATGGACTTATTACTACTTACTAGTTCTCCCCACCATGACAGGTATGTGTGAAGATATTAAACATCTAGGCAAGTGGGAAAAATGTAGGAGAGGGCATAGCAGTTTCCTCTGCATCTTCTTAGCTGAAATTTGTGATTTCAGTAGTGAGCACCATCTTCCCACACTACCGGTATACCGTCATCACGAGCCCTGCATTTGGAAGGAATGTGTCTACCATTTAAGAGTTTGACTGAATGATGAGTCTGAGTGGGCCTCGCTGAATCATCCTTCTGTGGGCAATACACGGGCCTACCTGAATCTCACAACTCGTGATGGCACTTTGCCAGGCAAGAGGGAGAGTGGCACTGAGCTGGTATTTGTTGAGATGTGGCTTTCTTCTCCTTGCTTTGCCTAAACAGAAACACAAACAGAAGTCTCTCTCCCCTGATCTCTCTCTCTCTATCTCTCTCTCTCTCTCTCTTTTTTTTTTTTTGCCAGAAACGGTCTAGCATTTCTTTTTCTCACTGAGATGAAAAATTGTCCGACAGGGGCGCCTGGGTGGCTCAGGGGGTTAAGCCTCTGCCTTCGGCTCGGGTCATGGTCTCAGGGTCCTGGGATCGAGCCTTGCATCAGGCTCTCTGCTTGGTGGTGAGCCTGATTCCCCCTCTCTCTGCCTGCCTCTCTGCCCACTTGTGATCTCTCTCTCTCTCTGTCAAATAAATAAATAAAATCTTTAAAAAAAATTGTCCCACAAGAACTCTTCCAGCATTGTGAGTAAACATCTTCTAGTGAGTGTGGTCAGAAGAGAGCCATGACAGCAGATAACCAGCGAATCATTCTGTAAAGGAGATTGAAAAGCAAAATCAAGCGATAGGGTCACATGAGACTTGGAAATTTCCTTCTAATTCCTATTTGGAAAATACTCAGTTGGCTTAATGAGTGTATTTAAAGAAAGGTATTCATGCCAGATTTTCAGAAACGGAATCACCAACCTAATTTCTATTTGGACCAGAACCAGAATCTAATCCTAGTCTGTATACAAGTAAGCCTAGAAGAGACCTATAACAGCCACCCTCCATCCGTCCTTCTGTTTCTAAACAGGGCTGTCTCCCAGCCGCCGTGCACCAAGGCTCCGGGGTCGTGTGAATGTGCTGCTGGGCAAGGCGCTGCACAGCTTGCCCTGGTACAGCTGCAAAGCAGGTTTCATGGCGCTCCGAAAACCCAGCTGTGCTTTGTATGAGGACACTACGTGGATAAAGAAATGGGGTCTTACTGGATGCAGTGAATTTTAGGGGCAGGTGCAGATGAATAGTCATCATCACGCATATTGGGGCATTTCCTGCCTCGATCTGTTACCAGTCAGTTTCAACTGGGGTATTATATCTTCCAGCATGGACTTCTTTTCAATTAAGGTTTTAACCTTATTTAGAATCAGGACTCCTTTAAGACTCATAAAACCAATAAGGACCTCCCCCCCCACTGCCAAATGCATATATTTATACATGCTTCAGACATTTAAGTTCAGGGATTCACAGAACCCTTGAAATTATGGCCTTAGATTAAAAGTCCCTGCTTTACACCTTTCTTTTTAATAGCCTTTGTTGTAGGCTATTAGATGGATACAAAGATAGGGGTCAGGGAAGGGACGTGGTGTAGACAGGTGGGCTCCCATGCTGCTGCTATCATTTAGTAGCCCTGGGATTTTGCTGAGTTTCCTCATTTCTAAAATGGGGAGAATCTTAGCACCCTTTCAGGGCTGTTGCATGAGTAAAATGACACCATTTCCTTGGCTCTTGAGTAACCGAGTGTTCAAGAGATGGCAGTAATTACTCTTGTTATTGCTATTTGACACTGTTTTTTAAAAAAGATTTTTTAAATTTATTTGACAGAGAGAAATTACAAGTAGGCAGAGAGGCAGGCAGAGAGAGAGAGGGGAGAAAGCAGGTTCCCCGCGGAGCAGAGAGCCCGACGCGGGGCTCGATCCCAGAACCTTAGGATCATGACCTGAGCCGAAGGCAGAGGCTTTAATCCACTGAGCCACCCAGGCGCCCCTTGACACTGTTTTTATATTGCTCATCCAACAAATGGAAAACTCAGTGGAACATCTCAGAAAAGAAGTGTGAATCAAATGATACTTTCAAGGTTGCTGGCTTTTCTTAAGGTACCTAGTGCACTTATATTTATGCATAACCTTTGGTGCCCTCCTTCGCTGCATCTATCTCTAAACACTGCTAGTTAGGCAGTTAGAACAAAGTGTCCAAAACAGAGTAGATACTCAATAAAAATTAATCATTGTTGTAATTATAATAATTATTATTCTTCTTACTTTTTCTGCTTGAGTCATTCTTCTGTGGAACCTTACTTTCAGGAGAAAGAGGATCTCAAGATGGTTTTTCAAGGGGGTAACATCTCAAAGTCATTGTAATAAGGGGAGCAAAAAACTGGATTTTTGCCCTTTCTCTTTTCTCAATGACTTTTAAAAATTTACTTCTTTGCCTTTCATTCATTTCACTCAACCTAGCCTGGACACATAGTTTCCCCAGCTACTGTTGTGACAAATGATTAAATTGGTTTATAATGGTTTCTGGAACAGCCCTTGTCAGAACAGGGAGACGTGTCAGCCCTCTGTTAATGGGTGGCTCTAGGTTCTCCAGGCTAAGAAATCTGTGTGTTCAAGTCTTTCTCCCCTTCCATTGGCCACATTTGTCTTCAGGTCCTGATTTCTCTGGAAGCTATAGGTGACTAACAACAGATGAAAGCGTAAGCGCTCACCATACTTGTATTTTAAAAATTTGGGGGTGGCGCCTGGGTGGCTCAGTCTGTTAAGCATCCAATTCTTGACTGCAGCTCAGGTCATATCTCAGGATCATGAGATTGAACCCTGCTCCGGCTCTATACTGGGCATGGAGCCTGCTTAAGATTCTTTCTCTCCCTCTGTTTTTCCTCCCTGTTCTAAAGTAGCCCCAGAGTCACTAACCTAGCAGGCTTTTTAAGGTGCCAGGGTGTGAGAGGGTCTGATCGAAGACACTGTACTATTTAATCATTGCTACCTAACAATTGCTCCAAAACACGGTGCCTTCGAACACCAGCTGTGGGTTTTTTGTTTTTTTTGCTTGTTTATTGTTTTGTTTGTGTGTGTGTGTGTGTGTGTGTGTGTGTGTGTTTAATTTTTGCTCAGGATTTTGCAATCTGGGCTGGACTCAGTTGGGTGCAAAGAAATATAAATGCAGGGCGCCTGGGTGGCTCAGTGGGTTAAAGCCTCTGCCTTTGGCTCAGGTCATGATCCCAGAGTCCTGGGATTGAGCCCCACATGGGGCTCTCTGCTCAGCAGGGAGCCTGCTTCCTCCTCTCTCTCTGCCTGCCTCTCTGCCTACTTGTGATCGCTGTCTGTCAAATAAATAAATAAATAATCTTAAAAAAAAAGAAATATAAATGTAGATAGAATGAAGGAGATAGATAATCATCATTGGGCAGACATCACAATAATTTCTTATAGGCTAGGATTATCAGTGGATACTTAAGTCAGTGGACAGAGTATGATGAAAAACAGGATATTTGCACAGTCTCAAAGTGTCTCCCCATAAGATATTTATTGATTACAAAGGAAAAAATGGCCATCTTTAGTGTGGAGAAAGTTGGCAGACATCCCCTTAACCAAGTGATCAAGGTCATCATTAGCGATAATAAGACATTGATTTCATTTACACCTAATATCATGCACTGAGAAGAACACATCACGTTTTCTTTTTCTTTTTATTCGTCAAAGAGAGAAAGAGCATTAGCCAGGAGAGTGGCAGGCAGAGGGAGAAGCAGGCTCTCTGCTAAGCAGGGAGTCCAATGTGGGATTCAATCCCAGGATCCTGAGATCATGACCTGAGCTGATGCTTAGCTTAACCGACTGACCCACCCAGGCACCCCACTTCTGTGGTATTCTTGCCAAAAATTTATAACCTTAGTCTGATCATGAAAAAAAAAATCAGACAAACCCAACTCAAGGGACATTGTACAAAATACTTTATCAGTACTTTTCAAGAGTGTCAAGAGCATGACATGCAGGGAAAGGGTGAGGACTTGTCACAGAGTGGTGGAGACCAGGGAGGCACGCTGACTAAGTGCAGCATGGCATCTTGGATCAGAAAAGGGACATTAGTGGACAAACTAGTGAAGGTCAGATAAAATCTATAATTTAGTTAATATATCAATGTATATTTCTTAGTTTTGATAAATGAACTATGGTTATGCAAAATATTAACATTAGAGGAAGCTAGGTGAAAGGTATATGGCAATCCTGTATTCTTCTTTTTTAAAAAGACTCTATTTAATTATATGAGAGAGAGACCCTAAGCAAGCGAGCAGGGGAGGGAGAGGGACAAGCGGACTCTGCACTGAGTGCGGAGCCCTAGGTGGAGCTTGACTCCCCTGACCTTGATACCATGACCTGAGCTGAAATCAAGAGTCTGTTGCTCGGGGCGCCTGGGTGGCTCAGTGGATTAAGCCGCTGCCTTCGGCTCAGGTCATGGTCTCAGGGTCCTGGGATTGAGCCCCACATCAGGCTCTCTGCTCAGCAGGGGGCCTGCTTCCCTTCCTCTCTCTCTGCCTGCCTCTCTGCCTACTGTGATCTCTCTCTGTCAAATAAATAAATAAAATCTTAAAAAAAAAAAGAGTCTGTTGCTAAAATGACTGAGCCACCCAGGCACCCCCTCTTTTTTTTTTTTTTAAAGATTTACTTACTTATTTTAGATGGCGAGAGAGAGAGCATGAGGAGGGGGAGGGGCAGAGGGAGAGGGAGAAAGGCAGACTCCTTGCTGAGCACAGAGCCCAAGGCAGGGCTCGATCCTACAACCCTGAGCTCATGACCTGAGTTGAAACCAAGGGTCAGATGCTTAACTGGTGAGCCACCCAGGTGCCCCTGTGCTTTAAAAAAAATTTTTTTTATTTGATAGACAGAGATCGCAAGTAGGCAGAGAGGCAGGCAGAGAGAGAGAGGAGGAGGCAGGCTCCCCGCTGAGCAGAGAGCATGATGTGTGGCTCAATCCCAGGATGCTGGGATCACGACCTGAGCTGAAGACAGAGGCTTTAACCCACTGAGCCACCCAGGTGCCCCACCCCTGTACTTTTAAAAAAAATTTATAATTGGCATACGGTGATGTCAGTTTCATGTATGCAACTTAATGATTCAACAATTCTATACATTACTCAGTTCTCATCACAATAAGTATAGTCTCCATACAATATTATTACAGTATCCTACCCACCTCCCCTCTGGCAACCAGTTTATTCTCTGTATTTAAGAGTCTGTTTTTTGGTCTATTCGCTTGTTTTGTTTTTTACATTCCACATATTTCCAACAGGAAATATATTGTGTCCCGATTTTGCAACATTACTGCAAGTTGTAAAATTATTTTAAAAGAAAACATTAAAAAATGAGTTACATGTAGAACATAAACTGTGTGTAGGTGCTGAAGGAAGACCTACTGGGAGTTTATGACAAATGGCCCTGGCAAGAAATGATGGTGGTTTGCAACAGGGTTATTGGAATAGAGAGATGAGATACCAACCAGATTTGCTGATGGATCAGTTGTACGAGGAAGAGAAAGAGGAGTTGAGGCCATATTGAGACCTCTTAGAAAGTACTTCCTTGCCTCTCTGTTTCCCAGAGGACTAGGCCTCTTAAAAAAAATCAAACCACTGACTCTAGGAATGGGGCATCTGTAAGTCAAGTGGTCAGAGTAGGGGGGTGGGAAGTAAAGAACTAGCAGGCTGAGGACAGAGAGAGAACTGGTATTGGCAGAAAGGAGATGCCCAAAAGAGAGGGTATTTGCTCTCATCTAAATCTATTTTTCACCTCTAACATTGATCTCCCTCTCACAAAGGCAAAGACACAACACAATAATATGAGGAAAACATGAGTTGAGAAAATGATAATTACTGGTCAAACAGAAGGGGAATACCTGACGAAGCATGGTGTCATGGTTGGCCTGCAAAGAAAAAAGAAAAGAAAAGAAAAAGATTAGGTTCGCCAGCCTCTGGCCTAGGCAGTGAGGGCTAGCTGTCTGTATGTGAGTGTGTTACGTATGCTGACCAACCTGCTGTTGCGCAAGTAAAATGTGAGGATAGAAGATGGAGGAAGCTAACACTGAAAGACCACTCTAATCCACAATTCACTTTTGTGAACAGTCTCATTCTGATGGACAAAACCCCTCAGTTCCACTGGTGTCACTTTGAAGTGTCCTTATTTCTAGGATAATCTCTCTGTGACGGAATGGAGACATCCATCCCACTGTTGAACCTGTCACACTGTATTTATTTTCTCCTTGTGCCTATTTTTGGCCCCCTTCTTCTTTCTTTTCTGCAGTACCCCCCCTTCTTTGTTCAGTCTTTGTCTTTCTCCTTTAGATACTCACCCGATTCTGACAGCGTGATTACTTAATACTTACCTGCCAAATTAACTGACTTATTTTACCAACTGGGTGGATATACAATACCTTGACACTTGCTATTTGAGTATTTTCCTGCATTTTTTGTGTCCATGATGAATAAATAATGGTGCCAGCATTCAAATATCGGTATTGGTAATTGGCCTGTTTTGTATTAAGGGATGCATCACAATATATAGTGTCTCCCTCACTGTTTGATTTTAGTTTATTGAAGATTAATAGGTTACTGTTAAAATTAATAATCTCCATTCCCATTCACTTTCTGGGCTGCCTTTTCATTTTTCCAGGTTGAGATGTTTACAACAAAAGAGGAGAGGCCATTTAGTCAAATGAGTAATGGTAAGAGCAGAGTAGTCCAGTTATTGGAAATAGAACATATGACTGTAGTTGCCCAACATTCAGCTTTGAAATGGCCCGAAGTTTGTACCAACCAAGCACCATTGGCAACCATCTGGTGATGCTGTTTATTTTTATTAGGTTGGAGGGTTGAATTATATAACCCAATAAAAAACACAATATCATCATTACAGACCACCAGACTCTCCCCTTCCTCTTTTCCTCCCTCCTTCCTTCTTTACTTTTCTTACTCTTTCATTTCTTCCTTCCCTTTTACTGCCACTCCTCACTCTCCCCTGCACTCCAACTGGCAATGATTCCAGTGTGTCTAATGTGTATGTTTATATTGGTATATGCATCAGAATACGTAGCTTAAATAAGAATGACCTTACAGAATATGTAAGATTGTATTGTGGACAGATTTTAAAGATTTACATTAATGGTTTTTACAGAGAAGTGATTTTGTTTTTTTTTAAAAATTAATTTATTTATTTGAAAGAGAGAGACACAGAAAGAGAAGGAACACAAGCAGGGGGAGTGGGAGAGGGAGAAGCAGGCTTCCCACTGAGCAGGAAGCCCAATGCGGGGCTCCCAGGACCCTAGTATCATGACCTGAGCCAAAGGCAGATGCTTAACAACTGAGCCACCCAGGTGCCCAGTCATTCTGTTTCTTAATATCTTTTTCATTTGGGACTATGTCCTTAATATCTATCTGGGTTGTTGTGTGTCCTTCTAGTTTGTTGCTCCTAAGTGCTGTATGATATGCTACAGTAAGCGCACTTCACCTTCTCCTTATCCATTATACCCTAGTGACAGACACTTAGGTTGCTCCAACTTCCTTTACCACAAATAATACTCTTCATAAATGTCTGCTTTGGGGCTGTATATGAATTTCTCTGGGATATATTCCCAGGAGTAGGACTGTTATGTCATAGGGTGCAAATACTATGATTAAATTCTACCAGATTGCTCTCTATAATGGTTGCACATGTGTGTATGTGTGTGTGTGTGTGTGTGTGTGTGTGTGCATGTTTGTGCATTCTCAGAGTCTAAGGGTAAAATATTATGTATCAGTCATTATCCTTGAAAATTCATGGGGCCAGATTGGGTACCGTTGCTTGCGATGATAGGAAAGGTAGAATTATGTTAACTTTTTTTCTAGGATTGAGTCTGCATTCACATTAATAATAAAAATAACTATCAGAAAGTGAACACTTAATATGTGCCAGGGATTATGCTAGGTGCTTTACCTTCTTTGTCCTTTCTAAAATTTTTTTATTTAAATTCAATTTAGTTAACCTATTGTGTACTGTTAGTTTTAGGGGTAGAGTTCAGTGATTCATCAGTTGCATATAACACCCAGTACTTGTTCCATCATGTGCCCTTCTTAATGCCCATCACCAGTTACCCCATCTCCCCACCCACCTCCCCTATAGCAACCTTGTTTGTCTCCTAGAGTCGAGAGTCTCTTATGGGTTCCTCCCTCTCTGTTTTCATCTTATTTTAATTTTCCTTCCCTTTCCCTATGTTCATCTGTTTTGTTTCTTAAATTCCACATATGAGTGAAATCATATATTTGTCTTTCTCTGACTTATTTTGATAGGCATAATACTCTCTAATTCCATCCACATTGTTGCAAATGGCAAGATTTCATTCTTTTTGATGGCTGAGTAATATTCCTGTTGTGGACATTGCTGCTATAAGCATTGGGGTGCATGTGCCCCTTCATACATTCTTTGTCTTATTTACCCTTTACAGTAATGGTATGAAGTAGATGTTGATATTATAACTTCTGATTCAAGGATGTGAAAACCTGGACTTAGAGATTTCTAGTGACTTGTTTGAGCTGGTAAGTTTCAGATCTGGGATTGGACTCAGGTCTATATAACTCCAAAGCCTGTACTTAATGCTACCATCTCTGTGTGCTATAGGTTTTGTTTATTTATTTAAAGATTTGTTTATTTGAGACAGAGAGAGAGACTGGGGGGAGGGACAAAGGGACAGAATTTCAACCAGACTCTGCGCTGAGTGTGGAGCCTGTCATGGGGCTCAGTCTTACCACCCTGAGATCGTGACCTAAGCAAAAACCAAGATTAGGATGCTTAACCGACTGAGCCACCCAGGTACCTCTCGTGCTGTAGGTTTTAGAACATCAGGTTAATGTTGGAGTCGGTCGGGATAGAAGCTCGGGGATGGACCATTGCAGCCGTGGGCATCAGTGTTGAATATACCATAAGAAAACACTTTTGCATTCTGATTTATAGCTCAGTTGCTTTAATTTTGATGAGTTGAACCAGTTACTTAGTTGCCCAAATCGTGTATTTTGAAACACCAAAACAGAGGCCAGGATTCCATGACTGACAATTAGTAATGGAAGCTCTCTTAATTGACCTAGAATTAGTTATGTTGTTGGAGCAACTGATGTTCTCCATTTTACCTATAAATCCTACTGACTGATGCCCACAGATGCTGAATATTATACTTGCAGTTTGCAGGCTACTCTCCACAGGGCCTGAACACTTCTGCTCCTCCCAAATGATCTCTGTCCTTGACAGAAACAGTTATGTTTGTTCCCCAAACTGTTTATGCCAGTTGTAGTTAGTATAAGCTATATAGTTTAATTAAATGTTCAATGAATGGATGAAATATGAGTATAATGTGTCTATAAAAATTAGGTTGCATGTGTTCGTTATACTCCATACATATATATACTTGCTAAAAACAGTTACTGACTTATTAGATATGGGGAGGTGTCTGTGAAAGATGGGAAAAGTAATTAAATTTCTCCAAGGATTCTCAACTCAGATTGCTTCATAAGTGTCTTAGAGTTTTCTATACCCTCTGAAGAAATGGAAACTGGCAATCATAGATGATCATAATGAGTGTGGTTTATGCAAGAAAGACGACTACAGCTCCCATTTAGCAGACCCATCTTCAAAGACATTGACCTTTCATCAAAATATTAGCAAACATTTGTGTTTGTACATGTGTGTTTTTAGTTAAATCTGATGTATGATTACATTGCTTTTGTAACTCCCAACTTTACCTGGTTTATTTTGTTAGCCAGCCATGTTTTCATATTGCATTGGTCAACCTCCTTGCCTGAGAATCCCTGCTTGAAGAGGCCGTCTGTTATTCTCTCTTCTCATATGTTAGCTGCATTAATACCAGGGTATATATTCTCTAATTAATAGATGTGTACACAAGGTCAAATAATTTTTAGCCAGGTTTTTTTTTAAATTTTTTTTTTTAATTTTTAGCCAGGTTTAAAGGAATCCAGATACCCAAGTGCAATGTGGAACCGTTGTTACACTGAGTGCCAATTGAAAAAAAAAGATTTATTTATTTATTTGACACAGAGAGAGAGAGGTAGAGATCACAATTAGGCAGAGAGACAGGCAGAGAGAGAGAGGCAGAGAGAGAGAGAGGGGAAAGCAGGCTCCCACCGAGCAGAGAGGCCCATGTGGGGCTTGATTTCCAGCCCCTGAGATCATGACCTGAGCCGAAGGCAGAGGCTTAACCCACTGAGCCACACAGGCACCCCTGGCCACTTTAAAAAAATTATTTATTTATTTATTAGAGAGAGAGAGAGAGCGCGCGCGCGAGTGCGCAGACACAAGCAGAGCGAGAGGCAGAGGGAGAGGGAGAAGTAGACTCCCTGCTGAGCTGGGAGCTTGATGACGAGGGCCAGGATGCCAGGACCCAGAGATGATGACCCGAGCCAAAGGTAGATGCTTAACCATCTGAGCCAC
The DNA here is from genome assembly GCF_020171115.1 of Neogale vison. Taxonomy (NCBI): domain Eukaryota; kingdom Metazoa; phylum Chordata; class Mammalia; order Carnivora; family Mustelidae; genus Neogale; species Neogale vison. The sequence continues at coordinate 111,258,426 of NC_058105.1, read as the reverse complement.
CCAGTTGCCCCTACCAGCCACTTTTTAATCTACCCGTGAATGTTCTTATTTTGCATTAAGGGGAACCCTTAGAACTTTCACATCCTGGAAGGCCTGAGCTTTCACAAGTCCTGTTACAGTGTGTTGCCTTTGCCTGCTGAAGGTCTCAGAGGAACTTATTATCAAAATTCTGATCTCAGTCCCTCCTAACATAGGAGAAATGGTATTAAATGGCTGTCCATCAATCCCTTATGGCTCTCTCTTTGATACTGGGATTCTTAGCAGTTTTTTTTTCAATTTATTTATTTTCAGAAAAACATTATTCATTATTTTTTCACCACACCCAGTGCTCCATGCAATCTGTGCCCTCTCTAATACCCACCACCTGGTACCCCAACCTCCCACACCCCCGCCTCTTCAAACCCCTCAGACTGTTTTTCAGAGTCCATAGTCTCTCATGGTTCACCTCCCCTTCCAATTTACCCAAATTCCCTACTACTCTCTAACGCCCCTTGTCCTCCATGCTATTGGTTATGCTCCACAAATAAGTGAAACCATGTGATAATTGACTCTCTCTGGTTGACTTATTTCACTCAGCATAATCTCTTCCAGTCCTGTCCATGTGGCTGCAAAAGTTGGGTATTCATCCTTTCTGATGGAGGCATAATACTCCATAGTGTATATGGACCACATCTTCCTTATCCATTCATCCGTTGAAGGGCATCTTGGTTCTTTCCATAGTTTGGCGACTGTGGCCATTGATGCTCTAAACATTGGGGTACAGATGGCCCTTCTTTTCACGACATCTGTATCTTTGGGGTAAATACCCAGGAGTGCAATGGCAGGGTCATAGTGAAGCTCTATTTTTAATTTCTTGAGGAATCTCCACACTGTTCTCCAAAGAGGCTGCAGTTTTTTTTTAAAGATTTTATTTATTTCTTTGACAGAGAGAGACACAGTGAGAGAGGGAACACAAGCAGAGGGAGTAGGAGAGGGAGAAGCAGGCCTCTGGCCAAGCAGGGAGCCCAATGTGGGACTCAATCCCAGGACCCTGGGATCATGGCCTGAACCAAAGGCAGACACTCAACGACTGAGCCACCCAGGCACCCGATTCTTAGCAGTTTTGAGGGTCACATACCCTTTGAAAATCAAGTGACAATTTTGCCCCCCCTCAGATGAGATGCACATGGATTTTTACATACACATCATTGGGCTGGGTTTTGGACTTCTTAAAACCCCCCCATGGATCCAGGTTCATTACCTCAGCTCTGTTTGATGCTGCTTGGGAAGGTAGGAGGTCAGGGATATTCTTGGCATCTGCCATTGATTAGGTTGGCTACCCTTAGGCAAATCCATGAACCTCTTTGGGCCTCAGTTTCCCTATCTATAAAGAAACTTATTATACATTAATCTCAACTATCCCTTTCAGTTCTACCATATATATCTGTTTGAGCTGTCCAGTCTTTTTCATGAAAAGGAACTTGGCATTAGCCTTAGAAAAGGCCTGGAATTGGGACGCCTGGGTGGCGCAGTTGGTTGGACGACTGCCTTCAGCTCAGGGCGTGATCCTGGAGTCCTGGGATCGAGTCCCACATCCGGCTCCCAGCTCCATGGGGAGTCGGCTTCGCTCTCTGACCTTCTCCTCGCTCATGCTCTCTCTCACTGTCTCTCTCTCTCAAATAAATAAATAAAATCTTTAAAAAAAAAAAAAGAAAAGGCCTGGAATCACTATGTCTTGGAGAACAAAGAAAAATCCTAACAACTATATATGGAGAGTTGTCTAGAGACATCTCCTCGCCCCAAAGGCACACTGCGGGCCTGTGTGCCCAGCTCTGCTTAGCGCTGGTAAGTCTCACTGATAAAGGTTCTGTCCTTGCCTCTCAGATGGGGTGGCTTCAGTGTACTTAGACATACATGTTCTGTCTGAAGAAGTGAGAAAAGACCGTTATGTGAATTTCCCTGGGCTTGAAAAAATCTGCTTAAACGCTCTCTAGTCAGGCTTTTCCTGACAGCTATGCTTCCAATTCAGCTCCCTCCTTCAGGAGAACAGCTAAGGTATGGAGGAGCAGGCTTTGCCATTCTTCAACTCCCTGCTTGCCAGAGACCCAGCTTTTAATTCTTAAAGGGACCAGGCCTTTCTTCCCTGAAACCTTCAAAACCCCCCTCAAAACAGCACAGTTCACAAGCCGTCAGGCCGTGTTTCCTCACACCCACGTTGCTTTCCTGACTCCTGAGCAGGAGGGAAAAAATCTGCAGGGTTGATCTGGTTTATGGCGGATACAATAGAGCATTGAGAAGTTCTCATTTTTATTTACTTATTTGATAATCTGCTACTTATTTTATTTTTGCTCCTTTGTTCAGTCTTTGTCTTTCTCCCTTTGATACTCACCCGATTCTGACAGCGTGATTACTTAATACTTACCTGCCAAATTAACTGACTTATTTTACCAACTGGGTGGATATACAATACCTTGACACTTGCTATTTGAGTATTTTAGTGAATTTTTAAAAAAAATGTCCCCAGTGGTATCTTATCCAAAGGCAAAGCCCTAGGGCTCCTTTTATTTAAAAAAAAAAAGTCGCTTGTTGCTTTTTTATTTATAAACCATGTTTGGTTATAATATGTGTTCCACTATAAGATAGAGCCAACGGGTTTTGTCCTACTTACTAAGGGTGAAAGATACACATAGAATCATATATTCCAGTTTAATTTTGTGGACATTGTTCTGTCATCTCTCAACAAGAATATGGCTTTGTTCACAGAGATTTAGTCACTGGATTGGGCCAATTAAGCTATTTTTTTTTTTTGTATACAGTCAGCAATGTATTAATAAAGTATTTCCCAAGAGCCAAATAACTATCATTGTTTATGAGTAGAAGTGGGATTAACAACATTATTTTTTTTCTTATCTTTCTAGAAATATACTGCCCATCTCCAACACACACATTTCTCCTATTAGTCACTATGAAGGGGTACGGGATAGAAAAGAGTAAATTAAGCACTCTTGTATGTATTTTCTCAAATACTCAACTGAACATTGGGTCTCAAGATAGTTTTTTAAAAAGTTTATTTAAGAAATGAGTACAGCCAACATGGGGCTCAAACTCATGACCCTGAGATCAAGAGTCCCATGCTCTACCCCGACTGAGTCAGCCTGGCTCCCCTCAAAATAATTCTTAAAATCTTAGGGCTCTAAGAGAGTGGCATGCTTTGTTCTACACTATGATATAGATATTTCGTATAACATTCATAGCCTTTTCTGAGAAGACAGGAATTTGGTTTCAGGTTCAGAAAAATGTGTTAAGTTTCCCCGGGGGCTGAATAAAATCTGCTTAAATGGTCTTAATAAAAAGAAATAAAATCTTCAAAGATTTTATTTATTTATTTGACAGAGACAGAGAGACAGCGAGAGCAGGAACATATGCAGGGGGAGTGGGAGAGGGAGAAGCAGGCTTCCCGCCAAACAGGGAGCCTGATGTGGGGCTCCATTCCAGGACCCCATGATCATGACCTGAGCCAAAGGCAGACACTTAACGAGTGAGCCAACCAGGGACCCCCAAAATAAATGAAATCCTAAATAAAAAATAAATTCTGCTTAAATGGAGTCCATCTTGCCTTGTATGATACTTTGCAACCATTTGTCTTGGGGATTCTAGAAGCAAGGAAGGAGAGAGAAACAAGAATATAATAGGCTGAAGGAAGTCTGGAAATCAGGTTGTAAGTCCTAAGAGGCAAGGGTACTTTCTCTTTTATTTTTTTAAGATTTTATTAGTTTATTTATCAGAGAGAGAGAGCGAGAGCGCGCGCACACACACACAAGCAGAGGGAGTGGTGGGCACAGGGAGAAGCAGGCTCCCCAGCAGGGAGCCCGATGCAGGACTCGATCCCAGAACTCTGGGATCATGACCTGAGCCAACGCCACTTAACTGACTGAGCCGCCCAAGCATCCCGATACTTTCTCAGTGTATCTCAATGAAAACTAACTCTCAAGGTGAAATGAAAATAATGCTTGAACGATGCTTGGTGATTGGTAGCCATCTTGTTGACAATCCTGTGCCTCTGGAATTTGATATGATTAGCCTGGCTTAAAGTACAGGGTATTAAAAAAAAAAAGTACAGGGTATTTTACAAAGAGGTATAGTTTACTTTCCACGATGCCCAGAATCTATAGGCTTTGTCTTTACTCATTTCGGTTTCCTAGAAATATTTTCAGTCTCCACAACCTCTACTGACAGTCGTTCTCAATCAGACAATAAAGAGACTTGCAAAAAATATAAAACATTGCCATTTGTCTCATTTTTTGTTTTGGCAGATACGGCTATTTTTCAGAACATGTTATTTCTATTAATGTGTAATGGGTCTATTGTTATTTTTACATGAATTAATAAATATTCAAAAATTTCTCAGTTGTCATTTCTAATATAGTAAATATCAGTAGATATAACCCATATAAAAAAAATCTCTCTGGGGTTTTCAATAATTTTTAAGAGTGTGAGGAGTCTAGGGGTCCCTGGGTGGCTTAAACTGGTCTTGATCTCAGGGTCATGGGTTTAGGTCTCGGGGGCCATGGAGCCTACTTGACAAAGATAAAAGAGTGTAAGAGGTCTTGAAACTAACAAGTTTGAGAATTGCTGCTTCACAAACATACACGTGGTCCATTGTTGGAAAGAACATAAGAGAAACACTGTAAAAGGTCAGGAATCAATTAATGTGGAGCTCAAGCGTTTTTGTTTTTCTTTTTCATAATGTAGCAATTACACGTCTAAATTTCGGTGGTATCACAATTGGGTGCCTAACAAAGACTTATTGATGTGATGTTACACATTTTCTGTCATACAAGTCTGCTTGAATTTAACAACTCCAGGCTAATTGCCATTGCCCTTTGTAATTTGATCATTGTTATATAGGTGAGCGTTTCTTCATTAGCTGCTTAAATGTCCTATTTAACCATTGTTACACAGGTGAAGTTAGTGGCATTTACCATTTGGTCTGTTTTCCCATGGTTTGTTGGTTGTGGAAGATAAACAGTATTTGGTGAATTGTGTAGTGCAATTATCTGTGATCATCTGAAATTCATAACTACTGTGTGTTTGTTAATTAACTTAAAAAGGTGGTAGTTTAAAAAAATAATTGTTAATGGTGTTGATGAAACTGCAAAAATTTGACATTTGCGCAGGCTCTTCATAATTCTTTATAATTATATTTCCTTTACCCCAGTCTTATATATATATCTGTTCTTCCTGTTCTTCAGGAGGACTATATCCAGCCATGAATAATTTAAATGGGAATGTGGAACATTTAGAGAGAAATTTTATAGAAGAAAAGCTTAAATTAATTGAGACTGTTTAGCCTGCAGAAGAGGACTTACCAGCAGTCTCTAAGCATAGAGAGCCTTATTTTGGAGAGGATAGAAACCAGCTGTCTTTCAACTCCAGGAGCCTGGAATACGAGGACACGGTCTTACAGTGTAATCAGAGGGATTTAGTGAAGATACATTGAACATGTTTCCTCACACTGGAGGCTGGTAGACTCTCGAGTGGGTTCCTGAAGGCAGCTGTGGACTTTCTTTCTCTGGAGTGGTAGGAATTCAAAACTGTTTTCATGTTGATCAGCTGTAGGCAGCATTAAGGCGACTGCTTCTTATTGAGGCTTTGGCACCTCGACATTTAAAATTTGTCATTGGAACATCTGGATGTGGGTGGGCAGAAAGACCTTCATAAAATCATATCTGAATATTATCATGAAGAAGAGAAAAGAGAGGAAAGAGTCTGTAAATGCGCAGAATTCAGCACCAGGGGTGACTGCTACCTGTCTGCCTGCTTTCTCTCTTCCGCCTGATTTTTTCCCCCAAGCTCATTCTCATCTTGAGGCTGCTTATTCCTTTGTATCACTACTGCCTGGAATTACTTTCTTTGCTTTCAAGATAGATCCAGAACTTGGCCACTTTTGACTCCTCCACTCTTAACCTCCTTGGTCTGAGCCACCAGCGTCTGTCACCAGGATGGCCTTGGTAGGCTCTGCGCTGGCGTCCTTGCTCCGCCCTCACTGTACTCTCGCCAGCCGGGGGAATCCTTTAAGACAGGAGTCGGAGAGGAAGCCTAAGTATTTGAAAAAGGCGTACAGGGCCCTCACGATCTGGCTCCCTGTGACTGTTCTGACTTATCTCCTGCCTTTCTCCCTCTCATTTATTTTATTCCCACGACTCGGATCTCCTGGCTGTTCACTGATCAAGCCGGGCTTGCTCTTGCCATACTCAATGGCTCGGCACTGGCCACTTCCTTTTTGGCGTTCTGCAGAGTTTATTTATTTGTCATATTATTGCTTCTTACCTATACCCAGAAAATGTGGTCCATGAGCAGGGTTTTATTTTTTTTCTATTTTATTCTTTGCAGTCTCTGTGTGCCTACAGCAGTGTCTGGCATGTAGTAGATCCTTATTATGGGTTGACTGGCGTCCTTCGAAAAGCTGTGTTGGAGGCTGACCCTCAGTAGCTGTGAATGTGACCTTGTTTGGAAATAAGGTCTTTGCCCATGTAATCAAATTAAGATGAGGTTATAGGGTGGGCCCTCATCCAGTATGAGTGGTGTCCTTATAAAAGGAGGAAAATGCCCTGTGACCATGGAAGCAGCTGTATCCACCACCAGAAATGAGGAAGAGGCAAGGAAGTCTTTTAGCCAGAGTCCCAGAGGGAGCATGGCCCTGCTGATACCTTCAGTTTAGACTTCTAGTTTCTGGAACTGTGGGGAATAAGTTTCTATTGTCTTAAGCCACTCTGTGGTGCTTTTTTAAAAAATTTTTTAAAAATATTTTATTTATTTGACAGACAGAGATTACAAGTAGGCAGAGAGGCAGAGAGAGAGGAAGCAGGCTCCCTGCCGAGCAAAGAGCCCAATGCGGGGCTTGATCCCAGGATCCTGGGATCATGACCTGAGCGAAGGCAGAGGCTTTAACCCACTGAGCCACCCAGGCGACCTTCTGTGGTGCTTTCTTAAAGCAGCCCCGGGAAATGAATACAATAGTCGGTAAGTATTTATTTGAGTCAATGTGCCTGTCATTTACCTATTCATGCTCCACCTCTTCCACAGGAATGAAAACTCCTTGAAGATAGAGTCTGTGTCCTGTTTCTCCATTGTATCCTCGGTATCTAGAACAATGAATGCCTGGTACAAGGAGGTGCTCTGCAGTGTTCTTGAGAGGCGGTGTGGACTGCTGGTAAAGCGTGGAGCTCTGGTGTCAGGCCACGTGGGTTAGGCTTCCAGCTCTACCACCTACCAGCCCTGTGCCTTTGCGCCCTGCTTCTGCACCTTATCCCTTCATCTGTGGGGTGGATTCGTGCGCGAAGAGCCCGAGTTGTTAAGCACACATCATCTGTCGTCCGTGGTTCTTATTAGCTAGCTTATATGGCACGATGAGACCAAGGTTAGACATGAAAAGCTTCCTGAAGGGGCCCCTGGGCGGCTCATTCGTTGGGCGTCTGCCTTCCGCTCAGGTCATGAACCCAAGGTCCTGGGATCGAGCCCCACATCAGGCTCCATACTTGGTGGGAAGCCTGCTTCTCCTTCTCCCACTCCCCTGCTTGTGTCCTCTCTCACTGTGTAAATAAATATTATATTTAAAAAATTTTTTTAAAAAAGAAAAGCTTTGTGAATGGCAGACTTAGGAGGCCAAAACCTCACTGTGGGACCTTGGGCAGGTGACGTGCCTCCCTGGGCTTCTGTCTTCTTAGCCGCAGGGGAAGGTGTGGGGTTCGTGCTCCTAAGGGAATTGCCAGCTACAGCCTTTTTTGAGTCCAAGTGGGGTGTTGCCTGCACAGGAGGTACGATCGGTGCTGCCTTCCAGCTGTTGGGCATGTCAGAGAGTGAGCGCTGCTGGGCCTTCATGTGAGGAGAGGAAATGTGGAGAGGGAAAACCTGTCCTTCCCTGATACCCCATCCTCTCAGGCAGCACTCAAGGGCATTCTAGTGCACTTGGTGGAAATCCAGGTGGCAGCGTCTGGGGAATTGCTGTGAGCTCATTGGGGCTGTTTTGTGCTGAAGATTATAATCTTGTCAGTCCCCTTTTCTCTTATTCATATGGACAGAACTTAATAAAGAGCCTTATTTCTCACTCTCTTGGAACAACTCATGTTAGTGCTTTTACTTGCCAGCATGCCTGGCCTGTTATTATTGTTATTATTATTACAGTTGCAAGACAGGTGCAGTAAATAGGTGCCAATGAGATTATGAATCACACGCAAGTCTTGTCAGCGGTAGAACAAAAGTAAAATGCAGCACCTGTCACTTCACTTAAGGCTTAGACTACTTACACGTCAGGCTGAAATACTAACTGAGCTGGTTAGTAATTGGTTAGTTACCACTCTACTCATTCAAACAGTCAAATCTTTTTGTATGTGTGCATAGACACCATCTCGGCCTTCTGCATTGTACCTACTTCTCCCACTGGCACCAGTGTCATCACTAGATTTTGTGCTGAAGACTTACGAACAAGTGAGAAGTTCTTATGTCCTGAGGTCAGGGAGGGAGAGGGAGAAAAAGTAACGACCAAATTGAAGCCCATTAGGCCACATTGCTTGTCTCAGAAGGGGTGGTCATCTAAGGGACATCAGCACTGGGAAGGGGAGCAGAAACAACATGGCCCTAGAGTGTGGAAGTCTGGGTGTGAAGCCCTGCTGCTTCCCATGTGATCTTGGACAAGTTGCTTGTGTTCACCTTGCTGTAAAAAATAGGTGATAGAGAAACGTGCTTTATACACCTGATACAGCTGTTACGATCACAGACGTGGCAGTATATGTGCAAAATGCTTTATAAAGATTTGCGTATTGTGCAAAAGTTCGTTATTATGCTTTATAGTTACTGAATGAACATAGTGCAAGCAAAAATGTTTATAGTGTCTTTTTCTACCATGTAGTATAATCAAAGCATTTAAAACCAACAGCATATTTGAGAATTTTGTCATTTTATGGCCCTTTAGTGGCTCCTGAGCAACTTCAGGAGCAACTGGGCATTTGGAAAATTTGTGAAACTCGTAGTGAAGTAAAAAACGGGATCAACAGTTCCCTCTCTTGCTGACACAGAATTATTATTATTTTGTAAAGATTTTATTTATTTGACAGAGATCACAAGTAGGCAGAGAGGCAGGCAGGTGGGGGTGGGGGAAAGCAGGCTCCCTGCCGAACAGAGAGCCCGATGCAGGGCTCGATCCCAGGACCCTGAGGTCATGACCTGAGCCAAAGGCAGAGGCTGTAACCCACTGAGCCACCAGGCACCCCACTGACACAGAATTATGAAATTGTGCCCTTTATCATGTGGCTTGGCCGTTTTTTTCCACTGGAGTAGGTAGACTATAATATTCTACCCTATTGATGTTAGTTTGGCCATGCACTTGCTTTGGCCAGTGGAATGTTCGTGAATGAGATGTCTTGGTGTCCTTTAAATGCCTTTGATGATTGGGCTTGGCCTCTTGTATTTCGCCGTTAGAAAAACATATCTCAAATGGTCACGGAATTCCAGATGAAGTATGGAGACATGTGGAGCTGCTCGAGCTCTCCTGGCAACCTGAAGTCAGTCTGTGGCTGCAGAGACACCCCAGGTGGCCCTCAGAGCTGTGAACTGGACGAAGAAGTCTTTGTTGTGAGCCACTGACATTTTGGTTACGAGGTATTTTTGCAGCAGAAACCTGACCAATGCACAGGAAAATAGTGTGCACTGTTGTAGCACGAGGAAAGGTATCACTCTACAGTTACCTTCATTGGTTTCATTTTCGGCCCATCAACCTGGACTGTACAATGTTGCTTTTATTGTTGTGGATTTTAATACATGCTCTCTCTCTCTCTCTCTCTCTCTCTCTCTCCTCTCTCCGTTAGATTTTTAAAAAAAAATTTTATTTATTTATCTGACAGAGAGATCACAAGTAGGCAGAGAGAGAGGAGGAAGCAGGCTTCCCGCTGAGCAGAGAGCCCGATGCGGGGCTTGATCCCAGGACCCTGGGATCATGACCTGAGCCTAAGGCATACGCTTTAAGCCACTGAGCCACCCAGGTGCTGCATCCCTGTTGTTTTTTTTTTTTAAGAAAGATTTTATTTATTTACTTGTTTGAGAGAGAGAGTGAGCGAGGGAGGGGCAGAGGGAGAGGGACAAGCAGACTCCTTGCTGAATGCAGAGCCAGGGGCAGGGCTCGATTCTAGAACCCTGAGATCATGACCTGAGTGGAAACCAAGAATCAGAGGCTTAACTGACTGAGCCAACCAGGTGCCCTCCCTTCTTTTTTAACAGTAAATTCATGGTTATGGGGGATGCTCTCACCTTGATGGATCCACTGACATACTGGCCTTTCACAGGCACCATTTTTCTTCTTTCCTCTTCATTCCCTTAGGAAGGCTCATTCCCCTTCCAGTTTAGCAGGCCAACTGCTTGCTGGCTCTGTAGGTATCATAGCTGGGTCCTTGTACATTCAGATCCCTATTCTGGATCTTTCCCCTATCGGCCCTCAAAACAGTTTTCTTCTGAACAGCTGTAATAGTGACTTTTGTTTTCATTTTGCATCTCATAGTATGTTCTTAATTGTAAAACACTTACCCCTGGTCAAGTGTGCTCTGACATAGGAAAATAATTTAAGGCAGAGCTTAAATTTTGGCTCCATTTATCTAATTCAATGCCAGAGAAGGATGATTATAGTTAGGTTGTGCTGGTTATCTCTTGCTGTGTACTAAATCACTCCAAATCTTTAGTGGTTTGAAAAAGTCATTTTATTTTGCCCACAGTTTTGTGGCTTAGTATCTCAGGAAGGACTTGGCCAGGTGGTTCGTCTCTGATCCACATGGCATTAGTTGGGTGCCTGGGGTATGACAGTCCACTTCAGAGACGGCTGCCTCATCCCCTTGTTGGGCACCTGGGCTTGGCTGGGGGGCCGTTGAAGCTGACTATTAGCTGGAAGCTGAGCTGGAGCTGTCACGTAAGCGCCTATGCATGGTCTCCCTACACGGTTTGGATTCCCAAAGACAGTGGCCCAGGAGTGAGGATTCCAAGAGACAGGAAGTAGAACCTACTAGACTTTTAATGCTGGGGTCAGGAAATCGGTGTCACATCACTTCTACTGTACTTTATTGGTCAAAGCAGCCACAGAACATTGTCACATCCAAGAGGAGGTGACCTAGGGACTCCCTGAGGAGAAGTAGCAAAGAGTTTGCGGCCATCTTTTTGTTGATACTTATGTGGCCAGCTTTTCCTCAGACGGCTTTGAGAAACAAATGTGATCTAGTTTGGGATTGGCAATTTTTTGCCAAGATTTTACACATTACTTATTTTTTTGCTTTCTTCCAGTGAGAGCTTGGTGAGTCGAGAGTAAACTCTAACCCTTGTCAGATAAATTCAGGTTACATGATAATTACTTCACAATCTACCACAATTTTTTAAAGTGTAGATAATGGAATGGTAATAACAATAAGTAGTTTTCTATGGACCTCATTTAGTTCTAAGTGCATTTTCTATTGTGATTCATCTGCTCTTCATAACAAAGCCATGAGGTCAGTTCTTTTATGAATCCTATTTTCATATAAGAAAACCAAGGCACAGAGAGCTTACATAACTTCCTAGAGTCACACAGCCAGTAAATGGTAGCACTGAGGTTTGAGTTGCGTTCTGTGTAGTTCCACTAACTAAAGGGAAATCATCTGGTTGACCTTTACATTCTTCCTTTCATGCAGAGGAAAATCAGCAGGTGTGTGAATTTGCTGCTATTAAATACTATTATGTGCATAAATTATACAAATATGTTTGTATTTAAGCTTGGAGCCAGAAGTGGAAAAATGGAAACATGTTCTTTCCTCTATAGGTGATCTTTAGAGAGGCTATTTCAGGAAAACATTTTCATATTTTTGTCCTCCCAACCCTGTCCCTCCCTAGTCAACTTGTCTTGTCTAAAGCTAATAATGCACTTATTGACTCCAAGCTTGTTTTTATCAGTTCCATCTCTCTGTCAGATGTAATTGTTCATTCTGAAAGAGTGTGTGTGTGTGTGAGTGTGTGTGCGCGCACACACGTGCATGTAAAAATCCTATTGCTGACTGCCTCCGGCTCAGGGCGTGATCCTGGAGTCCCGGGATCGAGTCCCACATCAGGCTCCCAGCTCCATGGGGAGTCTGCTTCGCTCTCTGACCTTCTCCTCGCTCATGCTCTCTCTCACTGTCTCTCTCTCTCAAATAAATAAAATAAAATCTTAAAAAAAATAAAAAAAAATAAAAAATAAAAATCCTATTGCTGTTGTGAAAAAAACCCCAGGAGTTTCAATAGACAAATTTTAATACAGTCCCTCTTCTGAAATCCCATTTTCTGAATTGTTTCTGAAGAGTCTTTACCTTATATGCTGACAGAATTCGCTTTAGTTCATATTCACTAACTCACACTGCCGTTTCTTCTCCCCTTGCCATTGGGAGATTTTAGCATTTCAGGACAGCTGGCCACCTTTGCTGAGGCCCCAGAGCACTTTTTCATGGTTCACAAAGAAAGCTGGTGTGTGGCCAGAATGGGCAGCGACAGGTGGAAAGTTCAAAGGTTACCCTTTGTACAGGTTCCCACCACAAGTGTACACTCTCCACTTCTGTTATGTTAACCTCTTAATTACCGATAGACAGCCTTGGGTGGTGACAGAAATTCACTAACGTAGAAGGCTGCTGCACAGCCGGTTGAAATCCATGGATAGGCTCTGGATAATTTTCTGGTCTGGAAGTAAACCTGAAATAGACTTCAGAGGATTTCAGAAATTCTGAAATAACCCAAAGTTGGGGATTGTTTCTTAGGGCACAACTGCATGCAATGTTCATTAAACAGACAGGTTTGTGTAACCTTCCTAAATGATCAAAAATAATATTTGGATTGTCCTCGTCCTTGGGTAAAATGTTCTTGTTTTAAGAGTGGAATTTACTCCCAGGTATTTTTGTGTGTATGTGGAAAGGTTGAGATTTATTAATTAGCAAAGAATTAAGCTTAGCTGATGATCAAGTCTTGGTCTTAAGACAACATTCTGGTCATGAGAATTTTTTTTTTTCTTAGAGCCAATTCCATATTGAATTTATTATTTGGTGCAGGAATCTGAAATAAATGAACTTTTTTTTTTAAAAAAAGATTTTATTTATCTATTTGACAGAGAGAAATCACAAGTAGGCAGAGAGAGAGGAAGGGAAGCAGGGTCCCTGCTGAGCAGAGAGCCTATGCGGGGCAGATCCCAGGACCCTGGGATCATGACCTGAGCCAAAGGCAAAGGCTCCAACCCACTGAGCCACCCAGGTGCCCCATCAATGAACTTTTTAAAAGCTGACTGATTGCAAATGCTACCCAATATAGACATTTTTCAAATGACCAGTTTTCTTAAATTACTACTTTGCTGCGGAGGACTGTATTGCGTGCTTTATAAACATTATCTCTAAATTTCAAAAAGCCTTAAAATGATCTGTCTTCATCTCACTGATGAGGAAACTAAAGTTCAGAGAAATTTAGTAACTTGCCTAAGGTCATAAAGCAAATAAGAGCTAGAGTTTTTCCCATTGCATAGTGCCACTTGCTTTTCTGTCTACTTTACTCAATTTTTATTGTATTTTGTTTCAGTAAATTTCAGAAGAGGCTTTACCAAGAGTTTATTTAGCATGTAGTCTGAGAAAACATCCCTATACTACTTTTGGGGTGTGTTGAACTGTGCTGCTTTGCTGGAAGATTGACTCTCTTTAGACCATACACTTAACTTCTGTGAACGTAAGTGAATGAATGCTGATGTTTGGCGGTATACCTACCGCATCTGTAGTTTCTTCATAGGATGCTATACCAAATAGGAAGGGAGCAAAGTAAATTTTGTTCCATATGTTAGTTATATATCCAACAGCTGTAGGTGAGGGGACAGATTAACACAAGATCTCAGCCCTTGACATGACCACAGACAGGTAGTAGACCACTTCCATATGGTATAATAAGGACTATGATAGAGGTGCCAAGCTCTAAGAGGAGAGATAAGATATTTCTTTGGAGGATTCATGGAAGACTTCTCAAGGGAGGTGGCATTTGAATCGGGTCTTTAAAGATTGAGAGTTAGTTACCTAAGAGTGGGGCACCTGGGTGGCTCAGTGGGTTAAAGCCTCTGCCTTCAGCTCAGGTCATGATCCCAGCCCCACATTGCGCTCTCTGCTCAGCAGGGAGTCTTCTTCCTCCTCTTTATCTCTCTGCCTACTGGTAATCTCTGTCTGTCAAATAAATAAATAAATAAATATTTAAAAAAAAGTTACCTGGGGTCCAGAAAATAATTAAATTTGAGGAACAGAAATATAATATTTTTTACAATTTTTTTTAATTCATGTGATTTAAACAAAGTGATTTAATTAAAGCCTTTTATGGGGAATGTTTTGTTTTTTATTTTTTTAAAAAAGATTTTATTTATTTATTTGACAGAGGTCACAAGTAGGCAGAGAGGCAGGCAGAGAGAGAGGAGGAAGCAGGCTCCCTGCTGAGCAGAGAGCCCAATGTGAGGCTCGATCCCAGGACTCTGGGACCATGACCCCAGCCGAAGGCAGAGGCTTTAACCCACTGAGCCACCCAGGTGCCCCTATGGGGAATGTTTTAAAACTAAGAACTGTTTTCATCAATCTGAAATATTATAGACATTTCTGTCCTATAAATTTCCCCTAAGGATGAGAGCTTACTTAAGTACATTTTGGCATCTTTTCACTTTTTCATGGAAAAGTGTAGGTTTGGGATGAAAAGTTCCTGACTCACAGGCTGATTCTTGGGATAAGCCCTTAATTTAGAAAAAGCCTTTAATCCACTTACCAAATGCCAAGAAAGTTAACCATAAGTAAAATTTCACTGGAAGTTGGATCTGGAAGGAAGATTACTGGACATCTGCTTTGTCTTCATTTTGTAGTTTAAAAAATAAAACCCCAGGAAGTTAGGGGAGCATCTGAAGTCCACATTGGTAGTTTATTGCTGAGATTTTTTTTTCTTCCAGTGCTGTAAACTTTTCTTTACACCATATATCTAAAGTTCTCATGGTTATAAGACTGCAGCAAGGTTTTATAGTCTTACGGGTCACAAAGTTACCACACCCTGTATGCATTTGCAGAGTCTGTCTCTTTAAGTTTCAGATTAATTGGTTCATTTAAGTCGCTGAGTGTGGCTTTTGTCTCTTTTGGGATATCTTCCGCTCACTAATCTATTTGTAGTATATTTTATTCTCTGTCTTTTGGGCTTGTCTTTCCCTTTGTATCTCTTTTCTCTATGCATGATTGTGCACTGTTCCCTCTGTTTCTCTGTCAGTTTCTCTCTCCCCTTTGGCATCTCATTCATCTCTCTCCCTTCTTAGTCTTCTCTCTTAACTAGTGTTAAAGGGTTCTGTAGGAGAGTTCTCTACTCTCCCTTTTTATCTTTCATGTTCTTTCCATCTTCTTAGCTTTTTATCTTACATCAGAGAAATTGATCTAGGGTGGGGGGATGCGTGAGCCTGGTGGTGGGTTTTAAGGAGGACATATATTGCATGGAGCACTGGGTGTGGTACATGAACAATGAATCTTGGAACACTGCATCAAAAACTAATGATGTATTTTTATAGGGACTAACATAACACTATAAAAAAAAGAGATATTGATCTGTAGTTTTCCCTTTTTGGTATTGCTTTTGTCTAATTCTGGTATTAGGGTGATGCTAGCCTGATATAATGAATTGAAGTGTTCCTTCATTTTTTATTTTCTAGATGAGATTGTGTAGAATTGGTGTTATTTCTTCTTTAAAAATTTGGTAGAATTCTCCAGTAAAATCATCTGGGTATGGAATTTATTTTTTGAGAGTTTTAAAATTAGGAATTTGATTTCTTTGATAGTTATAGGACTATTTGATTACCCATTTCTTTTTAAAAAGATTTTATTTATTTATTTGACAGACAGAAATCACAAGTAGGCAGAGAGGCAAGCAGAGAGAGAGGAGAAAGCAGGCTCCCTGCTGAGCAGAGAGTCGGACTGCGGCCCGATCCCAGGACTCTGGGATCATGACCTGAGCCATAGGCAGAGGCTTTAACTCACTGAGCTACCCAGGTGCCCTGATTATCTATTTCATCTTGGATTTATTTTGGTATTTTGTGGCTTTTCAAGGTATTGGTCTATTTTTCCTAAGTTTTCAAATTTATGAGTGTAAATTTGTTCATCATATTCTCTCATTATTCTTTCTTTTTAAAAAGATTTTATTTATTTATTTGACAGAGAGAGAGAGAGACAGAGACAGAGAGAGATCACAAGTAGGGAGAGGTAGGCAGAGAGAGAGGGGAAGCAGGCTCCCTGCTGAGCAGAGATCCTGATGCTGGGCTCAATCCCAGGACCCTGAGATCATGACCTGAGCCAAAGGCAGAGGCTTAACCCACTGAGCCACCCAGGCACCCCCTCTCGTTATCTTTTTAACAGCCCCAGGATCTTTACTAATGTTCCATTTCTTTCCTGACATTGGTAATGTGCTGTGTCTGTTTTATTTTTCTCAGTCTTCCAAAGATTTATCATTTCTGTTGAATTTTTTGAAGAATCGGCTTTTAAAATGGATTTCCTTTATTGTTTTTCTGTTTTCAGGTTCATTGATTTCTTACCTTGTCCTCTGCTTTGAGTTAATAATAGAAATAATTGTTGTGAGACCTTTTCTCTTTTGTACTGTAAGCATTTGATGCTACAAACTTCCCTCTCAGCGCTTCATTTGCTGTATTTCTACATGTTTTGTTCTGTTTTATTTTCATTTTCTTTCAGTTTTATATGTAATTTATTTCATTTTGACAACCTCTCTGATCATTTGGAAATTAACCAATACCCTTCTAAATTATTTTCCTACCGTTCAGAAAAGTTCCTTTAACCTTTCTTTAAGGGTAGGTTTGTTACTGACACGTTCTTTTAGTTTCTCTTCATCTGAGAACGTCTTTATTCCCTCTTCATTCCTGAAGGATAGTTTCATCAGGTATAGAATTTACAGCTGACATTTCTTTTCTTCCAGCTCTTGAAAAATGCTGGGCCACTTCCTTTTGGCCTCTGTGGATTCAGATGAGAAATCTGTTACCATTTGAATTGATTTTCTCCTATAGATTGTTTCCCATTGGCCAATTTCAATATTATTTGTCTTTGTATTTTTAAGTGTAATAATGATGTGTCTTGGCATATATTTATTTGTGTCTATCTAATCTGAGGTTTGTTGAGCCTTCAGTCTGTAGGTGTATGTGTTTTTCCAACCTTGGGAAGTTTTTAGTCATTTTTTCCTTGAATATTCTTTTAGACTCATGTTCTCCATTTGGACTTTTCTTTTTCTGTACTTCAAACATAGGGATATTGAGTCTTTGCTTATAGCCCCACAAGCCCCTGATGCTCTGTTAATTTGTGTCTGTTTTCTCTCTGTTGTATAAATTCTGTTGATAGGTCCTCAGGTTCTCTGAGTCTTTCTTTTGTTCTCTCATTTTTTTTGGTTGAGTCCATTGATTGAATTTTTAATTTTGGTTATTGTGTTTTTTTAGTTCTATAATTTCCATTTGGTTCTTTAAAAAATAACTTCTATTTTGCTGAGATTTTCAGCTTTTCATTTGTTTTAAGAGAATATATAATAGCTTATTGAAGTATGTTTATGGTTGCTTTGAAATTGTTGTCAGGTAACTTCAACAGCTAATTTGTCTTGGTGTTGACAACATTTGATTGTCTTTCCTCATTCAAATTGTGATTTTCCTGGTCCTTTATGTAATGGGTGAGTTTTGGTTGTGTTTTGGATATTTTGGCTATTTATATTAGGAAACTCTGGGTCCTATTAATTCTTTTATTTTAGCAAGCACTCTCCCTGTTTTGATTTATCATACAGATTGTTTAATGTAGGACTTCTCTAATTTTAGAAGCTCTCTACATATTAAAAATACATTCATTGGGAGTATTACATTTCAAAACTTAGACAGAATGGATAATTTTGTTAAAAAATACAAATTATTAAAATTGACTTTAAAGAAAATGTCAAACATGAATAAATCCATACTCATTAAAGACATTTACTCAGTAGTCAAAAATCTTCCTGTGAAATCCCCCTCAACAGCCCACCCTTCACACCAAACAAAACACAAACATCAGGGCTAGATGTTTTTACAAATGGGGTTTACCAAAATTTAGAGGAACTTAATTCTTATCTCTATAAAAACTTTTAAAAAACTTTATTGAAGTATAATTGACATACAATATTACATTAGTCTCACCTCACTAAGTCTGGTTACCATCTGTCACCATACAAAGTGAATACAATATAATTGACTGTGTTGCCTATACTATATGTTACATCCCCATGACCTAATTTATTTTATAAATGAAAGTTTGTACTTCTTGATTCTCTTCACCCATTTTGTCCCTCCCAGCCTTCTTCCCCTCTGACCATTTTTTAATTGGATTGTTTGTGTTTTTGTTATTGAGTTATGTGAATTCTTCATAATTTGAATATTCACTCCTTATCAGATATATGATTTGCAATCTGTTTTCTGTATCTGTGAGTCTGGGTTTTATTTTGTTTTGTTTGATTTGTTTTTTAGATTCCACATGTAAGTGAAATCATATGGTATTTGTCTTTCACTGTGTATATATATATATGTATATATGTGTATATACACACATATCTTTATCCATTCATCCACTGATAGATGCATAGGTTGTTTCTGTATCTTGGCTATTGTAAATACTGCTGAAGTGAATACAGGGGTGCATATATGTTTTGAAATTAGTATTTTTGTTTTCTTCAGATAGATACCCAGAAGTGGAATTGCTATATCATATGGTAGTTCTGTTTTTAATTTTTTGAGGAACCTGTACTCTGACTTCCATAATGGCTGCACCAGTTTATATTTCTACTAATGGTGTATGAAGCTATCTTTTTCTCCACATTCTTGCCATTAGTTAATTTTTTGTCTTTTTGATGCTGGCCATTTTCACAGGTATAAGGTAATAATATCTCATTGTGTGTTTTTAAAATTCTTTAAAATTTTTTATTTTTTAAAAGATTTTCCTTATTTGACAGACAGAGATCGCAAGTAGGCAGAGAGAGAGAGGGGAAGCAGGCTCCCTGTTGAGCAGAGAGCCCAAAGCGGGGCTCAATCCCAGGACCCTGAGACAATGACCTGAGCCGAAAGCAGAGGCCTAACCCACTGAGCCACCCAGGCACCCCAATTGTGTATGTGTGTTTTTTTTTAAAGATTTTATTTATTTATTTGACAGATAGAGATCACAAGGAGGCAGAGAGGCAGGCAGAGAATGGGGGGAAAGCAGGCCCCCTGCTGAGCAGAGAGCCCGATGCGGGGCTAGATCCCAGGACCCCGAGATCATGACCTGAGCCGAAGGCAGAGGCTTTAACCCACTGAGCCACTCAGGTGCCCCCCAATTGTGTGTTTTTAAAAAATATTTTATTTATTTATTTGTCAGAGAGAGAGTGAGTGTGAGTGCATGCACAAGCAGGGGGAACAGCAGTCAGAGGGAGAAGCAGGTTCCCTGCTGAGCAAGAAGCCAGATGTGGGACTTGATTCTAGGTCCCTGGGATCATGACCTGAGCCAAATGGAGAGGCTTAACCGACTGAGCCACCCAGACGTCCCAGACTATGTTCTTCTTTCTCAAGATTGCTTTGGCTATTTGGGGTCTTTTGTGGTTCCGTATACATTTTAGAATTATTTATTATAGTTCTGTGAAAAATGTCATCGGAATTTTGATAGATTGTATTGAATCTGTAGATTGCTTTGGGTAACATGGATGTTTTAACAGTATTAATTCTTCCATTCTTTGAGCACAGACTACCTTTCCATTCATTTGTGTCTACTTCAGTTTCTTTCATCAATGTCTTTTACAGAGTATAGTTTGTTCACCTCCTTGATTAAATTTATTCCCATGTGTTTTATGCGTTTTGATGCAATTATAAATGGGATTATTTTCATGATTTTTCACCTTTGTTATTACTGTATAGAAACAAACATATTTTTGGTATTGATTTTGTATCCTGCGACTTTACTGAATTCATTTCTTCTAACAGTTTTTTTTTTTTGGTGGAGTCTTTAGGGCTTTCTGTAGATTGTGTCATGTCATCTGCAAATAATGACATTTTATTTCTTCCTTTCCAATTTGGATGGCTCTTATTTCTTTCTTCCTTCCTTTCTCTCTTTCTTTTTTGAATAATTGCTGTGGCTAGTATTTCCAATACCTTGTTGAATTCTGATCTTAGAGGAAAAGATTCTGCTTTTCACCATTGTATATTACCATATGTTATCAGCATATTAGTTGAGAGTTTGTCATATATGGCTTTTATTATGTAGGTATGTTCCCTCTCTATCCAGTTAGTGAGAGGTTTTTTTTTTATATCATAAATGGCTGTTGAATTTTTGCCAAATGCTTATTTTATATCGAGAATATCATATGATTTTGACCTTCCATTTTGTTAATGTGATGTATCATATTGATGGATTTGTGGATGTTGAACCATTCTTGCATCCCTGGAATAAACCCTGCTTGATCATGGTGTATCATCTTTTTAATGTATTGTTGAATTTGGTTTGCTAATATTTTGTTAAAAATTTTAGCTTGTATGTTCATTGGGGATATTGGCCCGTAATTTTCTTTTTATATGGTGTCAATCTGGTTCATTCACTTTCAGTCTATGTGTGCCTTTACTTTTGAAGTGAGTCTCTTATAGGCGGTATATAGATGAGTCTTGTTTTTTTCTTTTTTTTTTTTTTAACCCGTTCAGCTACTCTGTTTCTTTTGAATGGTGAATTTAGTCTGTTTGTATTTAAAGTATTGATTGGTATGTACTTATTGCTATTTTTGTTAAATGTTTTCTGGCTATTTTTTTTTAGTTCTCTCTGTTCCTTTCTTCTTCTCTTTCATTGTTCCCTTGTGGCATGATGTCTTTCTTTATAATATGTTTAATATCCTTTCATATTTTTATGTGTATTTACTAAGTGTTTGCTTTCCCACTGTGGGGTTCACATATAACATTTTTTGTATATAGTGGTCTATTTTTAGGGTGATAGCAATTTAAATTTGAACACATTCTAAAACTGTACATTTTTACTTCCCCCACAATGTTCTGTGCTTTTGATGTCACATTTTACCTTTACTTGTTTTACGTGTCCATTAACTAATTATTGTAGTTGATTTTCCTCCCCGTTTTTGTCCTTTAACCTTCACACTAGCTTTGTAAATGATTTATCCACTACTTCTGTTAAATATTCACCTTTTCTGGTGAGATTTTTACATTTGTATGTCTTCTTGTTGTTAGTAGTGCCATTTCTGTTCCGCTTGTAGAAATCCCTTTAACATTTTCTGTAATGCTGGTCTACTGGTGATGAATTCTTTTAGTTTTGCTTATCTGGAAAACTCTCTTTTCAAACTCTGGATGATAACTTAGCCATGTAGAGTATTATTGTTTGAAAGTGTTTTTTCCTTTTAGCCCTTTGAATATTGTTATGCTATTCTCTTCTGGCCTGCAGAATTTCTGCTGAAAAATTAATTGATAATCTTATGGAGGTTCTCTTGTATATAACAATTTGCTTTTCTTTTGCTGCTTTTAAGCTTCTTGCTTTATCTTTAACTTTTGACATTTTACTTACAATGTATCTTTTATGTAGACCTCCTTGGGTTCATTTTATTTGGAACTCTCTGGGCTTCCTGGACCTGGATGTTTCCTTCTGCAAGTTATACAAGTTTTCAGCCATTTTTTCCTTCAATAAGTTTTTTGTCTCTTTCTCTCCTCTCTGGGACCTCTCTAATGTGGATGTTATTCTACTTGATATTGTCCCATAGATATCTTAAGTTATTTTCATGTTTTAAAGTTCTTTTTAAGGCTCAGTTAAATGTCTGCCTTCAGCTCAGGTCATGATCTCAGGGTCCTGGGATCAAGCCCAGCATTAGGCTTCCTGCTCACTGTGGAGTCTGCTTCTCCCTCTGCCTCTGCCCCTTTCCTGCTTATACTCTCTGTCTCTCGCTTCGCTTTCTCGCTCTCAAATAAATAAATTAAATATTTTTAAAAATTCTTTTTTATTTTTGCTGCTCTGTCTGGGTG
Organism: Neogale vison; assembly: GCF_020171115.1. Taxonomy (NCBI): domain Eukaryota; kingdom Metazoa; phylum Chordata; class Mammalia; order Carnivora; family Mustelidae; genus Neogale; species Neogale vison. The sequence goes on along the minus strand of NC_058105.1, from coordinate 111,236,384 downwards.
ACTTCATTGCTTTGTCTTCTGGCTCACTTACCTGTTCTTCTGTTTCATTCAGTCTGCTGTTGAACTCCTTCTAGTGTATTTTTCAATTCAGTTATTGTATTCTTCAGCTCTGTGATTTTTGTTTGGTGCTTTCTTAACTTTTCTCTTTTTTGAAGTTCTCACTGTGTTCTTCCATATTTATCCCAAGTTGGTAAGCAAACTTATGATCATTACTTTGAATTATTTATTAGGTATATTTCTTTTTTTTTAAGATTTTATTTATTTATTTGACAGAGAGAGATCACAAGTAGGCAGAGAGGCAGGCAGAGAGAGAGGAGGAGGAAGCAGGCTCCCTACTGAGCAGAGAGCCCGACGTGGGGCTCGATCCCAGGTCCCTGGGATCATGACCCGAGCCAAAAGCAGAGGCTTTAACCCACTGAGCCACCCAGGTGCCCCTATTAGGTAAATTTCTTATTTCTATATCTTTAAGGTATTTTCTGAGGTTTTTTATTTTTTCTCTTGTTTGGGACAATTTCTCTTTCCCCATTTTGCTTGACTCTCTGTTGTTTTTTTTTTTTTTTCTTTGTATTAAGTGAAATAACTACCTCTTTCAGTCTTGAAGGAATGGCCCTGTGGATGTGATGAAACTTCTCATTCATCCTTGTCCTAATTCCTGGTCTTTTCTGAACCTTTGTGATTGTCTAAGCCATTGGATTTACTTTTGATATGTTCCCATTGTTGAGGGTGTGCCAAGACCTGTAAGTGATCCAAGGGAAGGAATCTCATTTAGCACCTATTTTTAGGCTGGTTGGAAGTCTGACTCTTTTTTTTTTAAGATTTTATTTATTTATTTGACAGAGATCACAAGTAGGCAGAGAGACAGGAAGAGAGAGGGGAAGCAGGCTCCCTGCTGAGCAGAGAGCCCGATGCAGGGCTTGATCCCAGGACCCTGGGATCATGACCTGAGCTGAAGGCAGAGGCGCCCCTGGAAATCTGACTCTTAAGCAGTATCTTTTAAGGTATGCAAATATATATAGTCTTGTGCGCCTACAGTTGCAAATTCTACTGACCTCCAGATCAGAAGATCTGGAGGTGTTCCCTGGGCAACAGGAGCAAAGATTGGGGCTCCAGATGAGTACAGGCTCCTATTTGGGAGGTCTCCTTGAGCTGTAGTGAGGCCAAAGGGGTGCACAAGAATGGTGTCTCCCAACTCTCATTCCCTAGGAGTGCCTCCTTAGTCTTATAGGTGTGTGGGAAACCTGAAATCTGTCTCGAAGGCTGAAGCTCTGGAGTAAGTTTTCACAGAAGAATGGGGATGTGTTTCATAGGCTCTCTATGCAGTGCCCTGTTGGTGTTGGCCTGCTAAGAAGTGCCTTTCTGGTTATAATAGTAACCTGGAGCTCAGGACTCCACCAGGGCCACATGAACAAGGGTCATCCCCTGTGTGGTTTGCACACGCCTGCTAGCTTTAGCAGGGCAGCTGTAAAGTGTAGAGGGCTATACTTTCTGAAAGCTCACTGGCTTCAGAAAGGCCATGGTAAAATGTCTTAACTGCATGTGCCCACTGGCTTCAGTGATGCTGTGGGAGAGTGTCCTGGCTATGGGTGTGCGCTGGCTTTGGGTTAGGGGCAGGAGAATGCTGTGACGGCTCATGTTTGTCAGCCTCAGCTGGCGTGCGGGGGAGTGTTGAAACCACCCATGCTTGCTGACTTCAGCAAAGGACAGAGAATGCCATGACCATTTGTGGACCAGCCCCAGCCAGGGAGTGGAGTACTGCCATGACTGCCGGTGTTCTCTGGCCTCAGCAAGGCAGTGGGGCCGTGCTAAGATTGGTTGCCCTGCCCGTCCCAGCGAGGTGGTGGGAGGATGCTGTGTCTGAGCAAGGCCATCTGCAGCAGCAGGGGAGGTGGGGAGTACACAAACCTATCTCCCACAGCTTTGTCTCTGGAGAGAGTCCCAGCCATGCCCTGCCCCTCCTGCAGATGCCACTGACTAGCAAATGAATCTCCTTTACATTGAGTCAGGTGCTTTTTGAATTGGTTCTTTTGTGCAGAATCCTGGGTTGAGGTGGATCTATACAGGAAGCTTTTTGAAAGGAGAATCTCAGTTTCCTCTAGGTCTTTGGGTTCCTTGGATGGTGGCCCTTTTGGTTTTCTAACCAGGTATTTTGGGGAGCTCATCTCTCCAGTGCAGATCTCCAGTGTTAGGATGCCTGATGTGGGGGGCACCAACCCCTTGCTTCTCTGGGGAAAGTGCCTGTTTTGGCGAAATTCTCTCTTGTGTGTTGCCAGGCGGGGCGTAGGGTGTTTTGCCCAGACCTTGTCTCTGCCTCTCTTACCCATCTTGATGTGGTTCTTTCATCCTTTCTTGTGGAGAAGCAGTTCATCTAGTTTTTCAGACTTTTTACAAAGGGAAGTAATTCCTATGTCGCTGTAGATTTAGTATGTCTGTGGGAGGTGAATTCAGGATCTTACTCTACCACCGTCTTAGACCCCTCTATACAAACTGTTTTAGAGATTACACATATTGAGAAAATTCCCCAATTCATTTTATGTGGTTAGTAAGAAAGATGGGAAGGAGTCTCAGTATGAAGTAAAGCACAGGGTTAGATTTTGTCCCGGTTTTTCAGGTGATATATTAATTTCCACTCCCATGTCTGCTTGTAATAGCAACCGAAATTGCAATGCTTGAAAACCCAGACATCCTCAGATGCCTGAAGTCGTGCCTCTAGCATCTTCTGCTTTGGGTAACTGGAAATGTACTTGGTGCTTGGACTGAGCAGTGAATAATTATGTAGCTGCCTTCCAGTCCTGCAGAAACATTAAGGCTTACATAAACAAAGAAATCCTATGGCTTCTTCATGACCAGAGTATGAATATCGATGTGTTTCCTTGCCAGCGGACTATTATCTTCTATTTCCTTATACTTGGGTACTACTATCTTCAGTTAACGCTGTGACAGTATATTTACTATTGTGCCATTCTATGCATTTGATCAGAATAAACAAGTCTTTTTTTCTGTATGAGACCCAGGTGGTTGGGATAGTTATTTTTGGTTTCAACAAATCCATTAAGAGGAAATATATTCTGTAGAATACATAAAGAAAAATCAAATGGGAATTTTAGCATTGAATAATAATTAAAAAAAAAAAACAAAGTAAGAAAACTCCGCAGAATGGAGAGGACAGAGGAAAGAGTCTGAACTTAAAGATAGAACCATAGAAATTACCAAGTTTGAACAACAGAGAGAAGAAAGACTGAAAAAATGAGACGAGGCTCAGAGACTAGAGGGGTTGTAACAAAAGCAGTAACCTTTGTATGATTGCAGTCCCCGAAGGAGAGGAAGGAGAGGAGAAAGAGGTGAGGCTGCCAAAATATTAGAAACAAAACAAAACAAAACAAAACAACCACGCAGTAGTTGAAAGTTCCCGGGGCGCCTGGGTGGCTCAGTGGTTTAAGCCTCTGCCTTCAGCTCGGGTCATGATCTCAGGGTCCTGGGATCGAGCCCCACATCGGGTTCTCTGCTTAGCGGGGAGCCTGCTTCCCCCTCTCTCTCTGCCTGCCTCTCTGCCTACTTGTGATCTCTCTCTGTCTATCAAATAAATAAATTAAAAAAAAAAAAAAGAAAGTTCCCCATATTTGGCAAAAGACACAAACCTACAAATTCAAAAAGCTTAGAGAATCCCAAATAAGATTGGCCCAAAGAAATCTAAACCAAGATACATCATAATCAAAATTCTAAAAGCTTAAGACCAAAAAAATATTGTGAAAGCAGGTAGAGAGAAGTGACACATTATCTGTAGGGAAAAAATAGTTTGAATGATAGGGTTTCTCATCAGACATGGAGGCCAAATAAATAAATAAATAAATAAACAAATAAACAAAGAAACACATTTGGGGGTGCCTGGGAGGTTCTGTGGATTAAAGTCTCTGCTTTCAGCTCAGGTCATGATCTCAGGGTCTTGGGATCGAGCCCGTGTCATGCTCTCTGCTCAGCGGGGAGCCTGCTTTCCCATCTCTCTCTACCTGCCTCCCTGCCTACTTGTGATCTCTGTCTGTCAAATAAATAAGTAAGTAAAATATTTATTAAAAAAAAGAAGTCATGAGACTAGAAAAAAATGGCACATTTTTAAGAGTGGAAAGAAATTCCATATTCCATGAAGCTATCCTTCAGGGTTAAAAGGGAAATAAAGACAGTCTCAGATTAAGAAAAACTAAAAGCATTTGTACCTAGCAGACTTACCCTTAAAAATGTCTAAAGGAAGCTCTTGCCTACAATGGAAGTGAATATTGAAGCATCAGGAAGGAAGAAAGAACAAAGGAAAGAGTAAAAATATGAGTACATATGATAGACTTTCTCCTCTTGAGTCTTCTAAATTATATTTGACAGGTGAAGCAGAAAATGCATGTTTCAATGTGGTTCTCAGTGTATGTAGAGGAAATATTTAAAACAATTATAAATGGAGGAGGACCAAGGTACTTAAAGGGAGGTAAGATTTCTGCATTTCACTTGAACTGGTAAAATTTCAATACCAAAAAGTTGTGAAAAGTTATGAACATAACACCAAGAGCAACCACTAAAAATGATGTATGTGTGCAACAACTTTCATGGTCCTCAAGGACATTCTGCTGAGTGTAAAAAGCCAATCTTAAAAGGTCACACACTGTATTATTCCATTTATGTAACATTTTCAAAACGGCACACTTCAGCTGATGGAGAACAAATTAGTGGCTGCCAAGGGCTAGGGTGGAGTGAGCGGCCATGACTCCAAAGAGGTAGCATGATGGAATCTTTGTGGTGATGGAATAGTTTTGCATCTTGATTGCCGTGGTGGTTGCCTATTATTTACACATGAAAAGAAGGTATAGAACTATATAGACATAATATGTCAATGAGAATAAAAAATACACATTAAACCAATGTCAATTTCCTGTTTTTAAAAAGGATTTATTTATTTGAGAGAGAGAGAGTGTGTGTGCATGTGTGTGGGGGGGGTGGTGCAGAGGGAGAGAATCTTTTTTTTTTTTTTAAAGATTTTATTTATTTATTTGACAGACAGAGATCACAAATAGGCAGAGAGGCAGGCAGAGAGAGAGGAGGAAGCAGGCTCCCTGCTGAGCAGAGAGCCCGATGCGGGACTCGATCCCAGGACCCTGAGATCATGACCTGAGCCGAAGGCAGCAGCTTAACCCACTGAGCCACCCAGGCGCCCGAAGAGGGAGAGAATCTTAAAGCAGACTTCCTGCTGAGTGTGGAGCCCACTGTGGGCTCCATCCCACCACCCATGAGATCATGACCTGAGCCAAAACCAAGAGTCGATGCTCAACTGACTGAGCCACCCAGATGCCCCTATTTCCTAGTTTAAATATTGTATTGTAGTTGTATAAGATGTAGCTACTGGGGGAAACTGGGTATAGGGGACATGGGATGGATTGCTCCTCACTGTCTTGGCCATTGTCTGAAAATTGTGATTATTTCAAAATGAGCACATCTTAAACAGAGAAAAAATGTCACAGTTATTTGCTGAAAATATTTCATTTTTAATTTAATTTAAATTTAATTTTTTTTAAAGATTTTATTTATTTATTTGACAGAGAGAGATCACAAGCAGGCAGAGAGGCAGGCAGAGAGAGAGGAGAAAGCAGGCTCCCCGCGGAGCAGAGAGCCCGATGCGGGGCTCGATCCCAGGACCCTGAGATCATGACCTGAGCCAAAGGCAGCGGCTTAACCACTGAGCCACCCAGGCGCCCCTAAATTTAATTTTTTTCAAATGGTTTGCAGTTTTTAATTTTCTCCATTATTGTGAAATTTGACTGTCCCATAGGCATTTTGGTTGGCAGTAGCAAATTAAAGCAGGAATTTTTTCTCTTAAATGTTATTTTACCCTTTGAGTCATCAGGGGCTTGTGTTGGGACTACTGGTGCCCGTGTTTATAGAGGAAGATATGACTATCACACTCTAAGCTCACTCCACTATAACAGGACTGCTTTGTGGGGTTACTATTCAGTACGAATGCTAAAAATCATTCAAATTCTTCATTATGCATGCCTAACCCAAAGACCTAGTTTTATGAGTTGGTTGGCTGTGGTCAGAGGTAGATTAGTGGCTGTGGAATGGCATCCTCACTCTCCAAGGTTAAGTAGCCTAGATTTTTCCCCTCTTTATAACCTTGACTAACTGAGCTTGGATTAACTTCAAGTTTTCGCTTGTGACTATTATATTTTCCCCTAATTAATCAAATTTTCCGGAAGCTCTGTCTGTACAACGAACTAGACTAGATCTCTCTGCAGAGATGGGAATAGAAATTACGCTAAGAGTCTTGATTGTGTTACTGATTTGCATAGTGTTAATGATTTGTATGTTAATGGGATAGAAAGGCCAAAGGACTGCCATGTCAGTATAACCAGTTTCCTGTTTTCAGTTCTGGATCCATGCAGGGTCCACTTCATCCTTTTTTGTGGGGGGGGGGCGTTGGTTCTCTTTAGTTCCTTTTTGTTTACACTTTCTTTTAATGGCCAGAATTTGATATCAGCTAACATTTATTTGGAATATGGCTTTGAGGTGGCTGCAGCTGTATCAGCTGTTTTACATATACCATTTTATTACTCCAAACAACAGTTTTTTATTTTAAGTAATAATTTAGCATTTCAGTATTTCATCATGTTTGAATAATGTTTAAATGCCAAATTAAATATTAAGAGTTTGATGAATGCTGTCAAATACGTTCTGTATGACACATGGGACACTTACATTAGTTTGCTACAATAGAATTATTAAATACACCTTAAAAGACTTAGTATCATTTCAGTGCATACAATGAAGGAAATTGAGGAACCATAATCAAGAAGCTCATCTGTTGAAAAAAATTACACAAGATAGAGTAAACCTGACATAGAAATTTTTATCCTACCATTTACTTACTTTATCTCCTCAGTGTTTCTCTTTTTTTTTAAAAAAAAGATTTTATTTATTTATTTGAGAGAGAGCAAGAGCGAGAGAGAAAGAGAGAGCACGAGTGAGGTGAGGGGCAGAGGGGGAAGCAGGCTCCCCACTGAGCAGGGAGCCCGACATAGGGCTTGATCCCGGGATTCCAGGATCATGACCGAGCCGAAGGCAGACACCCAGTCAACTGAGCCACCCATGCGCCTCCCCCCACCCCGTGTTTATCTTTGAAGAAGTTTCTATTTCAAGTATTATTACAGATGTAAGAAAAAGTATGAGGTGAACGATGGTGTATCCCAAGGCCTATGTAGGGGCTAAATGAGAGTGAAACCACTACAGTTCATCACGGTAAAGCAAACACACTTGGAAATGTATTATTGTTATTATTATCATTATGACAGTGTTGAGAGGGGCTCAATTAATCAATCAAGGGTGTAGCCATCTGATAGAAAGACGGGATTTGTAATAAGAGGTTTACTATTGGGTGGCATATGTGGCAGACAGCCCAGACAACAAGCTTGGAATGGTGAACCACGCATCCCCCTGGCAACATTTGTGGCACCGGAAGTAGTATCCATATGCACATATTTACTTAGAGGAGTGGAAAAAGGGAGAAAAAGAAGAGTACATGTGTGAATGGGATTATAAAGCAGTGGACTCCCAAATTATGAGCCAGCTTTCAAAATGCACCCAACCGTGTGAAATCTGGTTTTGTCTCCTTACAAATGCTAATAATGTAACTTGTACTGCTTGTATTATAACATATACGATGGTAATAGTGTAAGTATAGATACATTTTTAGTTAATAAAGTGGCTCTTATATAGTATGGCAAGCAACCTCCAAGATGGCTGGCTCTTACTGATCTCTGTTTGCCTCCTGGTATCCATACTCTTGGGTAATTCCCTCCCCTGAATGTGGGCTGGATTTATTGACTTGTTTACAATGAATGGAGTATGGCAGAAGCGATGGGATGCCACTTCTGATAACAGATTATAAAAAGATTCTGACTTACATCTCAGAATGCTTTTTCTTCGACTGCTTGTTCTGGGGTATATTAAGTCCTCTTGGGCTGCCATAACAAAATACCACAGAATGGGTGGCCTAAACAACAGAATTTTATTTTCTCACAATTCTGGATGCTGGAAGTCCAAGATCAAGATGCTTGTTGGTTTTATTCTTGGTGAGGACCCAATGCTTGGCTTATCAACAGCCACCATCTTATATATGGTCACATGTTCTCTTTGTGTATGTGTGGGCAGGGGAGGGGGAGAGATTGAGAGAGCTAAGGAGCAAGTGTCTGATGTCTCTTAATACTAATCCTGTTGGGTGAGGACTCCACTCTCACGACCTCATGTATCCTTAATTACTTCCTTAAAGGTTCCGTCTCCAATTGCAGCCACACTGGGGGTTAGGGCTTCAACTTTTAAGGGGGCACAAACATTCCGTCTATAATGTGGGAAAAGCAAAGTGCCATGTTATGAGGCAAGCCTGTGGAGAGGCGCCTGTTCGCGAGCTTGGAAGGAGATCTTCCGTGGCCTGCAGATGCCATGTGAGTGCTCTTTGCCATGGCTTCTCCCTCCCTGAGCTTAGAGACAACTGAAGGGCTCCACCCCCACCGCTCTGCACCATCAGGAGGGATAAAATCAACACTACCCAGCCAAGCCGCTCCTAGATTCTTGAACCATAGAAACTATGAAATAGTTAAGTGTTTGTTGTTTTCAGCTGCTGAGTTTGAGATAATTCGTTGTGTAGCCAATACACATAATCTTATTTAATATTTGACTCTTCAATTCCTGTATCAGAAGCTTCGGAAGTAGGATCTGTCATTAACAGAGTCTCATTTTCTGCAGGGAGGGCAAGAGTGGAAAGCATGTGAAAAGGGACTAACAACTCTGTATTTATGGTCTTCTTCCCAGAAATGATGTATATAATGTGTGACTATCCTGATGAGTCTAATGATTTTATCTGACTCGGGGAATTGCGAGCCATCTCTAGGACCTTTGCTTCTGCAACTGCATCCTGAATAGAGCGTATGGAGGCTCTTTGTTACTGCAGGATTTCACACACACATTTGTCATCGAGCATAATTTTTAAAAGGATCCCCACATGCTCTACAGGGTGAGCGTTTGATAGCCAGCTGGAGGTAAGAGTTGGCAAATGAACCATTTACAATTACAGTGCTGCCCAGCAACCCTCCGCTTTCCCAAATGCCCAATGTAAGGATCCCTTTGCCTCCAGCCTCTTAAGACTGGAGTAGCCTGCACTCCATTGGCATGCTGGAGTAGTTACATTCGTAGCCAATTAGCAGGGTGGCACACACTCCGCCAAGAAGCCCCAGTCTCTATAGACCTGGTATAGAGAGTGAAATTAGCTGAGACAAATACCTGTTAATCCCCTGTTCTTGGCCGGCGTGGAACGCCTACTGTGCAGTGCTAATAGTTCTGGGAAATCCCAATTCCCAGTGTCAAGAGTTGAACAGACTAAGTCTGTTAAATGAAGAAATTTACAGCGCATTAGCTTTGATCAAGAAATTCTAGGTGCAAGTCTCTTAAGCAAATGAAGGCTGCTTGGGAATACGGTCACCCTTTCTGGGAAGCTGTTTTTCAGGGAGTTTATCTTCACTCTCTTTCCCATGCCAGAGCCAGGGGCAGAAAAGCGGCAGTTTGAGTGGCTGGACTTGGGGGCAGTGGAAAATAGTCTTATTTGAACAAGAGGGGACAACTGACCGACTATAGCAGAATTTTGTCCGCGGGAGCTTGGATATGGTTTTCGAAAATGCGAAATTTATGACAAAAAATCGCAGGAGCCCTCACAGCTTCCCATGAAGGCGCCTTTATACTTACATGTGTAAGCTGCGCCCTCTGCTGGCTGGATGGAGCCATGTCCCTGTCCTTCCTCCCCGCCCCCCCTTCCTGGGAAAACTGTGTTGTATTTTCCCATCTAAATTATGTTTTCAGTTGCATTCTATCAGCCTGCTGTTGCCTGTGCAAAGAATGAGGCAAACAGAATTGAGATCGTGGCTTGCACCAAACTGTCAGTCACTCAAAGCTCTGCAGAGCTGTTCTCAGAGATGAAGGATTCAGAATTCTTGGGAACACACTATAAATATTCAAATTCTGATTCCTGGGCTAAGTGTGCAGACATCAAGTTTCATTTGTCTTTGCAGCATATCTTTTAATCTTTGTTCCACTATGTAAGGCAGAAGAATCTTTCCTTAGTCCCTGGAAATGCTTTTAATTCACACATGCTTTTAATTGTTGGTTACATAAAATTTAAGGGAGTTTGGCAGTTGCCCTCAGCCCCGGGTAAGTCAGTGGAGAGAGGATGAATAGAATCACAGTGAAAGAGGAGGGTGGGCTGATAAGACAGTGAAGGGAAGAACAGATGATCTTGTGCTCAAGTGCTGCTTCGCCTTGAGGCTAGGAAGAGAGATGATTTACATTTTGACATGTCGGTAAAAGAAAACCAAAAGAAGTTGTGCAACTAACAATTTGTTAAGAGCTTCTCAGGCATAAAGCACTATCCAGCGCCCCCCCCCCCCGGAAGAAAGAAGTATCCATTCCAGGGAGGGCAGAGGAGAAAATACAGCCCAGTTCCCTGAGATGAGTTAAGCTTGCCATAAGGACTGGAGGTGGTAGATGGTGCTATAGAATTTCATTTCTGGAAAAGGCACATTCACAGGGTAGTCCGGAATGTTTGTGAAAATGAGCCTTGCACCATCCTAATCCCTCTAGACCCTGATGTACGTCGTTTACCCTTCTTTCCTCACCCCATGCGCAGAGGTTGGCATTGTTTGGTGTACTTTGGCAGGACTAAGACCCATGACAAATAACACAGGTGCTTTTATAAACTGGGATTAAGTCACAGTTAGCAGAGATGTACAACTGAGCTGTTTGGATAACCCTCTCCCTCCTCCAGTTGGCTTTAGTTGATGAAAGCATTCCCTAATAACTGTGGTCACTGTATGCTCATTCCATTGATCCCAATTCATAAAAATCAAATCTACAGCAGAGAGGTTTCTATTGATGTGAGGTCTTGGAAAACTCACTTTCAGGCCAAGTCCATGTGTGGGGCATGTTAAGCCCTTACGACAATGGATTCCAGCTACTCATGTTTACCAAGAGTTAGGGATCAGGACCTCTGCTGTTATTCTGCAATAGAATATTATGGCGACTGCATGGAGACGCTCCACGGACATGTTGAATCTGCATTTTGTATGCGGTATATAACATTGCTAAAACCTTTTAGCTGCTCTAAGCCCTGAGTAATAATCAAGCATATCGCTTGCCATTTTTATTTTAAAGATTGTGTTTTGGAAATTTTTCCTGTATGTGCAGTATATTTAAGTTAACAAATGTTTGATAATCTAATCCTTATAATCTGAGAGTTGTCCTTACCATACCAAAGTGATTACCGGTAACTCACTAGAGTAATGGTTCAATGCATGGATTTTGGAGTGAAGCAGACTTGGTTTGACTTTAATGGATGCATGATCTTAGAGAAGTTATTTCACATTTCTGGACCTTGGTTTTCTTTAATTGCAAAATGGGGATAATTATAGTACCTGCTCATGGAGTTGTAAGGACTTAGTTAAATTATGCATACAAAGTTTATCACAATTCTTGGCCCATGTAACTTCTAAACATGTTAGCTATGTAAACTGTACATCAAATAGACAAGAATCTGGGGATGAACTCAGAAAGTACCAGCATTTTTTTTGTTTGTTTCCCATGGTCCCTTTAATTTGTTTTGTGGAAAGCATTCTTTAGCCAGTGTCTAAAAATTCATTTAAGTCCCAAGATTTCCTGTTTACTCATAGGAAAAACCCAAGTTCTCAGATGACTTTCACTTGCAAACCCGATTTCAGTTCAGTTAAACTTGTCCAGTCTCAGATATTCCGAGCCTGATTATAAGTGAAATTTCTCTTTGTACCCGGTTTCTTCTCCCCAGCTTGCCTAGGGTTTCTGACCCCTTTGGAATTCGAGCATGGGAAGAGAGGAGGGAAAGAGGAGCGGAAGCGTTCTCATTTGCTGGCCATGTTTCAGGTGGCTTTGCAAAACTCTAGTCAAATGTTTGATGTTGACTGTCTCAGAGCATTTTTGTGGGTTCTGCAGAGACCCCCTGCTGGGCCTCTGTTGATTTGGGCCTTGTTCCTCCTTCAGCCAGCTGCCCTCACCCCCTCTCAGTCTCTACCCTGGTGAGGCACCCCCTCCCCTGCCTCTTAGTCCTGTGCACTCCACACCCCAGCAGGATGCCCTCTTGGGCAAGGTCCACATGTTGGTCCAAGGATTTGCACAAGTTTGACCTGTCCCTGAAGAAGGGGGGTGTAGTTACTCCCTGGATGCAGCCCTTTAGCTGATGTCTCCAGCCTCACTGGCTTTCTAAAGTATGGGTTACCTGTGCGTTGCCCATGTGCCGTCTTCTTCTGAACACATATTAAGCTCCAAGTGGTACCTGGGGAGCGCATCTCACCCAGCTTGGAGACAGGAGGACGTGCCACCACTACATCCTGTCCCCTCAGGGGGCACGATGGTGAGACTCAGAATCTAGCCCTCTCCAGAAAGTCAAAAATTATTCTTCTCCCTGGTTCTTTGAATTTCCAGCAGTTTCCGTGTATACCCTTGATGTGGATGAAGTATCTGACTGGCCACTCATTCTCCTTTCATGCAATTTCCCTGTGGTGGTCTGTCATACAAGTCATTTGTTGCTGGTTGTCCTAGGAGCTCAGTCAGAACTCCCAATTAAACATCCTCCTGTAGTTTTGTTATCTGTATGAAAGACATTTGATTTAATTTGTGTTTTTCTCTTATCTAGTCCCCAGTGTGATCAAGTAGTATATGTTTAAAGGTAAAAGCATACGCTTTTTTAAAAAATTTAAATTATTTTTAACATAATGCTTTAAAAAAAGATTTTATTTATTTATTTGAGAGAGAGAGAGAGAGAGAGAAAGAGAGCACACAAGCAGGGGGATGGGCAGAGGGAGAAGCAGACACCAGCTGAGCAGGGAGCCCTATGTAGGGCTCAATCCTGGGCACCCCAGGATCATGACTTGAGCTGAAGGCAGACACTTAACTGACAGAACCACCTAGGCACTCCAAACATAACCCTTTTCTGAGAAACTTAATCATCTAATTAATTTTTCTAAATGCTTTTGACTGGCCAGTTGTCTTTAGTGTTAACCACAGAGAAAATGATGCTTAATGAAAGTGTATTGATCTGATAAATTTTTAATATATAGTTGAAAGAGTTTTATAAGATTTTAGTGTTTCAGAAATAATGAAACTATGCACAGAGTAAGTCTAAAAACATTGCTTAGGGGCAACTGGGTGGCTCAGTGGGTTAAACTGCCTTCGGCTCAGGTCATGATCCTGGGGTCCTGGGATCGAGTCCCACACCAGGCTCTCTGCTCCATGGGGAGCCTGCTTCCTCCTCTCTCTCTGCCTGCTGCTCTGCCTACTTGTCATCTCTCTATATATATTCAATAAATAAAATCTTAAAAAAAATTTTAAAAGCGTTGCTTCTGGTAATGAAAAAAATGAAGACATTGTAAGCATCTAATCTAGGTTAGGGTATTGGCTACATTGAACAGTGGAATCTGATGCTGTTTTAAAATGACATAGCAAATACTTAATGCCCTGAGAAAGGTGTTCAGTCTTCATAATGCTTTGTAAATAAAAAAATGAAAGATAAAAAAATATGCACAATATAATCTTGTTTTGGCAAAAACATATGCATAGCTACACATAGGAAAAAAAGGCCATAAAGATATCACCAAAATGTAAATGGTGCTATTGTTATAAATATTCCTATGTATATATTATGCTTCAATAAAAACTTTTAAAAATGTACATGGACCTGATACCTTAGTAATGAGATTATAGGTAATTTTTTTTAAAGATTTTATTCATTTACTTGACAGAGAGAGATCACAAGTAGGCAGAGAAGCAGGCAGAGAGAGAGAGAGGAGGAAACAGGCTCCCCAGTGAGCAGAGAGCCCGATGCGGGGCTCAATCCCAGGACCCTGGGATCATGACCTGAGCCAAAGGCAGAGGCTTTAACCCACTGAGCCACACAGGCGCCCCAGATTATAGGTAATTTTGGTATCTTCTTTCTGACTATATTTTCTAAATTTCTGAAGCAAATTTTTTTTCATAATATATTAAAGATAAATGTTATTTAAGAATAATATCTGGGTAATTCCACGGTGTTCTGGTATAAGGTGAACCAAGGAATGTCATTACAAAGGCTTGGGTCTTGCTTTTGGGCCACTCAGGGCCTGTGCGCAGACTTTAATCCTTGAGGGGAAGGCTCAGGTCTTTCACAACCACCATTCTAGAGTGAACTCTTCTTAGCGCTAGTGCCTGGCCCTCAGTTATGGAGCTTGTTATTGGGTTTCCAGAACTGTGTGGAAAACAGACGCATGTGCAGTACTTCACGAGTCAATGGCTCATCAATGATTTCAGCTTAAGTGAGGCAAAGGCTGAGAGATAGCTAGTGATTTAGCCAATTTTTTCTTACTGGCCCAAACTGATTCTCTGGCTCTTGGATGCCAAAAATGGCATAATTCAATATCTAGAGAATCTGAGAGGGAGAGACTAAGAGAGATTTGGTGACAGAGGGAATCTGGTGTGGGCCAGGCCTTTGGGAACTTATTTTTTTTTAAATTTTTAAAAAATTTATTTATATGACAGAGAGAGAGAGCACAAGCAGGGGGAGCAGCAGAGGGAGAGGGAGAAGCCGGCTCCCCATTGAGCAGAGAGCCTGATGTGGAGCTCGATCCCAGGGTCCTGGGATCATGACCAGAGCCAAAGGCAGATGCTTAACCAACTGAGCCACCCAGGTGCCCCCCTTTGGGCACTTATTATGCCATGATGCCCATTTCCCAAAGCCCTCTGAGTTCACTTTCCATTGTCCTGGAAAGAGAGGGAGAGCCTCAAGGGTGGTGATAAAGGGGGATTTAGGCCATGCTTAGGATCTAGAGATTTGTAGACTAGGGGGCCCTTTGTGGGATTTTAAGCTGGCAAGTAACATGTTTGCATTTGCTTTTTAAGGATTTCATTTATTTATTTGAGAGAGAGAAACTCAAGCAGTCTCCATGCTGAATGTTGAGAGATGGTTCTCTCCTACTACCCTGAGATGATGACCTGAGCTGAAATCAAGAGTCAACTGCTTAACCTACTGGGTCAACCAGGCGCTCCTCATGTTTGCTTCTTAGATTGTCATTCTGAGTTTAGGGAAAAAGGTGAAGGCATGAAGATCTAATAGGAGGTTGTGGTCAGTCCTCACCCAGATTTGAGTGGTAGGAGTAGAGATGGAGAGCAAGGGACAGAGATAGGTGATACTCAGATCTTTTTTTAAAGACTATTTATTCATTTTAGAGGGGTAGGGGAAGGGCAGATGGAGAGGGAGACAAGCAGACTCCCTCCTGAGTATGGGGAGTCTGTTTTGGGGCTTGATCCCATGACCCTGAAGTCATGACCTGACCTGAAACCAAGAGCTGGGCATTCAACCGACTGAGCCATCCAGACACCTGGCATAGATGACACCTAAAAGATGACATTGATAGGACTTGGTGACTGGGTGTGGGGCCTGAAGGAAGATGGTGGATGTAGGAAGACTTGCCGCAAATTCTGTGGAACAGGAGCCGCATTACCGGAGTCATGTAAATCATGGTGTGAGTTTCATCTGAGTCTCTGAAAATAGGGAATGGCTGGCTCAGTCAGTAGAGCATGTGAATCTTGATCTCAAGGTCATGAATTCAAGCCCCATACTGCACATGGAACCTGCTTAGAAAAATAAGGAATGGCTGCCATTGAGCAGAGATTGGTTAAATATTTCTTGACTCTGTGAATGAATTTTAGTCTAATAAAGGAGTGTAGCTAGGCTGTTCATATAAATATGTTGTATAGCATAATTGTAACTTAGCTATAAAACCGAAAGTACTATTTTAAAAAACCAGTCTCCTTTTCATCACAGTGGGTTTTGTGTGCTGCCTTAGCTGGTCCATATAGGAGGGTCCCTGGGAGTTGGGGTAGTGACCCACGTGGGTGGATGACAGGGAAACACAGTGAAAGAGCTTGTCGAAGTGACCACTTTCTTGGCTCACATTTAATTTTGTTTTTTGCAGTCACATTCTGTCCCGAATATCACTGTAAAAATCTAAGAGTCTTGCTAAAGGTGGCTTTATGTGTGTGGGCAATGGAATAGAGAAACAGAAGACATTTTTAGGATGCCATTTGAACCATGTAAATGAGTACTTGCCCATGTACCTGGAATTTTAAAAAGATTCTTTACTCCTTTCTGCTGAGTTTCGTGGGAATTATGGTTTGCAAAGTACATGAGTGAATGGCTTAGGTATGTGCTTTGGAGCCAGAATGATCTAGTTTGATTGCATCCATTTCTCAGGATCACCAGGTAGCTATCAAATCAGCAGGAATGATTACTTTTTCTGTATATTCTATATCACAGCAGATGTGGTTGGCCAGAAGGAATATGACTGCTCTTGACTAAGTTATGGTGGGTAAGGTTAGAGCAGTTGAAGAAGAGTGAGGAGTCCTGTGTTTTGAGGACTACTGACTTTCTACAGGGAGCTACAAGCACGTGTGGGATTCCATTAAAACATTAATCCAGCTGTAAGCTCTGTTACTGAATATAAGAGGAAAAAAATTGACAAGATGGCTCATTTTTGAACAAAGCAGCTGGCCCATGATGATATTATTTTGATGTATCTGGAATTACAATAGCAAAGTCCAACAATAAATAGAGAAATGAATGGCAGTGGGAATCCAACAGAGACCATTTCTCTAAGAATAGGAGTCAGAATATACACCATTGTATTCACAGTATCATTAAAATATGAATAAACAGCAGCAACTTTTTATTATACAGTGAAAGAACCACCTACAGGGCACTGAAAATTGAGTGGTGTGTGTTTAATAAATTAAAATCAACAAGAAATGGCTATTTACCAGGATGAAGGAAGGACTCAGAGAATAATGGGAACTTAGGGACATAAATGAAACTGATTTATTATTAGGTAGGGTTTTAAAGGTTTAAAACATGTTAATTATATGGCAAAAGTTGAGAGGGGAGGAGAAGGAATGGTGAGAGATGAGTCTGTAGAGTTTAGCTGGTGCTCAATTCTGAAGGGCCACATTTTAGTACGTTAAGATGTTTGGGCTCTATCTTGAGGGGATCTCTTCTGGGATTTTTAAGCCAGGGACAAAAAGATCACTTAATTCTGGCTGTATAACAAACTACCCCCAAACTTAGTGTGGCTGAAGACAGTAGTCCTTTATTACTTACCATGAGTCTGTGGATAGGCTGGACTATTTTGGTCTAGGCCAGCTCAGCTGAGGCTGGATGGTCTAGGAAGGCCTCACATATCAGGGGCTTCAGGTGAGACGGCTGGGATTCCTCTCTACGTAGGCTTGTTCTCACGATGACTAAAGGGTTCCCAGGAGCAAAAGAGGGCAAGCACCAATGTATGAGCACTTTTGAAGTCTCTGCCTATGGTGTGTTTATTAACTGTATTCTGTTTATTAATGTCCCATTGGCCGAAGCAAGTCACATGGTCAAGTTCAGATTTAGAGTAGAGAAATAAATTTTCTACTTAACAGGCGGAGCTATACATAATGTAGTCAGTTTTTTCCCTGATCTGTCGTAATTAAGTTTGCATTATGGAAAATGGACTGGGATATGGCAAGCCCTCAGCAAGAAGAGGTAGATGTCAGTTGCAATAATCTAAAAGAGCAGCAGGAACGGATAGTGGCACCAGAGATAGAGAGACGTAGACAATTCAAGAAATATTTAGGACACAGAATAAGCGGACCTTGATGATTAAGGGTGTGTGCGTGTGTGTGTGTGTTCAGAATCAAGAATTCTGTTCCTGTTTTCAGCTTGAGCATCTTCCCCTGGCTGCCCCCAAGTAGGCTCCATGCCCAATGTGGGGCTTGAACTTTCAACCTCATGACCTTGTGACAAGAGTTGTATGCTTTATTGACTGAGCCATGCAGACACCTCTCAGCTTGAGCTTTTGAGTGAAATTAGATGCATAAAATCCTTCTGTGGGGATTATTTATTGATATATTTATATATTTGTAGCTGAATTAGACTAGCCTAAAAGCCTTCATCTCTACATGAACTAACAGGTAAACATGAGAAAGAACTAGAAGTATAGAGCTTGCTAGATAGAGAAGATGCAGACAGCTCTCACCTATTCACACAAACATGATGATTTTCTAGTAATTAATAAAAGTTCTCTGGACATCTCTTGTACATCTGCTCTGGACTGAAGGAAGGAATGGGTCATTATGTAGATAACCGGTTCAGCTAGACACATACTATGGGATGCCCTTGATGCCCAAGTAACTAAGCTAAGTCCTTAGGGCAATTTGAAGAGTCATGAGCCTTGACTTGATTCCATTTGTATTAGCAAATGAGCCATATTTACTGTACCTAGAAAAAGCTTTATCACAATTTAGAGCTGTAGGTAAGTATGGAATCTTTGAGAATGATAGTGAGGTTTTCAGAAGCCCTGAGGAGGAAGCAGGATTCAGAATTCAATCTATTTGGGAAGTAGTCAAATGGGTAGAATGTATACTCATATACTCTGGAAGGCGGTTCAATTTTAAATAAGTTTCTTAGAAAAAGATGATGTGTTTGGGCTGGATTACTTCTACACCTGAGTTATGGAAAAATGGACCTCAATAGGTTTCTTTCTATGTAGGATGCTTTATTAATAGCCTACCTACTTTAGTAAAACTCTTATACTATGTAAAGTTTTACTTAATAATCTTAAAATGTTTTTCCTTATGCTTGTTTGTTATAGGGAAAATGTAGTTCCACCCCCCCTTTTTTTAACAAATTTATACAAAATGATATGACGGACTGAAGCAACTATCTGGGTAATTAAGCTTCCTACAATTTAGGTAAAAATTGTAGGTAAGATTTTATATAAAAATTCACATAACTAAGGCATATATATAGTTTTTTAACTTGATTTTTCTAGACAGTTGTCACAAGATTAGCATTGGGTCAGAGTTTTCTTTGTTTTTTTGTAAGTTTATTTATTTTAATAATCTCTATACCCAATGTGGGGCTCGAAATCAAGATCCTGAGATCAAGAGTTGCATGTTCCTCTGACTGAGCCAGCCAGGTGTCCCTGGGTTAAAGTTTTTGACATGGCCTTGGTTGTCTTTCATATTTTCCATTGTATTAATGTAGACATTTTCCGTATTGAAAAGAAGTTTGGAGTATCTCCTTTAGTCATTATAAAAATGCTTTGGTATTTGCATCTGATATTTAGGGAACTCTTGTTTCACTATCTAAGACAAACTCTCTAGACCATTCTTGGCAACTGCTGATGATGATAGTCAAATAATGATTCCTTACACTTTAAAAAAAATAGTTTATTTATTTATTTGACAGACAGAGATTCCAAGTAGGGAGAGAGGCAGGCAGAGAGAGAGAGAGAGAGGAAGAAGCAGGCTCCCCACTGAGAAGAGAGCCCGATGCGGGGTTCAATCCCAGGACCTCGGGATCATGACCTGAGCCGAAGGCAGAGGCTTCAACCCACTGGGCCACCCAGGTGCCCTATGATTCCTTCACTTTATATGAACTTCCTCATTCACTCTTTAAAACAACCCTGTAATGTAAGCAGAAGATTGAAGATCGAAGTGTGGAACAGAGTGGTTAAGATACTTTTCCAAGGCTACATAGCTTATTAGTGGCAAAACCAAGACTGGAGACTATGGAAGATTGGATTATTGTTCAAAAATACTTATTCTCACCCACAACTACAAGGAATGAGTATACTTAACCTATCTCTCTGATGTTGGGTTTGGCTCTGTGACTTGCTCTGGTCTCATATTTGGTGGAGTGTGCTTTACCACTTGTTGCCTTTGAGGTTGGGCATAGACTTGAATTGGTGGATGGATATTAGTGGAAGTGATGTAAGCAGAGGCTTGAAATGTGCTCATGTGATTGATTACATCCTCTTGCATTTCTGCCATTGTCATCAAAAGAACATGCCCCAGTTAACTCACTGATTCAAAGAGAATGAGACCTGTTAAACAGATCTATATCCAGCCAACACTGTGAAGTCAGGCCCAGCTGTGCCCAGCCTAGATCAGCAGACCGACCCCAGCTCTGCAGTAGTGAGTGATGGTTGAGTAGAATAAGTGATTGTTGTTTTAAGCCCTGAGTTTGGTGCACTTTGTTATGCAGCAAAAGCTAACCAGTGAAGGACCTAAGCAGTTTAAATCTAAGAACGAGCACTATTAATCACTATTCATGCATTGAATTTGAAATTATTCCTAAACTGACATTTCTAAAACAACTAAATCAAGAAGTGCTAGTAGTCTCAAAGGATCACTTCTGTAACAGTATGTGACAGATATGGTTAGAGAAGTATTCTTGGAAGTTATGTGTCTTCATATCCTTTTCTCTCACATCTTTTAAAAATTAAAATACAGACATTTGATTTTGCTAAATGTCCTGCTTATACAACTTATATGTACATTTCTTGGTCCTTAGCTTCCAGCTGTAATCCACTTATGAGTTAGGGAACATGTCTGCCACTCTGAAACAATATCTGAGATGGATAAGTGAACACATTTTGAATGACACAAATGGTTCCCATCCACAGAAAAGCAATGACAGGGAAGGAAATGGAAAACTGGATACTTACAATAAAAATAACTAACAATGTGAAGAGGTTTGTTCTGCACTGATGGTCCAGAGATGTAAAATTTAGATAGAGATGTGGACAGTAGCTATCTGAGCAGTGACAGACTTTGTTTTTCACCTTTTAAGATGTTGAACTTATGCATTTAAAAAAGGGCTGAGCAAAGTGGAAAGCAGGTCAAGGTCTTGGTTTAGCTCGCCTATGTTCAATCCCTGAAGCTTTAGGACATAAAATAGCCTGGGAGATTATATAGTTTAGAAACTCAGAGTGACTGTCAAGCCTTCTCCTGTGGACCATACATTTATTTAGTGTGGTGTTTTGTAAAATAAATTCTGAGAGTTAGGATTTTTGGGGTATATGGGTTTTGCAAATGCACTATCACTCTAAGAGTTAATACATTTTTTTCTTTAAATTTCAGGAATTCTCCTAGACTTTAATGTACTGAGATGCATTATGACTCTTAGGGAGAGGCATGGAACATGTGGCATTTCCTAGGCTGTTTGTTCTCAAACGCTGTTCAAGGAGTAAAATGATATAGGGCTCAAATGATACAGAACATACATTGGGGAATTTTGTTCTAATATACTTTGCTCTTTTTATTTTATTATTTTATGTTAGTCACCATACAGTACATCATTGGTTTTTGATGTAGTGTTCCACGATTCATTGTTTGCATATAACACCCAGTGCTCCATGCAATCCGTGCCCTCCTTAATACCCATCACTGGGCTCACCCATTCCCCCACCCGCCTCCCCTCTAAAACCCTGCTTGTTTCTCAGAGTCCATAGTCTCACGGTTCATCTCCCCCTCTGATTCCTCCCCTTCATTTTTCCCTTCCTTCTTCTAACATCCTCCATGCTATTTCTTATGTTCCACAAATAAGTGAAACCAAATGATAGTTGACTTTCTCTGCTTAACTTACTTCACTCAGCATAATCTCCTCCAGTCCCATCCATGTTGATGCAAATGGTGGGTATTCATCCTTTCTGATGGCTGAGTAATATTCCATTGCATATGTGGATCACATCTTTATCCATTTGTCTGTTGGAGGGCATCTTGGTTCCTTCCACAGTTTGGCTATTGTGGACATTGCTGCTGTGAACACTGGGGTACATATGGCCCTTCTTTTCACTACATCTGTGTCTTTGGGGTAAATACCCAGTAGTGCAATTGCCGGGTCATAGGGTAGCTCTATTTTTAACTTTTATGAGGAACCTCCACACTGTTTTCCAAAGTGGTTGTACCAACTTGCATTCTTACCAACAGTGTAAGATGATTCCCCTTTCTCTACAGCCACTCCAACATTTGTTGTTTCCTGCCTTGTCAGTTTTTTGCCATTCTAACTGGTATAAGGTGGTATCTCAGTGTGGTTTTGATTTGAATTTCCCTGATGGCTCATGATGTTGAACAATTTTTCATGTGTCTGTCAGCCATTCGTATGTCTTCTTTGGAGAAGTGCCCCATGTCTTCTGCCCAGTTTTTTACTTGATTATTTGTTTTTTGAGTGTTGAGTTTGAGAAGTTCTTTATACATCTTGGAAATCAGCCCTTTCTCTGTAGTGTTGTTAGCAGATATCCTCTCCCATTCCATAGGTTGCCTCATTCCTTTACTGTGCAGAAGCTTCTTATCTTGATGATGTCCCAGAAGTTCATTTTTGCTTTTGTTTCCCTTGCATTTGGAGATGTGTCTTGAAAGAAGTTGCTGTGGCTGATGTCAAACAGGTTACTGTCTATGTTCTTCTCTGGGAGTCTGATAGATTCCTGTCTCACATTGAGGTCTTTCATCCATTTCGAGTTTATTTTTTTGTATGGTGTAAGAGAATGGTTGAGTTTCATTCTTCTGTATATAGCCGTCCAATTTTCCTGGCCCTATTTATTGAAGAGACTGTTTTTTTCCATTGGGTATTTTTTCCTGCTTTGTCAAAGATTAATTGACCATAGAGTTGAGGGTCCATATCAGGGCTCTCTACTCTGTTCCACTGGTCTATGTGTCTGTTTTTATGCCAGTACCATGCTGTCTTGGTGATCACAGCTTTGTAGTAAAGCTTGAAACCAAGCAACATGATACCCCAGGTTTGTTTTTCTTTTTCAACATTTCCTTGGCAGTTCAGGGTCTTTTCTGGTTCCATACAAATTTTAGGATTGTTTTTTCCAGCACTTTGAAAAAAACCATTGGTATTTTGATCGGGATGACATTGAAAGTATAGATTGCTCTGGATAGCATAGATATTTTAACAATGTTTATTCTTCTGATCCATGAGTTTTTCCATCTTTTTGTGTCTTTAGTTTCTTTCACGAGTGTTCTGTAGTTTATAGAGTAGAGATCCTTTACCTCTTTGGTTAGGTTTATTCCAAGATATCTTATGGTTTTCGGTGCTATTGTTAATGGAATAGATTCTTTAATTTCTCTTTCTATAGTTACATTGTTAGTGTATAAGAAAGCAACTGATTTCTGTGCATTGATTTTGTATCCTGCCACATTACTGAATTGCTGTATGAGTTGTAGTAATTTGGAGGTGGAGTCTTTTGGGTTTTCCACATAAAGTATCATGTCATCTGTGAAGAGAGGGAGTTTGACTTCTTCTTTTCCAATTTGAATACTTTTATTTCTTTTTGTTGTCTGATTGCTGTTGCTAGGACTTCTAGTCCTATGTTGAACAACAGTGATGGGAGTGGACATCCTTGTCATGTTCCTGATCTTAAGGGAAAGGCTGTCAGCTTTTCCCCATTGAGAATGATACTCACTGTGGGATTTTCATAGATGGATTTTATGAAATTGAGGAATATTCCCGCTATCCCTACACTCTGAAGAGTTTTAATCAGGAAAGGATGATGTATTTTGTCAAATGCTTTTTCTGCATCAATTGAGAGGACCATGTGATTCTTGTCTCTTCTCTTATTTGTGTGTTCTATCACATTGATTGATTTGCGAATGTTGAACTACCCTTGCATCCCAGGAATAAATCCCACCTGGTCGTGGTGGGTAATCCTTTTACTGTGTTGTTGGATCCTAATAGCCAGTATCTTATTGAGAATTTTGGCATGCATATTCATCAGGGATATTGGTCTGAAATTCTCCTTTTTTTTTTTTTTTTAGATTTTATTTATTTATTTGACAGAGATCACAAGTAGGCAGAGAGGCAGGCAGAGAAAGAGGAGGAAGCAGGCTCCCTGCTTAGCAGAGAGCCCGATGCGGGACTCGATCCCAGGACCCTGAGATCATGACCTGAGCCGAAGGCAGCGGCTTAACCCACTGAGCCACCCAGGCGCCCCTCTCCTTTTTTTTTTTTTTTAAAGATTTTATTTATTTATTTGATAGAGAGAGAGATCACAAGTAGGCAGAGGCAGGCGGTGGGGCGGGGCGGGGCGGGGAAGCAGGCTCCCTGCTGTGCAGAGACCCTGATGCGGGACTCAATCCCATGACCCTGGGATCATGACCTGAGCTGAACGCAGAGGCCTTAACCCACTGAGCCACCCAGGCGCCCCTGAAATTCTCCTTTTTGATGGGGTCTTTGCCTGGTTTTGGGATCAAGGTAATGCTGTCCTTATGGAAAGAGTCTGGAAATTTTCCTTCTGTTTCTATTTTTTCAAACAGCTTCAGGAGACTAGGTATTCTTTCTTCTTTGAATGGTCGGTAGAATTCCCCTGGGAATCCATCAGGTTCTGGACTCTTGTTTTTTGGGAGGTTTTTGATCACTGCTTCAATCTTGTTACTGGTTCTAGGTCTATTCAGGTTGTCCGTTAATTCCTGTTTCAGTCTTGATAGTTTATAGGTTTCCAGGAAAGTATCCATTTCTTCCAGGTTGCTTAATTTATTGGCATATAACTGTTGATAATAATTTCTGATGATTGTTTCTATTTCCTTGGTGTTAGTCATGATTTTTCCCCTTTCATTCATAATTTTATTACTTTGGTTCCTTTTTCTTTTCTTTTGCTTAAGTCTGGTCAGTGGTTTATCGATCTTCCTTTTTCAAAGAATCAGCTTCTAGTTTTGTTGATGTGTTCTATTGTATTTCTGGTTTCTAATTCACTGATCTCTGCTCAAATTGTAACTATTTACCCTCTCATGCATGGGTTAGGCTTAATTTGTTATTGATTCTCCAGTTTTTTAAGGTATAAAGATAGTTTGTGTATTCGGGATTTTTCTATTTTTTTTTTTTTTTGAGTGAGGCTTGGTTGGCTATGTATTTCCCCTTAGGACCACCTTTGCCATATCCCATGGGTTTTGGACCAATGTGTTTCCATTCTCATTGGTTTCCATGAATTGTTTCAGTTCTTCTTTGATTTCCTTATTGACCCAAACATTCTTGAGTGGGATAGTCTTTAGCTTCCAAGTGTTTGAATTTCTTCCAAATATTTTCTTGTGATTGAGTTCTACTTTCAAAGCCTTTTGGTCTGAGAATATGCAAGGAATAATCTCAATCTTTTAGTATCAGTTGAGACTTGATTTTTGATCTAGTATCTGGTCTCTTCTGGAGAAAGTTCCATATGTGCTCGAGAAAAGTGGGTATTCTTTTGTTTTAGGGTGGAATGTTCTGTATATATCTATGAGGTCCATCTGGTCCAATGTGTCATTCAAAGCTCTTAGTTCTTTGTTGATTTTCTACTTAGATGACCTCTCTGTTGCTGAGCGTAGAGTGTAGAGGTCCCCTACTATTAATGTATTATTATCAATATGTCTCTTTATTTTGGTTAACTGTTGGCTTATGTAGTTGGCTGCTCCCATGTTGGGTCAGAAATATTTACAGTTGTTAAATCTTCTTGTTAGATAGACCCTTTAAGAATGATGTAGTGTCCTTCTGCAGCTCTAACTACAGTCTTTAGCTTAAAATCTAATTTGTCTGATATGAGAATTGCTATCCCAGCTTTCCTTTGAGGCCCATTGGCATGAAAGATGCTCCTCCATCCCTTCACTTTCAGTCTGGATATATCTTCAGGTTCAAAATGAGTGTCTTGTAGACAGTATATGGACGGGTCCTGTCTTTTTATCCAATCTGCAACCCTGTGCCATTTTATGGGAGCATTTAGGCCATTCATGTTGAGAGAGATTATTGACAGATATGATTTTATTGTTATCATGTTGCCTGTGAAGTCCTTGTTTCTATAGATTGCCTCTGTATATTTCTGTTCTATATCACTCTTGGGGTCTTTCTCCTTTTATAGAACCCCCCCTTAATAGTTTTTGCAGGGTGGTCACATGTTCTTTTAGTTTCTGCTGGTCTTGGCAGCTCCTTATCTTTTCATCTGTTCTCAGTGACAGACTTCACAGGTAAAGAATTCTTGGCTGCATGTTCTTCTCATTTAGTACCCTAAATAAGTTTTTCCAGCCCTTTATGGCTTGCCAGGTCTCTGTGGACAGGTCTGATGTTATTCTGATGTTGCTCACCTGTATGTAAGTTATCTCTTCCCCCAACTGCCCTTAAGATGGTTTCTTTTATTCTAAGATTTGTGAATTTTACTATTACATGCGGGGGCATTGGTCTGTTCTCCTTGATCTTGAGAGGGGTCCTCTCTGCCTCTAGGACATGAATGCTTGTTTCATTCCCTAGATTAGGGATCTTCTCTGCTACTATTTGTTAAAATGTATTTTCTAGTCCTCTTTCTCTCTCCACCCAGTCAGGGATCCCATTAATTCTGACATTAGAACATTTCATGATGTCATTTATTTCTCTAATTCTGTTTTCATGGATTTTAAGCTGTTTCTTCCAGGTCTTCTCCTATTCCTTCTTTTCTATCAGTTTGTTTTCTAGCCCACTAACTCATTCTTCTATCTTGTTTACCCTAGCTGTTAGAGTATCTAGATTAGATTGGACCTCACTGATAGCATTTTTAAGTTCTGCCAGATCAGCTCGCATTTCTGCCCTTAGAGAATCCATTTTGGCATTAGTAGTTTTCTCCATCCTAGCTATTGTCTGCATAGCTGTTATCCTGAAGTCTGTTTCTGACAATTTGCTTATATCCATATCCATTAGTTCTATGGCAGAGGTTACAGTCTCTGAGTTTTTCCTATGTTGGGGGCTCCTCCTCTTAGTTATTCTTTTGAGTGGTGGTTGAGGGAATGTACAGAGTCCAAATTATTGACCACAACCCAAACAAGATGCACCTGTTTTACAGGGACCTTGGGGCTGTTGGCCTCTTGTTCTTCCAGCCCATCTTCTGGGGGAGCAGCCTGCTGTGCTGTTACTCAGGCAACCCTGTTTGGGCAGCATTGCCCTGCCGCCCGTGTGTGTGTTTGGGGGGGGTAGGCTCAGTGAAAACCAGTTTTGGGGGGCTTTTGTTCTCTGTCAACTTTCTCTGGTGACTTTCTGTGTCTCCCCTGAGAGAACAGAAGTGACCATATCCATACCTCTGTCTCTGAACTGAGAGGTTGCAGTTTGCCCCTCAGTGAGCTCTCCAGTCCACACTGTCCTTGGTTCCATCTGTGCTGTCAAGAACCGCATCTACCATATGGTAGATGCACAGCAGCACTCCTAGCCCTCGCTTCCAGGTCCAGGCATGTCTCTGCCCTTTGTGCTTCTAAAACTACCAGCTGCCCACAGTTTGCACATGTACCCCCACGGCTCCAGTATCAGTCTGGAGGGCTGCCCTAAAGTCCTTTCCCTACCACTACCAATACCAATACTGGTCTGTGATTCTGTTCCCCAGGTCGCTAGCACAGGAGGCTTTTGCACTTCACAGCGGCCCAGGATCCCGGAGACTCCCTCCCCCTTCTGTTTATCTTCCCTCTTCAATTTATCTTCTGATATCTGCCTGCAGGATCACAGCTCCCTGCTTCATACTTCAAGACCAACTGCTGGAGATACTCTGTTTGTAGAGATCCAGATACATCTTCTTACATCGCAGGCTGATTTCATGGGTGTCAGAATGTTCTGGTGGATATCCAGCTCTATTAAGGGGACTGGTTGATATAGGGTCCTCTATTCCTGCACCATCTTTGTCCCTCTACTCTAATATACTTCTTTAATGACACTGGCCTACCATATTCTTATAATATCCAGTGAAATAGCAGAGAATGAGCTTTATTGGCCAGACTCTTCTTGATGTAGAAGGAGAGCCTAACCTATGTAAATTTACATGGTAGTGAGTGAGATGTGGGTTCTGGCAGCTGACTGTGTAGAATCAGATTCTAGCTTTACCATTACTAATGGTATAAGCTTGGGTGTCTATGGCTCAGTCTTCTCATCTGTAGGTACGAATGATAATTAAAGTACTCACTCTCACAAATTTGTTGTGAGGATTTGAGATAATAAGTGGGGAGCAGTTAGTGTCATGCTTACCATATGGTAGATGCTCAGTAGATAGTATCTTAAATTACCATTATTATACATCTGATAAGGAACTTGTATCCAGAATAAATAAAAAAATCTTGAAACTCAGAATAAAATTCATAATCCAATTACCCAGTTGAAAGGGCAAAGGATTTGAATAGACATTTCTCCAAAGAAGATATAGAGGTGGCCAATATGCACGTAACAAGACGCTCAATATCATTTGTCATTGGAAAATGCTGGTCAGCACCACAGTGAGATACTGCTTCACTCTTGCTAGGATGGCTAAAATTAAAAACAAAAAACAAAAAACCCAAAACTAATAAATGCTTGAGAGAATGTGAAGACATTGGAACCCTTGTATATTGCTTGTGGGAATATAAAATGCTTCTTTGGAAAACACTTTGGCAGTTCCTGGAAAGTTAAACATAGAGTTACTTTAGGAGTCAGCAATTCCACTTCTAGGCATATACCCAAGAAAAATAAAAGCATACATTCACACACAAACTTGCACATGTAATGTCATACAGCATTATTCGTAATAGCCCAGCAGTCCATCAAGATCAATGGATAAAGGAAATGTGGTCTCTCCATACAATGGAATATGATTCAGTCATAAAAAGGAATGTGGTACTGATGAATGCTACAACATACATGAACCTTGAAAACATTCTAAATGAAAGAAGCCAGTCACAAAATAGGCCACATATTGTGTGGGTCTATTTATATGAAATACCCAAAATAAGCAGAACTGTAGGACAGGAAATAGATGAGCAGTTGCTTAGGATTGGCTGGGGCTGGTGTTTGGAAGGGAGTGGCTGCTAAGAGGTTTTATTTTAGGTGGATCAAGATGTTCGAAAGTTAAATTGTGGTAATAGTTGTATAAAGTCTTGCATTTAGCAAACACATTGAATTACAAACTGTGAATGGGTGACTTGCATGGTGTATGAATTATAGATCAGTAAAGCCTTTAAAAATTATGACTATTACTACTAAGCAGGATGGCTGGCACTTGGTTGTAGGACTTCCCAATTTACAGAATTGTCTAGGATCTTTTGGACCCCTTCCATCGCTGTTAACTGTGCTGTGGAACTAATACTTTCCAGTGAGGTCTGAAATATGTGTTGGAATGGCTGGAAAATTGTTCCCCCTCACTAGGATTTTGGTAGAGCTTCGTGCTGAGGCTTCTGTCTGATTATAGTCTAGGAATCTGGTTGCTAAAACGATGAGGAAAGATGTGGATGAGGCTAATTTCACAGCCCATGGAGATGACCAGGTGTCCCAGTCCTTGGCCAGAGAATTTGTTTTCATGTACCCATTGGCCTTGGAGGGATTTGTCTTGTAGAGTCCACAGCTGGGAAGTGATTCTATCCTTCAGTTTGATTATAAAGTCAGCTCCCCTTTATGTTTTTGGAAGTGAACTCATCTTATATATTTTATCAAACAATGTAAAATTAAAATTACTTCTTTTCAACCAGCTAGCTGAATAGCTGGGCAAAGTATGGTTTTAGATTTCACAGTCAGGACTAGATTTTTTTCTTTTTCTTTATGATTCTCTCCCCTCTCTTCTCTCCCTTATCCCCTCCCTTTCTCCCTATTTCTGTCCCCACTCAAGTGCATTCTTTTATACTGAACTATTTGAGGGACTGTTGTAGACATCATGACCTTTTACCCCTAAATACATCATCCTAAGAACAAGGAGATTCTTCTACATAAGCACAGTGTGACTATGACCACCAGAGTGCGTAACATTCATAAAACATTATTACTAGTATACAGACCATATTCAGATTTTCTGAGTTAGGTTGGGAACATTTCCTTTTTGTTTTGAAGGCTTTTCTAGAATCTCCAAGTCTTATTTAGATGGGCTGACTTTGTGCTTATACAATGACATTATCATTTCTTATTCGCCTGCCCTTTCTCTGCTAGGCTGCGGGTTTACAGATGTGTTCATAGTTGAGATTCATCACAGATTTCACGGCCACCCACTCCTCTGCTCTCAGTGCCACGTGCTATGCCACCCATAGCAGATGCTTAATAAATGCACGAGGGATTGGATTGAATTGAATACTGCCAATCAGGGTTCATGTTCTAGAGATACACATTGATATTTCGGAGTGTCTGCTTTTTAAGAAAGATTTTATTTGTTGATTTTAGATAGAGAGTGAGTGGGGAAGGAGCAGAGGGGGAGGTAGAGGAAGGAGGGGAAAGACTCTCAAGCAGGCTGAACGCGGAGTCTGACACAGGTCTCAGTCTCATGACCCTGAGATCGTGACCTGAGCCTAAACCAAGAATTGGACGCCTAACCGACTGAGCCACCCTGGAGCCCCTGAGTGTCCACTTTTAAAACTCACTGTGAGTTGCCATTGACCACCTTTGGTTTTTTGCCATTAGTCTTTTATACGTTGCATCTTTTTTACTATACCCATATTATCTTTGGTGTAATTTTTGGCAGTTCATGATGTATTGAAGGTAGAAAGGGATTAAGGGTGATGACACAAGAAGAGAATGAGAAGCTAGTTCAACTCAGAGGAAGTTGGTACTTTTGAGCTGTGTTGGTGACAAAACCAAAAAGTCACCAGTACTTTTGAACAGCTCAGGTTGCAGTTCCCCACCCCTCTTTCTTTCTTCCTTCCTCTCTTCTTCCCTCCCTTCTTCCTTCCTTCCTTCCTTCCTTTCAATATTTTGATACAAGAATGGTTTTGGGATCAGATCAGACCAGAAGCAAAAGATCCCAAAGGCCTTAAACTTCAGTCCTGGTTGGCAAGGAGAGTTGCCATGGGTAATCAGGGTGGTTGTCAGTTTATGTGTTTTGCCTTGTTAGGAAGCCTGCAGGACTGTGACATTTTAAAGGCCTGTCAAGTTTACTAGATCCAAGAGCCATAGTTTTGTCATTTAAATTATGCCTTAAGGACAAAGGTGATGAAGGAGTTCAAGACACAAGATAAAGACAAACTCTCAACTCACATTCGGGAGCACATAAATATCTTGTGTAACTCACTGTGACAGAATACTCAAGAATAAAGTTAAGGAAAAGAATGGTTATGAGTTCAGAATCTCTGAGGTGTCAGAATCCAGGTCAGTAGAAACTAAAATTCAGTGTTTTTGAGATGTTGGCTATAGGGGTGCCTGGGTGGCTCAGTCATTAAGCGTCTGCATTCAGCTCAGGTCGTGATCCCAGGGTCCTGGGATTGAGCCCTGCAATGGGCTTCCCACTCAGCGGGAGGAATGCTTCCTCCTCTCCCACTCCCCCTGCTTGTGTTCCCTCTCTTGCTGTCTCTCTCTCTGTCAAATTAAATCTTAAAAAAAAAAAAAGATAGATCTTGGATATAAGCCCTTTGTAGTATCATTTGCAAATATCTTCTCCCATTCTGTGGGTTGCCTCTTTGTTTTGTTGACTGTTTCCTTTGTTGTGCAGAAGCTTTTGAGCTTGATGAAGGCCCACAAGTTCATTTTCGCTTTTGTTTACTTTGCCTTTGGGGACATGTCTTGAAAGAAGTTGCTGTGGTCAATGTCCAAGAGGTTACCGCCTATGTTCTCCTCTAGGATTTTGATGGATTTCTGCCTCACGTTGAGGTCTTTTATCCATTTTGAGTTTACCTTTGTGTATGGTGTAAGAGAATGGTCGAGTTTCATTCTTCTATACATAGCTGTCCAATTTTCCCAGCACCATTTATTGAAGAGACTCTCTTTTTTCCACTGTATATTTTTTCCTGCTTTGTTGAAGGTTATTTGACCAAAGAGTTGAGGGTCCATATCTGGGCCCTCTATTCTGTTCTACTGGTCTGTGTGTCTGTTTCTGTGCCAGTACCATGCTGTCTTGGTGATCACTGCTTTGTAGTAAAGCTTGAAATCAGGCAGCGTGATGCCCCCAGGTTTGTTTTTCAGTTTTGGTATTGGAAGGGAGGGGGGTGGGGTGGGGTGAGCCTGGTGGTGGGTATTAAGGAGGGCACGTATTGCATGGAGCACTGGGTGTGGTGCATAAACGATGAATTCTGGAACTCTGAAAAAAATTAAATTAAATTAAAAAAATAAAAAACAAAATAAAACAAAAAACAAAACAAAACAAAAGAAAAATATTGGCTACAGCTTGAACTAGAGCAGGCCTATTTACTTACTTCAGTGACCCTGCCTTACACAATTTATTCATCTTCATCAAGTGGTGATGTTGTGATTGAGATTGTTTCCTATTTATAAACAGAGAACTTGTAGTATTGGATTTGCTAAGTAGATCCTCAAAAATGAGAACTGAGAAGACGTTTCAGTGTACTGTGGAGAAGCCACACTTTTATCAGCATTTCCTTAGCTATTACAAATCTTGTAGCAAGAAACATAATCAATGTAGGGAATGTAGGGTAAATAAACATTGCTGATCTCTAGGCATCTGAAACAGAGGAGTCTCCATTGACTTGTGTTCAGTGTGGGTCATGTAGGTAAACCCTGATCATAGGACTGAGCAAGTGTGATGTTTCTCTTTTTCATCCCAGGGACTTCCACAGAGATGTCTGAAAACACAGGGCAAAAGAGTCTTTTGGCCTCAAGAAGGTTATTTGAGCAGCCATAAGTCTATCGACAGAGGAAATTTACTAGACACAGGTGAAATGATGACACGGGCATTCCTGTGTTTTCATCTCCTTCTGTTTAGAGCTTTCTGCTTGTTCTGCAAGCTGGGTGCCCAGAAGCTCCACCGTGGCCGCTTACCTAGATCTGGTCTTGGGCAGTTCTCTTAGTACTTGGGAAATTACTTACTTTGTTGCCACATTTAACACTTGTCTATTTTTCCAGTCTAAGAGCCTGGCTTTGTGACTGGTTAAATAACACAGTGAATGAATTTGCTCTTTGGTGTGAGTGACTAATTTGGTATGACATACTATCTTTCAAGATCATTTTAAATACTTTTTTTTTAGCCCAGTGATGGGTACTAAGGAGGGCACATATTGCATGGAGCACTGGGTGTTATATGCAAACAACAAATCATGGAACACTGCAGCAAAAACTAATGATGTGCTATATGGTGACTAACACAACATAATTTAAAAAAAAAGAAAAGAAAAGATTTATTTTGCCTATTTATTTTTTGAGAGAGTCAGAGAGCACAAGCAGGAGGGGAAGAGGGAGAGAGAGAATCCCAAACCGACTCTGAGCTAAGTGCAGCATCAGCCTCATAGCCCTGAGATCATGACCTGAGCCAAAACCAAGAGTTGGGTGCTCAGCCGACTGTGCCAGCCACATGCCCCCAAGATCATCTTCACCCTTTAATTTTTACCCTAGAATTTTATTTTTTTATCCTAGAATGAAAAAAAGTTATTTATTTATTTGAGAGAGAGAGAGAGAGTGAGCGAGCAAGGAGTGAGCATGAGCAGGGGCGGAGCAGAGGGAGAGGGAGGGGAAAGGATCCCAGATAGACTCTACCCCAAGTGCAGAGCCAGACATGGGGCTCGATCCCATGATCTGGAGATCATTACCCAAGCTGAAAGCAAAAGTTAGCTGCTCAGTTGACTGAGCCACCCAGGAGCACCTTTATTTTATTTTATTTTTAAAATTTTTATTTATTTTTTTAAAAAAGATTTTATTTATTTATTTGACAGAGACAGGCAAGAGAGGAAACATAAGCAGAAGGAGTGGGAGAGGGAGAAATGGGTTTTCCGCTGATCAAGAAGCCCGATGCGGGGCTCGATCCCAGGACCCTGGGATCATGACCTGAGCCGAAGGCAGACGCTTAATGATTCAGCCCCCCAAGTGCCCCCCAGGTGCACCTTTAAATGGAATTTTAAAAACATACAAAAGTAGACACACTGTTATAAGGGACTTCAATAATTATCAATACCTGGCTAATCTTACTAGCTTTTAAAAGTAGTTATATACTTTGTTTGCATTTAGATTTAATTAAGTTTCAAATATTTCAATTGGCTGTTATGTATCTTAAATCTCTTTTAATGTCTTGGTTTTCCTTCCTCTCTCAGTGTCTTCACCTGCATCCCTCACCCTCCCCACCCCCCGCCCCGCTCCTTTGTTCAAGAAGGTGGTTATTCTGTTATTCATCTGGATTTGTTGATGGAACCCTTGTAGTATCATTTAACATGCTTTTCTGTCCTCTGAATTTGCAGTAAAGTGGTAGATTTGGAGGCTCTATCAGATTTATATTTGACTTTTGTGGGGGCATGACCACCTCATAGGTGGTTTTGCCTGTTTTTTTTTTTAAAACCTTTGATAAAGGTTTTAGCTGTACTGAACATGTTTTGATATATTGCCTTCACTGAAATTATTTTCAAGGCATTTTTCCAATTTTCCTTTCCTCTAATCTTGTTTATTTGAGTTTTCCTAGTTCATATCTATTTTTCATAGCTTCTGTCATTTTCTACAAAATTTTAGATTGTGTCAAAATATCAGGTTACAGTTTTTAATCAGTTCTGTGGGCATGACTTCCTGGATTGCCTTCTTTGTTGGCGTGCTATTCTGTTCGTTCCTCCATTTGTCACACAATAACTCTGTAGAAAGTCAATTGTGAATGGGTTTTCCTTTGCTTTTAGAAGGGACGGGTAGACCAGGTAGCTCTTCTGACCTCACAGACTTACAGATGCTTTTTCTCGGGCTTTTTCAAAGTGATAGAGAATATGACCTTGCTCTGGCTGGGATCTTCCTCCCCTGTGCCCTTCCTCTACTTCTTTCTGATCTCATTATCAAAGGTATTTGTATTGTTTTGGTCTTGCTCAGTTTAGATTTTCTTCTCAGCATTTCATCCTCCTTGGCGGCTTTCATTTTGGGAGGGAGACTTGGCTCGTTAGTTTTGAAGTGTAGAGGGCCAAGACTCCTCCCGCTGCATCGTATCTGACTGGATTAAGATCCTCTTGGTGAAGACACTTGCTCACAAATTAAATCAAGCAGGATCTTTCCCAGTTTTTGTGGTTGTTACCATGCTGGCCTGTTGTAAATACTTGCCGATTTGGGGCTTCCCTGTACTAAGGGACATCGGAAGCCCGGTTGGCCTCCCTTCTGCATCCTCCTACCCAGATGTTTAAAACCCGTGGGTTCTGCAGCTGTTGGAGTTTGCAGCCCTTCCTTACTGGTGCCCCGCCTTCACCACTGTGGGCTTCTCACACCCACCTGGAAGTCCACCTAAAATGCAAAATGCTTGCTTTTTCTCCCATGCATTCGTATGGTATAAGCACCACACTCTATAGCACAGTTTCCTGGGCCTCCTTAATTTGTCTGTTTCCTCTGCCTCTTCCCTTGCCATTTTCGGTCACACACCACTACTGTCCCAGATAGAGTTCTTACTCACTTCAGGTCGTTTCCTGCTTCTGGGGCTTTGCTCCTTTCATTTCTTTGGACTAGAATATCTTTCTTATTTCTTTGCCTCACGTATCCCTTCTGATCAGTTAATGGTTTCCCTCCTCCCAGATGAAACTTTCCAGAGCCACTCCTCTGCTTGGCCCGAGTTAGTTACTTCTCCTTTATGCTCCCGTAATGCCCCATGCACACATCTGTCATTGTACTCATCCCAGCACAATTAGCTGTTTGAGGCTTTTCATCTCCCCATCACCTAGCTTAGCTCATGACTTGCCTAAATTGGAGTTTGTCCTACATTCAGTTTCCTGGTGCTTTGCTAAGAATGATTCCATGTAAGTTGGTGTAGAATAGATGAATAAATAAACAAATAAATGAATTATTAGTTGGATAGTTTAGGTGAAGTGTGACAAGCACACATAAAAAGGATGGGTTTCGTGGATGGAGCTAGGAAGTCTGATGCTAAGGGAAGTAAGTCAGTTAGAGGAAAACAAAACCCATATAACTTCGCTCACATATAGAATTTAGGAGACAAAACTATCATAGGGGAAGAAAAGAGAGAGGAAAACCAAGAAACAGACTCTTAACTCTAGAGAACACATTGCTGGTTACCAGAGGGGAGTTGGGGGGAGGGGTGAAACAGGTGAAGGGGTTGAAGGCGGGCACTCGTTCTGATGGGCACCAGGTGATGTGATTGGACATATGGACGTGTCCAATCACTATACGGTACACCTGAACTGATACTACAGCGTTTGTTAACTAGCTCAAAGCTAAGTAAAAACTTGAAAAAAAGGGTGGGTTTCCAACATATCTGCAATCATGGTGGGTAGGAGGGTATCCTCTGAAATACTGCTTCTCTGTCAGAGATTATGGCAAAGTTCAAACTTTAATTCTTGCCAGATTAACAGTCTGGCAAGAGCAAGACCACCTGGCTCCATTCCAGATTTATAGGCCGGCATGTGCAGTGCTGTCACGTTGTCTGTCATTGACCAGCAGCAAGGTACACGTAATACCTAGAATCGATCAATTCAAGGCACTCGGAAAACAATGCCCACAGGTAAGCCTCTGGGGGCCTGTGTGTGTGTGTGTGTGTGTGTGTGATCACAGATGGCTGAAGCCAGATAAACAGTGGCTTAAAACTGGCAAAACTGAGCCACACTCAAACATGCACCAGTTGTTTGTAGGAATTAATTAATAGTTGTGGAAGTAACACTTGCAGTACATGATAAAGACAAGGAAGGGAGAGGAAAGAACACGCCCTCTTCTTTTTTTTTAAAAGATTTTATTTATTTATTTGACAGAGAGAGATCACAAGTAGGCAGAGAGGCAGGCAGAGAGAGAGGAGGAAGCAGGCTCCCCACTGAGCAGAGAGCCCAATGTGGGGCTCGATCCCAGGACCCTGAGATCATGACCTGAGCCGAAGGCAGCGGCTTAACCCACTGAGCCACCCAGGTGCCCCAAGCCCTCTTCTTTATCAACTTTTTTTTCCCCAAAGAAATAAAGTTCGCCAGCATCTGCTCTGGATGGTTGGCACATGGCCTAGTGACCGAACTACCAAAGATGGAACTTCTCTAAAGATTAGGCTTCAAGTGAAAATGAACCTGTTGGAGGTTAAGGTCTTTTCTTCATTACATCATGCCTGGAAAGGTAGTATCAGACAGGATGAGGAGCATGTGAATGAAGGTGCATGGCTTTGTTAGAGTCAAATAGACAAATTAATGAATACTGAATAGCTAGAATAATACTAGACTTTTTTTTCTTCATGTTTCTGCCTGTGGCTGGATCTACTTAGGCAATGATAGTAG
The DNA here is from genome assembly GCF_020171115.1 of Neogale vison. Classification (NCBI taxonomy): domain Eukaryota; kingdom Metazoa; phylum Chordata; class Mammalia; order Carnivora; family Mustelidae; genus Neogale; species Neogale vison. The sequence goes on along the minus strand of NC_058105.1, from coordinate 111,199,415 downwards.
ACAAAGCCAAAACTATGGATCCAAATAATAACACGGCAGTTTCTACGTCCTTTCAGTGTATGATCTGAAATTTGATTTATTCTCTCCACTACCATTAAGGCACTTGAATTTTACCCCAAAAGGTAAAATTTCGTACAAGAATTTCTCTTCTACAAATGGATTGGAATTCTAGTTTCTAGCTGCAGGAATGGAGATTAAATTATTTAGTTCTGATTCCAACTCAATTTTATCAGCAACTTCAGTGAGATTCAAAGTTATCCTGTTTCCTAGCTATTCAAGTTCTTGGTGGTGATAAAGAGCTCAGGCTTAATTTTAGCTGTGGTGGTTTTGAAATTGCTTCAGCCCAGTGGTTGTCTGCATATTTGGCAAGGTCCTGTGTGCTATTTGCAACAGTAATAGAAACATCACATAAAAGTCATCTTGTCTATGGACATAAACGTCCCAGAGCTAAGCGGAGCTTAATCTTAATGCTCTGCTAAGGCTGTATGGTGTTGTTAGGCTCTGGTGTGTATTTTTCCAGGGACCCACGCCTTTTAATGTGTGTTGAAGAGGTCACTACAACTTCCCATTTAAACCCACCTGTTTGTACTATCTTTCCATTTAGGTGCCTGTTTTTGCAACATAGGAACCTCATCTTTTTGCTTAGTTGTACGAGAGAAACATTACATACACATTAAGTACCCAAGAAATATTAGATACACCAAAAATCATCCAGGCCATTTGGGATCTTTAAAGCAGCATCTTCACTCGCCTTCCAGGGATAAAATAAAAATGCTGTGTTGGTAAAATTGCATGGACCTGGTGCGTTGTGTCTGATGGCCAGAGCAGTAGCAAATCTGCTGACAGGCTTGGACAGAAAAAAAACCCTCCATGTTGAAATGTCTGTGTAATGCTGCTTCAGGGAAATGCTATTTTTAAAGAAATGAAACACATTATTTAGGGTTTGTGGATGCAATCCAGGCCTTTGAAGATGGGAAGAAGATCTTAATTAGAAAGAAATGGAAGATTGAATGCTTTTATGGAGAACCCAACTTTAAGAGGTATGTTGACAATAGATGCAGATGATATATATTGTGTACTGGCTGCAGCCCTTCTTTGGCAAAACCAAAGCCTTGAAAGTTACTGGAGTGCATCCGTCTACAAGTTTGTTCGGCATCTAATGAGCAGGCATTAATCACATAAAACTTGGAGGCAGTTCATAAAAGAGCAATAAAGATGATTTAAGGCTTGGAAAATAAAACCTACAAGGAAAGGTTAAAACAATTCACATTATTAGCTTGGCAAAAAGGAGATGAGGAGTGAGGATTTCCTGTCAGTGCAAGGTTATTCTTGGTGGGATGGCATGGTTAATGAGAAACTCTTCCCCAGGAATTCTAAAATTTCTTCTTTTGTTGTTGTTGTTTTTAAGATTTTATTTATTTATTTGGCAGAGAGAGAGAGAGAGAGAGAATGCACACATGCAGGTGCACAAGTAGGGGGAAGGCCACAGGGAGGGAGAGAAGCAGGCTCCCCACGGAGCAGGGAGCCCGATGAGGGACTCGATCTGAGCACCCTGGGATCATGACCTTAGCTGTAGGCAGACACTTAACCCACTGAGCCACCCAGGCGCCCCTCTTTCGTTGGTCTTATTAGGAAAATAGATTGAGGGGCGCCTGAGTGGCTCAGTGGGTTAAGCCTCTGCCTTCGGCTCAGGTCATGATCTCAGAGTCCTGGGATCGAGCCCCGCATCGGGCTCTCTGCTCAGCAGGGAGCCTGCTTCCCCCTCCCCCTTTGCCTGCCTCTCTGCCTACTTGTGATCTCTCTCTCTCTCTGTCAAATAAATAAAAAAATAAAATCTTAAAAAAAAGATATACATTGATAGGAGGAATTAGGAAACAGAATATATCCGAAAACCTTATCACCCAGAGGGGCTTCATAAAACTGAAACAGAGAGGATGAACCAAATGTCTAAAGCTGGGGTTTTCTTAGATGAAAGCTATAACATCCTGTTTTCTGTCGCAGCTGTCATGATTGCATCGAAGTAATGGCTTGTATACTTGTTTAGCTAATGGCTGTCTTCCTGGCTGGGCTGTAAGGTGTGCAGCAGTGAAAGTGATGGTTGGTTGTCTTTGCACCACTGCGTTCTCGGAGCCCGACACCAAAACTGGCATGTAATGGGTGCTTAATGCACATTTTGCACACACATGGGGACTATATATGCATATACTATTTTGAACAAAAATGGAATCTCCCTATTCAGGCTGTTCCATAACGCCCTTACTTTTAACAAAATACTGTAACAATCTTTCCATCTGTATAGAATCTTTCCATGCTGTATCTTTCCAAACAGTCTTTCCATACTGTAACCTCTATGCTGTCGCTTGAGTGGCAGCAAGCTGTCCTGCTGTATTCATGTGGCCTTAGGTACTTACTGTTCCTCTATCAGGGGATATTCAGGTTGTTTCCAGTTTTTCCCATTTCCAACAGCATAGCAGTAATCACCAATGTAACTAAATCCTTCTTCATACGAATTTTAAAAAGGAGACTATCAGAAGACGTGGCAAGATGTTGTTCATCGAAGGTCTTAAAAACATGGCAAATAGTGATTTAGCCAGTTTCACTACAGTGCTGTCTGGAAGCAGGGAAATGGATTTAATGATCTCAGGATCCTATTGTGCTTGACACCTTTTATGTGTCTTTATGACTGTCTTAGTCTGTTGGGGCTGCTCTAAAAAAATACCATCCCCTGGTGGCTTAAATAACGTTCATCTCTCACAGTTCTGGAAGCTGGGAAGTCCAAGATCGAGGCACTGGCAGACCCAGTATCTGGTGAGGGCCTGCTTCCTTGTTCGTAGGCAGCCTTCTTGCTGTGACCTCGCACGGAAGAAAGCATGAGAGAGCTCTCTGGGGACTCTTTTATAAGGGCGTAATCTCATTCATGAGGGTCACCCACCCCATGACCTAATCACCTTCCCAAGGCCCCACTTCCTAAGACTATCACACGGCAGGGGGGAGTAAGTTTTAGCATATGAGTTTTGGGGGACCACATTCAGTCCATTGCACTGACTATCTCAGCAATTCACGTACTCACTTTACTCACTGGAGTGGTGAATTTGTAAGAGCAATGGAGGAGGGAAATCAATTCTTTTGTGATTAGAGAGAAATTCAATTATTTTAAACAGAAATCACAGTACCAATCTGCTTTTATCATTTAAGATTTATCAGCCTCAGAGTAGCTGGCAAATTGAATTGTGATACATTGGAAAGTATTAACTATTTTCTGAGACTTAGCTGAGTATAGTCTGGTTTTCAAAGATTATTTATTTACTTTTTAGAGTGAGAGAGAGGGCGCAAGAGAGTGAGAGTGAGTATACAAGCAGGGGGAGGGGGAGGGGGAGAGGGACAAGCAGACTCTGCTCTTAGCACAGAGCCTGACATGGTGTTTGATCCTGTGACCCTGAGATCATGACCTGAGCCAAAATCAAGAGGCGGGCGCTTAACTGAGCCATCCAGGAGGCCCTAGTCTTTTATTTTTAATACTGAAAAACTGAAGTTCAAATTTTTCTCAAAGATGACAGTAGGGATTTTTAGAGGTGCTTCTCCTCATTAGGTGCTGACTTACTTAATTTTAAGGAAATGAGTCATTTCTAAGGACTGATTCATAGTGCAAATGGATGTGTATAGAATTCTGTCTCTCCAGTGACTCTCACGATCAAATTGGAGATGTGTTCTGAAAAAATGTTTAAAATGAAACAAGATGGGACCAGGCAGGGAGAAAAACCGTAAAAGACTCTTAATCTCATGACACAAACTGAGGGTTGCTGGGGGTGGGGGTGTAGAGATAGGGTGGCTGGCTGGGTTATGGACATTGGGGAGGGTATGTACTATGGTGAGTGCTGTGAATTGTGTAAGCCTGATGATTCACGGACCTGTACCTCTGAAGCAAATAATATGTTATTATATGTTAATAAAAAATAAAATTGTGTTCAAATGTGACCCTTACAATCTGTATGCCAGATGCTGTTTTCTTCAACACCTGTACTCTTTATATACGTGAGGTTTCCCAGTTTTTTTCTCCATTGTGATCATGGCTAACTTTGCTGTGATTTGTCAGGCTTTACCCATGAAAGAGAGATTGAGACTGAGCCCTTCCTAATTGAGGATGTGCTTCTACTCTCATTTTTCAAGTTTTCAATTTTTTTCCCATTGAACTCCAGGTTCCCAGCTCCCTTCTTGGCTCTCTAGGGTGTCTTTCTAGGACTGTTTTTCTCAACCCAGACGTAAAGACATTTCATGTGTTCCTAGATTTGATGTGACCCCCTTCGGGACCAGGAGTGGGAGTGGCACAGAAGACACTTCCCCTTTCTTCCTGTATTGGCAGTCAAGTGGTAGCATCCTGAAAGTCAGAGCTAGACAGATTGAGTTGAGTAAGACAGAGTTAATTTAAATAGCTATGAAGGGCCAGGGCAAGGCCAGGGCGGAGACCATCATTCACCTCAGGGCATTTGCACTTGCTGTTTGCCCTGCCTGGATCACCCTTTCTTCATTCATTCCCATAGCTGTCATGAGCACCGAAGGGCTTGACGTTTTACCTTGCTTGCAGGCTATCAAGTTAGCCCCAGTTCCATGGGCGCCGGCAGAGGACCTGATGCTTCTGGGTTAGAGACAAAGGACTTTGTTACTCACAGCAGCATCTGAGGCCCAAGTATCAACGTTTTGTTGTGCTGCTCACTGGAGTGCCGTTTCTCACAAAGAGATATGAAGAGGGCTGGATGACACCAGCCTCTGCAGTGAGTTGTTTATAGGAGGGGAACCGAGAGTTTAGGAAACTGGCATGAGTGAAAATGAGCAGTAAGCGCGGCTGTCTTTCCCTCCACAGGAGGCTTTATCTTTATTTTACTGGAGAGTAAGTGCTTCTGTGATTAACTTTGGAGAGAGAAATTATCTCTGCCTTCCATGGAGGTGTGCTATATGAACATCCTTGAAAAGCTATCCAGAACAAAGGCAATCAGTCAGTGCCTTTGTTCCCAAATTCTGCAAAAATGCATGGGACCCAGGGAGAAGTGTCTCCCCAGTATGACTTGCTTTTCATTTCCTTTGGGTCTCTGTTCAAATGTCACCTTGTCAGTGGCGCTCACCCTCAGCATCTTATATCAACTAGCCACTTATGATCACTTATATCAAATAACTCCTTATCATCATTGGAATCCTAAACTGTGTGTACTTAGCTTTATGCTGTTGTTGTCTGAAAGCTGCAAACTCTGTGATGGCAGAGACTTGGTGTTATTCACTGCTGTATCATCAGAACCTAGCACGGTGCCTGGTATATAGTAACATTCCGTAAATATTCACTGAATGAATGAATGAATCAATACATCACCACCACTCAAGGTTACAGAAAAGGTCTATTTTCTTTTTCTTTTTGAAGATTTATTTATTTATTTGAGAGAGAGAGAGACAGCGAGAGCACAAGCTGGGGAGGGGCAGAGGGAGAGAATATCCAAGCAGACTCCCACTGAGCAGGGAGCTCAGTGCAGGGCTCGATCTCATGACCCATGAGATCAGGACCTGAGCTGAAACTGAGAGTCAGATCCTTAACTGACTGAGCCACCCAGGTGCCCCCAAATGGTCTATTTTCACATTCCAGATATAAGATTTTATTATATTAAACTGGCTCTATTTCACTGTATAATCTGCCTGTGTCACCTCCAGCTGGGAATGCTGTTCAGAGTATCCAATTCTAACCAGACTGCTGCCTTTCTGGCCTCTCCCTGGGACTGGTCTGTGCCGCTCTACATATTCCCTCCTGCACTTTCGTCAGCTGCAAATCTTGCCTCTTTACCTTGTGATTTTTTTTAAACATGTTTATTTATTTATTTGAGAGAGGGAGAGAGAGTGCGAGCGTGCGTGTGTTGGAGTCAGAGTTGGGGGAGGGCCGGAGGGGAGGGAGAGGGACAGGGACAAGTAAGCTCTGCGCTGAGTGCAGAGCCCAGTGTGGGGCTCAGAATCCCAAGTTCATGGCCTGAGCCAAAACCAAGAGTTGGACTCTCAGCTAACTGAGCCATCCGGTGCCCCTGCCTTGTGATTTTTAAATCTGGCACGGCTTCATGTCCCAGGACAGACTGTGGCAATCCTTTTAGAAAAATCAGCCCGTTCGCCAGTTCTGGTCGACTGGTTCTCTGAATGAAAGCTCTGATGTGTAGTGTTTGCTGATTTTCATGGTGTAAATACTCTCACCTTGGCTGAGCGCAAGATACCACAGGTGTGACAGCTGGCTTGTAAACTGCCTGGATGTTTACCAATTAGCTTTCCTGAGCTGGTAGGAGCACGCCACTATAATAAGGAAGTAACAACATATATATAATATCTGGGGTATTTTTTTTACGTGGCAAAGTCATATAAAAGTTTAATGAAAAATATGCTCATAGCTCAAGAGAAGTCCTTACCCTGAACTGGTGATGTTTCTTGTTGTTTCTTCCTTGTGCCCACATTCTCTACTGACAGTGTTTCTCACACTCCAGCCCACATCAGAATTACCTGGAGAGCTTGTTAACAACGCAGATGGCTGGGCCCCACCCCCAGTTTCTGGGCGCGTGGGGATTGAGCATCCGCAGGTCTGACGGTTTTCCAGATGCTGATCTGTGGGTCCTGGGACCGTCCTTGAAGAGCCACTGCACTGGGGGCCTCACAGCCAAGAGATTTTGCTCAAAATCTGTTCCCCAGTGCTAAGTGGAAGAGCTGTGTTTTTGTAAGTCTACAGTGTACGTGGACCAGAGAGCGGAAAAGCCACAGACTCGAAGGACAAAGTTCGAGAGGTGCTTACAGAATAACTAACAGATGGTGGTGCCCGGTAACCAAAGCTCGCTGCTACAGGTCTTCCCGATGGTGAAACATGAGTTTCCAGGTGTGTGCGGAGAAATAAGCCCTCCTTTTATAACTGCTCTAGCTAATTTTGCAGCGGTGGGTTGCTTCAGGGTGAGTTTGGGCTGGAAATGGTTGGGATGAGGGCCTGAATCTTGAGGCTTGCTGAGTAAACTCTCCGTTAGATGAAACTGAGCCCCAGATCACTTGTTTTAGGGCCTGCATCTCAAACAACCTTGAAAAAAATTATTTCCCCATTACCATGTGGTACTCGTGCAAGTAAGAGGGCTTGGGCAAAGAGGGAACACTTAGCCTTGATTAGATGGGACATATTAGCTTCCTGAAATCTTCTCACCTGGTTAAGCAGCTCTCAATCACAGATCCTGACAGGATAGACACTCAGTGTAGGAAGGATTCACAGGGCTCCACGACAGCGAAGGGGTGTCACACTTAGCCTGGGTGTCCGGGGCCATGCACAGTCATCGGCAGCCCTCCCGCCTTCCAGTTGTGAAGGCCTTGTATGGTGCCTCTCCCTTTGGGATTCTGCAGAAGGATGATGCCGTCAGATGTCCTCTTCAGGGCTCACGTCCTCACAACGATCCGAGCTCAGGGCTGGCTAATTCGCGGACAGCCCAGCCGAACAAGACAGGAGTAGGATTCACCGCAGGGGTGGCTTGTGGAACACGGTGGCTGTGAGGGCCTGATTTCCCTGGGTTTCTCTTTTCTGTCATTTGCCAGGGACCAGACCTCTTCTTGGCACTCAGGCCAGATCCGTTTGGACAGGCTTTGTTTGAAGAAGGCAGTGAGGAGAGAGAGTTCATTATCAGACACCTTCTGGGCACGTAGCTTCTGTGAGAGAATTACTCTTTTTCACTGGGGGAAAAAAAGGTGCCACATCTCTTTCTTGCTGGGCTTTCTCTGTGCTCCTTAGAAAAATCATCTTGATTGCTTTAGGGATTCCTCTGTGACAGCTGTAATTCAACGAGGCCACTTTCCCCTTGGTGGCCTGCCGTAATCAGCAGGCTTTATCTAGCGCGAAGGCTTTCTTTACCCTTGTGGAGGGACCAAACCCCGGGGTACTACAGGATATGTTGGGCCTCCAGCAGGAAGCCACTTACTTCTCTGAGGGAGCTGTAGCCTTCATTATGACCTGGACATCTCTCTTTAAGTTAAGGGGTCTTCTTGTCCTGAATAGTTCTAGTCCCCTTTTAGATTTAACTGTCAGCAGTGCTAATGGGCCGGACTCAAGGCCTGCCCCGGTAGTTCTCAAAGCGTGGTCCCCGGATCAGCAGCAGCCCAGCCCTCGTCAGAAACACAAGTTCCTAGGCCTCCCCGCAGACCAGCTGGGTGAGGAACTCTCGGGGTGGGCACAGCATTCTGTGCTTCCACAAGCCTTCCAGGTGATTGTGATGCTTGCCAAAGTTTGAGAAGCCCAGGCCTATAGGAACGTTCAGGACAAAGCGACAGCGGTCGCTCTGAGGCACCGGAGCTGAGCTGTTTCTTGGCAGTCATCCTTTACACTCTGTTTGCATTTTAAATAATACGTAATCGTTTCTTCCCTGGCATCTCTGCTTAATGATAAAGTGGCACTCTGGCTGTTTACAAGCTAAGTGAAACTGTTTCTTGGTACATACACATGTCAAGTCGTATAAATACAGGGAGACAAGCTCTTTAGTATCCATTTTTCAGCTCCTGGGACTGTGTGGCTGGAACATTGCTCTGATGAACTCGCCCCTCGGCTCCAGATCAGAACCTTTCACCTCTTGTTATCATGTGCCCTTTCATTTGGCTTGGAATCTCAGTGTCTGCCTGGTAGAATGTTCTGTGATTGCAGCATGGTGGCAGGGCCTAGTTTCTGACTTGTCCTTTGATGTGACTCAACTCCGTGACTGGGTGGCTGGAGCGTTGGCCTCGCTGGGCCGCAGGTAGAGGTGTTTGCTCACAGGTCAGACCACTACTCACCTTGTGAACGTCAACACACACCTGGACGTGCTGCCTCGGCATTTATGATACATCTGAGCGTACACACAGCTTTTTCTTTTCCTTCAGGGCTCTAACAGGCCAGAGCTGTAACTAATGAGGATGTTGAAAGTACAGCCGGTTGGCTGGAAAATGGGAGGGACTACTAAAGAAAAGAAATGCCTTCTGGAAGAGATGGACGATGAGCCAGGATTTGTGTAGTAGCTGTGTGTGTGTGAGCCTCTCCAAGCTTTTGTTTCCTCATCTGAAAAGTAGGTATAACAGAGGGAATGTTCATCTTAGGGTTTTTGTGAAAACGATGTGAAGTTATCTACGCGGAGCTGAGGGTTTGCAGCCACGTATGTGCTCAGGGATCACATTTAAACATTTACAGATGTGGTTGTGACCACACGCACACACTCATCGTCACTCACATTCATGGAAGCTCACAGACACACACACGTGTTTATAGGTGTACGTGCGTACACACACACACACACACCCCCCAATATCTGAAGGAATACTAGGCTAGTCCACGAATAGGAGTGATCAGATCAGGGTATATCTTACACTAGTCCTTTCCTTCTTGCCCTCTGTTTTTGCCTTTGCCTATTTGTTGTCATGTTTACCTTAAGGTGGGCCGTCATCCCCATGATAGCACTAATGTCTTTGGGACATCCATCCCATCCAAGTGACGCTGTGATTTGGGGTGGGAGTTGGATGGGGCATTCGGAGCAGCAGGCTCTGGGGCACAGAGGTTGTGAGAAAGCATCTGAGGATGGGAGTGGGACATAGAAGCAGATTCCTGGTGGCACTTGCCTCCCTCATAGCGTACTCAGGGCTGTACGCAGCAGAGGGGTGGTACATGGTAACTCTTGGCAATCTCATTTCTCTGTCCCTTAGAATCGTGTCTCTCTGCACGTGTTTGGACATGGGTCTTCAGTCATCGGGGGTGGGGTGGAGTGCAGCTGGAAGGTTCACAGGCCCACGGTCTGGGTCCTGCCTTCCTCATGCACCTTGGCAAGTTCTGTGCTCCTTTTCGCTCACTCTGCACTTACATCTTGTGTCTTATTTAAAGATGCTGCATTTTCTCTAAGCCCAGAGCCCTTGCCCATGCTGTTTTTTGCTGCCTGAAGCCCTTTTCCCACTCTCTTGGCCCAGCTACGTCTCACCCTTCAGGCATTAGTGCAGCTATCACCTCCTGAGGAGGTAACGCCAACCTCTTCCACATGGGGTTTGTGTCCCTGCCGAGTCTTCTGTAATACTCTGAGAATTTTCAACCATTATATTCCCAGAGCTCAACACATGGCTTATTAGCACATAGGGGATGTTCATACTTAATGTTGAATAATTAAGTGAGTATCAGGTGGGCGGTGGGAGCTGGGAGGAGGAAGGAGGAAACTGGCATTGGCTTACTTTCTTTGACTCTTCACTGTCCTGGTTAAAATTTGTTCATGAACTCCTGGGATAAAAGCTATTCCAGGATGGAAACTGCTACAGCTGGAAAAGGGGCAAAAAAAAAAAAAAAACATGTTATCACAGTTCATGTGAATTTCCTTCAAATTCTAGGGCAGGACAAGAAATCTCTTATCCTATCAGCCCCGGGGGCTCAATTGTTAGCTTATGGCTCTGGGAATGTATCTTCCCCATAAGCCTAGTTGCAAAATGGGTACTTTATAAATCTTAGAAATAAACACACACTTTACCTTTTCTAGCTTTGTAGGTGGGAGCTCCAAGAGTTACTGGGGATTTGAACATTTCTTTCACAACACTACGCAGGAAGTGGTTTCTCATTTTCCTTTGAGTTGATGCTCCTGGTAATAACATTCACATACTAGGATGGAGGCAATTGTTTAGCTGTCACCCCCAAACTTAGTCATACCATTGATCTGACATCAGAAAGTACTTATCCTATTGATCTAGTGTCAGATGGGCGGAATAAGAGTAATAATGAGCCTTGATTGACAGCTCAAGTTGACAGATTATCAAGTTGCATTTTCCCACAGCCAAACTGCTGACAGGCTTGGAAGGTTTCCTTGCCCACACAGATCCCCTTGACCTTTAACTTCTTGTTACACGTGCTAAATCCAGTTCTCACTTGGATTGGAATGCTCCTAATTCAGCTTATTTCAGAAGAACAGATGGAGAGTCTAGAATGATCTAAACTTAGCTGAGAGTATCATACATGAGGTAAACAGCAAATATTTGTTTAATGAATAAGTAGTCCAATTTAAATGTATGGGTTGTGTACCAAGAGAGGGGGTCAGGTGACACTGACCATGGCATCTCGGGTATTCAGAGGTAGACTGTCACAGCAGCTGAGACCAACTTGTGTCAGCCATGACAAGTTAGCTGGAGCACCGATCAGAATAAGAAGGGGAGACAGGCCCTCATATGGCTTGACATCAGGGGTGCCCAGAGGAATCCAGACCCAAGGTCCCACCCTTGGCACTTTAGCTCTATGGCTCAAGGACTTACTCCACTGTGTCTTCTTGAACCAGAAGCAACCACAGCGAGCTTGCAAGACGTATAATTTCTGCTTCCCCTCAGTCCGACTGAAGAAGAATCTGCTTTTATATATATATATATGTATATATATATATACACACACACATATATACATATGTATATATGTATATATTTTAAAAGATTAAAATAAAAGATATTTATTTTAAAAGATTTAAAGTGAAAGATATTTATTTTAAAAGTTTTGTTTATTTATTTGACAGAGGAAGAGGGAAGAGACATAGCAAGAGAGGGAACACAAGCAGGGGAGTGGGAGAGTCGGAAGCAGGCTCTCTGCTGAGCAGGGAGCCCAATGCAGTGCTCGATCCCAAGACCCTGGGATCATGACCTGACCTGAAGACAGACGCTTAACCAACTGAGCCACCCAAGTGCCCCCCAAATCTGCATTTTAACAAGATTCCCAGGTGCGTCTCATTAAATTTTGAGAAGCACTGGTTTAAGAGTTTCATCCCTCTGCCCTCCTTTTAAGTAGGCTCCACACACAGTGCAGAGCCCAATGTGGGGCTTGAACTCGAGACCCTGAGATCAAGACATGAGCTGAAGTCAAGGGTCAGTTGCCCAACCGACTGAGCCACCCAGGCACCCCAAGTTACATCCCTCTTAAGATGCAAATATGTTGGGGATGCCTGGGTGGCTCAGTTGGTAGAGCATCCGACTCTTGATCTCCAGGTTGTGAGTTTAAGCCCCACGCTGGGCATAGAGATTACTTAAGTAAATAAAACTTTAAAAAAATAGGTGCAAATATCCTAAAGCAAAATCCTTCCTGGGACTGTAGAGTTTAGACTCTGGGTCTTTGGTCCTTAACCTCCAGGTGCGACTTTTAGAAGGTCAGAGTTCTTAGCTGTGAGGAACAGAAACATTCTGGGGCTGATCAAAGTAGTTGATTAGAAAGATTATTTCATAGCTCTCAGAGTGACTGAGAAGGATGGAGAACCAGGTTGAGAAACCACAACAAGGGCTGCTGGTCTGCTAGGACCTCAACCAAAGCCGGGCCACACAACCAGTCACCAAGGCCACTGCTGGCACCGTGAGGCGGTGGGGTACGGGAGCCAGTTTGTGTCAGCTTGGGAGGGCCAGTTACCTGCCTTTCTTCCCAGTTTGCCATTCAGGGATGTCCAGTTCCTCTGGAAGCTCGGTATCAGCTGTGCCGGAAGTCTTCGCATCATGGAAATCCAGAAATGCTGCAGATCGTGGCTTTGTTTGGCTTTGAGAGCTAGCTGGGTTAGCAGTACACCCCTGCGCCGAGTCGGTTACTGGTACCGCTGTCCCTGCAGCCTCTGAAAACTAGCTCTCCCTACTGTAGCTGTTCCCTGGCCTTTTTGGTATCAGTAGCCTGAGGAAAATGTCATTTGACCTGGGTCTAGGTACGTGTTTCCTACCTTTGGCTACACAGTGGAATTACCTGGAAAACTTTAAAAATTACTAATGCTGGCCTTCCAACCACAGAAATTCTGATTTAATTTGTTTGGGGGAGGGATTCTCAAAATGTAGTCCTGGACCTGTGGCGTGAGTATCACTTGGCACCTTGTTAGAAATGCAACTTTCCAGGTTTTGTCCTAGGCCTGCTGCACCAGAAACTCTGGACGTGAGGCCCTGAGTTGTCGTAAGTCCCCCAGATGTTTCTGGCTGACCTCGAGTTTGAGGACCAGTGGTCTGGGGTGAGGTGTGGGCATTTGGACTTTAAAAGGAATTTCCGGGTGGTTCACAAGTGCAGCCAAGTTTGAAAACTCCTGGTTAACAACTTTTAAAGGGCTCCATTTGCCTTTGCTTTAGGGACGGCAGATGATTTCTTCAGAGGGAAAGACTTCTTCACAGAATGGTAGGCTGGCATTAAATAAAGTCTGAAATCCACATCTGTGGCGAAGATGAGTAAATTCCAATTTGGACTCTCAGAAGTCACACTTATGTGGCCTCTAATGACACTCTTCCATGGGCTTGTCAGTAGAATACTGCCACTGGAAAGGATTTCATGTGACAGTTTCTAAACTTTTTGACTCTTAGGTCAGAACCACAGGGGGTACTGTGAGAACACAGAGTTTTTGGACTCACCATGTACTCAGTCAGCTTCTGGGGGGTGGCATTAGGTAGAGCCTGGCCAGCTATCTTTATAACAAGTTTCCCACGCTGCTCTCAGTAGCACCTTTTAAACCACCAAATTAATGTGGGGAGGAGGTGGGGCGTGATATTTGTGACTTAAATGCCAAGAGAACCATTTTTTGGTCTGGAGCTGATACTGTGGATACTGCTCATAAAACCCCTACAAAAATAAAAACCAGTAGGTTCTAACAAACTCCAGAGGGTAGTAGAAACCTTGGCAATTCCAGAGGAACATTCTATATGCTCTCGGATTTGAAAACAGCAAAAAGCTATACAAACTCAAAAAGCTATACAAACTCAAAAAGCTATACAAACTCCTGCATGTATTTGACCTTGTGTTAAGATAACAGGGGAGAGATGCATTTGGACCAAATCTGATAATGTAGTTTTTAAAAATCACTCTCAAGAGTCTGATTATTCACATTATAAATGTATGACAGAATGGGTATAGGTCTCAATAAATATGTGTTGACACTGAAAAAAAAATAGATAACAGGGGAGAGAAATGTAAAGAAGCAACTGTATTTTCACTTCAGTTTTTATTGGTTTTAGTAAAATGTATCATTAAAATTTATGTTCTGGCTATTTTTGGATCATAGCAAAAAACCAAGGCAAAAAACCCTTGGAGAGGGTTGCACTGGGTAGATCTTTTTTTTTTTTCCTAATGTGATGTTAGTCACCATACAGTACATCATTAGCTTTTGATGTAGTGTTCCATGATTCATTGTTTGCATATAACACCCAGTGCTCCATGCAGTCCGTACCCTCCTTACCCATCACTAGGCTGAACCATCCCCCACCCCCTCCCCTCTGAAACCCTCAGTTTGTTTTTTGGAGTCCACAGTCTCTCATGGTTTGTCTCCCCCTCTGATTCCCCCCACCTTTACTTTTCTCTCCCTTCTCCTAATGTCCTCCGTGCTATTCCTTATGTTTCACAAATAAGTAAAACCATGTGACAATTGACTTTCTCTGTTTGACTTATTTCACTCAGCATAATCTCCTTCAGCCCCATCCATGCTGATGCAAAAGTTGGGTATTCATCCTTTCTGATGGCTGAATAATATTCCATTGTATATGTGGACCACATCTCCTTTATCCATTCGTCTGTTGAAGGGCATCTCGGTTCTTTCCACAGTTTGGCAATTGTAGCCATTGCTGCTATGAACACTGGGGTACAAGTGGCCCTTCTTTTCACGACATCTGTATCTTTGGGGTAAATACCCAATAGTGCAATTGCCAGGTCATAGGGTAGCTCTATTTTTAATTTTTTGAGGAACCTCCAGACTGTTTTCCAAAGTGGCTGCACCAACTCGCATTCTTTTTTTAAAAAATTTATTTATTTATTTATTTGAGAGAGAGAGTATGAGAGGGGAGAAGGTCAGAGGGACAAGCAGACTCCCCATGGAGCTGGGAGCCCGATGTGGGACTCGATCCCGGGACTCTGGGATCATGACCTGAGCCGAAGGCAGTCGCTTAACCAACTGAGCCACCCAGGCGCCCCCCAACTCGCATTCTTAACCAATAGTGTAAGAGGGTTCCCCTTTCTCCACATTATACTGGGTAGATCTTATCATTGTTTTAAAATTATAAATGATACATCCCTGATTTCAGAAATATGGCTCTCTTTGGCTCTTTCTGACAATTTTGAAAGGTAGTTACATTTATACCCAAGATGAGGAAGCTAAGGAATTAAGTATATTACCTATACTCTTTTTTTTTTTATTACCTATACTCTTAAATGGTGAACCTGGAACTTGAATGTACGGTTATTTATTTATTTAACGTAATTGTAAAACTTGGGATTTCCTCCCTCTACTATTTTGTGATCAAGAAAGAATAACCTTGGAAGTTTTTTTGTAGTGAGTTGTTGGAAGTCACGCTGTGGGAAGGAACCAAGGCAGAATGAAGACAGTAGAGATGAGCTAGTTGATCAGAAGGCCAAATGAGGTTATTTTGTTCTCCAGTGGTTTAAGCAGAGTCAATAAGCCATCAGGGACCGTGAGAGAGACGAGCTGACAGTTGTGGAAATAATCCTGGATGCAGTTTTCATGTTAACTGGCTCCTTGTCCCTGGAGGTGCAAAGTCTAAGAAAGATTTAGTCTGAGTTGGTCAGCTAAGGCCTGGGGAAGAAATTATATTTAGAGTAAGCAGTGATTGGTTACACTTGGAAGGTCTAAAAAATGAAGAAGCTTTTTATAAAAAAGAAGTTTGTAAAATTTGAGAAGTGTTGACACTGTTTTCTCTTTGAGTTAAGTAAGATAAGTAAGTGTGATTTTATTTTACGGAGAGGAAAGTGAGCTTTAAGAAGGTTCTGGAATTTACCCAAGGTCAGAGATGATAGAGTAGCAGAGCTGACTGGAATTTTCCGACTCTTTCTCACACAACAGTACTTAAATATATATTTTAAGGGATTTGTTATGGGATTTGTTAATAGTTAAATCTTATTAGAAATTATGTATTTCTTTTATATTCACTGGTGCGCATGCCAAGCTTAATGTTTATTCTTAGTGATTTAAATAAGACTTTATTGATGCCTGAGGCCAAGCCCCGGGATTCTGATTTAGCTGGACTAAGGTGTGGTCTGGGATTTGGGATTTTTAGAAGGCGATTCTGATATGCAGCAAAGTAAGAACCAGTGGACTGGAAAACTCACCCGCTCTTAGTCTCTTATCTTGTCTTTGCCCTCTTTTGGAAACATGTTTGGGGACATGAGGCTATAAACAATGCAGCTTCATTAATCTGTTAGCATAGGAGTAGACCAAGGAGTAGCCTGGCGAACTCACACTTCTAAATGGGAAACATACATTTCACACTCACTTGGTCAAATTTTGAGGCTTGTCCTTGATTCATCCAGACACCTTCCTGAGCGTGCCCTAGTTAAAATTCAAATGCTGGCTAATTTCCACCATCATCATTGAGGATTTTATTTGCTCTTCTAATACCATAGCACTTGAGACCTTGTCTTGGTGAGAGACATTAGTGAATGCAATAAGATGTTGTTATTGAATTTTTACCAATGTATTTATGCTTCAGTTTCAACACCTTGTCAAATGGAGAGACCAAGCACCAAAATCTGAGAGCTGGCGAGGAAGTCGGATAGGGTGAATTTATGCCAATCTGCTAGAGCCCTTGGTGACACCAAGTAGCTCTTCCTGAGTGCGAGCTATCACAGCTACTCACCTGGCTTTGTTTTCCTCCGGACTTAGGCAGCTAAGACATTCAAGACTCAAACATCAATCAGATTGGAAGATCTTATTCTAACAAGTGGTTGGTTAGTGTACAAAAGAATGGTATAACCCGGGTTCAGATGCAACATATATGTTACTTGCTGTTTTTTCAAGAGAGGACGTGGGGTATTTGTGGATCTGAAATGACATTAGCCAGAGTTGAGCTTATTTACCCCCATTTTCTCAATATGAAATCCACTCGCATTCTAGACTTCCAATAAAAATAACAGTAGGTAAGTTTTTTCATTAATTTAGATCTGAATTAGTCAGGCATTTGAGCTGCATAGACATCAGCTTAGAAACCTAGTGTTTGTGTTAACTTCCAGTCCTTTCCCTCACAGGATTTTTGCTCCTTCCTGGAAGATCTGCTCACAGCTGTCAGGTGATTTTTAGCTCAATTCTACCTTAGGTGCATATTATTACTTTTCTAAATGTGCTCTTTCTGTGGTGAAAGAGGCCCATTTTAAATGTGTCCTTTGGGTATAAGATGGGCTTTTCATGTCCTAAAAGTAAGGACAAGGAGAAATCGATAAATATTTCCTTTTGAACTTGCATGCTTTTCTTCCGAAACTCCATGGCAGCAAATACAGAAACTTAGAACAACAACAAAAAGCACCACTGCAACATGTGTCTTGTCACGTTCTCCTCACCCCTACACCTGATTTCAAATGTAAATTGCACGGCATTTAGCGCTAATGAAAATACTCTAGTGAAGGAAATTGTTAAGATTTTCTGGCGCTCCCGTAGGGGTAATATTAAAACCCCCCGTTACTAACATCTCACTCTGAGAAGACAGAAATGTGCACTGAGAATACAAAAGCCCTGTTGGCATCTAAATGTGGGCCAATTAATTTGCTGTTATCGACATATGGGTTTACAAGGAGATGTAAAAGCAGGACCCGGGAAAGCTATTGAGATCCCCGTATTGCAGGGCTCCTTGACCCTGGATTTTCAATGCTTGCTTAATCATGGCATTCTGCTTTCTATTTATTTATACAGTTGCCTCAATGAACAAATTAATAATTATACAGCACATTGACAAACATGCCGGGTAATATTTGCCAGATTTTAAATTAATTTAATTCAAGGGCCACTTCATTTACAGGATTCATCCGCACATCAGGCATCAGCCTTACCTCGTTGCTCTTCAAGCTACACCAAGATTTTTCATCATTTCCCCCTTTCTTTCTTCTCTGCAGACAAAGACAGCACAACTTGCCATGCCAAATAAATAGACACTAACAGGCAGGTGGAAGACAGATAGATGACAGACAAATAGGAATATAGATAAATGCACAGATGACATAAATTCAGAAGGAAGGAGAATAGCTGTTGCCATGATATGTGGAAAACAATTAGATCCAACTAAATTCTTGTATTTATTTTCTCTTTAGCTCCAATTGGTAATTTATCGTCTCTTGTTTCACACCCACAGAACTTCTTCACAATTTATGGAGGGGAAATTCAAACAAATAGTTTATCATTCCAGAAATGATCACTCTTCTTGGAAACAGAAAAACCATGGAAAAATGGAACTTCATGGGCTTGGGCAGCCGAGCAAATTTCTGGTTGCTGTATAGTAGTGAGGTTTGAGGAAGAGTCTGAGTGAGACTAGATTACGTGGAATGGGTCAGTTGTCTTGAGAAAAATTGCAAAAATTACACTTGTAGCTAAACATGAAACCTTGGCTCATAGGAGTGACGCTATGGAAGTTAGTAAATCTGTTCTCATGTATATGCCTTCACTCAGCATGTAAAAATATTCACTGATCCTGGGTTTCTGCCCTTATAGGAAGGACTGGATGTCGGGGAGTCTTCTCCTCTATTCATGGGCAGTAATAAAGTCTGATGGTCCTAATGGCTTAGCTTGAATAACAGAATTGCAAACCAGATCCCATTTGAGGGTTTGCAGATTATTTTTCATGCTGCTCATGCTCCAGTATTTGGGGCATTTGCTAGTCATAGTTGGCTTACAGGCTTTATAAATGCATATAAACCAGTTGGTGGTT
This sequence comes from Neogale vison, assembly GCF_020171115.1. Lineage (NCBI taxonomy): Eukaryota > Metazoa > Chordata > Mammalia > Carnivora > Mustelidae > Neogale > Neogale vison. The sequence goes on along the minus strand of NC_058105.1, from coordinate 111,180,758 downwards.
CATACTTAGAGGAGATGAAAATTTTTCCTGCGTTGCTTTCATAAATTGTTACGTATCCTGGGTGCGGATTGATATCTATTATAAGACTATCCTAAGACTGGTAGGCACTTTGCATGAAATCAGCACACTATATGGTCAATTGTATCTTAATAATATCTACCACCCAAAATACAAACATAGATTACTATCGTATGTGTGTTTACCACACTATGAAGATATGATGTTTTTTTTTCTCATGAATGTGTTCATTACAGTTGCTGTAGGTTTTTCTGGGTGTGGGGGGTGGTGTTGATAAAGATAAGTCTTTTTGGGGGGAGGCAGTAAATAATAAGCCTAGGGTTATATTACAGAGTCCAAGAATACTCCGCTGGTGTGTGCACAGCTGTTTGTCCCGAGGAGACTGTTGTTAGAATATTATATTTTCAATTCCTAAGCATGGACGGATGCTTAGGGGCAAGGCTATAGAATGGCTCTTTTAAAAAAAAAATGTAGTAACCACTTATAGAAAAATCTGGCAAAGACTAGGCAGATAATTTTAGTGCAAGCTGTCTTTTGCTTCAGTACCCGAGATAATTGTCTCAATCTCCTTTTTACTCTGCAGGGTCACAGATGTCAGAAGGCATTCCCACATGAAAGTTGAAATTACGCAATACATAGCCCTGAAATTATGTGTCTTACTAAAAAAACCTGGGTAGACCTATATGCCATAATAATTATAAAAAATTATACTAGCATATATTTGGTTATGTTAATATGCTATTTGTATTAACCAGTTTTACTAATTACCTAATTACTGCCCGCTAGGGTAATTACTCATCTTGATGAAATGAATGTTGAAAGGTGAACTCCTAGGCATGAATTTGGTAATCATTTTCTTATCCAGAATAATAATGTTGAGGGCAGATGCTCAATTCGTTTAATGCTCTCAATGACTGCAGAGCTAGAACGAGATTATAAGGTGTAGTCATAAAACTAGTATACCTACCTAGGAGGTTGGAGCAAATAGGTGTACATTAGGAGCACTTGGTGGTGTTTCCTTGATTAAAAGGGGGATTAAAATGGATGTTCCAAAGCAGTTTTAGGAAGGTGTAGGGAAAGCAGCAAGGATGTTGGCACCAGATGGCCTGGAGTTTGAATCTTAGATTCCTAGGACTTGGAGGAAAGCAGCCTTGCCTCTTTGAATCTCACTGTCCTCTTCTGTGCAACAGCGACACGGTGTTCAGTGTCCTCATCTAGCTTTGCTGTGAGAAGCAAGCTAGACAATGCTTGTAAGTGTCTGGCACTGAGGGAGCAGCTTTTGAATCTCTTCTTTTATTCTCCAGGATTTGGATTTTGTAATCTTGATATATAGCTTAATTGTTGATAATAAAGCAAATTTTGAAATAAAAGTTACTAGAATGACTAATGGCGTGAAAAAGAAAGGATCCCTGTAACAAGTGTGTTTCAACAGCTAGACCCCAGTGTCACTAGCCCTAAAGTGTCCCGGTCCTGGTTATATAAGACAAGTGCAAATGGCATGGCTGCCACCTGTGTGAATATTAACAGCATGAAGGGAGCAACTTGTTTCCTTTTTTTTTTCTTTTAAAGTAAATTCTACTTAAACTCCCCAGCTTGGGGCTTGACCTTATGACTCCCAGATCAAGAATTGCCTGCAGACTCTTGATCGCAGTACAGGACTGAGCCAGCCAGGTGCCCTGAGACTTGGTTCCTTTTGTTTACTCTTATGTCTTCAGCATTTATCATAAATCTAGTACAGTATGCCTAATGTTTATTGAATGGATGAAGGAATTAATGGATAAATATCTGTCTAGATGCTTGTATAATAAATGGATCATATTCTTTGTGTTCCCCATAGCTCTGAAGGTCCCTTTGGGGAGCACATCATATTCCTCAGGCGATGAGACATTATCTCTGTGGGCAGTTTTGTGCATTTTAGCAGCTGTGATGGTCTGGTGTGGTCTACACCGGCCAGCTCTTCCCAATGTAACATTCAGTGTGATACTGAAGTAGACCTTGCTTCTCTCCTGTCATCACAGGTATGCAACTAGTTTCCCATCCCACCTTCCCTCTGCGGCTGCAGGTTAGCGTAGCTAACTCCAGGACTGGGCGAGGGATGGGGATCCACTCATCGTGGAGGGCAGGTCAGATGAGCCTTTTTTAGTTGGTGCGAGGGTTCTCTCTGCCCACATTGATGGGCTAGCTATGGGGATTCAAAGGAGAATAAGACAGAATCACTCCCCAAGGAGTCTAGTGGGAAAACCAAACAACCAAATGAGTGATTGCTGTCTTACAATAAATGCTCATGGGTCCATGTTCAAGTACAGAGGAGCATCTGCCAAACCCTTCCTGAGGTGGTCTGTCACTGGGCACAAAGGCCACATTGATGTCTCTGAAGAGGAAGAGCTTGCTGGGTGGACAAGAGGGAGGGGCTAGTCCAGTAAGTAACCTTGAGAGAGCCTGTGTCATTTCATACCCTGCCGGCCCTCTCAGAGATGTTGGTCATGAGAAACAGTGGAGTCACGTGAGCATCAGTGACTGCAAATAACACACTCACGGTGGCAGCGTGCTTAATGGCCAACGCCCTCACTGGCGGTGATGGTGCAGCGACAGTCGCAAACACAGCCATTCCCCCATGGATGGGAATTTGGAACAACACACAGATCTGGGGGGCGATTACTTGGAGAATTCTGAGTGGATGAATTTTTTTCTTTCATGAAGCAGCTATTTTAAATTGCAAGGCGCTCCTCATGCATTGGGTGGGAATAGGGCTGCATGCAACATTTCAGTGACACATTGAGACTCTAAAGAGAGGTACACCCACAGAGTTCCCTGAATTTTTGCCTTAGCAAAGGTCAGAAAGGGCCCTCAATGTAGGTCGGAAACAACATCGTTTCTCCCTTAACGACCCATACTCAGTCTTTGCTTCTTGCTTTCACGCGCACATAAACAAACAGAACAGGACCTTGTGTTTTATGCAACACAAGCAGATGAGAATTCTTTTTTCTTGTTTTTTTTTTTTCAAGAGCTTTTAGGTATAATTCCAGTCATTTCTAGTATCATTTAAAAGCCTTTTAAAGAACAGCCTTCCCTCCCAATATTGACAGCCAAGACAACACCTTGGGGGAAAGGAGGTGGAGAAGGACTGAGGTGTAGATGTACTTGACTGAAAGAGCCTCTAAATTATGTTGTCAAAAAATTATAGCAACACCACTTTAAATGCTTTTCCCCCTATAATGCTCTCTCCTCCAGTCCTAATGTCTCCAGTTTGTTTGTTTTGTGTGATCCACCTACAAGGTGAAGTTATGTTGTGTTTGGGGGGGGGTCACTTCTTATAATGTTAAACCAAGGTCCCAATGCTCCAGGCAGGAAGTGTTGGCTGCTGGGGTAACTGACAGTCTGTCTATTCCTGTTAACTATCGACCTGCTTTTTGGAGCTCTTCTGTAACTGCCTTGAGTTCTTATTATCTGCTCAGAGGACTTTGAGCTTATAATACAGTCCTGATTCGGAGTCTCCAAGCATGTTTCCTTGGAGGATTCCCTGGACGAACCCGGGGAAGCAAGAGAAATAGATAAAGTAAGGCCGGGCGGGGGGTGCTCTGGAATTCCCTGCATTTAGGGAGTATCTGTTAGTAGCTGAGAAGTCAAGGCACTCCTCAGTCTAGAGAGAGCATCCTCAGAGGGAGGCTTTTGAGAGAAGCCATTGCTAGCCTCAGTACGTGAGCAGAAATGTTGCCATCAGTAGCACCTTGAAGTTAAGGCATTAGGAATAGGAAGCACTAAGAGGGTCGGGATGCTACGGCCTGGTCTCTTACATGCTTAGATATCCCCAAATGCACATTTTCTTAGGGACTGATGAGAGTCCTGTGGACTTTATGTCAACCTCAGCGGCTCTCTGGTTAAGGTTTTTTGCATCTGCCCATCTATCCACATAGCCATCCATTCAGTCATAAAGCATTGAGCACCTACTGTATGTCAGGCTTTGTGCTAGGTATTTGATGCTGTGTGTTTTAGAGGTTTCTAGTTTGAGGCTCAAGGACATCACACATTTGATTGTTGCCAATAGAAATTTAAGACTTGCGGTTGTGGTCGGTGCCTCAATGCCTCTTATCAATTACAATTCACTTACTGGTCTGTTCTCTTCTCAGAGTTGTTCTAGCTGCTATCTACGCTCCTTGAATCTGCTCTCAGTCTCTGAGCACATTTGTAGCAAACTGCCATTCAATTCACCCTTCCCTCCTCTACCCTTGAGAAAATCAAGGCCAAGAGGTTTGTGGCAGAGACCGGTTCATTCTTCAGCACACCATTTCTTTTTTTCCAACTAGAAACACATTTTCCAATATCACTTGGTCTAGTGTGGCCAGATGCCTGAATTCAAGGTAATGCAACGTGGGCAGAAGTGATGTATTTCACTTCCAGGCTTGGTTCATAAAGTCCTTCCAAGCTCGATCCTCCGTTCTCTTCCCGTGGAATGAAGAGGGTTCCTGAGGTTCTAGAAGAGGGCAAAGCCACAGCATAGAAGAAGCCTGGGTCCCTGAGTCAATGGAGGACGGCTGTGTCTGGCCAGGAACCCCTGCCCTGGATACCGTGGAGGAGGGAGGATTAACGTTCACTGTGTGTAGTCGCTGAAATTTAAGGATTGTTGTGGCAATTAACATATCCTCCTGTGACTAATTTGAGGTAGGACCATTTGTAATTTTCCCTACATATCCTACTGGTTCACACATTCTTCCGTCTGTTCTTCTTCCCTCCCCCTGTACTAGAATTGAGACTCAGTGAGGGTAGGGATTTTTATTTGCTTTATTCGCAGGTACATCACAAGCACTTAGAACGGTGCCTGGCACATAGCGGATGCCCACAAAACGTTTACTGAATGACTGACTATGACCAAGAACATCTTCTCTTCTCCCTAAATCTGCTTCTGTCTTACTGTCAAATACTCTTTCTCTGTGTCGTGTTTCTTTCATTTCCCCATTCAGTTGACCATATTCCCTCAGCACTTGGTTTCTTCCATCCTCAGAACATTCCTCTTGGGTCTTACATATTGTTTTCTGCCAATTATCCTATATACCTGTCCCTTCTTCTGTACCGTACTGCTGTGAGAATTGTCTGTGATCACGGTCTCTACCTCCCCGTATTCCGCTCACTTGGCAAGACACCGCACTAGCCAGTGAAACTTCCTGAAGAAGTCAGACTAGCTCATTTGCTTATTTGCTGTCAGATCTTATTCTTTGTTTTCTCCTGCTCAGCTCTGTTTGGTGGGGAACAACCGCCTTCCCCCTCTGGCTTCTGGGCAGGTGCAGCTTTGGGCTGCAGTAGCAGGAAGTGGAGGATGGAGGGAGCAGGAAATGGAAGAAGCCAGGCTGTTTTTCTCCTTTTTTAGGTGTCATCTCTGGCGGGACTGTGTATTCTCTTGGGCTCCAGCTCTTTTACAGAGATCCTCCCCAGCATCAGTGACTGGAAGGCAGGCCCACAGTGTTCCAGCTTCAGCTCTGGCGATCCCAGATTTGGGCTAAGGTAACACCACACTTATCATCATCCGGCAGCCCTAGGCATGATGGTGGCTTCTCGCTGCTCATAATTTCTGGGATGGCTCATCATTCCCTATCTGGCCTCTCAGTTTTTCTATCACCTCTGACCCTTTTGCTGTATTAGATTCCGTCTCGTTGAAATACCTAGTGCTGTGGACTAAATCGTGCCCCTCCCCCATTCTTTTGTTGAAGCCCTAACCTTACTACGATGGTATTTGGTGATAGGGCCTGTAGGAAGTAATTAGGTTTGGATGCGGATGTGAGGGCGGGGTCCTAATGAAGATCGGTACCTTCATGAGAGAGCTTTCTCTCTCTCTCCCTCTCTGCCATCTGAGGACACAGCAGGAAGGCAGCTGCCCACAAGCCAGGAAGAGGACATTTACCAGAGCCTGGCTGTGTGTGCACCCCCACCTTGGGCTTCTAGCATCCAGAACTCTGAGAAAATAAATTTTTGTTGTTTAAGCCCCTCTGTCTGTGCCATTTTGTTTTGTCAGTCTGCGTGGAGTGGCCTCTCCTTTCCTGGTTAGACCCTGATACAGTCACCAATCATTTAGTTCTTACTTTATTTTTACTGCAATTAACCTGAACTTGAACACTATTTTTAACCTTGTTATATTCTCTTTCGTTGGCTTCTGTGTCGTCTGTTACTCTGTCAGTTCTTCCCTGGCCCCCCAGACCATCCTATCTCCATTTTCCTCGCGCTTCTTCTTCTTCATCTTCTCTTAAATATTCTCTGGGTTTTAACCTTCGTGCTTTACCTGTTCTCCTTGGGTGGCCTCATCAGATTCAGTGGTGGTAATCGAGTGATTCTTAATTCTAAGCATCGGTTCTGATATCTCTCCCGAGTTCTAGACCTATGTATTCTTTTTTTTTTTTTTTAAAGATTTTGTTTATTTATTTGACAGAGAGAGATCACAAGTAGGCAGAGAGGCAGGCAGAGAGAGAGAGGAGGAAGCAGGCTCCCTGCTGAGCTGAGAGCCCGATGCGGGACTCGATCCTGGGAACTCGAGATCATGACCTGAGCCGAAGGCAGCGGCTTAACCCACTGAGCCACCCAGGCGCCCTAGACCTATGTATTCTCACTGTCTCCTAGATATCTCTACCTGGATGTCAGAGTCAGCATATCCAAAATGCTCACTACTAAATCTTCACATCCTGTGCTTTTTTTCCTTGCGAATTGGGCCTCACAAAAGCCAAGAATTCAAAAGTCGTATATGGCCCTGGCAGTCTTGCCCCCTCACCAAGTCTTGTTCGAATGGGTCTTTACTTCTCATGGTCTCTCCTGAGTCTTTGCCCTGCTGCAGCTCCCCACTGCTGGGGTTACACATCTTTCCTTGCTTTTTCTATGATACCAATCTCTGTACTGTTCTCTCTGCTTCCGGTCTTGACCCGCCGCCCTTTCTCTGCTGCATACTGCCAACAGAGTGATCCTAAAACAAATACAATCATGTTATTTCTTCATATGAAATTATTCAAAAGTTGCCTGCTGCCTCAGGAATAAAGTCAGGAGTGGCACAATTTTCCAGGGCAGGTATTTCTTGGTTCCTGGAATTCCAAGAATCTTCCTACCGCCCCCTTTAGCAGTGTTAAGGTCTGGAGGGGGCTCTGTTCCATACCCTTGGGAACCTTAGCTTCTCCCACCTTGTGAATCCTCCTTCCTCCTCTAGGTCCTTGGAGTCCTCTCCATTCAGCCAGATGGCTGATGGGGAAAGAGCATGAGCTCTTTTGGTTGAGAATGAGAGGAGGTTTATGGACCACGTTTGGAGTGGTACACATCACTTCTGCTTACACTCAGGACTCAGTCCTATGGCAACATCTGACTGCAAGTGAGGCGTAAAAATGTGACCTGACCGTGTGCCCCAAGGGAAGAGGAAGATCAGTGGTTTCTGCCACAGTGAGCTGAAGAGAAGCAGCCTCTGCCTTCCCGAACCAGTTCAGGAGTCACTCCTCCCAAGCTTTCCAGCCTAAGGTTGCTCTCTCCTGTGTAACCCCACTGTACCCTACTCCCCTCAGTTGCGGCATGTGTGGTATATATCGTGCTGTGTTGCACTTAGTTCCTTACACAAGTGGCAGTGAGGGACCCACTGATTAGGGGATAGGCACAGTGTTTAACTGTTTGGGGAACGTTGGCACCTAACCCATTGCCTGGACCAGAGTCAAGGCACAATGAACATTGTTTTAATTATTAAACAAATTCATTGTAATTTTTTGAAAGGTATTTTAAGTATGCTTCAATGGTAGTTATCTTTCTAAATGAAGAACTTTTGCTAATTTTCTTCAAGTCTCTGTTGATTTAATTCTCACATTAAGTCCTCTTTCGGGGCCTCATAGCTCATCAAAAGAATATAATTCTCCACACCTTAGGTCACTCAGTAATTAGGTTTCAGGACTAAAGGGCATGTAGAAGCACATTTTTAAAAATTTTACATTTTTAAATTAACATATAATGTATTATTAGCCCCAGGGGTACAGGTCTGTGAATCTCCAGGTTTACATTTCATAGCACTCACCATAGCACATAACTTCCCCAATGTCCATAACCCCACCACTCTCTCCCTCCCCCCTCCCCCCGGCAACCCTCAGTTTGTTTTGTGAGATTAAGAATCTCTTATGGTTTGTCTCCCCCTCCATCCCATCTTGTTTCATTTATTCCTTTCCTACTCCCCAAACCCCCCATGTTGCCTTTCAAGTTCCTCATATCAGGGAGATCATATGATAATTGTCTTCCTCTGATTGACTTATTTCACTAAGCATAATACCCTCTAGTTCCATCCACGTTGTCGCAAATGGCAAGATTTCATTTCTTTTGATGGCTCAATAGTATCCCGTTGTATATATATACCACATCTTCTTTATCCATTCTTCTGTTGATGGACATCTGGGTTCTTCCCATAGTTTGGCTATTGTGGACATTGCTGCTATAAACGTTCAGGTGCACGGGAAGCACATTTTTTGATCATTCAGATGGAAAGATGGCTGTTAATGAAGGCAGCGGTTGCCAGTTGGCTAGGGAGTGTGTTCGGTTTAAAGGAAGCATCAGCTCACATACAGTTGTGAGTGGAGATCAACACGGATGAATCAGGCTTCTTGGGTGCCTGATACACATGTCCTGTAGGGGTTACTGTGAGGCCCATGAGGGGGGGCTCTGGGGGAACCAGTCAGTGATCCTGTCTGGGCCACAAGTACTCTGGGTGCTTTGGAAGAGTGATTTGTCCGGTGCCCTTCAGAGGACCTTCTCTTCCATTCTGAGCCAGGGCCACATAGCTTAATGTAGAGGCAGAGAATTAAGTTGTACTCTAATTGCTCAGTGTACAGAACATGCCCAGTCTGGCTGCTAGAGGGCAAGAATGGGTATAAAGTGTTGTTGAAAATTGTTTGCCTTTTTTAAAACTTTGGCTGTTCAGCCTGATAGACACTTGAAGGCACACAGGGAGATTTCAGGAATCACTGGTCCAATGCTCTTCAAGTCCTGATGCTCAGGATCCTGCAGAAGTGGCTTAAGGGGTGTGGGGAGGAGGAGGAGGCGGCGGAGGGTGGTGGTTGGGGGTGTCTGGTCATAGCCATAGCAGCTGCCTTTTGATCACTTGGCGTATTAGGATTCTGGAGACTTTCTGGAGAAAAAGAGGGGGAAGGTTATTGCTGAAAATATGTGAAAACCTCCTCCTCTTATAAGCCCTTGTTTATAGATGGGGAGGCTGAGGATGAATGAGCTGAAGTCACATAACTGTTTGGTGGTGGAATGTGTGGTGGAAGCCAGGCTCTCCGTTCCCCCAACCAGTGACTTTCCATGCAGGCGCAATGATTCTCTCTGTCTCACTGACACTTAGAAGCAAATTAACTTATTTTAGGATGACCATATTACACATTTTATACACAACACATTCTTTTTTTTAAAAAAAAGATTTTATTTGTGTATTTCTCGGAGTGTGAGAGAGAGAGTGAGTGGGAGGAAGCAGGAGAGAGAGAGACTCTGAAGCAGACTGTGCACTGAGCCTAGAGCCCCAAGTGGGCCTGATTTCATGACAGTGAGATCATGCCCTGAGCCGAAACCAAGAGTCGGCCGCTCAACCCACTGAGCCATCCAGGTGCCTCTGTACACAACACATTCTTAGTTCAGATCACAGGCAAATATCACACAGCTCTTCTAGAAAAAAGAAAAGTTGCAGCCAATAACGGGCAGAATTTAAGTCCTTTGCAGCCACGAGAAGAAAACGTAATTGGACTTGAAACGCCCCCTTGAAATGACCCTTTGAGATTGCCTCTAACACCTGAAATTATGAACCTTAAAAAATCTTCCATTATGGAGAGCAGGGCTCTGTTCAGTAAATGCCCATTTACTGTACTCAGAGATAAATTAAAAATGAGCAACTTTGCAGAGGCCAGGGACCGAAGGGAGGGATATGCTGCCTTTGTCACTTTTGTAGTCAGAAGTGCTGGAGTAGCTAGCCGTCAGCCAGCCGGCGCTCCCTTCGGCAGTTATCCACAAGGTGGCCACAGCTCACCCCTTCACCTGCTCAGAGATGCTCCCACCGCCTTCCCACCCCCATCCCCAGTTTTGGCACATCCACCACGCTGGGAATTTGAAGTACATTAAGCAGTGTTTTTAGAAGACAAGAATAAATATGATTTCATCTCTAATCAGTGAATTTATGATTTTTTATGAAACGGCTGAATGAGAAGCAACAGATAATGTTTTCAGCTGAAAACGGATGCAGCAAGGCTCTTGTGAAAAAAGCTCACAGGCAGTTTTATTGGCTGTTTTTTTTTTTTTTAAATCCTGACACGAGGAAAGGAGAGGATGCTGATATCTTCAAAGAGATGACACATGCCATGAAATAATTGTGTGGGCTTTCTGTGCTCAGTGGCTGTGCTGCTGTGGTAAAGCGTAGAGCTAACAGGACAGGTACATTGTCCTGCGCTTCTCAATGCGTTTTGAGATTCTTGGTCGGCACAGAGCTTTATTTAGGCTGCACAGGGAAGTGGGGGCACTGGGAGCACTGGTGTTGGACAGTTGGAGAGGCAAATCTTGGTTCATGACCGTGGCACTGAAGACTATCTAACTTTGTCAAGCTTCCTCAGTTTTAGCTGTGAAATGGAGTAAGAATACCTTCCTTACAGCCTTGTTTTAGAGATTACGTTAATCATATGTGTGAAAGCTGGCTCATCATAGCCTCTTGTTTGAGTGTGCAGCAGCAACTGCAGGTCAGCTTATTTTAGTGGAGAAACAGTATGTAATAGAAGACCTGGAATGAATAAGCCACACTCTGTATGAAAATAAGACCCAAGAGAGCTGGAGCTTCCGGGTTTTTCTCCCCATGTCTGCTCAGGTATTAAGATCCTGTATGTCTAGCAGTGTAATAACTTTACTTCAGCTCCTTCCCATAGGATAAAAGGAATTGGAGCTGAAGATGAAAAAAAAAAAGTAGCAGTCATCATCGACCTGGAGGAAAAGCAAGTACTTTTTCTAGAGAAAGAACCAACAAAGATTGGGTGTGAGGGTTGTAATAGATGGGAAGAGGAGGCAGGGTGGAGAGATGTGCCAGCCGGCCCGCAGATGGCTGGGGTCATTGTCGCCGAGAACCACTGCCTGGGTGCTGACTAAAGAGTCAACACAATACAGCAGCTTCTGAAAATAGGACACAATTTTGTTGAAGGGAATAATATTAGGTTGAACCACATGAAATTGCCATTTATGAAGGCCAAGCTCAGTCAAATGTTGGCAATTTCAAATGATTCGACTTAACATTTTGTCCATTAGGAGGACAAACATTGGAAGGAATTGCTACAGGGAGGCTGTGGGGTTTTTACTCCTGAAAATATTTGATGAGAGACTAGACAATTATTTGTCCTGGGTGATTTAGACATCGAGTTCCCTGAAAGCTGGGGGTAGATGAGATAATCTGTCAAGATGATTTTATCTGCCTGTCTCCTTGAGAACAACTCTATTCTTCTGGGATGCTAATAGAAATGGTGGGTGGAATCTGGGCCTTTATGGAAAAAAAAATCTGTCAATATTTTCCTCCTCCACTGTGTGTTGCAGGGACATTGCTCTACATCAGGGTTTTTCAGCCTTGGCATTGATATTTGCGGTAGGATACTTTACTGTTTGTTGTGAGGGACCATCCTGGGCATTGTAGGATGTTTGGCCTTGACCCATTCGGTGCCAGCAGCACCCCCCACTCTTGTAAAAATCCCTAATATTTCCAGACATTGCCAAATGTCCTCTGGAGGGGGGAAGCAAAATTGTCCCTAGTTAAGAACCACTGCTCCAGATAGCAGTCCCCAGCCCGAGAACTTGTCTTCTCAGGTCCTGCACAATGTAAGGCCGGACACACCCGTGGGCCCTGACTCCTTTTCCTGCCCTAGGAAGCTCTTGGGTGTTCTCACTGAAGTAACACGCTTACGGATTCTGAAATGCTGAGAGGTTCTTCCAGCTTTTTAAAGGAATGCTTGATTGAGATTTATAGAAAACTTAAATCCAGTGGGGAATCTGGTTACCATCGTCATTGTCATCTATTACATATTACCTTCTGGGGCTCTGTGACAAGGCATTTCTGCTCGTTCCTCCTTGTCCTCTGGGTGAGGCCAGCCTGTGCAGTGCGTGTGCCTCCTCTGCTATTTAGCGGTGATGAAGGCTCCACGAGGTGCGCTGCCCAAGGCCCCACGCACGCGCACAGCATCTGGGGGCAGTCTGGCTCCAAGGTGCATAAGGTAGACGGATATGTCGGCATTCTTGGACAATTTGAGCCTTTATAATTGTTACCTGGGGGCCTGTCCTTTCCTGAATGTTCCCTCTCACCCTTTTATTGTCCCTCCTAGCCGGGATTGACTCAGTGCTTCCTTCCTTCTTTTTTTTTTTTTTTTAATATTTTATTCATTTATTTGACAGAGCAAGAGCATGTGGGAGCAGTTGGGGAGGAGAAGGGTAGAAGGAGAGGGAGAAGCAGGCTCCCCACTGAATGCAGAGCCCCGACGCAGGGACTTGATCCCAGGACCCTAAGATCATGACCTGAGTGGAAGTTAGATGCTTAACTGACTAAGCCACCCAGGTGCCCTCAGTGCTTCCTTCCTTCTCCCAGTGGAGAGCTTCATTCACTTTCCAGGTTCAGGAAAAGACAGTCTCCAGAGAGTAGCTGAGGAGTCACGTGGTTTAAAGCTGCCAGTGGGATATCTACATCTCTTGGGGGCATCTGCCTATATGTGCCGGGAGCTGAGAAAGGTCTGTCCCGTGGTGGCTGCCACCACTGCCAGTGAAGCAAGCCAGCCTCTCTTAGTCCGTGTCTCTTGGGGCACCCCATATCCCGAGAGCATGACGGGAAGTGCCGCTCATATAGGGCCAGCTCGGAGGGTGAGCAAGCGGTCAAGGACCAGGGCTGGCTGCTGATGACTTTCTCTGTGCTGCTGAAACCAAAGAAGTCTCCCCACCCCATGCAAAAGCCTGGCATGTTGCCAGCTGTGAATATATGTGTGAATCCTTTGAAAGCTGCAGAACTCCAGATCCAGGAGAATCCAACCTTCTTTGCGAGGTCATATATGTAGCCGTCTGCAGTCATGTCCTCCTGTACTGCTTCACCTTTCACATCACAGCTTGCTAGCCCTGGCTAACCACATGAATCACGCCGAGAGCTGGGAAGTAGTCTGGATGCCTGGTCTCCACGTCACACTCATTAAGCCAGTCTCTGCCGGTGAACCGGCTTGGGTCTCAGTAATTTTAAAGCTATTCAGCTCATTTTAATGGGCAGCCAGGGTAAAGATCATCAGGCTTTTCCCCCCTTACACATCCCCACACGATTCCTTCATCTGTCTAGGTTGGTGCTTGTTATGTGTGAGTGTGCATCAGAGTCTCCTGGAGGGCCTCTTCCGACAGGTTGCTGGGCCCCATCTCCAGACTTTCTAATTCAGTAGGACTGGGATGAGGGCACAGAATTTGAATATTTAACAAGCTCCCTCCTAATGCTGATGGTGCTGGTCCTGGGACCACCCTTTGAGAACCACTGCTTTATGGCTACCTAAACTCTGATGGCTTGCTGCACTGAGAATTTCTCTGATGCTGTTCTTGTTTTTCATGGCTACTCTATTTTCCTCTTGTTTCTTGCTCTTTTCCCTTTCCTTCCTTTTTAATTCTCATTCACTCCTTCATTCACGCATCCAAAGACAGTTTGTGGTAAGTAATACATGTCGGGAATAGTCTTTTTTTCTTTCCATTATAACCTCCCCCGCCCTGCTCAATCTTGATACCATTGGCAGTGGTTGCTTTGCTGTCTCTGTTACTATTCCTGTCTTGGTCTTTGCCCTTGGGGGTCAATTTTTCTTTTATTTATTTATTTGACAGAGATCACAGGTAGGCAGAGAGGCAGGCAAGAGAGAGAGGGAGGAGAAAGCAGGCTTCCTGGTGAGCAGAGAGCCCGATGAGGGGCTTGATCCCAGGACCCTGAGATCATGACCTGAGCCGAAGGCAGAGGCTTTAACCCACTGAGCCACCCAGGCGCCCCTCAGTTTTTCTTTTTAAAGATTTTATTTTCAAGTAATCTCTACACTCAACATTGGGCTCAAACTGAACAACACCCAAATCAAAAATCAACACCCCACACAACACCAAATCAAAAAGCTCTACCAACTGAGCCAACCAAGTACCCCTGGAGGTTGATTTTTAATTATTATTTATTTTTTGAGTGGGCAGGAGGGGCAGAAGGAGAGGGGCAGAGAATCTTAAGCAGGCACCACACCCAGCGCAGAGGCTGATGCAGGGCTGGATGTCACCACTCTGAGATTATGACCTGAGCCAAAATCAAGAGTCAGACGCTTATCCTCCCAAGTGTGAGCGCTGTGAATTGTGTAAGACTGATGAATTACAGACCTGTAGCCCTGAAACAAATAATACATTATATGTTAATAAAAATAAAGAAATATGCCTTTTAAAACATGTATATAAAGAGCATTAGACACTTAACCAACTGAGCCACCCAGGCACCCCTGGAGATTGATTTTTTTTCAACTTATTTATTTTCAGAAAAACAGTATTCATTATTTTTTTGGAGATTGATTTTTGACATTGGCATGCATTTTAGTTTGGGACTCATAGTTTCCTACTGAGATGAGGATTGTCTTACTTCTTCTGAGACATATTTGGTTCTTCTTTTTCTTTGCACTTAGGGGCTATATGTGTGGGCTTTTTGCAAGGAAAAGGTAGACGCAGAATGATGATCTATAGTCATCTGACAAGGCTGGGGCAGGGAAGACCTTTCTGAAACATACATTAGGTCTGCCTTCTAGATCCTTTGCTCATAGACATGAAGAGGTGGATGAGGGTGGATGAGAGTGGAATCCCTTGTTCTCATCTGTGTTGCTCTTAATTCTGTGTTTCTCTGCTCACTGACTCTTATGGGTTAGGGATCCACTTAGTGGAAGACTTCCATTCCCTTATTGATTCTTCATGACTATGTTTATTTACTATTACTGCATAACCAATTATCACAAATGTAGAGGCTTAAAACAAAAGCCACTTATTACCTTAAAATTTCTGTAGGTCGGAAGTCTGGGCACAGATTAGCTGAATTTTCTGTTTTGAATCTCATAAGCCTGAAATCAAGGTGTCAGCCGGGTTATGTTCTCATCCAGAGAGTCCACTAGGGAGGGATCCACTTCTAAGCATGGTTCGGGAACAGAATCCATTTCCTTGAGGCTGTAGAATTCATGAAAACTTGCTTCTTCAAAGTCAGCAACCAAGTCTCTGCTGCTTCAAGTCTCTGATCTCAGGACTCTTTTTTAAACAGATCACCCTGTT
This sequence comes from Neogale vison, assembly GCF_020171115.1. Taxonomy (NCBI): domain Eukaryota; kingdom Metazoa; phylum Chordata; class Mammalia; order Carnivora; family Mustelidae; genus Neogale; species Neogale vison. The sequence continues at coordinate 111,165,446 of NC_058105.1, read as the reverse complement.
AGGTCAGGTACAAAAATTCAGGGTAATTTCTCTTTTGATTAAAGCGAACTGATTAGGAATGTTAATTACATATGTACACCCCCTACCTTTCCCATATTCTGCTGGCTAGAGGCAAGTCATAGGTCCTGCCTACATGCAAGGAGAGGGGATTTTAAAATGATGTGGGTCATTGTGGTTCATCTTAGAAATTTTCCCAGCATAATGACTATAGTGAAATGCCTGCTGAAAGCTGCAGAATTCCATAGGTACTCCAGAACTGTAACTATGAGGCCATAGGACTACCTTTAGATAAATGTCTTATGAATGAAGCTTCTTGAGCATAGTTTGGAAGGCAATGTCTAGTCCTTGGAAAGTAGTTCTGCAAGTCATGAAAAGTAATTGATTTAGCAAGAACACCATTTTTCCTTTCTGCAATAAAACTGATCCTTGATTTATTCCTCTGTGCTGTGTTCCATTTTTTATTCTAGCATATTTTCTAAATAAACCAATTATAAGTTATCTTCTTGTCACCAAAGATGAAAAAAGTGAACCAGCCCTTACCCATTTACTCTAAAATAAATGGGGTCTTCAATCAGAAATAACAAAGCTACTCAGACTGAAACTCCTCATAAATCACATCCCTTTGGGTATGTGTAACCAGCAGGGTGAGCTCTTATATTAAAAACCAGTCCGCAAATCCCAGTCAGGAGGACGCGTGACAGCAACTTTACCTAAGACAACTGAAGAAGCATCAGTGGCCCTAGAGTTTTGCCATTCCATAGCAGTCTGGTAATCTCTTACCATTTTCCAGACCTTAGTGTGACCTGACCAGTGTGAAGTGTGACGGGCTTTTATACTGTTGGTACTGAGAACAGTGTCTTTCTTTGGCTCATCCAGGAGAAATGATCAGGAGGGCTAAGAATGAAGTGTTGACAGGTGTAACAGAGTGCTGAGAAGGAGTTGTGACAGGCATGTGGGGGAGAAGGGGAGGGATGTGGTGACAGGGGTAGGTGTGGTGGGACCAATGAGCTCCATCCTCACTTCAGACTTTCCAGTGACCTACTTGAGACTTCTAGGCAGCCCACTCTTAAAGAGATAGTTCTAAAGTGAGAAGCCTAAGCATCTTCTGTCCCATAGAATCCAGCCAGTGGGTCTGTCATTTCACATTACCTTTCTCTGGGATTTTAAGATTTTATTTATTTATTTGACAGAGAGAAATCACAAGTAGATGGAGAGGCAGGCAGAGAGAGAGAGAGGGAAGCAGGGGATTTTAAAAAAGATTTTATTTATTTGACAGAGAGAGAGAGAGAGAGAGAGAGAAAGAGAATGAGCGGGCAAGTGCACAAGCAGAGGGAGCGGCAGGCAGAGGGAGAAGGAGAAGCAGGCTCCCTGCTGAGCAAAGAGCCTGATGTGGGGCTCATTCCCAAGATCCTGAGATCATGACCTGAGCCAAAGGCAGAGGCTTAACCCACTGAGCCACCCTGGTGCCCCATCTTTCTCTGGGATTTAGTTGCATTTTGTTTTTATTGTGTTATTTTTAACTGAGACACGAAAGCCATGGTCCTTTTATATCGTAGAACTCAGTATTATGAGCAACATTTAGTAGTGTTTTCCATGAGTCTCTGGACAAAATGCTTTTCTAAATGCTATTGGAAAAAATGGGAAGATCTTTAATGCAAGATATTGTCCTCAAACACACAAAAAATAGATTCTGACCGTGCGATAAAGCAATAAAATTTCAATGAAATTCTATCAGAGGCCATTAGAGTCTTGTGCATAGATATGCCTGGCTTTAAGAAAGCTTGACTGAACCTTCAGTCTAATGATTATTTATTAATGTTACCAAAGAATCCTTTGTTGTTCGAAAGGATTCACTCAAGGGTTCCTTTAAATAGTGCCTTTAAATGTTTGTTTATAAACTATTAACTACTTGACAGAGAAGCAGGGGAACTTAAACTGTTGCGAGCCATTGCCAGTTGAAGATTAATCCAAAATGTAGATAAAGCCACTCTCTCATTATAATGTGAGTCAATGAGAAAATATCATTAAATTCATAGAAATTCAATCACAGAATTCTTCAGGAGTATATCTTTTGCAAGAAAGGAGATACACCTGTGGAGCATCTTTCTATCAGGTCTGCACATCCCTCTAAAAGTCATTGTCGCACAGATCTCTACTTGGCCCGTTCAGTTCTCATGAGCTTTGTGCACCTTTTGCTAATACTACTCTGCTTTGTATTTTACTTCCCTCACAGTGCCTGGCACATTGCCTGGATCACAAATCCCTCGTAGGTATTTGCTGATTTGATGCAAGACTCTACTTAGACAGTAGGCCAAGATATGGACATCACACATATGGTCTATGAAGGGTTGTGATAAGTCCTGCTATAATTTTCAGAGTCATTTTTGAGGCAATAATTAGGATTTACACCTCTGGGCTAAGGGAACATAAACATTGACCTGAACATAATAAATTCAGAGTTCTCTCAAGGACAGTTCCCACATAACTTCAACCCCAGTGAAGTAAAAAGGAAGGCATATTCTTCCATTTATTATGTGTGTACTCATTTATATATGTGTTCTTATTTGTGAAGACACACAGAATACTGGATAAAACAAATATAAAACTGAATGAATTATTATAAGGTCAGCACCCTTTTAAGTGATGTCCAAGTTAAGAAGTAGAAGCTTGCCAGTCACCTAAGAAGCCATAATGGCATCCAAAAGACCCATCCCAACCTCACCTACCTATCTCCCTACTGGACTTTGACACTAATTAGGGCCTGTTGTTTTCTTAAAGTTTCTTCACACAACTTCACACGAGGCTAAGTGTAGCCTTGAATGCTGTAGTTCAGTTTTACCTGTTTCTTAAAGGATATACCTAAAAAGTAAATTTTTAAAAAAGATTTCATTTATTTATTTGACAGCGAGAAAGTGGGGGAGAAGTGCAAGGGCACACAGCAGGGGGCCATGTAGGCAAGGAGAGAAGGAGAAACAGACTCCCTACTCAATAGGGAGCCCAATGTGGGTCTCGATCCCAGGACCCTGGGATCATGACCTGAGCTAAAGGCCCGTGCTTAATCAACTGAACAACCCAGGGGCCCCAGTAAGTCTGTTTTGATCTGTTTTGATAAGTCCCCCTCCCCATCTTGGTCTTATTCCCTGGCTGTTTTTTCATTGAAGAATCTGGGTCATTTGATCCGTGGCATTTTCCACAGTCTTTATTTTACTGATTGCATCCATACACTCTAGTGTAACATGTTCCTCTGTCCTCTTGTTTTAACCTGTGGAATGGTAGTTCCATCTAGAGCAGTAGCTGTCAGTGGACGGTGGGGGGTTGTGATTTTGTCCCCATTGCCTGAGAACATTTAGAAGTATTTAGAGACATTTTTAATTTTTACAGTGGAGTAAGAAAGTGATCAGACTGGCATATCCTACAATGCACAAGACAGACAGATCCCCACAGTGAGGACTACCTAGCTCTAAATGTCATCTGTACTGAGTTTGAAAACTCCCAGTCTAGAGATTTGTTCAGATGCACTATCAGTTCATTCCTTCTTTTTTCTTTTCTTTCCCTTTCCCCGTTTCCTTTCCTTTCTTCTCTTTTCTTTTCTCTTCTCTCTTCCTTTCTTTTCTTTTCTATTTTCTTTTCCTTTATTCTTCCTTCCTTACCTCCTTCCTGCCTGTCTGCCTATCTCCCTGCCTCCCTCCCTTCCTATAGGTGTTGTGTTCTTTCATCGGTGGGCACATAACATCTGGATGTCTCTACTTCTGTGGTGTTAGCACCCTTTGATGCTCAGTGCCTGGATTAGTGGTTGAGAAATGGTGAGGTTATCATTCACTAACTTCTTCATTTATTGATTGGAATACTTATATATAAGATATTTCCCTTCATCTATCATTGGGCTAACAAGTGCTACAGTTCATAAAAGAAAGGCAGGATAAATACTCGATTCTTTTCCTTCATTTAGCAGTCTTCAAGATAATAAATTGGTTTCCTGTCATCCTCCAAAGGCAACACATCATCATCACCGTCATCGCCATTATTGATGCGCACCCTGTGCTGACACTGATAATGCGCAGGTCCTGTGGGGGTCAGTGCATTGTTTCGCCTTCTGACATGGTTGTTTGGGAATACCTTGCTACCTAGTTTGTTATAGGTATTGTCCATGGGTTTTTGGTTTCGCCAACTTTCTCTATCTAGTTTTAGGGGGGAGATTCTGAGCAGATTCAGAAAATATACCTTCACTGCCATTATCTTCCTAGAATCCCTTATATTTATTTGGTGTTATGTGATTGGGACTTAGGGACTTTGTATTTTATTTTTTTAAGCAGTTGCCATGTGGACAAGTACATACTTCTGAAAAGAAATCAATTCGGTGTCATGAAAAAAAGAAAAGGCTTGGAAAGTAGGCTTTGGGGTCAGATCTTGACTCCTATATTAACCAGATGTATGCTACTGGATTAATTATTTAATCCAGTTGAGCTTCACTTTACATTAGTAAAGTAGGGATATTAAGATCTGCCTTATAGGATTTAACTGAAGATAAAATGAGATAACATCCGTTCCTTCATTAATTCAACACTTATTGCCTGTTCCATAGTAGGTACTGTTCTGGATCCAAGGTAAACATCAGTGAGCAAACTGTTGTGTTCTCATAAAATTTTCATTCTGGTGGGGGTAGACAGAGAAGCAAATGCATATATGAAATAGGAACTATGTCTGATGGTAAGAACTGTTATGGAGAAAAATAGAACAATGCAGGGTGAAAGGGCATGCCACAATTTTCTTAGAGTTTAAATAAGGTGGTCAGGAAGGATTTCATTGAGGATATGAAGGTGAAGAAGCAAATAATGGACATGTGGATAAAGAACATTCTAAGAAGAGGGAATAGCAAGTACAAAGGCCCTGAGGTGGAAGGATCTATATGTGTTCCAAGAAAAACAAGGAGCCTAATGTGATAAAAGTAGAGTGAGTGGGGAATATAATGGGATCTTAAGTCAGAGAATTATTTATAGGCAGGGTGTTGTAGGATCTGATTTACTCTTTAAAAAAGTTTATTCCAGGTTCTTTCCATAGTTTGGCTATTGTGGACATTGCTGCTATAAACATTATGGAAAGAACCTAGATGTCCATCAACAGATGAATGGATCAAGAAGATGTGGTATATATACACAATGGAATATTATGCAGCCATCAAAAGAAATGAAATCTTGCCATTTGCGACAACATGGATGGAACTAGAGCGTATCATGCTTAGTGAAATAAGTCAAGCGGAGAAAGACAACTATCATATGATCTCCCTGATATGAGGAAGTGGTGATGCAACATGGGGGCTTAAGTGGGTAGGAGAAGAATAAATGAAACAAGATGGGATTGGGAGGGAGACAAACCATAAGTGACTCTTAATCTCACAAAACAAACTGAGGGTTGCTGGGGGGAGGGGGTTTGGGAGAAGGGGGGTGGGGTTATGGACATTGGGGAGGGTATGTGCTTTGGTGAGTGCTGTGAAGTGTGTAAACCTGGCGATTCACAGACCTGTACCCCTGGGGATAAAAATATATGTTTATAAAAAATAAAAAATTAAAAAAAAGTTTATTCCATGGCTAAAATTAACAAGTCAGGAAATGACAGATGCTGGCGAGGATGTGGAGAAAGGGGAACCCTCCTACACTGTTGGTGGGAATGCAAGGTGGTGCAACCACTCTGGAAAACAGCATGGAGATTCCTCAAAAAGCTGAAAATAGAGCTACCTTATGACCCAGCAATTGCACTACTGGGTATTTACCCTAAAGATACAAATGTAGTGATCCAAAGGGGCATGTGCACCCGAATATTTATAGCAACAGTGTCCACAATAGCCAAACTATGGTAAGACCCTAGATGTCCATCAACAGATAAACGGATAAAGAAGATGTGAGATATATATATATATATATATATATATATATATATATATATAATGGAATACTATGCAGCCATCAAAAGAAATGAGATCTTGCCATTTGCGATGACGTGGATGGAACTGGAGGGTATCATGCTTAGTGAAATATGTCAATCGGAAAAAGACAACTATCATAAGATCTCCCTGATATGAGGAAGTGGAGATGCAATGTGGGGAGTTAGGGGGGTAGGAGAAGAATAAATGAAACAAGATGGGATTGGGAGGGAGACAAAGCATAAGTGACTCTTAATCTCACAAAACAAACTGAGGGTTGCTGGGGGGAGGAGGGTTGGGAGAGGGTGGTGGGGTTATGGACATTGGGGAAGGTATGTGCTATGGTGAGTGCTGTGAAGTGTATAAACCTGGTGATTCACAGACCTGTAACCCTGGGGATAAAAATACATTATATGTTTATAAAAAAATAAAAAATAGAAAAAAGATGAAAAAAAAAAGTTCATTCCAGCTGCTGGGTTGAAAACAGATGTAATGGGACAAAGGCAGTATCAAGGAGACTACGCAAGAGATAATGGTGGTTTGGACCATGAAGTAGTGAGAAGTGGTCAGATACAGACCGGTCAGATTTAGAGGTAGAGCCAAGAGGCATTGCTGATGGATTTAGGTATGAGGGGCTAGAAAGGAGAGAATTCAAGGATGACTCCAGGTTTTTTGGTATGAGCAGCTGGATTAAAAGAGCTGTGATTTATAGCTGTGATTTATAGGATAGGAAAGACTATGGGACGAGTGAGTTTTGGTGAGACTATCAGGAGTTTAATTTTAGATACAAAAAGTTCGAGATGCATATTAGATATTTCAGTGGAGTTACTGAGTTGAACATGCTGGTCTGGAGTTCAGGAGAGGTCTGGAATGTAGATCATATTTGGAAATCATTGATATAAAGGTAGTAAAATGAGATCACTAGAAGAGTGGGTTTAGAGAGAGAAAAGATGAGGTTGTAGAACATTCTAATATTTAGAGGTTGGGGAGATGAAAAGACACCAACAAAAATGCTGAGAAATTGTCATTAATGAAGTAGGAAGAAAACAAGGATGTTTTGGAATTATGGGGTTCTGGAAGCCAGTGAAGATTGTTTTTTAAGGAGGGAGTGATCAGTTCTGTCAAATGCCATTGCTAGATTAAGAAAGATGAATTCTGAGAATTGATCATGAGGTTTAGCCATGGAAAACTTCTTTCTTTTTTTAAAAGTTTTTATTTATTTATTTATTTACTTGATAGGCAGAGATCACAAGTAGGCAGAGAAGCAGGCAGAGAGAGAGAGGAGGAAGCAGCCTCCCTGCTGAGCAGAGAGCCAACGCGGGGCGCCATCCTAGGACCCTGGGATCATGACCATGGCAGAGGCTTTAACCCACTGAGCCACCCAGGTGCCCCAGGAAGATTTCTTTCAAGTGGTGTATGTGGGGTAGCATTGGTATGGGAGGCAAAGCCTGGTTGTAGTAGATTCAAGAAATAACTGGGAAGAGAAATAGAAGCAGGAAGAGTTTTCCCAAGGATTTTGGCTATAGGATATAAAATCAATGCACAGAAATCAATTGCATTTCTATATACTGACAACAAGACAGAAGAAAGAAAAATTAGGGGTTAATCCCATTTACAGTTGCACCCAAAACCACAAGATACCTAGGAATAAACCTAACCAAAGAGGCGAAGAATCTGTACTCAGAAACCTATAGAATACTCATGAAAGAAATTGAGGAAGACACAAAGAAATGGAAAAATGTTCCATGCTCATGGATTGGAAGAACAAATATTGTGAAAATGTCTATGCTGCCTAGAGCAATCTACACATTTATTGCAATCCATACCATCGAGTTTTTTTCAAAGAAATGGAACAAATAATCCTAAAATTTATATGGAACCAGAAAAGACACTGCATAGCCAGAGGAATGTTGAAAAAGAAAACCAAAGCTGGCAGCATCACAATTCCAGACTTCAAGCTCTATTACAAAGCTGTCATCATCAAGACAGTGTGGTACTGGCACAAAAACAGACACACAGATCAATGGAATAGAATAGAGAGCCCAGAGATGGACCCTGAACTCTATGCTCAACTGGAAAGAATATCCAATGGAAAAAAGACAGTCTCTTCAACAAATGGTGTTGGGAAGATTGGACAGCCACATGCAGAAGAATGAAACTGGACTATTTCCTTACACCACACAAAAACAGGCTTAAAATGGATGAAAGACCTCAGTGTGAGACAGGAATCCATCAAAATCCTTGAGGAGAACACAGGCAGCAACCTCTTCGACCTCAGCTGCAACAGCTTCTTCCTAGAAACATCACCAAAGGTGAGGAAAGCAAGGGCAAAAATGAACTATTGGGACTTCGCCAAGATAAAAAGCTTTTGCACAGCAAAGGAAACAGTCAACAAAACCAAAAGACAGCTGACAGAATGGGAGAAGATATTGGCAAATGATATATCAGACAAAGGGCTAGTATCCAAAATCTATAAGAAACTTATCAAACTCAACACCAAAGAACAAATAATCCAACCAAGAAATGAGAGGAAGACATGAACAGACATTTCTGCAAAGAAGACATCCAGATGGCCAACAGACACATGAAAACGTGCTTAATGTCACTCAGCATCAGGGAAATACAAATCAAGACCACAGTGATATACCACCTCACACGAGTCAGAATGGCTAAAATTAACCAGTTAGGAAATGATAGATGTTGGCGAGGATGCGGAGAAAGGGGAAACCTCCTACACTGTTGGTGGGAATGCAAGCTGGTGCAGCCACTCTGGAAAACAGTATGGAGGTTCCTCAAAAAGTTGAAAATTGAGCTACCCTGTGACCCAGCAATAGCACTACTGGGTATTTACTTTAAAGATACAAATGTAGTGATCCAAAGGGGCACATGCGCCCCAATGTTTATAGCAGCAATGTGTACAAGAGTCAAACTGCAGAAAGAGTCCAGATATCCATCAACAGATGAATGGATAAAGAAGAAGCGGTATATATGTACAATAGAATATTAAGCAGCCGTCAAACCCCCATATCTTGCCATTTGCAATGGTGTGGATGAAACTAGAGGCAATTATGCTAAGTGAAGTAAGTCAATCAGAGAAAGACAACTATCATATTATCTCACTGATAAGAGAAATTTGAGAAACAAGACAGACGATCATGGGGGGAAGGGAGGGGAAAAATAAGATGAATCCGGAGAGGGAGACAAACTATAAGAGATTCTTTTTTTTTTTTTAAGATTTTATTTATTTATTTGACAGAGAGAAATCACAAGTAGATGGAGAGGCAGGCAGAGAGAGAGAGAGGGAAGCAGGCTCCCTGCTGAGCAGAGAGCCCGACGTGGGACTCGATCCCAGAACCCCGAGATCATGACCTGAGCCAAAGGCAGTGGCCCAACCCACTGAGCCACCCAGGCGCCCTATAAGAGATTCTTAATCTCAGGAAACAAACTGAGTGTTGCTGGAGGGGAGGATGGGGGAGGGATGGGGTGGCTGGGTGATAGATACTGGGGAAGGCATGTGCTATGGGGAGTGCTGTGAATTGTGTAAGACTGATGAATCACAGATCTATACCCCTGAAACAAATAATACATTATATGTTAATTTAAAAATTGAATAGAAAAATGGGGTAGTACCTGGAGGGGTATGCAGGATCATGACAAGGTTATTTTTTCAAAATTTATTTTAAAGATTGATCTATTTATAGAAATTCTGAATATTGGTGGGAATGATCAGTAGAAAGGGAAAAATGGATTATGTTGTGGGGGGAATATTGCTGGAGAGATGTTCTTGATTAAGCAAGAAGGATGGGTCCTACTCTATAAGTAGAAGACTTGGCTTTTGGTCAGAGCAAGGATAGCCCATCCACCGTATCAGAAGAGAGGGTAGAACATACAAAAACAGATGCAGGAAGGTGAGTAGAAAGCATGGTGAGAGCCTGTGGGAATTCTCTTTGGATTGTTCCTGTTTTGCCTGTAGCAGGAAGCAGGAAGCAGGGCCATCAGCTGAGAGTAAGTAATGGGAAGAGACACTGAGATCTGAAGAGCGAGAAGGTATGAAAATGATGTCCAGCAGGAAAGTGGATGGATGAAGGAAATACAGTGGGGAGGTCAGTCTTACTGAGGACCTGCTTGGGGTCAGGATGGAATTAGAGTGAGAACAGTCCCTGTAGTTGTGAATTTATTTCTCTAGCAACATTTCTGTTGTGTGGGTGCAGGTCTGGAGTCAGCAGAGATCCAGGTTTAACAAAGCATGGGGTTTCGCTAGGCAATGATGACGAAGAGAGAAAAGAGCAATGAGGTTGACAGCACATGCAACATCAGTGCTGACTGATCAGGGAGTTTCTGCTGGCTGAGTAGGAAAGTGAGACGGGGAGGGCGGTGAGCGTCCTCTCGCTGGGGTAGCAGCAGTAGTCCCGAAAGATAGAAAGTGGTTTGCCAAATAGAATGATTGAAATTAAGATAATTGAGGGGGTGCTGTTATTGGTAATGTCAAAAATCTTGGACGTGGCCATGGGACTGGGTGGTTGAGGTAGGCCCAGTGCTTGTCACGCAGGAGACTGTCAGTAGATGTTCAGCCTTCCTTTACTGTTCTTTGATGAGAGCCCCGTAGACCTGGGCCCTACTTAGCAATGAGTTCTTTCCTTTAAAGTGAACCAAACAATCCAGCAACACCTTTGAAATCCCTGGTCCACATCCCTCATTGCAAATTGAAGGGCTAGGTTTTACTTTTCATAAATTATGGCAGGTAGCCCAAATTTTGGTACTGGTACCTATGGGCTGCTGATTGTTAATTAATCCAAACTTGTCTTCCCTTAGTTAGGACCTCAGAATCCTTCTCAACACAGTATCCTGGTCTCTACCAACCAGTAGGAGTTGGCATGTATGACTAAACCTATCTGTCATCCTTGAGCTGCTGATGAGGTCACTGAAAAGTTGTTTTTGTTCATCAGTTTGGTGAAACTCCATTATTTCTAAATAAAGGTCTTGAAATGTATTTAATTTTCCAGCATGGGAATACATGCTTTCCTAGGAGAGAGAGGAAAATAGCTTTTAATTCCTAGTAATGATTTTTTAGTTACATGGTTTCTATGGTCCCATCTATGCTTCCTCCAGGACAGCCCTATGGAAGAAGGTTTTTTCCTTTCTTTTTTTTTTTTAAGATTAGCTTAATAAAGAGAAAATGGTGGGAAATTAGTTTCTCCAGGATACTTTTATACCAGATCATTATTATTAGTTAGAGTTTGTCCTAAAGAGTGGCACTAATTTGGAATGTTAGGTTTTGAGCGTGTATTTTAAATCTTTAAATTATAACTATTCAGATAATTGTATTGGATTATTTTAGTTTTATCCGAGAAAGCAAAATGAGTAATGCTTTAAAAACTATTCGTGTTTCAGAGTAACTTTGGATTCTAAGTGACTAAAAACATGAACTGTGTCTGAGTCACTTTGCTTTAACTATATTTTGGGGGTTGCTTGATTTATTTGATTGCTTCAAGCAGAACACATTTGTGTCCTAGTGATGGCTCACTCTCCCCCTGCTTTCACGGGGGTGGAACACTTTGGAGATGCAAAGTGATTATTTTTGGTTTCATCCGTCAAAAGGAATAGAATGAGATAAAAAAGCATTAACATCTTTTTTCTAAACTTAAATTTCTAGCAGTCTCAAAAGGTGACTGCTTCTTAGCACAGATGTTGGTAGAATTGATTTGATTGCAAAATTATCAGAATAGGTGTTTTGAAAGTTATCTCTTTGGCAAAGGTCCAATTAAATCTTGTTTAATGAGTGAAGAATAGTGCTAGGTAGTGTGAGGATTATAGAGAAGTATTATTCATGGTTCCTGCCTTTGGTGTTTCAGAGTCTCGTTGGGAAGGCATGCTGTGCTAAGATGAAAATGCCACAGGGGCACCTGGGTGGCTCAGTGGGTTAAAGCCCCTGCCTTCGGCTCAGGTCATGATCCCAGGGTCCTGGGATCGAGCCCCACATCGGGCTCTCTGCTCAGTGGGGAGCCTGTTTCCTCCTCTCTGCCTGCCTTTCTGCCTACTTGTAATCTCTGTCAAATAAATAAATAAAATCTTTAAAAAAAGTTTAAAAACACGAGGAGGTCTGTACAGATTTAAAAAAAAAGAAAGAAAATGCCACAAACATGCAGAACTGTGCATGTTCTGTATTAAGTGTGTCAGCTGATGGTAAAAACTATAGGGCTTCATGAGGAGGGAGCTTCATGGCTGGAGTGGATAGAGGCCATACTATAGCAAGGAAACCCTAGAGCCGACCTCTACTTCTTAGGAGCTGTGAGCGCTTCCGCAAGTTACTTAACCTCTCTGGACCTCACTTCTCTTGTTCTATGAAAGAGAGCCATAGGCTTACCTATCCCATAAAGGAGTGTTGTGGATTCAATGAATTAATGTAAATATCTCACATGTGTATTGGATCACTGACCAGTGCCTGATGCACGGACAGCTATATATATATGGAAGGTCTAGAGTTGTGTTTTGAAATATTCATTTCAAAATAATTTGCTGTCATCTAGTAGTTTTGAGGAAATCATAGTTTCATTCCTTTCCCCTTCTTTTTTTTCCTACATTTCTTAGATCTTTCTTCTTCACCCAATTTGCTTCTTTTTCTGGATGTGCTCTCTGTTTCTCTATATCTTTCTCTGATACTGCTCCACTCATCTCCACCCAGTATTTAATATTTTGTAAGAAATCTGCTAAAACTCAAGAAGCATCCATCCAGTGGGGTTTGGGCATCTATAGCAATACTGGAGTGTGGTAAAATTATTTCTGGCAGGGCAACTGTAGTCGCTGGAGAGTCTGCACACTGCTCCCATCAAAGCCCTCTTCTCATTGGCTGTAATCTCTCAGTGGCTTGGAATCAGGGTCAACTAGCAGACAACTCATCAATTGTATGATCTCACTTACATATGGAATCTAAAAAAGTCAAGCTCATAGAAAAAGAGTATTCTACCCTGGGTACCCAGGGCTGGGGGGGGTGGTGGTGGTAGAAATGGGGAGATACTGGTCCAAGGGTACAAACTTCCAGTTTTGACTTGAGTAAGTTTTGGGGACCTGTTGCACAGCCTGATGATTATAGTTGACAATACTGTATTATATACTTGCAAGTTGCCAAGGACTAGATCTTAAATGCTCTCAGCACAAAAAGAAATGGTAATTATGTGACTTGATGGAAACATTAGCGAACACTACAGTGTAGTCATTTCACTGTCTGTGAGTTTTTATCACACGAACATGTGGTGCACCTTAGACAATGTTGTATCTCAATTCTATCTTTTTTTTCTAAAGATTTTATTTATTTGAGAGAGAGAGAGAGAGAGAGGATGAAAATGAGAGTACAAGCAGGGGGAGCAGCAGAGGGAGGGGGAGAAGCAGACTTCCCACAGAGCAGGGAACCTAATGCAGGACTCAGTCCCAGGACCCTGAGATCATGACTTGAGCTAAAGGCAGCTGCTTAACCAACTGAGCCACCCAGGTGCCCCTCAGTTTTATCTTAATAAAAAAAAAATAAGACAAAGAAAAAAAGACTCCTAGAAGTAAGGAAGGATATGGGGTTAAGGAGTATGAACATTTTAAAAGATTTTGATAAGTGTTGCCCAGTCAGTCATCTTTTAGAAAGTTCAGCCAATCTGCAGTCCCTCACCGGTTCTGAGTAATATCCGTCCCCCTTCATTTTGTCAACTATTGCTACTTTAATAAGAAAATGGTATCGCATGGTTATTTTAAGTCACAAAATTGATCTTTGATCACTAGTGAGACTGCATATTAAAAATTTTTCTTTTATTTTTTAATTTTTAAAAAAGATTTGATTTATTTATTTGAGGGGGGGAGGGTCAGAGGGAGAGGGAGAGAAAGTCTTACGCCGACTCCACACTGAGCTCAGAGCCCAACACTGGGCTTGGTTCACGACCCTGAGATCACGACCTGAGCTTGAAGCCAAGAGTCGAGCGCTCAGTGCACCACACAGGTGTGCCGTGAGATTGTAAATTAAATTTTTTTTTAATATAAGAAATCCATGGAGTTTTTGCTTAATTGTTACATACCATCCTTCAAAAATAGTTTTTTCAGTACTTTGGCTCGCCTATATTAGAAACATACCAAATGAACGGGCTTTGAATCCATCTTTCTGCCATCTCCCAGTGTTTAAAATACCTAAACGTTGATCTGTTCCTGTAATCAGAGTTAAATGGATCGCTCCTAGAACTAACTGGCTTTAACAAAGTGTGTGAGATGGTGGACTTTCTTCTTACCATGGAAGGAATGGGCGAAGGCTCTAACCCTCTTTCCCTACCTGATAGGCTGTAATGCAGTGTGAAAGACCTTAAAAAGTCGGTTTCCTAAAACCTTAAGGGAAGACTCATCTCTTTTAGGCTCTGCCACATCTTTCCCACCTCTGTATCCTCAGGCAGAAAACCGTGGTTTAAACATGGCATCCCAATGAGTCAGGAAATGACTTCATTTCTTACCAAACCGCATTTCTCTTTAATGGGAAACCCTGAAATAGATGTGCCTCGCATCCCTGCTGCAAGCCTTTGCTGTCATTTAGAGGAGCTATTGCTCTATCAGAACTCACACTGAAGCCTATTATTCCAGGGAGACAATTTTGTTATAAAGAAGCGATTTGTTATTTTAAGACTTGGCAAACAAGCATAAGAGAGGGAGGATAAAGTTCATTTGGAGAGATGGCAATAACTCTCCTTGGTGAGGTGTGCTTTAACCTCACTTTGTTTTGTTTTACAGAAAGGGGCAGGATTTGGCACCAGCTACGATTCTGTAACATGAATTTAGCAGGCTCTGCCAGCTCTTGTTCATTGCCCTTGAAAATAGATTGCCTCATCTTTTATACACCTGCACGTGATATTCTTTCTGTTGCTTAAGTGGAACATAGTTGGAAGAAACACCCCCCAAAGCAGGACCAATGCCCTATGATCATAATCAGGAATTGGTGGAAACTGACACATGACAAAATAATTTGTACCGGGTTTTCTAAAGCCACGCTATGTCTCCACCAGTGATTGCCTGTGCTGACTTATCGTTTATTCCAAGTCTCATTGGAAGCAATTACAGACATTTTAAAATAGGCAGTCAAAATAACAAGTCATTTAGACTGGCAATTATGCATTATATGTAGTTGTCCTTTCTATTAGAAGATGACACTATTGATGCTGTAACCTCTCCATGTAAGAAAAAAAAAAACAAAACAAAACTGTGGCTGAAAGGCTGAAGCGTGACTGTCAGATTCTTCCCTTTGGATCACACATGTCGCCTGTCATTTTGCTGTGAACTCAAGTGGCAGGCTGCAGGCGTTCTGGCTTTTCTTCTCCACCTCTTAGCCTCATGGTCGAGGCCTAATTAGGCATTATGAGCCGGCAAAAACCACATTTACAAAGTCAGCTCATGTTGGAGATGGTTTCGAGGCTTTGGTGAAGGTTAGAGGCTTCTAGGTTTCTTGAACTTTAACCCACTGGAGGTGCGGTTGGCTCGGCGGGCATTTCCTTTAAAGTGACAAAATAGGGTTGCTTTGCTGCCAAGCCTGGTTTCCTTCAGAACTTGAGAATGACCTGTGCTTGGAGAGGCTGTGAAGACACAGGATTTCGTTGTCAAATTTATTATTTGTGGAATGCAGCAGTCTAACTGTGTGTAATGTGTTCCGCTGATTTGCAAAATGGGCTGCCTCCTTAAAAAAGTCAAGTTGTAAAAGGCTGTGTCTGTCGCAGAGTGGCTGAGTTAATAAGCAACAGCTGGGGCCGAGTGATGTCATGTGCCACCTGCATGAAAGGCCGCTCAGAGGCTCACACCAAAAGACAGTGCTCTGGAGAAGTGGATTTCAGACCCATTATTATTATTTTGTATTATTATTATTATTATTATTATTGTTATTATTATTATTATTATTATTGCCGAGGATACTTTTTCCCAGTGAAATTGCTTGTAAAACCCCACATTTATCACAGAGATCCAAGCTGACTTGCTGTGGATGAAGTTAGAGTGGGAAACCCAGGACTCATTTCAGCTTTCCCATCTTAACCAACAGGCCTTAAAACTCCTCCTTGGAGTTTTGGGAATCGAGAATGCACAACAGGAGTGTTTTGGGTAGTGGGATGTGTGTGCCTCAGAGAACTGACAAGATGATTCATTTGGGTGGTGGAAGAAAATGCTAGTAATTCTATTTATCTTGAGTTCTCAGTCGTCTTTTAACAGTTTCTGTTTCTGTATGTATATAATAATATACTGATACACTGGCACCTATAATTTATAAATAAACATCACATCTTAGAGGTGCTTGCTCATTTTCTTCTCCAGTAGAAACGCACCGTCAAGAATATTTGAAGGCTGCTCATTTAGAAGTCCAAAAGGATGGTCCATGGGCACAGTGTAGATGATTCATGGACAGATTGTAGGAAAACTGGCCGAGTTGTTCTTGGCCTAGTGAGCAATGAGACAGTGTCACCAGGGGTGGGGGGGAATTTTACACTGGACTCTGTAGTGGGGCGCATGACAGCCCTGAAGGTACCATGTCCTAATCCCTGGAACCTATACTACTCTGTTTGGAGAAAAGGTCTTTGCAGATAGAATCATGTCCAGGATTTTAAGATGGGGAGATAATCCTAGATTATATACATGGTCCCTATGTGCCATCTCAGCTGTCCTTAATATAGGAGAGGTAGAAGGAAATTTGACACACAGGAGAAGTCAGTGTGAGGACAGCATCCAAGAGGGCATTGATGCATCCACAAGCCAAGGAATGCCGCAGCCATCAGAACCTGGAAGAAGCAAGGAAGTGAATCCCCTGGTGGGACCCGGTGGGAGCGGGATCCTACTGCTGGTTTGATGGTAGGGTGGTGCCACTGATTTCCGACTTCTGGCCTCTAGAACTATGAGCGAGCAGATTTCTCTTATTTTAAGCCACCAAGTTTGTGGTAGTTTATAAGCAGCAGCTGCAGGAAACTGAAGTGTGCCTCCTTTTCTTCACATGAGCTGTTTCCAATATTCCTCTCTATTTCTAAATACGAAGGTATTTTTTTGATTTATTAATTTTGTAACAGTCTCTTGACTTCCTACAATGGTAGATGAGAATTTTGTTATTTTATTCATCCACATAATGCAGGCAACATATATTTGACCTTCCCTCATTTTATTAGTACATGTGGATGACTCAGGAGTCAGTATTTACAGTATTAGAACTATATAAATATCGTTTAGCCCTGAGTCAAATTATATCTATGATTACTTTTCTTTTCTTGTTTGACTTACTGTTTTACTTGAAGTGAATAACTGACCTATTTTTATTACCTTTCCTTTGAATTTTTTCCCTGCATGCTCCATCCGGTCAAAATTGTGTTCCAGGGATGCCTGGGTGGCTCAGTCATTAAGTGTCTGCCTTCAGCTCAGGTCATGATCCCAGGGTCCTGGGATTGAGCCCCGCATCGGGCTCCCTGCTTGGTGCGAAGCCTCCTTCTCCCTCTCCCACTCCCCCTGCTTGTGATCCTTCTCTGGCTGTTTCTCTCTGTCAGATAAATAAATAAAATCTTTAAAAAAAAATTGTGTTCCAAATGGAAGACTAAACAATTGACTTTTTCCCTGTGGAATCTCCCCTCTAGAGCTGTCTATCCTCTGATGGCTAGTGGATCCGAAGGCACTGGGGGAGCTGGCCTAGTGGTGTCCCCGTGTTGTGAATCTCTTCTTACATGGGTCTCATGTTATCTAAGTTTCTTTCCTTTTTTGTGCTGGAACGCATTTCCCCCTCCCCATAACTTCCTAAAAAGGATGCCTGGGATATCTATGTCTCAAGGGATCTACAGCTAATCTCACACTTAATTTGTAATTTGGTTGGTTTTAAAATTTGATTTTGGAAATCATTTTTCCTTCCTGTTGTGAAGGCATTGTTCATTGCCTTCTAGAATCCCTTGTTAGGAGGTTTTATAGTATTTTGATCTACATGATTTTAGAACATTGTCTTTTCCCGTTTTAAAATTTTAATATGATGAGCCTTGGTATATGTCTTCTTTTAATTCATTGGGCTGAATTCTTGAAGGCCTCTTTTCTTTTACAGGCATCTGTGTCTCAGTTCAGGGATGGTTTCTTATATTAGTTTTTCAGTAATCACCCCCCACCCCGTTTCTTATATTAGTTTTTCAGTAATCACCCCCCACCCCGTTTTGTTCTCTTTTTCTGTAATCACTGTTGTTTGGATGTTGGATCTTTTGGATTGATTCTCTTAGGTTTCTTGGTTTTTCCCCTCCTATTTTCCATGCCCCAGTAAGTGTTCTATTTTCTGGGGAAGTTTTCCTTTATTATCTAAATCATTTCACTTTAAAAATTTTGGATATAAAACTTTAATTTCCAAGAACTTTTTCTTGTTGAAATGCCATTCTCTTCTTATTTTATGGCTATATTATCTTTTCTTAGCTTTCTGAGGCTTAATGACATTTTGTGAGATTTTCTTCTATTTTCTGCATTCTCTGTTTCTTCTGGGTTTCATTTTTCTCTTTGGCTGCCTTTTGTTCTTTTTGGTTCCTTCCTTTCTTCCTCCCTTCCTCCCTGTCTTTCTTTCTTCTTTCCCTCCTTCCTTCCTTCCTATCTCTCTCTCTCACACACAACTTAAGATATAAGTCATATATCCTACAATTCACCTCTTCAAAGTGCACATCTTGGTGTTTTAAAAATGTATCTGCAGGTTAATGCAATCATCAACACAATCTGATTTTAGAACATTCTCACTCCCACCAAAAGAAACCCCATACCCATTAGCATTCCTTCTTTATTCCTCCCTACTCTCCCCCCATTTTCAGCTCTGAGCTTTGTGTTTATATAAATTTGTCTATTCTGGACGTTTTATCTAAGTGGAATTACATGCTATTGGCCTTGGTGTCTGGCTTCATTCAGTTCCAATAGTGCTTTCAAGGTTCATCCATATGATAGCATGTACCAGTATTTCTATTCTTTTTATAGCTGGATAAAAATAACAATCCATCATATGATAGATCACATTTTCTTTTTTTTAAAACCACATTTTTGAGGTATGATTGATGTAACAAAGAGCTGTATGTATTTTTTTTAAGTAGGTTCCACACCCAGGAGCCCAGTGCAGGGCTCAAATGTATCACCCTGAGATCAAGACCTGAGCTGAGATCAAGAGTCCAACACTTAACCGACTGAGCCCCTCAGACGCCCCAAGCTGTACATATTTAATGTATACAACTTGAAGAATTTGGAGGTAAGTATTCACCCATGAACTATCTCCACAATCTATGCCATAAACATATCCATCACCTCCAAAAGTGTTCTCCCCCTTTTAATTTATTATTATTATTATTATTTGTAATAACAACACAAAGTTAAGATCTGCCTTCTTAGGAAATTTTTAGGTATACAAGACAAGTGAACAAGAGTCTGTATGCTGTATAGTAGATCTCTAGGATTTAATCATCTCATATAACTGAAACTTTGCATTCTTTGACTAATTCCTTCCTGTTTCACTTTCCCCTCAACCTGGCAACCTGGCAGGTTCTATTCTCTGCTTCTGAGTTCAATTATTTTATTTTATTTTATTTTTTAAAGACTTTGTTTGAGAGAGAGAGAGAAAATGAGCAGGGTGAGCATGGAGCTGGACTCGGGGCTCGATCCCGGGACCCCAGGATCATGACCTGAGCTGAAGGCAGACATTTAACTGACTGATCTACCCAGCCACCCTGGGTTTGATTATTTTAGATTCCTCATGTAAGTGGTATCATGTAGTATTTGTTCTTCTGTGTCTGGCTTATTTCACTTGGCAGATGTCCTTCAGGCTCATCCATGGTGTTGCACATGGCAGGATTTCCTTCTTTAAAGGCTGAATAGTATTTCATTGCGTGTATATACCATTTTCTTTATCTGTTCAGCCATTGGTGGACATTTAGTTGCTTCCATATCTCAGCTGCTGTGAATAAGTCTGCAGTGAACATGGGAGTGCAGGTATCTCTTCAACATCCCAATTTCATTGCCTTTGGTTATATGCCCAGAAGTGGGCTTGCTGGGTCATAGGGTAGTTCTGGTTTTTTTTTTTGTTTGAGGAAGCCCCATGCTGTTTTCTGACTGTAGCAATTTACATTTCGCCCGCTGTGTATAAGGGTTCTCATTTTCCCACGTCCTCACAAATACCTTTTTTTTTAAATAGTAATTGCTATCCTGATAGGTATGAGATGATATGTTATTGTGGTTTTGATTTGCATTTCTTTGATTATTGGTGATGCTGAGTGCCTCTTCATATGTCTTCTTTGGAAAAATGTTTATTTAGGTTTTTTGCTATTGAATTGTAGGAATTCATTATCTTTTTCAGTTATTAGCCCTTTACCTTACATATTGTTTGTAGGTATTTTCTTCCATTCCATGCTTGCCTATTCATTGTGTT
The DNA here is from genome assembly GCF_020171115.1 of Neogale vison. Lineage (NCBI taxonomy): Eukaryota > Metazoa > Chordata > Mammalia > Carnivora > Mustelidae > Neogale > Neogale vison. Next base: position 111,145,128 of record NC_058105.1, on the reverse strand, counting down.
GATTCTTTCTTTTGCTGTGCAGAAGCTTTTTTAGTTTGATGTAATATTATTTGTCTAATTTTGCTTTTGTTGCTGTGCTTTTGGGTCATATCCAAGAAATCATTGCCAAGGCCAATGTCAAGAAGCTTATTCACTATGTTTTCCTCTAGGAGTCTTATTGTTTCAGGTCTTATGTTTATTTATTATTATTTTTTTAAATTTAATTTTTCCAGTGTTCCAAGATTCATTGTTTATGCACTACACCCAGTACTCCATGCAGTACGTGCCCTCCTTAATACCCACTACCAGGCTACCCCAACACCCACCTGCCTCCCCTCCAAACCCCTCTGTTTATTTCTCAGAGTTCACAGTCTCTCCTGCTTTGTCTTCTTCTCCGATATCCCACAACTGCCTTCTCCTCTCCATCTCCCCATGCCCTCCCTGTTATTCCTTATGCTCCCCAAGTAAGTGAAGCCATATGATTATTGACTCTCTCTGCTTGACTTATTTCACTTAGCATAATCTCCTCCAGTCCCATCCATGTTGATACAAAAGTTGGGTATTCATCCTTTCTGATGGAGGCATAATATTCCATTGTATATATGGACCACATCTTCTTTAACCATTTGTCTGTTGAAGGGCATCTTGGCTCTTTCCACAGTTTGGCGACTGTAGCCATTGCTGCTATGAGCATTGAGGTACAGATGGCCCTTCTTTTCACTACATCTGTATGATTGGGGTAAATACCCAGTAGTGCAATTGCAGGATCATAGGGTAGCTCTATTTTTAATTTCTTTTTTTTTTTTTACATCTAGTTTTATTTATTTTTTTTCCAATTTATTTATTTTCAGAAAAACAGTATTCATTATTTTTTCACCACACCCAGTGCTCCATGCAAGCTGTGCCCTCTATAATACCCACCACCTGGTACCCCAACCTCCCACCCCCCTGCCACTGCAAACCCCTCAGATTGTTTTTCAGAGTCCATAGTCTCTCATGGTTCATCTCCCCTTCCAATTTACCCAAAAGCACATACCCTCCCCAATGTCCATAACCCTACCCCCCCTTCTCCCAACCCCCCTCCCCCCAGCAACCCACAGTTTGTTTCGTGAGATTAAGAGTCACTTATGGTTTGTCTCCCTCCCTATCCCATCTTGTTTCATGGATTCTTCTCCTACCCACTTAAGCCCCCATGTTGCATCACCACTTCCTCATATCAGGGAGATCATATGATATTTGTCTTTCTCCGCTTGACTTATTTCGCTAAGCATGATACGCTCTAGTTCCATCCCTGTTGTCGCAAATGGCAAGATTTCGTTTCTTTTGATGGCTGCATAGTATTCCATTGTGTATATATACCACATCTTCTTGATCCATTCATCTGTTGATGGACATCTAGGTTCTTTCCATAGTTTGGCTATTGTGGACATTGCTGCTATAAACATTCGGGTGCACGTGCCCCTTTGGATCACTACGTTTGTATCTTTAGGGTAAATTCCCAGTAGTGCAATTGCTGGGTCATAGGGCAGTTCTATTTTCAACATTTTGAGGAACCTCCATGCTGTTTTCCAGAGCGGTTGCACCAGCTTGCATTCCCACCAACAGTGTAGGAGGGTTCCCCTTTCTCCGCATCCTCGCCAGCATCTGTCATTTCCTGACTTGTTGATTTTAGCCATTCTGACTGGTGTGAGGTGATATCTCATTGTGGTTTTGATTTGTATTTCCCTGATGCCAAGTGATATGGAGCACTTTTTCATGTGTCTGTTGGCCATCTGGATGTCTTCTTTGCAGAAACATCTGTTCATGTCCTCTGCCCATTTCTTGATTGGATTATTTGTTCTTTGGGTGTTGAGTTTGTTAAGTTCTTTATAGATTTTGGACACTAGTCCTTTATCTGATATGTTGTTTGCAAATATCTTCTCCCATTTTGTCAGTTACAAAAGCCCAGGGCCAGATGGCTTCCCGGGGGAATTCTACCAAACATTTAAAGAAGAACTAATTCCTATTCTCCTGAAATTGTTCCAAAAAATAGAAATGGAAGGAAAACTCCCAAACTCATTTTATGAGGCCAGCATCACCTTGATCCCAAAACCAAACAAGGATCCCATCAAAAAAGAGAGCTATAGACCAATATCCTTGATGAACACAGATGCAAAAATTCTCACCAAAATACTAGCCAATAGGATTCAACAGTACATTAAAAGGATTATTCACCACGACCAAGTGGGATTTATCCCAGGGCTGCAAGGTTGGTTCAACATCTGCAAATCAGTCAATGTGATACAACACATCAATAAAAGAAAGAACAAGAACCATATGATACTCTCAATAGATGCTGAAAAAGCATTTGACAAAGTACAGCATCCCTTCCTGATCAAAACCCTTCAAAGTGTAGGGATAGAGGGCACATACCTCAATATTATCAAAGCCATCTATGAAAAACCCACTGCAAATATCATTCTCAATGGAGAAAAACTGAAAGCTTTTCCACTAAGGTCAGGAACACGGCAGGGATGTCCATTATCACCACTGCTATTCAACATAGTTCTATTTTTAATTTCTTAAGGAATCTCCACACTGTTTTCCAAAGTGGCTGCATCAACTTGCCTTCCCACCAACAGTGTAAGAGGGTTCCCCTTTCTCCACAACGTCTCCAACACACTTTGTTTACTGTCTTGTTGATTTTGGCCATTCTAACTGTTGTAAGGTGGTATCTCAATGTGGTTTTTTGTTTGTTTGTTTGTTTTTGTTTTTTTTTAGGAAAACCTACTTCAACTCTTTTATTAGTCACATGCCATGTGCCAACATTAACAAAAATACAGAGGTCATGGTCTTCCACCAAAATCTTTCAGCTTGCCTCTTCCCACGGTGCTTCTGTCCCAACTAGATCCATAATCACAGATGAGGACAGCTGTACTGTAACACATCTCATCTAAAGCACAGCAACAGCCCGGGAGCCTCAGACTCTTCGGAAGCCAACACCAACAGGGACACTTCAGGGCAATCTGGAGAAAACTGTGTGAAAGCTCCAAATCAGAAAGTCGATCAATATACCCATCAACATGAAGTTTATGGAAAACCGCCGGGCTTTGGTAGGAACACCCGGGCTGATATAGGAAAGGCGAGTGGCAGCCGCAGGTACTATGCTGACCTGTGCTGTCAAAGTCTCTCCAGGTTGCTCTGGCATGCAGTTGGAGATCCCATGGCCACAGCCGGCCACAGCCCTTGGAAACATGCTGTCAATGTGTGTTTTTTTAAAAAATATTTTATTTATTTATTTGACAGAGAGAGAGATCACAAGTAGGCAGAGAAGCAGGCAGAGAGAGAGAAGGAAGCAGGCTCCCTGGCTAGCAGAGAGCCCGATGTGGGGCTCGATCCCAGGACCCTGGGATCATGACCTGAGCTGAAGGCAGAGGCTTAACCCACTGAGTCACCCAGGCGCCCCTGTCAATGTGGTTTTGATTTGAATCTCCCTCATGGCTAATGATGATGAACATTTTTTCATGTGTCTGTTAGCCATTTATATGTCTTCTTTGGAGAAGTGTTTTTTCATGTCTTCTGCCCATTTTTTGATATGATTATCTGTTTTTTGAGTGTTGATTTTTGAGGAGTTCTTTATAGATCTTGGATATCAGCCCTTTGTCTGTAGTGTCATTTGCGAATATCTTCTCCCATTCTGTGGGTTGCCTCTTTGTTTTGTTGACTGTTTCCTTGCTGTGCAGAAGCTTTTGATCTTGATGAAGTCCTAAAAGTTCATTTTCGCTTTTGTTTCCTTTGCCTTTGGAGACATGTCTTGAAAGAAGTTGCTGTGGCCGATGTCGAAGAGGTTACCGCCTATGTTCTCCTCTAGGATTTTGATGGATTCCTGCCTCACGTTGAGGTCTTTTATCCATTTCGAGTTAATCTTTGTGTATGGTGTAAGAGAATGGTTGAGTTTTGTTCTTCTATACATAGCTGTCCAATTTCCCCAGCACCATTTATTGAAGAGAAGTCTTTTTTCCGTTGGGTATTTTTTCCTGCGTTGTCAAAGATTAGTTGACCATAGAGTTGCGTGTCCATATCTGGGCTCTGTACTCTGTTCCACTGGTCTATGTGTCTGTTTTTATGCCAGTACCATGCTGTCTTGGTGATCACTGCTTTGTAGTAAAGCTTGAAATCAGGCAACATGATGCCCCCAGTTTTGTGTTTCTTTTTCAAAACTTCCTTAGCAATTCAGGATCTTTTCTGGTTCCATACAAATTTTTAGGATTGTTTGTTCCAGCTCTTTGAAAAATGCTGGTGGAATTTTGATCGGGATGGCATTGAAAGTATAGATTACTCTAGGCAGTACAAACATTTTAACAATGTTTATTCTTCAGATCCATGAGCATGGAAAGTTCTTCCATGTTTTTGTGTCTTCTTCAATTTCTTTCATGAATGTTCTGTAGTTCCTCGAGTATAGATCCTTTACCTCTTTGGTTAGGTTTATTCCCAGGTATCTTATGGTTCTTGGTGCTATAGTAAATGGAATCAATTCTCTAATTTCACTTTCTGTATTTTCATTGTTAGTGTATAAGAAAGCAACTGATTTCTGTGCATTAATTTTGTATCCTGCCACATTACTGAATTGCTATAAGGGTTCTAATAGTTTGGGGGTGGAGTCTTTTGGGTTTTCCATATAAAGTATTATGTCATCTGTGAAGAGAGAGAGTTTGGCTTCTTCTTTGCCAGTTTGAATACCTTTTATTTCTTTTTGTTTTCTGATTGCTGTTCTAGGACTTTGGCGAGAATGGGCATCCTTGTGGTGTTCCTGATCTCAAAGGGAAGGTTGTCAGCTTTTCCCCATTGAGAATGATATTTGCTTTGGGTTTTTCATAGATAGTTTTTATGAAGTTGAGGAATGTTCCCTCTATCCCTATACTTTGAAGAGTTTTAGTCAGGAACAGATGCTGTATTTTGTCAAATGCTTTTTCTGCATCACCTGAGAGGACCATGTGTTCTTCTCTCTTTTCTTATTGATTTGTTGTATCACATTGATTGATTTGTGAATGTTGAACCACCCTTGCATCCCATGGATAAATCCCACCTGGTCATGGTGGATAATCTTTTTTAATGTACTGTTGGATACTATTAGGTAGGATCTTGTTGAGAATCTTGGCATGCATATTCATCAGGGATATTGGTCTGAAATTCTCCTTTTTGATGGGGTGTTTGCCAGGTTTGGGAATCAGGGTAATGCTGGCTTCATAGAGTCTGGAAGTTTTTCTTCTGTTTCTGTTTTTCAAACAGCTTCAGGAGAATAGGTATTATTTTTTCTTTAGGTCTTATGTTTAAATCTTTAATCTGTTTTGAGTTGATTTTTTAAATAATTTTTCATAAACATATAATGTATTTTAATTAGCCCCAGGAGTACAGGTCTGTGAATCGCCAGGTTTACACACTTCACAGCACTCACCATAGCACATACCCTCCCCAGTGTCCATAACCCCACCACCCTCTCCTTATCCTGCTCCCCCCAGCAACCCTCAGTTTGTTTTGTGAGATTAAGACTCTCTCTTATGGTTTGCCTCCCTCCCGATCCCATCTTGTTTCATTTTTTCTTTTGCTACCCCCCAACCCCCCCAGGTTGCATCTCCACTTCCTGTTTTGAGTTGATTTTTATGTATGGTGTAAGATAGGGTCCAATTTTGTTCTTTTGCATGTAGACGTGTAGTTTTCCCAACATCATTTACTTACTGTTTCTGCATTATGTATTCTTGCCACCCTTGTCAAAGATCACGTGTCAAATGATCAGATCATTTCTAGTCTCTCTCTTCTGTTCCATTGGTCTATCATATTAATATTTTTATGTCTGTACTGTACTGTTTACTATAGCTTTGTAATGTATTTTTAAACAGGAAATGTGATGCCTCCAGCTCTATTCTTCTTGCTCTAATTTACTTTGGCCACTTACAGTCTTTTGTGGCTCCATATGAATTTTAGAACTGATTTTTCTGTTTCTATAAAAAATGCTGTTGAGATTTTGATAGAGATTGCATTGAGTTTGTAGATTGCTTTGGATTGTATGGAAATTTATACAACATTAATATTTTCAATCCATGAACACTGGATGTCTTTGTATTTATTTGTGTCTGCTTTAATTTCTTTCATCAATGTCTTAGAGTTTACAGTATATGCCATTGTCCTTATCTATTTATCAGTTGATAGACATTTGGATTTTTTCCATGTTTTGGCTGTTATGAATGGTGCTGCCATGAACATTAATGTACAAGTTTTTATGTGGACCTATATTTTCAATTCTCCTGGGTATACCTGTAGGAGATGAATTGCTGGGTCTTATAGTAATGCTGTATTTAACTTTTTCAGGAACTGCCAAGCTTTTCCACAATGGCAGCACCATTTTACATCCCCAGTGTATAAGGGTTCCAATTGCTCTCCATCCTTGCCAAAATTTGTTACTTTCCATCTCTCTGTAGATGTGTATAGGTAGGTAGGTAGGTAGGTATATGGATAAGTATGTGGATGTGTGTGTGTGTGTTTATCTCTCCTTTTTTTTTTTTTTTTTGGCCATCCTGGTGAGGGTGATATGGTACCTCTATTGTGGTTTTGATTTGCATTCCCTAATGACTAATGATGCTGAGCATCTTTTCATGGACTTATTGGCCATTTTTGTATCTTTTTTGGAGAAATATCTATTCAGAATCTTTGTTCATTTAAGAATTTGGGTTGTCTTGTTATTGTGTACAAAGAGTTCTTTATGTAGATGGGTTATAAGTCTCTTGATCAGATATATGATTTGTAAACATTTTCTTCTGTTCTCTAGGTCATCTTATCTTTTGTGATGACAGTCTTTCAAGTACTCAGATTTTTCACTTTGATATAGTCCAATTTATTACGGTCAGTGCTTTATTCATCAGAATTTTTTTCTACTCGGATCATGAAGATATTTTTCTGTATTATTTTCTAAAATATTTGCCTTTCACTTTTAGTTTTTTAATCTTCCTGAGAATTGAATTTTGGGGGGCATATGTGAGTTCAAAGTCCCAATTCAGTGTTTTGCCATTGGATAACCACATGTCCCAGGCCCACTGATTGAAAAAGCTTTTCTTTCTACACTGTTATGCAGTGCTCTAATATATAGATCAAGTGCACAGGTATGTGTAGCTTCTTTTTCTACAGTTGTTGCATTGGCATTTTTGTCTTGATAGTGATCAAGGCAACTTTATATTATATTTTGATAACCGCTAGGTGAGATCTGTCCACGTCATTCTTGTTCAGGTGTGTCTAAGCTTACTTTGCCCTTAGCATTCCCATATACATTTTAGAATCAGCCTGTCAAATTTGACCAAAAATATCTTTTGGGATTTTCATTAGGATTGTATTAAGTATATAGATCAAATTCAGGTAAATTGGTGTTTTCAAAATATTAAGATTTCCAAACCACAAACATGGTATCTCTCAATTTATAAAGTTCTTTAAAATCTTTAAGTGACATTTTATAGTTTTCCCCCTACCACTCTTAAACATCTTTTGATAGATTTATTCTAAGGAATTTGGTATTTTTTTATGTTATCATAAATATTATCTTTTAAAAATCTGAGTAAATTGCTCAATGTTGTTGCATAGAAACCCAATTTAATTCCTGTGTCATGTATTTTTGGCATATTGATTTTCATATCCAGCAACTTTGCTAAATTATCTTATTATTTAAATAGTATGGATAATTTTGTATTTGCTTTTGGCCTAATTATGTCACTTTCAAATAGTAACAGTTTTTTTCTCTCTAGTCTTTATTACTTTATTTTTTCTTGCCTTAATATGCCAACTAGGATGCTTAGTAAAATGTAATCTAGTAATAATGGCAAATTAAATCATTTGCTTTTCTAATATTAAGCTTTTCTAGCATCTCAGGTATAAATTCACCTTGGTCATGTTGGATTTCATATTATGTTAGATTTAGTTTTGTATTTTTTGTTTGGGTTATTTGCCTGAGTTCCTGAATGAAATTGCCTGAGTTTTTTTTCTCGTAGTTTCTTTGTCAGATTATCCTAGTCTCATAAAATAAGGTGGAGCAATGCTCCTTCATTATCTGTTCTCTGGACGAATTTGTGTAAGATTGGAATATTTTTTCACTGAGTATTTTGTAGAACTAACCAGTGAAGGGAACGAGGCCTGAAGTTTTTTTTGTAAGAAGGTTTTAACTACAGATTCAGGTTCTTTAATTATTATGGAATTTTTCAGATTTTCTCTTAAGTTAATGTTGATATTACATTTCTTTTAAGTAGTCTCCATGCCCAATGCGGGCCTTGAACTCACAATCCTGAGATTAAGTGTTGAGTGTTCTACTGACGGAGCCAGCCAGGTGCCCCCGATATTACCTTTGTCTAGGAATTTACCTATATGTTTAAATTTCAAACGTTCTTTTTTTTTTAAAGATTTTATTTATTTATTTGAGAGAGAGATAGTGAGAGAGAACATGAGGGAGGAGAAGGTCAGAGAGAGAAGCAGACTCCCCGTGGGGCTGGGAGCCCGATACGGTACTCGATCCCGGGACTCCGGGATCATGACCCGAACCGAAGGCAGTCGTCCAACCAACTGAGCCACCCAGGCGTCCCAAATTTCAAACGTTCTTAATGTCATTTTATTATCTTTTTAAATGTCTGCATTAAATGTCTCCAGAGTCATGATCATTTTTCATACAGAACTTCGGATATTTGTATCTTTTCTCTGTTTACTTAATCAGTCTCCCTAGGGGTTTATCAGTTTTCTTAGTCTTTCTTAGTCTTTTGAAAAATCAGCTTTTGGATTTACTGCTCTTTTCTGTTGCGTATTTGTTTTCTATTTCATTAATTTCTTCCCTTTATTATTTCCTTCATCCTTTTTTTTTGTGCTTATATTTTGCTTTTCCCCCCTAACATTGACATGGATGCTTTCTAGTTCACTAATTTTCATTCCTGTCTCTTTTTTCTAATATAAGCATTTAAAACTCACAAACCTTGGTTTTTTTTTTCTTTTGTCCAGGTGTCACTTGACCTTGTCAGTGATGTTTTATATAATCAGTGTTCAGTTATATTGGACCTCATATTTACCATTCCATTTTGATCTTTACTCTTTCAGTATATACCTTCCATCTGGAATCATTTTCCTTTTCCTTAAAATATTTCCTTCCAAATCTCCTTTGGAGGAAGTCTGTGTTGATATACTTTATCAGTTTTTGTTTGTCTAAAAATGTACTTATCTCAATGTCATTCTTGAAAGATACCTTTCTGGCGTATGCAATTGTAGGTGAGCAATTGTTTTCTTTTATCACAATGAAAATATTATTCTACTGGGTTCTGGCTTCAGTTATTGAAGACAACTCTTGATAGAACTGCTCACTTTTTCTTTCTTTTAAGAGAGAAAGTGGGGGAGGAGCAGAGGGGGAGTGAGAGAGAATCTTAAGCAGGCTCCATGCTTGGCACAGACCTTGACTTGGGGCTCAATCTCATGACTTTGAAATCCTGACCTCAGCTGAAACCAAGAGTCAGATGCTTAAGCAACTGAGCCACCTAGGCACACCCTGTAACTACTATCCTTTAAAGGATAACTGCCATCTTTGCCTTTGATTTTCTCCCTTTTTACTCTGATGTATTTAGATGTGGACTTCTTTTCTTTTGTTCTGTTTGAAATTCCCTGGGTCCTCCAGTCTGTCATTAGTGGTAGAAAATTATCAGCCAGTGTTTCTTAAAATATTGCCTCTACTCCATTCTCTCCCCTCTTTCATTTGGATCAAATATATTTTAGACCGTCTCACTGTGTCTTCCATATCTCTCATTCTCTTTTCATTCATTTTCATTCTTTTCTCTTTGGGTTTTATTCTCTCTCACTTCTTTTGACATTATCTTTCAGGTCACATTTTTCTGCTTCTGCTCCATTCTGTCTGCTGCCAGATACATCCATTGAGTTTTTAATTTCAGAATCGAGTTTTTTATTTTTAAAAGTTTTTTTTTAACCTACTCTGTCACTTTTAACATCCTGTCCTTGTGGATATTTTCAAGTTTGTTATGTATTACTTTAAACATTGCTATTTTGATATCTCTTTTTGATAATTACAGTATCTGAAGTCTGTGCACATCTGTTTCTGCTGTCTATTTTTATGCTTTTTCTGATTAATGTTGTTTTGTTTCCTGTGTCCCTTGTCATCCTTGACTGCTTATGGGTCTCTGATTTGTGAGGTTCTTTGAAGCCTAGGAGGAATGTGCCTTCCTCCCAGGGATGCTCTGGGCTTGATTCTGCCAGCTGCTCAGATATATTCCCAACCAGAGATGATCTCAAACTGGGTTCCTTGGCCGAACCAGGTGCAAATCCATTTGAGGACTTTTCTGTGGCAGAATGTGTCACCGATTATTTTCCTATTTAGTTTTTCCTCTGCCAAAGTGGAATTTCTCTCTAATCTTATGGTCTTGGGAACTAGTGGTTGATTTTGGAGCTGGTTGTGTTCCCTTTATGACCACAGCTCGATATGTGAAGGCTCTCCTGTGAGACTGCCCATGCCTGGCTCACCCTAGGCCTTGATTTCTTTCCGCTCTGAACCAGATGTTTGGCGTGGTATATGCAAATACCCTGTGGGCAAAAGTGGCTTTGGTGCTCCAGACAGTCTTTCATCCAAAATTTCATCAGTCTTGGAGCAATTTAATGCTTTTAAAGTGATTAAGAGAATTTTATTCTCTCCCCCTTCTCCCAATTGCAAAGATGGTTTGATCTGAATAACCTTGTATACCATTACTGGAAGCAGGAAGTCCAACTTTGGTATTTATATTCTGTTTGAGTAGAGAGTATTGGTGAATTTCCTAAGGAACTCTATTCTTCATTTCTAGGACATTATTAGACATAATTCTTTAAGTCTCGGTAGGTTTAAATAATCTGTGTTCTTCTCAGTTTTCTTTTCCCTATGTTCAAAGAAACTCTCACCTACTAAGCACATTATCTGCCATTGAGAGGTGCTAACTAACACCCTTTTTGCTTACTTCTAGGATTTTACTATTTTCCCCTCAATGCAAATTAGCTTCTTATGTTACTTGGTAGTATTTCAGAAAGCAAAGAACCCATTCTCGAGAGATGGATTTATAAGGCAGGTGAGTTTCTGAAAGACTGGCAATGAGAAAGTAGTGGCCCTCATGGTAGGCCCTTCTACCTGTTCTGGCAATAAGAGCATATGTTGGAAGGGAAAGATGTGGAGAAGAAGATTAGATGTTAAGTTTGGGAAGAGGGATACAAGCGTACTCGAGAATGTGTTTAGTGCCTGCTGGGTGCCATGCCAGTTTGTGTATCCTTTGGGTAAATACCTAGTAGTGCAATCGCTGGGTCATAGGGAATCTCTATCTTTAACATTTTGAGGACCTTTCATACTGTTCTCCAGAGTGGCTGTACCTACAGTTTGCATTCCCACCAACAGTGCAAGAGGTTCCCCTTTCTCTGCATCCTCGCCAACACCTGTTGTTTCTTCATTGTGGATTTTAGCCATTCTGAGAGATATGAGGTATTCATTGTGGTTTATAGTTTGCATTTTCTTAATGATCAGTGATGCTGAGCATCTTTTCATGTGTCTCTTGGCCATTTATATGTCTTCTTTGGAAGACATTCATGTCTCCTGCCCATTTTTAAATTGGATTATTCATTTTTTGGGGTGTTGAGTCGCAAAATTATTAAAGTGCCAGAAGTTAGCGGTGGGAAGACTTGGCTCATTCACAGGTTTGGATAATCATCTTCTAAATTATTGTCTGTTTATAGTATTCATTTCTGTGGTGGCAGAATTGGGAGCTGTAGTCTACAGACCTTTTCCTCCTGGAACCTCTTCTGGTGGTAAACGCCACATCTGCAAACGTGGCTTTGCGTATTCCTTGGTTGTAGCATTGGGCAGGATTTGCCCCATGATTTCTGAGTGGAAGAAATGGCAAATGCAGAATTAAATGTTAGTTATTTCAGCTTGTCTCTGAGCAATTGCTGTACTTTCAAAGGCCAAAGCCTTCAGCTGTTACAGCACTGATTGGAAGTAAAGAGCTGGCTCTCAGGAGAATACTTGCTGAAAAGAACAAGACTGTGTGGCTTTGCGTCTTTAAGAATTCTGCTGCTAAACCCTAGGCTGCCCTGCCTCCTTGCTATTTTTGTCCACTGGCAATTTCCCCTTGAAACGTTATCATCTAATTCTCCCCCAGGCTTTACTCAACCGTGTGTTGAACTGCTAAATGCTGCTTCAGCTAATACCACCATTCAACAGAGCAATCTGTACGCAGTCTGTAGAAACCAGAGGAAAAAAAAACAACAACAACTCCCCTTTGACCTTTGAGGCAAATAGCTCTCACTCTGAAGACTATGATGATTTTGCTTACAACAGCTTTCGGTAAAGCCAGACATTGTGCAGTAAACTTTTGGGAACTCATCGATGGCCTATATTTTGTCTTGACAGCACTGACCTCTCTTCGACTGGTTGCGATACCATCGCTCCTTAGATTTGTGCCTGAATCCTTCACCTTACCCTGGGGTCATTCGGTATGCCCCAGTTAATGGGACAGCACCCTATGGAGGAAGCATTGTTCTTCCCATTTTATAAGAGGAACCTGCAAATCAGAAAGAAAGTTAAACATGAGCACCCAACCAAGTTTAGTTTGACTTGAAGGCCTGTGCATTGCCAATTATGCCTGGCACTTCTTGCTGTCCATGTGAGCGAATTTCTCTCCCAGGAATATTGCAGGCTGAGAACAGTATTGAAATAATTGACTCTCTGGGGGCTTTTCTTATGGCGGGCCTACTTTTGCAGTTGATGACTGGGGACTTGGCAAATGAGTATGTATTCTTGTTATAGGGTTTCCTTGGGTGGGGGGCAGAATCCAGCATGTGTATCCAAGGGAAGTGAAGAGATGAGAAAAAAGAGCTGTAGCATGATTAACAGGAGCTTTAATTATTAGACTCTTGCTTGGAGATTTATTTCATTCTTTAAGCAATAATTATTAAATATCTATCATTGCCAGGCATAGTTCTAGTATTGGAGATAAAGCAGTGAGCAAAGCAACCAAAAATCTCTACTCTCATGGTGCTCAAATTCTGTTAGGAGTACAGGGAGGCAGACTGTCATAATAAAGATGTAAAGGTGTGTATATACAAGATTACAATAAATAGTAATATGCTAGCTTTTAGCTTCTGTTCCACCACTTGTCCCAAATTGGCTTTGTCTTTGGCCGTTAGAAGTTCAAATAGCCAAATACTTACTTTATGGTCATTTCTTACATTCAGAGACGTGTGAGATCATTGACCATTGGATTGTATAGGTCACCATTAAAAATAATGAACGTGGGGTGCCTGGGTGGCTCAATGGGTTAAGCTGCTGCCTTCAGCTCAGGTCATGATCCCAGGGTTCTGGGATTGAGTCCCGTGTCGGGGTGGGGGGGGGTCTCTTCTCAGTGGGGAGCCTGCCTCCCCCCTGCCCGCCACCTGCCTGTCTGCCTACTTGTGATCTCTATACTTGTGATCTCTGTCAAATAAATAAATCAAATCTTTAAAAAAAACTAATGAACGTAATGTGAGTGCTGTGAAGTGTATAAGACCGATGATTCACAGACCTGTACCCCTGACATAACTAATACATTATATGTTAATAAAAATATAATGAGCATAACGTCAGTTAAACAAAAAAGGATATCATTTTAGATTAATTATTATTATCTAGTGTTCTGTTTGATTTAGAGTACAGAATCTCCTTATACTGGATTGTATTAGTTGCTTGGGGCTGTCATAAAAAATACCCTGCATTGGATGGCTTAAGCAACAGAAATTTATTGTTTTACAGTTCTGGAGGTAAAAGTCTGAAATCAAAGGGGTTGACAGGGATGATTCCTTCTGAGGGTTGTGAGGGAGAATCAGTGTCTAACTTCTGGAGGCCTTAGGTTTTAGATGGCCTTTTTCCTATGTCTTCTCATTGTCCTCTCCCTGTAAGTGCCTGGTCCTGTGTCCAGAATTGCCATTTTTTTAAAATAAAAATACCAGTTATATGGGATTTGAGCCCACTCTAATGATCTCATCTTAACTTGATCATCTGCAAAGACCCTATTTCTAAATAAGCTCACATTCACAAGTCATGGAGATTAGGACCTTAATATCTTTTTCTGGAGCACAATGCAACTCATGACAGATATGTTGATATATTTAAATCATGTTATCAGTTGAAACTTAAATGTGTATTTGGCATTGCAAGAGTAAGATGCTGTAATAATTAATGACAAATGTAATGATTTTTTTAAATTAATTTTTGAACAGATGAGCTATTAAAATTTTTCAAATAGTTAAATAGGGATATCGATAGACAATAGGAATAGTAAGAGTGTAAGTCAGATAACTTTAGAGAGATCATTAAATACTTTTGGAACAGTAGGATTTATTAACATGTAAATAAAAATAGAAGGCAAAATAACAGATAAAATTATACCATCATGATAATCTTTTTTTTTAAGATTTTATTTATTTATTTGACAGAGAGAGAGATCACAGGTAGGCAGAGGCAGGCAGAGAGAGAGAGGAGGAAGAAAGCTCCCCACTGAGCAGAAAGCTGGATGTGGGGCTCGATCCCAGGACCCTGGGATCATGACCTGAGCCAAAGGCAGAGGCTTTAACCCACTGAGCCACCCAGGCGCCTCATGATACTCTTTATTGAATTGTTTGATGTAATAACACTCATAGCTCTAAAAGTAATCATTAAGAATGGCTTAGGCTGGGGCGCCTGGGTGGCTCAGTGGGTTAAAGCCTCTGCCTTCAGCTCAGGTCATGATCCCAGAGTTCTGGGATCGAGCCCCACATCGGGCTCTCTGCTCAGCGGGGAGCCTGCTTCCTGCTCTCTCTCTCTCTCTCTGCCTGCCTCTCCGCCTACTTGTGATTTCTGTCAAATAAATAAATAAAATCTTTAAAAAAAAAAAGGATGGCTTAGGCTATCATGATCTTGTGGTTTCCTAGTGGACAAAGTGCTTTCAAGGGATAGGTCTTTATTTGCTGCGTATTCCAAAAAGAGTTTATCTTGTTCAGTACTATAAAATTTATATGCTGTTTGTGGTAGATTGAGTCATTGGTCTCAGTTCTTCAGTGTCTCTGCCATGGCCTCATGGAAAATAAAGACTTCTTTCCTGCCCTTTGACTTTGTGTCTCACCACGTGAGTTACGTAAGTGAATGGGATGTTGGTGGATATGATGCAAGTAAAGATTTGAAATATGCTTCTATAGTTAACTTTTCCTCCTTTGGCCTCCGGCCTTTCATCATGAGAAGAAGGTGCTTTGGAGCTTCTTGTCCAAGGAGGAGGGGCATGTGGAGCAGACCTAGCCCTAACTCATAGCCTTGAATCACAGCTGAACCTAGCCTGTATCAGTAAAACCCAACTGCCCCATAGATGCAAGAGCAAGAAATAAATGCTTACTGACGAATGCCATTGAGATTTGTGTAGATGTTTGTTACGTAGTGTTACTGTGGCAGTACCTAATGGATATGTTATTACTGCAGAATATTTAAGTCTCAATAATTAGATCTCTCATTGAAATAATCCAGTAAGATGAAGTCTTAACAGTTAGACCTGCCCTTGGATTGAATTTCTCAATACCACTTGGTATTCTCACTTACAGGTCACCAAGGCCATCATAAGAAAACTTTATCTTTTGGGAAAAGGGAATGGTGACTTTCCTTTTAAAACAATATGACAGTTTTAAAAAAAATTTTAGCTTTTTATACTTTTTCAAATGGTATCTCTTTAGTAGAGGCGTCACTTTCAGAGAAGGGTCATCAGCTGGCATGAAAAGGCACTTTTTCAAAAGATTGCTCAAATATGCTTAGAAGTTGTTCAGAGTGTGGTGGATCTGCTGCTTTTTAGACTGTAGTAGCTTTTTGCTCTTCAAGAGCTCATCTTGATTACTTAAGGGTTGTGGTTTCCCACTTTTTCTTTGCAAGAAATTGTTTCTGAGTAGAGCATAAAATAAAAGAAAAAATGTGTTTCATTTCTTGTGATGCTTTAGTATGGGTTTGAACAACAAAACCGAGTCCCGCTAAAAAAAGGAAAAATGTTTTTAAAATCTATTTCAAGGGGCGCCTGGGCAGCTCAATCATTAAGCGTCTGCCTTCGGCTCAGGTCGTGAACTTGGAATCCTGGGATCAAGCCCCACATTGGGCTTCCTGCTCAGTGGGAAGCCTGCTTCTCCCTCTCCTTCTCCCCCTACTTGTGTTCCTTCTCTCGCTGTGTCTCTCTCTGTCAAATAAATAAAATCTTTAAAAAAAATCTATTTCAAATTCACAAGGAGTTGCATTATGAAATGTTCAGTCTCCCAAGTGACACAAGAGCTGTATCTGTTCCTGACAGGGCGTTGATAAATGGTTCAGATACATGGGGATTTTACTTTTCAAACTCATTCTGTATAGATGATACTTTCCCAGTGTATTTTGTAAAGTTGATGAATCACACTGTTGTAGCAACACTTTTGGAATGGTGTTCTGAGACGTTTAGACCTATTCAGGTGATTTACTATATTCATGTTTGAAAGCAAGACACAAAAAACTAAGGGCACAATTTATTTAACATGTGTAGGTTGTAAAATAAAAATACAAAACAAAACTCCTTCATCAAAAGTATTATGGGTTGAATTGTGTCCCTCAAACACAGATGTTGATGTCCTAATCCCCAGTTCCTCAGAATGTGACCTTATTTGGAAGTAAGGTTGTTGCAGATATAATTAGGGCCCTTCATCTAATGTCACAGGTGTCTTTAAGGAAGACAATGTGAAGACAGAGGGAGAATAGCATGTGGTAATAGAGGCAGGGATTAGAGTTATACACCTCAAATCAGCCAGTGCCAAGGATTGCTGGTGACACTGGAAGCAAAGAGAAAGCCATGGAACCGATGCTTCCCTTCAAAAGAGCATGGTTCTCTTGGTACCTTGATTTCAGACTTCTAGCCTCAGGAGCTGTTGAGACACTAACTTCCTGTTGTGTTAAGGTGCCTAGTTTGGTGTTATTTGTTACAATGGCCCAAGGAAACTAATCCAGTCAGTGTTTAGAATTAAAAAATAATCCCCCTTTGGTTAGGTGTCAGGTAAAATAAAGATGTGATCTAATACATATACTTCTAAAAACAAACGACAGCATCACAAAACCATATTTAGATACTACTTCTAAAGAATCTCTTTATACAGATAACACGTGGCTATGAAATAGCCGATACCCGGGCTTTAGAGCAAAAGCAGAAGCAGGTAACAGGAAATAAAGGTTCAATTCTTCTTCCTACCCCTCAGTTTAACCCAGGAGGTAGTTTATTTTTTTGTTTCTGTTTTTGTTTTACCTAAAATTTGACTTCCCCACTTAATGCAAACCGGCCTGATACCACTCTTCTCTAGCTGTCTTCATTCGTGTTCCTTATGTATGAAATGAGTGACGACGGAAGCACAAGCAGACTACTTAATGATACAGGACTGGGAGCATAAGGAATTGACTTTTCTGACTTAAAAATTAATGGCATATTAGATTATGCTGAGTGAAATCAGTCAAGCAGAGAGAGTCAATGATCATATGGTTTCACTCATTTGTGGAGCATAACCAATAGCATGGAGGACAAGGGGCGTTAGAGAGGAGAAGGGAATTTGGGTAAATTGGAAGGGGAGGTGAACCATGAGAGACTATGGACTCTGAAAAACAGTCTGAGGGGTTTGAAGTGGCGGGGGGGTGGGAGGTTGGGGTACCAGGTGGTGGGTATTATAGAGGGCACAGCTTGCATGGAGCACTGGGTGTGGTGAAAAAATAATGAATACTGTTTTTCTGAAAATAAATAAATTGGGAAAAAAAAGAAAAAAAAATTAATGGCATATTTAAGATACAGTGCTAACCATGAGGACTGCTTTCAGAGCCAAAGTGTATAGTAGAATCCTGTTTGGGGTTAAATTATCTATTTTAGATACATCTGGCAGGGTGTGCCACAAAGTGTAACAATGATTATCCCTGCGTTTAGAACACGTGGTGATCTCGGGTTTTTTCCTTTTCTTTTTCTTTTCTTTCTTTTTTTTTTTTTGGCTCTGCTTCCCTGTAATTCCTCCTATAGCTATGTATTTGTTTTTTAATTTTTTGTTAAGCTTTCCATTTTAATTCCAGTATAGTTAACCTACAGCATAGTGTTAGTTTCAGGTGTACAATGTAGCAATTCAGCACTTCCATGAAACACCCAATGCTCATCAGGAAAAGTACATCCCTTAATCCCCATCACTGGTTTCCTCCATCACCACCCTCCCCAGTCCCCTCCAATAACACCAGTTTAAGACGTCTGTTTAAGACATCTTAAGAGTCCTAAGAGTCTGTTTCTTGGTCTGTATCTCTTTTTTTCTCTTTGCTTGTTTGTTTTGTTTCTTAAATTCCACATATAAAAGAGATCATATGGTATTTGTCTTTCTCTGACTTACTTCACTGAGCATTTTACTCTCTGGCTCTATCCACATCATTGCAAATGGCAAGATTTCTTTCTTTTTATGGCTGAATAATATTCCATTATTGTATTTTGATTATAATACTTATTTATCCATTCATCTATTGATGGACACATGGGCTGCTTCCATAATTTGGCTAT
Source organism: Neogale vison (assembly GCF_020171115.1). Classification (NCBI taxonomy): domain Eukaryota; kingdom Metazoa; phylum Chordata; class Mammalia; order Carnivora; family Mustelidae; genus Neogale; species Neogale vison. The sequence goes on along the minus strand of NC_058105.1, from coordinate 111,126,559 downwards.
CGTAAATAATGCTGCAGTAAACATAGGAGTGCATGTATCTCTTTCAGTTAGTGTTTTTGTATTTTGTGGGGATAAATACCCAGTACTGTAATTGCTGTATCATAGAGTAGTTGTATTTTTAATTTTTTGAGGAAACTCCCATACTGTTTTCCACAGTGGCTGCACCAATTTGCATTCCCACCAACAGTGCAAGCTGGTTCCTTTTTCTCTACAGGCTTGGCAACAATTTTTTCTTGTGTTGTGGATTTTAGCCATTCTGACAGGCATGAAGTGATAGCTCATTGTAGTTTTGATTTGCATTTCCCTGATGATGAGTGATATTGAGCATCTTTTCATGTCTGTTGGCCATCTAGTGTCTTCTTGGGAGAAATGTCCATTAATCTCTTCTGTCCATTTTTAATTGCATCATTTGCTTTTTGGGTTTTGAGTTATCTCGGCTCTTTATATATCTTGGACACTAATCCTTGATCAGATATGCCATTCACAAATATCTTCTTCCATTCAATAGGTTGACTTTTAGTTTTGTTGATTGTTTCATTTGCTTTGCAACAACTTTTTATTTTGATGTAGTCCCAATAGTTTATTTTTCCTTTTATTTCCCTTGCCTCAGGAGACATATCTGGAAAAATATTGCTATGGCCAATGCCAGAGAGATCATGGCCTATGCTCTCTTCAAGGATTTTTATGGTTTTATGTCTCACATTTAGGTCTTTAATCCATTTTGAGTGTATTTTTGTGTATGGTGAAAGAAAATCATCCAGTTTCATTTTTTTGTATGTGCCTCTCCAGTTTTCCCAATACCATTTTTCCCCTTTTTTAAAAAGGTTTTATTTATTTATCCAGCAGATAGAGAGAGTGATCACAAGTAGGCAGAGAGGCAGGCAGAGAGAGAGGGGGAAGCAGGCTCCCTGCCTAGCAGAGATCCCGATGTAGGGCTCGATCCCAGGACCCCGAGATCATGACCTGAGCCGAAGGCAGAGGCTTAACCCACTGAGCCACCCAGGTGCCCCCCAATACTATTTGTTGAAGAGACTTTTTCCCATTGGATAGTCATTCCTTTGTCAGAGATTAATTGACTGTATAACTATAGATTTATTTCTGTTTTTTTTTGTTCTTTTCCATTGATTTATGTGTCATTTAAAAAAGTATTTATTTATTTATTTGAGAGAAAGAGAGAGAGAGAGAGATGAGAGAGGAGAGAGAAAGAGAGGGGCAGAAAGAGAGGGAGAAAATCTCAAGCAGACTCTCCACCGAGCCACTGAATGACCCAAGCACCCCTCTATGTGTCTGTTTTTATGCCAGTACCATACTGTTTTAATTACTACCACTTTGTAACATAACTTGAAATCTGGAATTGTAATACCTCCAGTTTTGTTTTTCTTTTTTTAAGATTGCTTTGACTACTTGAGGTCTTTTGTGGTCCATACAAATTTTAGGATTGTTGTCCTAGTTCTGTGAAAAATACTGTTGGTATTTTGGTAGGGATAGCATTAAATGTGTAGATTGCTTTGGGTAGTGTAGATGTTTTAGCAATATTTGTTCTTCCAACCTGTGAGCATGGAATGTCTTTCTATTTCTTTTCATTATCTTGAAATTCTTTCATCAGCGTTCTGTGGTTTTCAGAGTATAGGTCGTTAACTTCTTTGGTTCAGTTTATCTCTAGGTATTTTATTGTTTTGGTGCAATTATAAATGGGATTATTTTCTTAATTTCACTTTCTGCAGCTTCATTATTAGTACGTAGGAATGCAACAGATTTCTGTACATTGATTTTGTATCCTGCAACTCTACTGAATTCATTTATCAGTTCTAGTAGTTTTTTGGTGGAGTTTTCGGGTATTCTATGTAGAGTACCATGTGATCTGCGAATAGTGAGAGTTTTACTTCTTCCTTACCAGTTTGGATGCCTTTTATTTCTTTATATTGTCTGATTACAGTGGCTAGGGCTTCTAGTACTATGCTGAATAGAAGTGATGAGAGTGGACCTCCTTGTCTTGTTCCTTTTTTAAAAAAATCTTATTTATTTATTTTTAAAAATTATGTTATGCTAGTTACCTTGCCTTGTTCCTGACCTTAGGAGAAAATCTCCGTTTTTCACCACTGAGTATGATGTGGGCTTTGAGTTTTTCATATAAGGCCTTGATTACATTGAGATATGGTCCCTCTAGACCTACTTTGTTTTTTTTTTTAATTTTTTTCTTATCATGAATGGATGTCGTACTTTGTCAAATGCTTTTTCAGTATCTCTTGAAGTGACCATATGGTTTTTCTCATTTCTCTAATTGATGTGGCATATGCCAGTTGTTTTGTGAATATTAAACTACCCTTGCAGCCCAGGAATAAATCCCACTTGATAGTGGTGTATAATTTTTAAAATATGTTGTCAGATTTGGTTTGCTAATATTTTGTTGTGGATTTCTGCATCTATATTCATGAGAGATATTGGCCTATAGTTCTCTTTTTTTTGTGGTGTCTTTATCTGGTTTTGCTATCAGGTGATACTGGCCTCATAGAATGAATTTGGAGGTTTTCCTTCCTCTTGTAATATTTGGGATAGTTTGAGAAGAAAAGGTATTAACCCTTCTTTAAATGTTTGGTAGAATTTGCCTGTGAAGCCATGTGGTTCTGGACTTTTGTTTTTTTGGAGTTATTTTTTATTACTGATTTAGTTTCATTGCTGGTGATTGGTCTGTTCAAATTTTCTGTTTCTTTCTGCTTCACTTTTGGGAGGTTTTATGTTTCTAGGAATTTATCCATTTCTTCTAGGTTGTCCAATTTTCTGGGTTTTCATAATATTGTTACAATTATTTGTATTTCTATGGTGTTGGTTATTATTTATCCTCTTTCATTAGTAATTTTGTTTATTTGGGTTCTTGATTCTTTTTTTTTTTCTTAAGGAGTCTTGCTAGAGGCTTATCAATTTTGTTAATCTTTTCAAAGAATCAGCTCTTGGTTTCATTTCTCTGTTCTTTTGTTTGTGTGTGTTTGTTAAGTTTTTATATAGCTTATTTCTGGTCTAATCTTTATAATTTTCTTCCTTTCCTGAATCTGGGTTTTGTTACAGTTAATTTTTAAAAAGTTACATAAGAAAGGGACCTTGGGGGAATGTTGCTGGATTCTAAAGAGGTGAAGATGTTTCAAGAATGGGCCAAAAATACTTAAATACTTAAATATTTGCACAACACTTTGGCTAACAGGTGTAAATATACAGTTGATGGGTTTGGGCATGTAGCTTGGGTCATCTGAGTAGAGTGATCTGTCCTCTATCCTATACAATAATAAAGGGCAAAAGTTGAACCTTAGGGAGTCACATGGTAGGTCATGTGAGTGAAGGAAATAGGGTCTGAATAATAAAAAAATATTATTTATATTTCTTCATCCAGTATTTACACTCCTATTATGTGGTTAGTACTGTACTGGATGCTGGAGATGTTTTATTTCTTATTAAAGAAATAAAAGATATGGTGGTTTGTAGTCTGGTTAAGGAAACAAACATGGGCATGTGACTAAATTAGTCTCTTAGCTCCCTGGCTAATATCTCAGGACAGTCATCTGTTTTATGAGGACTTATTTGATATCTAACTTCCCATTCAGACTGTATTTCCATGAGGATAAGAATACATGTGTGTTGCATTTATCTTGATTTTTCTGGAGCCTGCCTCTCTGGTGGTGGCAGGCAGTAAACATTAGTTGAATGTGTGAATGGGCAGTAATATGAGAGTTTAAGGAGGAGACTAACGAAGGCTGACGTGATGGAGAAAGCCTTATGGGAGAGACGGAACTTGCACAAGGTCTGGAAAATGACAGATGTAATTAGGAAGGAGGGATTTTAGGAATGGAAGGGAAAGAATAGAATAAAACTGCTCTCTAGGTCTGGATAGAAGAATGGAGTGCAGATGGAGATGCAGGGCTTTGAATTCTGGATAGTGGAGAGAGAAAACATGATTACAAAAATCCATTATGGGTTTTCTTAAAAAGGAAAAAAAAAGGAAGAAATAGCCAATATTGTAAGTGACTAATTTCCTTAGGAAAGATTACTGTGTGAATCATATTTGAAGAGTATGATGAAATGTTAAATGCATACAGAGCTTCTTTAAAGTTCCAAGAATACATGAAAGTGTTAGATGTTCATGGTTCTAAGCTGTCAATTAAAAAGAATAAATCAATTATATAATTAATAATATTTTTTACAAGCTGAGAAATGTTGGGAACCATTCAATATTTTAGCTTGTTTTATTCCCTCAATAACCTATTGTTATTCTCATTTTACATTTGAAGAAAATGAGACACAAGAAGGTTTGAGTAACTTGGCCATAGTAAGGTACTAAGAGACAGAACTGGGATTTGAATTTAGCCAGTTTGGCTTCAGAATCTGCAAATTTTTAAAAATTTTTAAATTAACATATAATGCATTATTAGCCCCAGGGGTACAGGTCTGTGAATTGCCAGGTTTACACACTTCACAGCACTCACCATAGCACATACCCTCCCCGATGTCCATAACCCCACCACCTTCTCCCTACCCCGCTCTCCACCTCCCTCTCCCCCCATGCCACCCGCAACCCTCAGTTTGTTTTGTGAGATTAAGAGTCTCTTATGGTTTGTCTCCGAGAATCTGCAAATTTAACTGGTGAATTAATCTTCTCTATTTATACTGTGTCTGTAAGATAAATGGAAAATGTAATCATTAATTTAAACTATTATTTAAATCATGTACATGAATTTGAGAAAGCAAGGACAGTTGAGGAGTGGGTAAATACATTAAGACGGTATGGTATATAAAATGATGATAGAGATTCTTATGTGAAGTAACATGTTCATTCTTGCATATTTGCTTAGAGAAGCACTAATAGAAATACAATGCAAACCATGTATGTCCTTTTAATTTTATTAATAGCCAGATTAAAGAAGTCAAAAGGAACAGGTGAAGTAATTTTGATATTTTATTTAACTAAACCCATCCAATGTATTATCATTTTAATATGTAATGATAAATTATCAAAGTTATTTTATATATATTTTTTATACTACGTTTTCAAAATCCAGTATATACTTTACACTTCCAGCACATCTCAGCCTGCACTGGCCATGCTTCACATGCTCAGCCATGGGTAGCTGTTGGCTGCCATCTTGGATAATGTGGGCTTAATAGGCTAAATGTCTTAGGAGTAACCCTTTTATGTTTTTGTTTCCATGCATTGTTCTGACTTTTTTTGCTTTTTTTTGGTTTGTTTTTGGCATGTATATCTTACACTGTCATTATTTTGTCTAAAAGATTTGATGGGTCTATTCCAATGCCTTATGAAACCTCTTGTGTTAATAGCAGAGCCCAGGAATTCTGAGCCTCCTGCTGCTTTTGAAACTGTATAGATTTGATTTTTCTATACAAAGAATCTAATCTTGTTTTTTTTGGTGATCATTTTTTTGGGGTATACACAGATGAATCACTAAGTACTCTCTTTTGTTTTGTGCCTGGTTTTCTTTCTTGCAAAGGGAACCCATTTGGGCTAATGGATCAAAGTCATTGGTTTCTTTGTTTTCCTCCACAAAACACCTGAAAATCTAGTTCCACTTTCAGAGGGATTTCAGCAGTATCAGTGTCTTTTTTGAAAGATTCACAGGGTCTTGGTAGTTAACTTCTTTCCATTAGGACCAAGGGACCCTACCTGAGGAGCAGTTATTTTTTTCAAAACTGTTACACCTTTTTGGTGTCTATTTGCCAGAAGTTAGATTGAAGTACACCTAATGACTTAAAACTGAAACGTGAACAATGGTTTATAGTAGTGATAGAAACAGATTACTAAAATAAAGTCTGGAATTCCATGAATGTTGTATTTGTATTGTATACTTCTATTAGCCATCTACTAAACAAGAAGTGCAGATTTATTTTAAATATATGTATTTACAATATTTATCATATATTATATAAATATATTTGTAAGTATATACATAAAATATATGGAAAGAAAATAGACAAAAAGAAAACCTAATAATTACATTTCTTCACTTAAATTTTATGAAATTTTTGGTAATTGGAAGAATTTCAGGTGGTAAATTTCATTAAGCTAAATAACTGAGAATCTAAGCAAATACAGAAAGGATATTATTTGTAAAATTAATAAGACTTTTCTGGTTAACAGTTTCTTTCGCTGCAATGAGTGACATTGACTTGGGAAGAAACTGTAGCAATGTTGTGGTCTGTTAGACGAGGGACAACTTTGCTTTATCTGTTAACTACTATAACAACTAAATAGAGTGTTGTCCCAAGGAAGTTCAAAGTGTATGGTTTTTATACCAAATGACCATGAATAACCAAAAACATATCTTGGGCTATCCTAACCCTCATTCATTGAGTTTACACAGAATTTTGGGGTTAATCTTGCTACCCACTGGATGTCACTGTTGCTGCACCAAAAATGTCAAGTATTCAAGCATTTTTTTAGTCCCCCAACAGGCACATAAGGAAGTGTCAGTTAGGGATATCAGTGATAATGCTGTGAGATGGAACAGAGAAGACCAATAACTAGGTTTTTCAGGTTGAATAATTAAAACGTTAGTTTGTACCATTCTTGATTTACACCACAATGACAGTCGATGAAACGCTTTCATGTTGCGACTGGAGACTTCTGTGAAGTGACCCAGCGCTGTTTTTGATATCACGGTGGTGTTTTCATCATTTGAAGCAGGGCAGATGTTTTTACATCTGTTCCTTCCTGTCCCAGTGAGGATTGAAAGGAGTCTTGCTTGATTGAGTCCCCTTAGATAAGGAATATGGAAATTATATTTTTAACCTCGCTGTGACTGGATTGCTAAGTACGAAGTAGGAGAGAACATCTTTCTTTTGATTGTTTGTGAAAGCTTTCCACTCCAGTGGTGTAGAATCCATCCATATTAGAGCTGTCAGATCTTCTCAGGAATTAAGAATACCTTTTGTTGTTATTTCCATTTTTTCATTTGCTTACCTCTGGTCAGTTGAAACGCACTTAGTGGTGTATAAACGACAACAGAGCATTGGTTTCACAAAGAAGTTATGGGTCTTGAAGTTTATGTACAGTTTCCAAAGAATGAAAAGGGTTATATGGAGTTCCCATGGGAGAAGACTTGGATTTAAAATGTTAGAATTGGAAATGAATATCTTTGCCTTTTTACCATATGACGATCTTGACTAGGTAGTATTGACTTTAGCTAGCTTTCTGACCATGCCATGTTGAAGCGATTCAGGAAGACCACCACACTTACTGCTGAACTCCTTGGGAGCTTGCTGTTTTCTGTTTCCTTTCAGCATCTCTTCTAGTGCTCAGCCTGGTGCTGACTGTATAGTAGGTATTCAGTAACATTGGTTGCATTGCATTTGACAACATGCTAAGCAAGGGGCTGTGAAGATAGACTAGTAGATGTCTCTTGTGGTTTTAGGAGTCCATGATCTAGTTGTGGTTTTAGGAGTCCACGTACTGACAGCAAACAGTAGAAGAATACCTTTATAGCAGGACCATTCACAAGAGCACATTGATATTTACTTGAGTAGTTGTTGCGGCTTATCTATGTGTCTGGTCAGGGGGTGTTATAATTTAGAGAAACAACATGTTGAGAGGCAACCCTGGATGGAAACATGAAAGTCATTTATTTAAAAATATGTAACATATTTTAAAATGCTGCCTTTGTTTATGTGGTCGTCTTCTTTTTTTCCCCAAAGATTTTATTTATTTATTTGATAGAGAGAGAAAGATCACAAGTAGGCCGAGAGGCAGGCAGAGAGGGGGGGGGGGAAGCAGGCTCCCCTGCTGAGCAGAGAGCCCAATGTGGGGTTCAATCTCAGGACCCTGAGATCATGACCTGAGCCGAAGGCAGAGGCTTAACACACTGAGCTACCCAGGCGCCCCTATGTGGGCTTCTTAATATATTGTCTTTGCTTGACTCTTGGAAGTGTTAAAGGGAGAGACGAATTGTTAGGGTCTTGCTACTGGAAGGGAGGTCTGCAGACAGTAGCACTGGTGTCAGTCAAGACCTTGCTAGATATGCACAAGCTCAGGACCTGCTCAGACCTGCTGAATCAGAATCTGCATTTTAACAAGATTCCTCAGCAGACCATATGCTCATTAAAGTCTGCAAAGCATGGATTGAGGGGATCCTTTATGTTTGCAACAGGTCAAGGAAGTATGGCTGCCTTTTTCTAGAAGAGAATAGAGGCAGAGAACAATAAATACAGTGCTGTTCGCTAGGGAACAATTAATGAAGGGAAAGTGTAGGAATGTTGTTAGTGAAATTTTTCTGAAGCATTTTGGAAAAGGCTCACCAGCCTTGAGGAAGCCATTCTAAATTGGCTAAGAAATGGAGAAAGTGAACAAGTTCAGACTGATCCTTGCCCCTCTCCAGCTGCTTAATTTCCGTAGGGACACTGCTCTGTTTATTCTCCATTACCAAATGAGCATTGCTGATTTTTCCTTTCCACCCACCCCCAACCCCAGGGCAATCCTAGCTAGAATTTTGCTTCATTGCCAGACATTTCTTTGGGATCAGGGGTTGCTCACTTTGTATAATAATATTTTACAACTTAAATTGTCTCCTCCGGCAGATTACTTCGATAACGAGAGGACCAAGGACCTGTGGATTCTGTAGAACCTTCATTTGATGGGATACCAGTGAATGGTGATGCACAGATGGGCTGGGATGAGCTTAATTCATTATTACACACACACTACAGCTTTGTTTATTATTAATGACATGGCAGACATTTTCCTTAGCTCTGGAACTGAATAAAGCAATAACCCCACCATAAGGGAGAGAGGAATGGGAAGATAATAAATATTTATCACCAAATCTCTCTTTCCTAGCAACCACAAATGGAGGAGGAAATGAGCATCTAATTTTTTTGAGAGCCCGTGCCAGGAAAACAAAAGCTTTAAAAAATTTCATTAATCAAGCAGATTGATTGCTGTGGGTTCTAGAAATCTCAATACAGTTTTTTAATAGAGGGAGATGCAATGATTGAGCGCAGTTGAGACACTCTTGGAGACCTGCAATGTTGGCCAGATGCCACTTGCAAAAATGACTGTCATCTATCAGGAGTATTAAATAATACAATCTGGTGGCTCTGTTCACACAACAGTATTGTTTTGTTTGTTTTCCTGGGCTAAGTACACAGTATAGCAACAGAGTGATAAAACTGCATTGTCTCACGTAGCATTTGAGTTTGCATATCAGGGAACTTACTAATATATTAGAATTGTGTTTTAAAGATTATATATAAATACATATGTGTTATGGACTCCCCCCCCCCCTTTTTTTAGTATGGCATAGCATCCTTGAGGGAGTTTAAGATCTTCAAACTCTGTCAGAAGAACAGCACAGCTTCTTTAGGACCAGGAACCAATTTCCTCAATTTATGCATTTCACTGCCATCGGTTAATGCTAAAGAGGAAAAGACAGAGCTAATATGCATTTCTAGTCCTATCCCTGTAAACTAGTGATCCTTGTGACTTTGAATAAATTCTTTGGCCCTCTGAGCCTCAGCTTCTTTGTTTGATAAGTAATGGGGTTGAAAAAGAAACTTCTGGGCGTCTGGATGGCTCAGCTGGTGAAGTGTCTGCCTTCAGCTCAGGTCGCCTTTGGCTCAGGTCATGATCCCAGGGTCCTGGGATCAAGTCCCGCATCGGGCTCCTTACTCAGTGGGGAGACTGCTTCTCCCTCTGCCTCTCTATCCCCACTCTCTCATGCTCTCCCTCTGACATAAATAAACAAAATCTTAAAAAAAAAAAAAAGAAACTCCTTGAGGCCCCTTCTTGTATTAGAATTCTGACTCCACACCTCCATGGCTAGCCTTGGTTTTCCTATCTGAATTCCTAGCCTTGGTCACCAGTGTAACTTCAGCATCAAGAGTGGTGTGTGTGTGTGTGTGTATGTGTGTGTGTATAAAATTTTTCACGTTTATGATGTTTTTGTGATCTTACTCCTTTTTAACCTTTTTTATTCACCTGAGCTGTATTTTATCTTTCTTTGATATTATTTGACCTATAAACCATGAAAGAAGTCTAGTTTGGCACGTCTCAGTGGATACATAAGAACTTTGATTAAGGCAAGCAGCACGACTCTAACTCGTAGTCCACGGACTTTTCTTTGTGGCCATGTCTGTTGGATGATGTTTCTGCCTGGGTCAGCCCGTGGGGCTAGGTGCTCCCTGAGTGAGGAAAGAATCCCGAGGAAATAATCTTGTCACTTCCTCCAGAAAGGAATAGGAAGACAGAAGGAATGACTGATAGGGTTTGGAGACAAAATTCATGAGTTCTAACCATGTGTTGTGCAGCCTTTGTGATCCAATGTCCTTCCTGGGTGTTATATGTAGAAATGTCTTACCAAATGCAATATTTGTCTCAGTGCACCAAAGACTAAGGTATGTACTGCGCACGTTTTGCATACCAGATTAGACATTCTCAAATACTGGATTAAATGATCATTGGGCTAGATTTCATGGGGTAAATGAACTGCTCAGCACAGCAGATAATGCATTTCCCATTTTCCCAACTTTGTTCCTGACCATTATGATGCTATTTAATGCCCTGGAGATACAATTCACCAAATGGTACACTAGTAGCCAGAACAAGTTAATGCACTTCTCAAAATGTCTACCTTATACCCAGGGAGCAGCTAATTCCTCATATTATCACATCCAATGTATTATAGAAATGTCAGTATGACCATCACTATCAACATTTCACGCTTACAGCTTCTTTGTTATACTATTAAGATACAGACTTCCTCCACCCCCCAAAAGGGGCTCATTTGTAGAAATAAGGCATATCTATCCCTATGGGTTGAGCTAGATTTCTAGTTCTTTTTAAAGATTTTATTTATTTACTCGAGAGAGAGAAAGCGAGTGAGAGAGAGCATGAGTGGGGAGAGGGGTTGAGAGAAGCGGACTCTCCGCTGAGCAGGAAGACAGATGTGGGCTTGATATCAGAACTCCGGGATCATGACTGGAGCTGAAGGCAGACGTCTAACCAACTGAGCCACGCAGGTGCCCTGGATTTCTAATTTTTAATAATGTGCATATTTAAATATCCTAACTATTCTTGAATCTAGTACCATGAAAGAGTATTGAATGATATTATCAATGATGATCATTGGACCAAAATGCGCATCTTTAATAGTAATTTTAAATGAATTTATTCTCTAGTATTCATTCAAATACCTGTACAATTCTGGACCAGTATTCTGTGCAGCTCTTGCATTTTCAAGATTCATTTTCTAATCAGTGAAATCATTTACCTCTCTCAGATGCTAGGCCAGCAGTAATGGAGCTGAGAGAGTTGTTAACTATGACACTCTGACTTTTCTCTCATCTTTCTGGGAAAGGCAGGAAGAAGAGTTGCCTTAGCATCATCTTTCTTTACCCAAAGAGGAAACAGACACTAATCAACTTTCATTTCTGCCCCCCAATTCAGGAGCTCAGCCATCCACAGTGTCACAGTGCTGTCTGTCACGTGGGCTTCTAATCACGAAGTCTTCTTAAAAGAGTGGCCAGTACCTCGGGTGTGTCTCGCATGTGTGATCTGGTGCATTGCCCAGGACCATTTCACTTCTCCAGAGAGGAGAGATGATGATGATGGTGAGCAGAGTGGTGGCATCTCTCTTTAAAATTCCCATCGTGCAGTGTGAATTAGAGCTTTGCCGAATACGAGACAGTATGCTCTGTTTTTACAATGATTAAATCAATATGTTTGGAAAGATTTACATTTTCATCAAGGAAAGGAACATGGCAGATTTAGGCTTCTAGCAATTTATTGCAAGTGACAATGTTGGCAGAAATGATTTAAGGAATTGAACAATCACTGACCCTCTAAAATGCTTTAAGAGAGCAATATTAGAAAACCAGATGAGGTGATAATATGTACTAATTTATAGTTGTCTAGCGTTTTTTGAGAGTGCCATAGAGAAGCCAAATTTTTGTTTCTCTTTTTAAGTCATTTGCACATTGGTGAAAAGTATAAATTGGGAAGGGCAGGACCATGAAATTAACTCTGTCTGAAGTCAGTTCCATTTTGTCTTGTCACATCTTTCACATTAAATCTGACTGTTCTCAAATATCTTTCACCAATTTTTTAGTGGTAACCAAGGAAACACAGTAAAGGGGACCCATCTCTCCAGGGATTGGCTCACTAGAATTTCTGTATCTCTTAGAATTTCTGTCTTTTCATAATTTCTTATGGTTAGATTAAAAGTTTGCTTTTGATTTTTTTGCTTTTTGATTCTTTTGGAAAGACCATGAGAGGGCATAAAAATTATTATTATTATTTTTTAATTAATTTATTTTTTTCAGTGTAACAGTATTCATTGTTTTTGCACCACACCCAGTGCTCCATGCAATCCATGCCCTCTCTAATACCCACCTCCTGGCTCCCCCAACCTCCCACCCCCCACCCCTTTAAAACCCTCAGATTGTTTTTCAGAGTCCATAGTCTCTCATGGTTCACCTCCCCTTCCAATTTACCCCAACTCCCTTGTCCTCTCCATCTCCCCTTGTCCTCCATGCTGTTATTTTAAAACAAAATGATTTTGCCAGAGGACTCCGTCATCAGGTTGATCATTATCTGACACTTTGAGAAGTTCAAGCAGCTGTTTATTATTTGTCCTAATAGGTGGGACTAGAGACATCACTAATAGAATTCCACATGTAACCCACAGATTATTACAGTTTGGCTTTTTTTTTTTTTTTTTTAAATTATTATTTATTTATTTATTTTCAGAAAAACAGTATTCATTATTTTTTTCACCACACCCAGTGCTCCATGCAAGCCGTGCCCTCTATAATACCCACCACCTGGTACCCCAACCTCCCACCCCCCCCGCCACTTCAAACCCCTCAGATTGTTTTTCAGAGTCCATAGTCTCTCATGGTTCACCTAAAAACATTAATTATAAGAGACAATCTGACAACTCCTCTCCATCTCCACATCACAGTTTTCATACTTTTTTTTTTTTTTTTTCCCCAATTTATTTATTTTCAGAAAAACAGTATTCATTATTTTTTCACCACACCCAGTGCTCCATGCAAGCTGTGCCCTCTATAATACCCACCACCTGGTACCCCAACCTCCCACCCCCCCGCCACTTCAAACCCCTCAGACTGTTTTTCAGAGTCCATAGTCTCTCATGGTTCACCTCCCCTTCCAATTTACAGTTTGGCTTTTAATGAAAAGTGATAGCATTTTCATTTAAAATGTCTATTTGTTTATTTATTAGAGAGAGAGAGAGCGAGCGTGCGAGAGCATTAGCGTGCACGTATGGGCAGGGGGGAGGGGCAGAGGGAGAGGAAGAGAGAATCCTAAGCAGACAATACACCCAGTATGGAGCTGGATGCAGGGCTCCATCTCACAACCCTGAGATCATGACCTGAGCCGAGATCCAGAGTTGGATGCTTAACTGATTGAGCCACACAGCCATCCCTCCTTTAAAATGTTTTAAATAAGAGGTCTGGGCATTCACCAATACTTGGCAGCATCTTTTTTCCCCCTCTGTTCTAGGTGAGGTTTCCCTTTTTGGAGTTTTATAGCACTGTATACTGTCTTTTCATAGTTCTTACTGTTGCTGTGTTTTTCCTCTATTGATCATTGTTTGTCTGTCCTTCATGAGGGCAGGAACAGAGTCTGTTCCTGCTCATCATTGTGTTCTCTGTGGTGTTAAGCAGTGCATGATACAGAGCAGGCTGTCAGTCTTTTGATGAATGAATGGAATGAACATGGTACAGTCATTGTATTTCATAACAGTCCTGTTATGAAATAAGAAAGATAAGACATACTTTTTAGTAAAAAAAATAATATGCCTTCCTTAGATTACAAAATGGTTGCAGATATTTTGGAAAATATCAAAAAAGAAAACATGCAGGAATATGTAGAAATTAATATTTTGGTATATATGCTTCTAGTAACTTTTCTTTACCTATATTCACCCAAATATAAACATATTTCCTCTCTCCAACCAGTATGCAAAATACTGTTGGTAAACTCCTTTTCATTCTAATGGCATATTGTGTTTCCCCATTTTGAATTATTTTTCTATCACATTATTTTATTGATTGTAAAGTGTTCCTTTAAATGGATTTGCTGTTAAATATTTCATGAATTTCTCCATAATGGGATGTGGGCATCACCGAGTATGGTGTGGAATGAAAACATAGTTTCTGTTTCTACTTTTTTTTTTGTATAAAATAAGGAAGAAAGTATATAAGTATATAAGTTGACATAGATGCCTCCATTCAGTTCACATATGAAATGATTATGAGCACCGTTTGGCCAAGGGGGATCCAGGAGGAAGAGAGAATTCCAAAGGGGCTTGATGGTGACTCCCTCATTTGTTGTTTCAGTCTTTCATATATTTCAGTTGACTTGTGTCCTGTTCAGTAGATTTATAGACTATATGTTAACTATATTACATATTAACTAGTCTGTTTGCCTCCAAATTGACCAGTAGATTGAAAGAAATTCTACTAAGAAACAGAGGATTCAGAGACTATTCTGAATGCAGGTGTAAGCAAACCATGAGAAAATGGCAGAATTGATTCTTTTAATCCTTGTGTGAGTTCTTCCTTAGACTCATTGTGGGGTGTGAGTGGTGATGCCTAATCAGATCTGACAGTAGAATACTTCCTAGTATTTAAGTGCCTGCACGTACACCCACACACAATCTATATTTTCAATATAAAGTTACCTAAAGGATACAAAAACACAGATTCGATGGGGTACATGAACCCTGATATTTATAGCAGCACTATCAATAATAGCCAAACTATGGAGAGAGCCCAAATGCCCATTGACTGATGAATGGATGAGGAGGATGTGGTATCTATATATAATGGAATATTACTCAGCCATCAAAAAGGATGAAATCTTGCCATTTGCAACAATGTGGGTGGAGCTAGAGTACATTATGCTAAATGAAGTAAGTCAGAGGAAGACAAATACCATATGACCCTGCTCATATGTGGAATTTAAGGGAAAAAAACCAGATGAACATACAGGAGGGGAGAAAAGAAAAAAAGGAGAGAGGGAAACGAGTCATAAGAGACTCTGAACAATAGAGAACAAAGGGACAATTGATGGAAGGATGTGAGTGGGGGATGGGCTCGATAGGTGATGGATATTTTTAAAATCAATCTTTTTTTTTCAAGGTTTAATATTCATTTTGAGAAAGAGAGAGAGAGAGGGAGGGAGCATGGCAGATGGAGAGGGAGAGAAATCCTCAAGCAGACTCCCTGCTGAGCATGGAGCCTGATGCAGGACTTGATCCCAGGACCCCAAGTGCCCTGGGTGATGCGGATTAAGGAGGACACTTGTTGTGATGAGCCCTGGGTGTTGTATGTAACTGATGAATCACTACACTCTACGCTAGAGAGCAATATTGCACTGTATGCTAACTACTAAAATTTACAAAAATAAAGTTGGTGTCTGAACACTATGTGAGAAAAGTCTCCATGTGTAATGGAGAATGCATTTTGGAAATAGATCTTTGGGACTGTTTCTTTCCTCATGAGATTTCTGTCACTGAAAACCAGTTTAACATATAACTACCACACACAGACACACATACACACACACACGGACGGACACACACACACACACACAGGAAACAGAATTTATCAACACCTTGAAATTTTTTCAGAAAGGAGTTTTGGTGGGATCTGTAACAGTTTGTTAAAGATACAAAGATTTGGGACGCCTGGGTGGCGCAGTTGGTTGGACGACTGCCTTCGGCTCAGGGCGTGATCCTGGAGTCCCGGGATCGAGTCCCACATCGGGCTCCCAGCTCCATGGGGAGTCTGCTTCGCTCTCTGACCTTCTCCTCGCTCATGCGCTCTCTCACTGTCTCTCTCTCTCAAATAAATAAATAAAATCTTTTAAAAAAAAAAGATACAAAGATTTGGCACGTTCTGAATAGTTTGCAAGGATAACGAATAGCATTAAGGAAGGTAGAAATTTATTGGTCTATTGCCCCTGAAGCCATTGTGTATAATTGGTTATTGGGAAAAGAAAGCAAATATAATAATTTGGTAAGCATGGGCAGTGATGCATTTCTTTGATTTCTAAGTATATATTTGTATGATATGTCTTTTTCAGTTACAGCAGTTATTAAAACTAAGAATTATAATAAACTGAACTTACAATAAGAACTTCAGATTGCTACAGTAGAGGTGTTAAACCAAGATTTAAAAAGGTGAAGCTTATTCAATCATATCACTTTTCCCAGAACAATTATAGTATGATAATATTTTGGGGAGAGAAACAAGGTTTTGGTACCATTAAGAAATGACATAAAAATTACTTCAAAATATTGCTTTTACAATGTTTATCTCTTTTAAAATAATTTATGTTTTGGGGAAAGCTATGATGTATATGACATTTTCAGCTCTCTATATATGTTTATTATATTATATTTTAATATATATGTTATATGTATAATATTATATATCAATATAATATTATATTACAAGTAAATTAATTTTAACCTATTGAAGATACTATATGTTTTTAATGATGAGTCTGCAGTAAATATTTGGAACTACTTCCATACACAAAATGGAAATTAGAGTAGGCAGTAAATGGGAAAAAGACTGCCAAAGAAATTATAATTTGTAACTATGTGCAGGAACTGGTCATACCAAGTCTAATAAAATGTCCCGGTAAGCCACTTTAAATCTTCACAATTTATAGCAAAACACATTATCTCTTTGGGCACTGGGACCAAAGCCAGATACACCTGGGATTTTATCATCTTAAGACCTAGTGAGCTCAAGATCTTGATTTTGATTCCTGGGACATTGCCTCTTTAACTGTGAACTCCTTCACTTGCCTCTATGTGTGCAATATGCTCTTCATTCACTCTCTTATTCCCAGATCTTATTATACTTGTCTTCTTGTTCATCTAGACTCAGCTGCTTCAAAGCCTCCCTGAACATCCTGAACTTTCTGGCCTCTTTGACCAGTGCTGGTCATGTCTTTTTCCAAGCCTCATTCATTCCCATTCCTGCTCTTAAACTAGACAAGCTATGGTAAGTATATTTATTGGAAGCTGCCAAACCGCTTTCCAGAGCGGTGGTGCCATGTTGCATTCTCACCAGTGATATGTGAGTTCCGGTTGCCTTGCATCCTCATCGGCACTTGGTATTATCAGGTGTTTTGTTTTAGTCATTGCTTCCCCACCTACTCCCCCTCCCCTCGCTGTACTGGGTTATAATTGATGCGTAACACTGGACCAATTTAAGGTGTACACACTGATGACTTGGTATACATGTATATTGCAAAATGATGACCATAATAAGGTTAGTTAACATACCCATCACCTTGCTTAACTGCTATTTTTTTTTGTAGTGAGAACATGTAAGATATACTCTCTCAGCAGCTGTAACAGATATAGTTGACAATAGTCATCATGCTGTAGATGAGATCCCCAGAACTCATTTATCTTAAAACTTGAAGTTTGTTCCCATTGACCAACATCTCCCCATTTCCCAGCCCCTGGTGACCACCATTCTACTCTCTGCTTTTGAGGTCAGCTTTTTTCTAGATTCCACATAGACATGAGATCATACAGTATAGGTCTTTCCGTGTCTGACTTATTTCACTTAGCGTGAAGGGTCCATCCATGTTGTCACAAATGGCAGGATTTCCTTCTTTGTATGGATGAATAGTTTTCATTGCATATACAGACCACATTTTCTCTATCCACTCATCCATCCATGGAAACTTAGGTTGTTTCCGTGTCTTGGTTATTTTGAATATTAATGCCGCAGTGAACATGGGGGTGCAGATGTGTCTTTGAGTTAGTGATTTAATTTCCCTCGGATAATGTGCACCGAAGTGGGATGTTGGATCATATGGCAGTTCTATCTTTAACTTTTTGAGGACTGTCCATACTATTTTACACAGTGGTTACACCAATTTCCATTCCCATTAACCCCGCATGAGGGTTCTCTTTTAATCGCATCCTTACCAGCATGTGCCAAGTCTAATCTTTTTGGTCATAATTTTCCTAGTCGGTGTAAGGTGATAGCTCATTGTGGTTTTGCCTTGCATTTCACTAATGACTAGTGATACTGAGCATCTTTTTATGCGTCTCTTCGCCATTTGTATGTCTTCCTTGGGAGGATGTCTTATTCAGGTCTTCTGCCTATTTTTAAAAAAGATTCTGTCTTTTTTTATTGAGCTGTAGAAATTCCTTATGTATTTTGGATTTTAACCCTTTATCTAATACATGGTTTTATAATTTTTTCTCCCCTTTTGTATGTTGCTTCTTTCTTTTGTTAATTGTTTCTGCTTTGCACAAGCTTTTTAGTTTGATGTTGTCTCGTTCGTTTATTTTTGCTTTTGTACTTGTACTTCTGGTGTCACATCTGAGAAATCATTGCCTAGACCAAATGTCAAGGAGTATTTCTAAGAGGTGTACCATGGCGTCTGCTGTTTTGGGATGGAGTGCTTTATCAATGTTAATTAGGTCAAGTTGATTGATAATGTTTTTCAGGTTCTCTACCTCTTAGCTGCTTTGGGTCAGTCCCACACAAGTACAGGGGAGGAATTTATACAAAAGTTAAAGGATCCCCTTCCCAAAGTTAAGGGAAAGCATCTCTCCTTTCCAGGATTCTTGTCATACCCTGTGGATCTTAGACGCCCCTCATTATGGCCACTTGGCCAGAAAGACAGCATTTCTCTTCAAGTTTTAATTTCCTATGCTGCTACCTTAGAGAGAGAGAAGGGGAAGGGGGCAGAGTAACCAAGGATTTTTCCACAGTATTCACGCTGTAGACTTATTTATCTTACTCTTTTGTCAGAAAGTTTCTCTTGGAGTTTTGGCTCTCTATCATGCTGATGCATAGTAGGTTCTTCACAGAGAAAGGCAAGGGGAAAAAAAAGGGAAAAAATAAGAATTCTCCTATACCATTCCTCTTGCAAACATCCCTTTCCCTGGTCCTCTGATCAGAAATATGGAATTTCTTTTTTTAAAATATTTTATTTATTTATTTGACAGACAGAGAGCACAAGTAGGCAGAGAGGCAGGCAGAGAGAGAGGAGGAAGCAGGCTCCCTGTCAAGCAGAGAGCCCGATGCAGGGCTCGATCCTAGGACCCTGGGATCATGACCCGAGCTGAAAGCAGAGGCTTAACCCACTGAGCCACCCAGGCACCCTGAAATATGGAATTTCTTTTAGAGGTTTTGTTGAAGGATCTGCTGCACAGTTTTGTAACTAGTGTCAAAACTGAGGGAGATAAGTGGGGGAAGTATGTGGAAACTTGTTACCATATGGGCCGATTGTTTAAATTTGGACTTCTCTCCTAAATTTTCTTGCTGTTTACTTTACAGAGTCCTTGGGAAAGTACCTTTTATATCTGGAATATTTAGTTATCATTATTGGGGGAGAGAGAAAGTGGTAGGCTTATTTCAGCTTGGCCAGCACTTCAGTCTTAGTTTATGTTTTGAAAAGATCAATCTCTGGACCAAGTTAAGAGAGGATGCAGTAAGGTTAATGTGTAGATCACTGTGACAGTCTACTTAACAGATGGTGATAGCTTATGTTAGGATGGTAGCAGCTGAAGTGATGGGGGAAGGTATAGTTCCAAGAGACATGTGAGAGGCAAAATTAATTGGATTTAGTAATAAGTTGAAAGCAGGGAATTAAAGGGAAATGTAAAAGATGATTCCTGTCATACTGGTTTTAGAAAATGGATGGATAGTGGTACCATTTGCTGAGGTGGGAAATACTTGAAGAGGACCATATTTGGGTATGTGTTTGTCTGGGAGGAAGGGCATGGGAGGTTCTGGGTTCAGTTTTGGACATGTAGCGTTTGAGGGGCACCTGAGACAGCTTGGCCAAATGTCAGGCAGGTGGATGTATGTAGACACAGGTTTCGAACCTACAGAGCTTTGTATTGGAGATAGAAATTTATGAGCTATCTGTATAAAGATGGTAATCAAAATCAAGGTTATGATTTTACGCCAAGAGAACTGGGATAAAAGGGGGCCCAAAACCATGTCTTGAAGAATCCAGACATTTAATGGCCTGGTAGAGGATAAACTAATGAAAAGGAGTCTTGGAAGGAATGAACAGAAAAGTAAGAGGAAACCAGAAGAGTGTGCGCTGTAGAAACCATGGATCAAGAGTATTAGACACTGATTGGATCATAGTGTTACATGTTCTCGAGATGCCAAAGAAGCTGAAGACTGAAAAATGTCCCCTTGGAGTTTAGCAACATGGATGTCATTAGTGACTTTAGTAGGAGTCACCTGGTGGTAGGCAGACTAGAATGAATTGGAGAAGGACTGGAAGATGAACAGACGGAGATTACACACATAGACAACTCTTGGGAGAAGTTTGTGCTTCGAAGCAGAAGATGGAGATAAGTCACTATTTACTTGGAGCTTATGGGTTAGAAGGAGGTGTTGTTGTTGTTGTTTTTAATGGGAGAAATTTGAGCATGTTGGAGACCTAATGGGAACTGTCTATTTGAGAGAGGGGGTTGGATATATGAGGGAGGAGGAAGAAAATAAGTTTCAGTGTAGGGGTGTGGCAGAGGAAAATGGGATCTAAAGCATCAAGGGATTGGCCTCCTGTGGAAGGCCGGCCTCAATCTCATTGTAGAGGGTCAGACTGAGGAAAGCACTCAGAATGGGCACAGGTGCCTGTAGGTTTCTGTGTTTGGTCAGAAAGTGGAGTTCCTGTCTCGTGGCCTCTACTTCATCTATAAAACAGTGGGTGATAACATGTTCTGAGAGTTGAGGAGGAAGTCATGAGTGTTGCATTCGGGGCACTCTAAAGTGTGAGGGAGCGTATGGTGTGGAGCGTAGGAGAATCAACTATGGAAGGAAGTGTGGTAAGCCACGGCCCCTTTTCACCCCACACGTCAGACATAGCGAACTTCCTGTCACTGCATCGTACTTGCACTCCTTCTCTCCTGACCTTTCGCCGATGTCCTCCCTCCTGCCTGGCACACTTCCGGCACCTTCATGGGAGGACCTGTACTCATCCTCTGGTTCTCAGTTTAGACGCACTTCCTCTAACAAGCCTCTGCTATGATCAGGTAGGTTAGCTGCCCTGCGCATGTGCTTCCAGAGCCTTCCTTACCTTGTTCCCTGCAGTCCCTGCTGTTGGCATTGCTCGTCTAGCTGGTCATCTCTCCCACTCAAAGGCCAGCTCTTTGAGGTTCCGGAATCACACATTTAGGGATGATGATGTCACCTTTAGCCCTAACCTGTCGCACATGGCCTGTCACGGACGAGGCACTCAAGATACACTTGTGGAATGAATGCGGTGAACGGACTGTGACCAGTGAACAGATCGCGGGGCTAGGAGGAGGGCTGGCCCTGTCTGGGTGACAGGTAGAGTCCTTTAAGAAGCGCTGACTCATTAACTCATGTACCGGCCACTTGGCAGCAGAGGCAGGAGGGGGACCATCGGAGAGAGGTCAGAGGAAGACTTGTTCTTCTCTCCTGGGGAGAAGTGCTGGAGGGATTAGCGACCCAGGCTGTTCTCTGGCGGCCCTCACTGGGGCTGTTGTCGGTGCTGAAGGTGGCGGGGGGCACTGGCTAGAGGGGACACTGCCATTCCCAGCGAGGCTCCTAGTCGCCTGGGGACCAAGTGTGGTTATGGGTCTTGGTGGCTGATTTTGACTTACTTAATGCTGCTCGTTATTTCAGCAACCTGAGAATAACAGCCGGACTGTGTGGGAGGAAAGCAGCTTTTCACTGCGGGCGAACAGCTCATGGCAGCTCTCTTGGAGAAATATCACTTGTTAGCTGGCAAAAATAAATCTGCTTTTTTGTCGCCGTTCTCCAAAAATGCCAAATTGCAAGACGTACGTGTGTGCATGCTTGCGTGTGTGTGCAAGATGAGGCCAGGACAGATTTAAACCGGAGGAAACGCTTTACAGCTAGGCGGCCCCCTTCTCCTTCAAAGGCTGATAAGCACAAATGCCATTTAGGCACTGGATTTACAGATACTTTCGTGCATGCCCTGCCAGCTCACTTGTCTTCGGGGGATACTAGTTCATGAAGAAAACAAGTTATACCGGAAGTTCAATGACTCTCCTAAAATATCAAGAGCTTAGCGGTAAGAAAGCCAAAACAATAGGGCCTTTTCTATATTGGGTGGATTCTCTAGACATCTATAAAGATTTGCTACAAACAGCAAGAAAGTAATAGCTGTAAATGTTACTCAGTGGGCAGGGTAGGGAGTGGAGATCGCGCCTCCCAGGCTCCAGTTAGAAGCTGTGTCTGGCGCTCCGTCACTCACGGCAGGGGCCTCTGCCTCAATTTTCCTTTCTCTTTGTTTTCATTATGACTCACTCTTGCTTTTCATGGTGATGGGAGCATTTTCCAGGGCTTTCCTAGGATCTCTGTTTCGGCTTGTCCTCGGAATGACCGTCTTCCTCGGGGAGACCCAGCTCGGCGTTTCCCAAGGAGCGCCTGCGAAGCTGGCGAGTTTTGTGTTCGCAGCGGCCCAGTAATGCAGTCGGCTGTACATCCCCCCGGAGAACGGCATTTTGGGGGCTTCTCTTTCATGATAGGCTGCTTAATGAACGTGGCTTGGACGGCACGGGGTTGATCTCTGCCTCCGCTGAGCGCTGCTCGGTGAGTGTGGCATACGGTGAGCGCTCGTGTCTGCCATTACCGTGTCACGGGAGGGCAAAGTGTCCGAAGAAGAGCTTGGCTTTGGAGGAGGCCTGACTTCGCCTTTGAGAATACATGTGCCATCGGGTCTTTCTCCGTGGCATAAAGAAATTGATTGTTAATATAAGGAGGGACACTAAGTGATCCCATTAATTCCTCTCATATTTGAAAACAGAAAACTGGGAGAGCCTTGGTAAGCCATACATGTATCTGATGCGCAGTTACCCAGAACTCTTAAATTCGAAAGAAATTATTGACCCCCCCCCAGCAGTTCTATATAACAAGTCCTCATTTGTAACCTCTACCTAATGAGGAAGTGTGTGCCACAGTGGTTGAGAAGAGGGCTTTGGTTTAGAGGATGTAGGTTCTGCTTTTTGGACTTGGGCAAGCCATTTGGCCCTCTTCAGCCTCTGTTTTCCCATCTGTAAAATGGAGAAAACAACAGTACTGTATTCTTAAAACTGTTGTAAGGATTGAATGAGATCCTGCAATTAAAGTTTGGCACACTGCCTGACAGTGCTGAATAATTAATTGTTCGTGTAATTTAACAGAACTTTTTGCAATTTTTTTCTAATCTCCTTCCAAGGAAAGTAGATCCAGTTCTATAAAGAACTCTTTGTTCTGCTGTACACCTTAATAGTTTTGGGTAAGCAGATTTGGGATTAGACGGGGGGGAGAATGGAATTCCTCTACCCACCCCTCTTCTTAATCTTTTACCCCTTTATTTTATTTATTTTCATAGCATGCATCACTACCTGTTGTGGGTTGAATTGTGTCCCCCAAAAGATATGTTGAAATATCCATTAGTTTGCTAAGGCTGCCATAACAAATACCACCGACCAGGGAGCTTAAGCAACAAAAATTTATTTCCTCATAGTTCTTGAGGCTGGAGATCAAGTCCCAAGGTGTGGGCAGAGTCAGTTTCTTCTGAAGAGTTTCTCCTTGGCTTGTAGATGTCTCTCTTCTTCCTCTTTCTTCCCATGGTCTTCCCCTTGCACGTGTCTGTGTCTTAATCCCCTGTTCTTATAAGGACACCAGTCTTGTTGGATTAGGCCACTCCAGTGACCTCATTTAAACTTAATCCCTTCTTTAAAGACCCTTTCTCAAATACAGTCATTTTCTGAGGTACTAGGGATTAGAACTTCAACATGAATTTGGGACAGTTTAGCCCGTAACAAAGTCCTAACCTCTGGTACCCATGAATATGACCTTATTTGGAAATTGGACCTTTGCAGATGTAATCCAGTTAAGATGTGGTAGATGTAATCCAGTTAAGATGAGGGTAGAAACCCTAAGCCCAATGACTGGTGTCCTCAGAAAGAGAGAATGATCCAGAAACACAGAGAAGACATACAGGGAGGAAGGTCATGTGAAGATGAAGACAGAGATTGTAGTTATGTTGCCACCAGTCCCAAGGAATGTGGATTGCTGACCACTACCAAAATCTAGAAGAAGTAAGGAAGGAATTTTCCTTAGAGTCTTCAGAAGGAGCATGGCCTTGCTGACCTCTTGATTTCAGACTTCTGGCTGCCAGAACTATGGGACAATCAATTTCTGTTGTTTTCAGCTATCCAGTTGTGGCAATTCGTTTTGGCAGCCCTGGACAGCTAATACATTATCTGACATTATATCTTTATTACTTGTCTTTTCTATCTTCCACTGGAATATAAGTTCGAGGGGGGCAGGGACTTGCCTGTCTTGTGTTGCTAGCAAAATGGATATATAGTGAATGAATGAATGAATGAATGATGGCAATTTCCAAGAAGAGCATGAGGAACAGAGATGGGAGAAAGAAAAAGGGGTGGAAAGCATTGAAAAGGCAAATGATCATGAGCCCTTGAACAACATGGATTTGAACTGCACAGGTCCACGTATCTGTGGGTTTCTTTCAGTAAATATATTGGTCAATTTTTTTGAGGATTTGCAACAATTTGAAAGAAACAGACCAACCACACAGCCTAGAAATACTGAAAAATTTAAGAAAAAGGTATTATTTTAAGAATATGGTATATAATACATCTGTAAAAATACGTGTTATTCATCTGCTTATGTTATCAGTAAGCCTTCTGGTCAACAGTAGGCTATTAGTGGTTCAGTTTTGGAGGAGTCAGCAGTTATACGTGAACTTTCAAGTGTGAGGGAGGTTAGTGCCCCGAAATCTTGTGTGTTCAAGGGTCAATGTGTACTAATCTACCAGGGACTGGAATTCTGGTGGAACTGGGAAAGGGGTTGAGTCCGGATTGATGTGGCAAGAAATAGAGAAAAAATATGGAAAATGGGGCCAGAAGAACCCTAAGAGCTTAAACCTCTACTGAACAGAAATTGAGGGGATGGCGTTGGACTTTCAGGGGTCATGGAAATGGCAAGACCGAAACCAATTACAGCTAGATCCCCAAGGAGCACGAAGGCCAGCTGACATCCGATTTAGTGAAGATATGTAGGCTCCTAGATTTATCCTCCACATCCCCTACATTTTCCCATGACATTTATCTTCTAGCAGTTTCCTCTGAGTTTGAGGAAACGTTCTCAAACTCATTCTAAGTCTCTAGTTTAGTTCTCTGCAGTAGTCCACCTCGCTCCACTGTATTTTTTTTTTTATCTGAAAGCAATCTTTCTTGACCTTAGGTGGTTCTGTTTTTAGGAATGAAATGTCATTTCAAATTTTAATGTAAATCCAAAAGACAGATTTTTATACTGTTCTCCTTTACTTTTTAGAAGAAGTTCCTTAAAACTTTTTTCTGTTCCAAATCTGTATAGGGTGTTTGTATTTTGATTTCTTGGTTCTCTGTCTCCATTCGGTAAGGTTTTTCCTTTTGTTCTTCCTGATATCTATGCTTAATAGTTGCTTGGATTGACATGTGTGTGTTAGAGGGCACAGATTGCATGGAGCACTGGATGTTGTCCATAAACAATGAATCTTGGAACACTGCATCAGAAACTAATGATATAATTTATGGTGACTAATATGCATTTGTCTAGATGGAAAGGAAGAGAGGGTATAAGACGTTGAAATCAAGAACAAAGGCACAGACGTTGGAATGAGGGTGATCTATATAGGGGCTAAGAACAAGGTGAGATATTGCAAATGTGGTTGCCTTTTCTACAGCTGTTCCCCCTTTTCCCTGGCCAGAAGAGCCCAATTTTTTTTTTCAGGTGTTTACGCTCCTTTATACAGCCATGGTGGTCCCTCTTCTCTTGCCAAGTTCGGACATGGGTATGTGATACAGTGGCCAGAGAGTCATGAGGGGACACTGTGGGGGCTTCTGCAAAAAGCTCTTCTTATTGTTCAAAAGAGAGCAAGAGGCAGAAATGCCTCCTCTTCTCCCAGTGGGCGTATTTGCATGTGACGCCTTGAGCACCAGAGTGTGAGCCTGAGGACAGTTTCCCTGCGGAGGATGAGCTCTGGGGCCTGGGATATGAGAAAGGAGAGGAAGAAGCCAGGGTACTTGATGATGTTGTGAAGAAACTGAGTGAATCCATCTTAAAACTTCTGTCTCTCCAGACTTTGTCAGTTAATAAAGCCAGTGGGACTGCGTGGATTTTCTTTTTTTTTTTATTTGCCACCCAAAGCATAGAAAATGATACAAGAGGGACCAGTGTAGGTTTGGCTGGCCTGGGAAATAGATGTGGTTAGGTCAGAGGGAGGAAAAACGTTAAGAGCTTTGCAAAGCAGGTAGAAGAGTTGAGGTTTGGTGTGATAGATCACAGAGAGCTGCAGAAGCCTTTCATAAGCTGAAGTTGATGGATGTAGCCTTTTAAGCAAGATTCCCTCGAGAATGATGTGATGGCTGAAGTAGTGCAGGGAGGAGTCTGGACTTAAGGCCAAAGAATCTGGCAGTGGTCCCAGTGTGAAACAGTAGGCGCTGGCCTAGAGTCTTGTATTCGGGGAAATCACTGATTTTTCTTTTGCTTTTGTTTTTCTTTCTTTTCTCCGGTAAGGCCTGGTGCCTGGCAAGTGGGAGATGGAGGAATGAGGACAAATTCTTATTTTTCTTAAGACTTCATTCATTTGAGAGAGAGAGAGGGAGAGGGAGAGGGAGAGACCACAAGCAGTGGGAAGAGGGAGAAGCAGACTCTCCGCTGAGCAGGGAGCTCAACACGGGACTCGATCCCAGGATCCTGGGATCATGACTCCAGCCAAAGGCAGACGCGCAAGTGACAAAGGCAGATGCGCAACTGACAGAGCTACCCAGGTGCCTATGAGGACGAATTCTTTCTGCGATACCAATAGCAGTGCCCCCGTCTGTGCTTTCCATACCTGCTCTGTGTGCTGCCTTCACTGACATGGCAGCACCAAAGCGGAGGACAGAATCTATCCTCTCCAATAGCAGGTAGGCACATCCAGCAGCACATGACATCTGCTCTGCGCTAGAAGCTTCTAAGGCTGGACAGTTTATTCTGCCTTAGACTTTGGACACCCCCAGGGATACCTACCTGCCCGCTACTCCTTTGTAAAGAAAATATATTTCTATGTAATTCTTAGCTCAGTATGAAAAGCTCCAAAATAGAGTCCTATTTTCAGGTCCCATGTTAAGCTAGTCTGATAACTGAATATTTGGATTTAAGATAAAATAGTGTTTCCATTGTAAAAATGTTCACCAACAGGTTACTTTAAATAGTAACTTTTTCTGGTGTACATTAGAATATAATTAAATTTTCAGTTGACTTTACTAGCAACATGTCTCTTTTACAAAGTAAACTCCAACTGCAAAGAAAGTTATTTTCATGCTTGGTAAAGACGCATTGTTCTAAATAATGATTACAATGGAGAAATTAGAAGACACACACAGCTTTTACCCAGCAGGGAGTGTATTTTGAGACTCAGTAAATTTAAGCTAATCTGATTTTTTTAAAAAAGCACAATTTCTTCTCTATACAAATTGTATCTGTTAGAGATCGCATTTGGCAGAAAATCCCAGAAAAGCTGACAAACAGTGGTTTAAAAATTAATGGGATTATTTGTCTAATGCTTCAGAAATCTGAGAGAAAACAGCTTGGAGAGGCCATCAAGGAATAAAATTCTTCCTGTCCTCCTGTTGTACCCTCCTAACCAATGGCTGTTTCACTTTGAGCACTACCAAAGATTCAGAGAAGTGGAGGAAGAAAGAAGGAAAGGAGCATCAGCTGACTTTTACTTGTGTTTCATTGCACAGGACTGAGTCCCAGGGTCACTCGTAGAGGCGAGGGAGTCTGAGAAGGTGAGCTTTCATCTGTCCTGCCTTTATAGTATCGTTGGATTGATACTGAGTTGGACAATTTACAGTATATACTTCAATAATGTTAGTTTCTTTGAGAGAAGAAAGAATGGCATATAAGGACGCATCGAATTTCACATGACAGACTGGCTAGATTTTGACACCATGCCCTTCAAATTTATTTATATGGCATGTTAGTCTGTTGCTGGCCGATAAAACAGAGCTATTCTAAATAATCTGGGAACACAGTGGTTTACTCTAGGAATAAGAGCTTGGATGAATATTGAGAAACTGTGAGAACGAAGGTCAGGAAATCCGTCACCCCCAGGAGACCAAGGAAGCAAATGTTGGAGACCTCAGTGAGAAGCACCAAAGTCGAGGGGCGCCTGGGTGGCTCAGTGGTTCAATCCTCTGCCTTTGGCTCAGGTCATGATCTCAGGGTCCTGGGATCGAGCCCCACATCAGGCTCTCTGCTCAGCGGGGAACCTGTTTCCTCCTCTCTCTCTCTGCCTGCCTCTCTGCCTACTTGTGATCTCTGCCTGTCAAATAAATAAATAAAATATTAAAAAAAAAAAGAAGCACCAAAGTCGAATGCTTTCTGTGGTTAGTGTGATCTTCAAAGTCTCTGAGAAGCTCCCACCTCGGGCAGGAACTAGGATGGGAGGGTTTTCTAGTGGAACCAGAGCCGTGAGGACGTGTAGTTTTGCCCTATAGCAAAAAGAGAGTGGGGCAGACGTACTCTGGATTTTCTCTTTCTCACACCCTCTGGTCTTGCGCCTGTGCCTGTCACTGGCTGAACCAAGCCAGAAAACCCACTGACGTGCCGGGGTCAGCCTCTCTGTGATCTAGAGTATAAGAAAGGGATCCAAAGGCAAATGGAAAATGACTGGTGCAGTGCATGCTTGCGTGCATGAGCGTGTGATGCTTGAGGATGGAAAGGGATCTTCAAGGGCTCTGTGTGAACTGGCATCGTTCTGGTGCTCCAGTCCCCTGTGTGTTTTGCAGAATCCTGGGGACCCAAGTTTTGACCGACCAGTCCATGTACTGGCAGTGTTGTGGCTAGGCCCTCTGGCCCTGCTTACGTCCATGCTGTTTTTTTTTTTTTTTAATTTAAGATTTTATTTGTTTTCTTAACAGAGAGAGAGAGAGAGAACACAAGCAGAGGGACAGACAGAGGGAGAGGAAGAAGTAGGCTGCCTGCTGAACAGAAAGCCCAATGCAGGGCTTGATCACAGACCCTGGGATCATGACCTGAGCTGAAGGCAGGTGCGTAACCGACTGAGCCATCCAGGCCCCCCAGTCCGCTATTTTCATTTTGTCCTTATGGCGCCCCCCCCCACACACACAAAAGGCAGTCTCTGATAGGATCAGTGCTTAGCAAGATTATACTTGTGCTGACTGTTTTGGTCCAGTTTGAATTCCTTTATAAATGAAGAGAAAAGTGGGATAATTTGCAGAGATGAGGAAGGATATTTAAGATCTGGAGACGAGGGTTAGTTCAGTCTTCCTTTAGAAAATACCAAGGTTTATGTAGAAGTTTTAGTATTGGTTGGGGAACAGGTCTTTAGTTTAAGAGTTATTTGATTCATTGAAGAAGTTATTATGAATTTTATATTACTGCCCTAAATTTACTCAGGAATTCAGAGGCTAGAACCCTATATGTACCTGGGAAAGTTGATGTTTGTGGCCATGGTAAGAGCTTCATTCTGATTTTCATCATTTATTTTAACATCTAAAACTGGCAAAGTGATTTTATTGACTGTCTTCATGCTAGGTTATCTAAAGGCAGCAATATCTGATTTTCCTGGTGAGCGTTCTTTATATTCAGCTCGTCTTTGGGACATGTGTGGAATGTGAAATTGGAACACTGAGCCTTGTTGTTAAGTCAGTTCATTTACAGCATGTTGCAAACCTGCACACTCAAATTCAGGTTTAAACATGTATCTGTATATTTGACAGACTCATAAAAATATCATATAGTACATTATGGTAAATGAGATAAATCAGACAGAGAAAGAGAAGTACTGTATAATCTCACTCACGTGTGGAATCTAAAAAAGCCGAACTCTTCTTAGAACCGGAGAGTAGAATGGTAGCTACCAGGGGCTGGGGGGTGGTGTAGGAGAGTTGGGGACATGGTGTTTAAGCACATGAACTTGCAACCAGGAGATACGTAGGTCCTGGAGAGCTAAGGCACAGCACAGTGATTAGAGACAGCAGCATTGTAATATAATTTTCAAAGTTGCCAAGAGTCTAGATCTTAGTTGTTCCCACCACAAAAAAGAAATGGTAATCAGGCCTTGTGATAGAGGCGTGCGTTACCTCCACAGTGGTAATCATATTGCAGTGTACAAATGTGTCACATGAACATGTCACACATCTCAAGATGTGTGTGGCCTGTGGTGGATAATGTCAGTGCTGTATCCAAAGTGCTAGATCCAAAGAGGTATTTTTTGAACATTTGACATTTGACTTCCAACCTCTAGCGCCTGTGGCTCATTCTCAGCCTGCCCTCAGTCTCGCCCTCCACATGTAGAGAGAGAACTGCCTGGGGATCTATGTTCCCTTGGGGTGGCTCTCCGCCGGACGAGGGCTAGAGTGTGGATTGTCCAGTTCCATTATCTCTCTGGTCAGGGTAACTCAGGAGGAACTTAAACCCCAGAGGCCCCCCCACCCCCACTCCTCAGGATCAGGCCGATGGGACACTCTATAGATCTGGACCAGAGACCACTTCCTTGTTTGGCCTTGGAATTCTGATTATTCTGTGACAGGTTCCTTTAAAACTTAGCAGCTTAAAACAGCAGTAATGTCTTAATGCACATTTCTGAGGGTCAGGAATCTAGGAGGGGCTTGGCTGGTGGTTCTGGCTTAGGGTCTGTCATGAAGTTGTAGGTGAGCGGTCAGCTGCGAATATCATCATCTGAAGCTGGAGAATCTGCTTCCAAGGTCATTGACATGGCTACTGGCGGGAGAGCTCAAGTCCTTGCTGTGTGTGCCTATATGCAGGACTGCTTGAGTGCCTTCAAGACGTGGCAGCTGGATCCTTCCAGAGCTAGTGAGAGAAAGAGAGAGCGAGAGAGAGCATGAGTGCACCCAAGACAAAAGAGGCAGTCTTTGATGACTTAATCTTGGGAAGGATATATCGTCACCTCTGTCGTGTTTGGTTACATGTGGAAACCAAGCCTGGTACACGACAGGAGAGGCCCACACAAGGGCATGCATACTGGATGGTGGGAGCCACTGGGGACAATCTTGAGGGCTGACCGTCATACTTTCTCTTTCTTCCTTGTTTCTGGCCGCCTCCTCTCCTTGACTGCTTGCCTATGGCAGAACTTACTTAAGCAATTACTTATACACTCATTCTTGCCTTAGAATCTGTTTCTGGGGAGCCTGGCCTAAATGCATGCTAATTCTTTGTCTAAAATAGGTCAGCAAACTACAGTCTGTGGCCCAAGTCCAGTGCGTGGCCTGTTTCTCTACAGCTCTCAAGCTAAGAATGGCTTTAATATTTTTAAGTGAAATGAAAAGAATAATTTTGGAAAGTTTGAAAAGCAAAATAATTTTTCATAAGGTAGGAAAATTTTCATAATATAGGATAATAATATGAAATTCAAATTTCAGCATCCATAAATAAGGTTTTATTGGAACATATTCTTTATGTTTGCCTGTGGGTTTGTTCACACTTCAATAACAGTAAAATAGTTGAGCCAGTTGCCACATGGCCCGCTGGGCCTTAAATATTTATTCTCTGGCTCTTTACAGAAAACATTTGCTGACCCCTAGTGCGAAATGAGCCAGCTTTGTGTGGTTTGTTACATTCAGAGCATGTTCACTGATCTAACTTGACATTGGTCTGTAAGTCTTTTCAGTGTCCTGATGTCACTCTTAGTTTTTTGCACTGTCCTTTTGTCACTCCAGGTAGAAATGAAAATGAATTATTTAGGATTGTCCAGCCCCACTCTATGGAGTCTGTATCTTTCTGCCATGGGGAGGGGCCATATCTTTCTGCCTTGGGAGTCTGGTAGAAGAAACACAACTCTTGCTTGGTTCTATGTGTGTGCCTGTTGTCAAAACCCTAAATGACTGTGGCTTGATTCTGAGAAGAGGGAGTTTTTAAAATGATATTAAATAGGAATTTCAAATAACTTGGAAAGCAGCCCTGCAAATATCTTTGATGCTTTATTAACACCCTACCGTTGCATGTCCTGAAATTTATTTCCAGAAGCAGGTGGAATTTGATTTTTGTTGGATCTTGGGGGAATTTCGGGATAATGAGATGCAATTCTATAACAAAGTGTTTCTTTGCCTATCAGGATTATATAAAAGGGGTGAATTAGTTAACCGAAAAATGCTTTATAATTTCAATAAAATGTTCCTTCTCTGCTCTCATTATCTTCGCCCAGGCCTCTGAGGCAGGCGAGGTAGATTCCATTCCTGTTTTATTGATGAGGGAATAGATAAAATGCTGGATTATAATTTAGCTAATTACATAGTGGTGAAGCTAGAGAGAGAATCTAGGCCTCTTGACTTCTAATCCAGTGTTCTTTCTACTCAGCAACTTGACTGTGTGCTGTGTGCTGAGCCTTGTATGAAGCACAGTGGGAACTTACGGTGAAATAGTACTTACAATAGTACTTAGGTTTAAATGCCACTTTAAACTCCCCCCTCCCACAAACATTTATTTTCTCCACTGAAATTAGTATATATTAGATTACTCTTGTTCATGCTGTCTTGTTTAGTAGCTGTCAAGTGAATTTCTATACACTTGAATTTTACATTATAATCGATGTAACACAATTGGTGTCTAGAGGAAAAACCTTTTATCTATTAACTCCTCCTTTATTGGTTCTGGGTTCCCTATGAAATCAAGCTAAAGCAGGAAACCCATTGTAATTTTCGGCGTTGACTAATAACTCTATATGCAAAGGATATTTTAGATGTTTTTAAAGTTAAAATGGGGAAACAACTTCTTGGCTTGACAAGTCATATGGGTTTTAAAAGGATGAGAAGCAGCAGTTTTCGTGACACTGGAAAAAGAGTGTTTCACAGGAGGGTCTCAGGGTAGAAGCTGGCCTCATTTACTTACCTGGCAAATACGGGAAACAATTTAAGGAATTTGTCTCTATTATTTGTCTTACCATTTTGAAGATGTGCAGTCTTTTTTTTTCCCCACTCAGTGTGTGCTCATTATAAAAAATACGGAAACTGCAGAAAGTTGACCTACCCAAAGGCATTTATTATAAAATAACATTTTTGTGTGTTTCCGCCTAGGTAATTTTTCCTCTCAGACTATACTGCACATGCTTGGGTGAGTCATTTTAGTTGTTTGCCCTAGATTTTAGCACACGGAGTCAACTTGGATACTGGGAAGAAAGGCTATAATGCTTTTCTCTCTTTTACAAGAATTTCAGTTCTTGTCTAACTGGAAGTAATTTTTCACCACAGACAGTGTCCCATCATGTGTTAATATTTTATGCTTATGAATCATCATCTTTCTTCTCATTAGGATTATGGATTCTGTTAGGTGACTAACAGAGAGGTCATTCTTTTCCTGGTACCACAGATACACTTTAGGCCGACAACTCTGAAAAGAGAAAAAAGCGGTTTTTTACATTTTTAATTTTTTTAAAGTTTTACTTTTAATTCCAGCGTAGCTAACATACATTGTAATATCAGTTTCAAGTGTACAAAACAGGGATTCGGCACTTCCATACACGACTCGCTGCTCATACGCGTGCCCTCCTTCACCCCAACCCCTGTTAACACCCATTCCTCCACCTCCTTCCCCTCTGCTAACCCTCCGTGCGGTCCCTAGAGTTAAGAGTCTGTTTGTTGGTTTGTGTCTTTCTTTCTTTCATTTTTTAAGACTTATTTATTTATTTATTTACTTGAAAGAGAGAGGGGGAGAGCAAGAGAGCAAGCACACACATGCATGAGCAGGGCAAGGAGCAGAGGGAGAGGGAGAGGGAGAACCTTCAGCAGACTCCTTGCTGAGCGGAGAGCCTGACACGGTGCTGGATCTCACAACCCTCAGATCCTGACCTGAGCCCTGAGATCATGACCCGATCCGAAATCAAGAGTTAGATGCTCAACCAACTGAGCCACTGAGGTGCCCCCCGCCCTTAATTTTTCCCTTTTGGTCATCTGTTTTGTTTCTTAAATTCCACATATGAGTGAAATCATATGGTATGTGTCTTTCTCTGGCTTATTTTGCTTAGCACATTCTCGCTAGCTCCATCCATTGTTGTTGCAAATGGCAAGATTCATTCTTTTTTATTAAAGCTGCTTTTTTGTAAATTTGCCTTTAATCCTGCTTACATATTCTGTTGATGCATTTTGAACATCTTTTATTTTCATAGTGAATCATTTAAAAGAGATCATCACGGACTTCTCCAGAGTGAATAACAAATTCTTTCCTTTGTAGTGGCTTCCTTTTTTAACTACTAATTTTCTTTTATGGTCTCATAAATATTCAGTGTGTTGAAATTTTTAGTTTTTGAGTAGAAAATCTAAGTCAGTCTTGTGGGACACACACACACACACACACACACACACATGCACATACACATCTTCATTATAGCCTTTGCATGGATTGGTGACCATGATCTGATATTCCTAAGTATAAACTCTTTAAGTCCTGTTTTTTTTAAAAATAAGACTCTGTCCCTCAATTTATGGGTGAGATTAGCAAGAGATTTTCTCTCCTCAGTCCCCACCCCTCTATGAACTTCCACAGAGGGTAAGAGTCTCTCTTTCCTGTTTGTGAGTACATCTATCATTGAAGACCAATTCACCAATAGCATGGCATGGATTCTACTGCAATGCATAGTGAATGTGGTGGCAGAGTTTGGAAAACTTGGGGCAATAATTACGGATAATTACACATGAGGGAAGAACTCAAATATGTCCTTAGGCCTTTGAGGTATAGATGGAAGGTCTCCAATAGTTTCTATTATACCCCCATAAGGCTTAGTGTCAGCATGACTTACAAGTGCCATTTTCTTTGGCTAGCATTTCCTCCTCCTCTTGCTAGTGGTCTTTACTCACATAGTCCCCATCATCGGGAAAGAAATATCGGAAGACAAATGTTTGAATTCACATACTAATTTAGTGAAGCTAGATGAAGACTCAAATGAATGTTTGTTTGATGTTAGTCTTTTAGGGTTGCCAAGCCATCTGCCTCATTCAGCAATGGTCTCATTATTTTTTTCCAGCTTATTCTGCATTTTGTTGATAGATTTATTTAATGGATTTTTCAGTTGCTGTTTGCCAATCTTGCTCCCTCTTTCAAAAAGCACCCAACACAACAAGAAATTATCTGTGATGGCTTTCCTGCATTCTGATACTGTTAGTAGGGGCCAGGTGGAGTCGGTTAGGAAGTCGAGATACTTTAGACACTTTAGATGGAGACGTCTTTCAAGGGAGAGAGTTGACAGTTCAGTCTGGGAAAGAAGCTTTGCAAAGGTCATTCTGCTTCACATGTGTGCGTTGTTTAAATAGTTGATGAGTCTCATTCTGTGGAGTAAGTTGCTAACCTTATTAGCTTTTCTAGCCCTGGGTCCTCATTTTATTTTCGGGGCGGAGAGGGACAGAGGGAGAGGGAGAGCCAAAGTCAAGAGTCGGCTGCTTAGCCGACTGAGCCACCCAGGTGCCCCCAGCCCTGGGTCCTCTCACAGCATGGGAGTTAATATCTTGCCCCGGCATAAGCATGTAACTGTGCTCATTGCTAGAATCAGGACAGTTGTATTTGTCATCTACAGACGTATTTAAAATGTATCTGTATTGACATTTGCTTATAACCCATTTACTTCCAGAAGAGTATTACGATAAGTCTCATGGAATAAAACTGAAAAGATAATTAGAAGGAGGAGATAAAATTTCCGAAGTTAGAGAGGTTAATTAAAAACAGTAATTTAAAATTGTTATTAGTGACATAAATTTGGAAATTAGGGATCTGTGACAAACAGTAGATAAACTTACCTTCAAAAAAGATACTTTACAGGACTCCTGGGTGGCTCAGTTGGTTGGGCAGCTGCCTTCGGCTCGGGTCATGATCCCAAGTGTCCTGGGATCGAGTCCAACATCGGGCTCCTTGCTCGGCAGGGAGCCTGCTTCTCCCTCTGCCTCTGCCTCCCATTCTGTCTGCCCGTGCTCGCTCTCGCTCCCTCTCTCTCTCTGACAAATAAATAAAATCTTTTAAAAAAAAGATACTTTACTATAAATTACTGAATTAGATTGAATGACCTCCTTAAAACCTTATTGATAAGGTTGAAATGAGGTATCATAAAGTGGGTGGTGGCTTCCGTAGGAGGGAGAGGTGTTCCTTCCTTGATGCTTTCCTCCTGGAGAAGGCTGGACAGGAAGTTATTTCTCCTTTTGGAAAAGAAGGTCTGAAATGGTGGAGAGGTCCTAGCCCCCTCCACTGTCTTCCCTCTGGACATCTGAGGAAGGCAAAGTTAATTGAAAATGGAGAAGCCCATTTTCTAGTTATTTTCTTTGAGAGAGAAATTATTTCGGATTAATAATTTCTGCCTCAAAATTAACATACGTCTGGAGAGTGTTCTCAGTCATGTACGACCATGGAGTGCTAGGGAGGGAGAAGTGATTTGGGATGGAGGGACTTTTAGGGGGGAAGGATACCCACTGATGGGTGTCCTGTAGACTGGGGCTTTGGAGAATCATAGATCATTATGAGGACCGGAAATGGGGTGGCTTTGTATACGGGCAGGTGGGGAACAGAGGAAGGAAAGGCCAATCAGAAGGAAGGAAAGGCTTCCAGGAGGAGTGGACCGTGCATTTTTGCCTTGGGCCTGGGAGAGAGATGGGTCAGAGCTGCGATTGCTCTTGTGTGATACGGAGAATGCACTCAGGGCCGCCCTTAGCATGCTGCCAGAGGGCCTTGGCCTTAGCGCTGCGAGAACGGATTAGCCAGACGGGCAGGTGCTCAATACAGAACTGCTCGGAAAATGAGACAGCTCGAACCCAGCCACTGGCTGTCTGTCTGTATTTCCTGGGAATAGATTCTGGCAGGCTTTCAGCCCGGCGGAGATCCTACATTGGAGAAGTGGCGGCAGTCCGCGTGCGTGCTACTCCGCCCCTTCCTTGCGCTGGGGGAGCCCCAGATGGCCCGCCTCAGACATTCTTACTCTCCGGCCTCAGTCTAACGAGGCAACGTCTGATGGATGAAGGAGGCAGAGTCGGAGGAGCCTCAGTACCGCTCACACCCTCTGGAGAAGTAGGGTGGATGCCACCCTCCGTTGGGGCTCAGTGGGGCAGCTGCAGGCTTCTGACCTGTCGGGTGGTGTCACCAATGCTTCGCTGAACGCCAACGGTGGCCTGCCTCGTCGGCAGGATGGGTTCTGCTATTTGAGGCTGGTTGTTTTTTTTTGTTTTTTTTTTTTTTTTTTTTAAGATTTCACTTATTTATTTGCCAGAGAGCGCCAGAGTACAAACAGGGAGAGCTCAAGCAGGGGTGGGGCGGGGCTTGGGGATGGTGGTGGAGCAGACTCCCCACTGAGCAGGGAGCCTGATGCGGGGCTCCATCCCAGGACTCCGGGACCATGACCTGAGCCAAAGGCGGATGTTCAATGGACTGAGCCTTGTAGGTGCCCCTGCTTAAGGCCGTTCTCAGCTCACCCTGCTGTGTAGTTCTCTTTCTCATGTTGCAGAGTTGATTTTTATTCCCACTACAGCCAGAAACATACACAGAGATAAAAAATTTTTTTTCTTCCTGAGTTTAAAGGAAGAATGAAGAATGTTACTTGGGGGAATTGTAGGAAAAAAAATCAAAGGAAAGCAGGGCTCATAACTTGCAAGTCCTAAGCAGTGCTCTGAGGACTGAAAGTATACCATGTGTATCTTCAGGTGACCCAGTTTCCCATGTAGTTTGTATTTTAGTTCTGGAACTTTATATAGATGAGAGAAGAATGAAAGAAAGGACAAACAAAAGGAAGGAAGGAAGAAAGGAAAGGAAGAAAGAAAGTGTATATGTATGTATTACATATATTATATATATATGTTTCTCATATGCCTAATAGAGTTGTGGAATCAGAATCAACATACATTACATGCAGAGTAAAAACTAAATATAAAAATCAGAGGATTTCAGACTATTTCTGCTTTATGACTCTGTTATATACATACACTATGTGAGTTGGTAGAGTGAGATATGTAATAACTGAGATAGTAGATCGAGGAAGGAAGCCCTATCAGATGGCTGTACCCTCTTCCAGAGCAAATCTCTAGGATCTTAAACTCTTTAATGGGAAAAAGCCAGAATTTAGTCCTGTACTTAATCCTTTCAAGCATGTCGGTCAAAGTTTTGATAGGCAGCTGAGAATTTTTCTAAAGAGGTTCTGCTTGGCTAAGGATATTGACCATCCACCATTAGGTAAAATTTAACTTCATTGGGTGAAAAACAGGTTTCAGCCCAATGGCTGAAGGTGATTGCATTCTGCAGGAAATAGGAATATTCTATGTGAAAGTGTGGTTCCTAGGGGATGGGGAGGGAACCTTCCAAGGTTGACTGTCAAGAGTGACAGGCATAAGAACCATACAGATTAATATTTTCTTTTTTTTTAAAGATTGTATTTATTTATTTGACAGAGATCACAAGTAGGCAGAGAGGCAGGCAGAGAGAGAGGAGGAAGCAGGCTCCCTGCGGAGCAGAGAACCCAATGTGGGGCTCGATCCCAGGACTCTGGGATCATGACCTGAGCTGAAGGCAGAGGCTTTAACCCACTGAGCCACCCAGGTGCCCCAGATTAATATTTTCCTAAAATATATATATTTTTAAAGATTCTATTTATTTATTTGACAGAGAGAGATATCACAAGTAGGCAGAGAGGCAGGCAGAGAGAGGGGGAAGCAGGCTCACTGCTGAGCAGAGAGCCCGATGCGGGGGTTCTCTGGGGTCGATCCCAGGACCCTGAGATGATGACCTGAGCCGAAGGCAGAGGCTTAACCCACTGAGCCACCCAGGTGCCCCACTTAAAATATATTTTAAACAGAAATGATTTGACAGGGACACCTGGGTGGCTCAGTGTGTCCTGGGATCGAGCCCTGCGTCGGGCTCTCTGCTTAGTGGGGAGCCTGCTTCCTTCTCTCTGCCTGCCTCTCTGCCTACTTGTGATCTCTCTCTGTCAAATAAATAAATAACAATCCTTAAAAAATAAAAAAAGCCAAATGTTTTGACAAAATAAGTTTTATATTTTCTTTATTTCACAATGCTTGTTAGATACCAAAATGAATTTTCTGGGCTTAATCTTTCTAGGTTCTGCTCTTTAAAAAAAAAAAAAAAAAAAAAAAAAAAAGAGGTGCACGTAGGTAAAGAGAACTTTTTGGGCCACCCGCACATAAGGCAAGCGATGAGTAGTAGAGTGATGAACAGCGGAGGAGCCTTCGAAAGTGAATCCCTGTTTTCCCACTATTGGTGAAGGTGTCCTGATGGTTAGGGAGACACAGAACTTTCTCCTTCCTGTGGCAGATAGGAAAGACACAGAGTATAGAAAATGATGGTGTCGGGACAAGGAATCTTCCCTCGTCATTCTCCTGTGGTGGAGTTGTCAGGAGCTTGGAATGCAGTTGGGGCCCAACTAGTCTCTTTCTTAGCTTGAAGGTGCCTATTGATTTTGCCGCCTTTGAGCTGGGTAGTGCCGTTAACAACAAAGCACAGCAGCCTCCCCTTCCTGCGACCTGCCTGCCGCTGCTGGCCCAGTGGGGGTGGGGGGTGGTGGGGGTGATGGCTGCCTAGTAGATGCGAATAACTGATCTTTCAGCTGGCACCCCTGCACCAGCCATTTCCATCAGTCAGCAGGTGAGGACACTCCGTGGCCTCTGACCATCCCTGGCTCTGAGCATGGGACGGCTTTGCCTCAGGAGGCCCGCTGTACAGTGACTGTTAATTGCTTGCTCTTCGTGAGTTTTCCTGGGCTCTCGTCCTCTCTCCTCACACCCATTTGAAAGTCTCCATTACAAGGCTGCCTTTCCCAGCCTTGAGTTGGATTGGCTGAGGAGCTCTGCGGAGCTGTGATTTGTCATCTCTGTTATTGTTTTCAGCTCTCAGGTGACTGGGGCTTAGACAGCCAGCCAGGCCGGGGATGTGGTTTTGGAGACCATGGGACCCTGACCACTGGGTCATTCCAAGTATCAGATAGCCCTTACTATATAACAGTAAATGTACTCCTTGTGTTTCTAGAAAAATCAGTCACACGAGTGTTCACTGAGATGACGAATAGGAAAGTCTTCTTGCTGGTAGCTTTTTCTTAAAAGGAATCATTTTAGGGCTTGGAAAGAGTTTCAGTGCTCTAAACTTCTAGAAGTAAGGGGAATTGGCTTTCTTATGATTATAAAAGTGATGCATTAAGAGTTATACAAAGGCTAAAGTGTAACATTATAAAGATTAAAAAAAATCCTCCATGACCCTATGGATACACAGATTTAAAAGACAGGATTATTCTCTTTAAACAGTTTTGGAAATTGACTGTTTTTCTTAACAGTATCTCATGACCTTCTTTCCTTATCAGATAATGGAAATATATATCATCTTTTAAAAAAAGATTTTATTTATTTATTTGACAGAGAGAGATCACAAGTAGGCAGAGAGGCAGGTAGAGAGGGAGGGGGAAGCAGACTCCCCACCAAGCAGAGAGCCCAATGCGGGGCTCGATCCCAGAGGCACAGGCTTAACTCACTGAGCCACCCAGGCGCCCCTTCACATCATCATTTTTAAAAACAATATTCCTTATATGGAGGAATCATAGTGTATTTAATCAATCTTTCATTTTCTCCATATTTTAATAAATATTACAAACAGTGCAATAATAATTTTCTTTAACCTGCATCTTCATGTGCTTGTCTGATGATATCTTTGGGAAAGTTAGAAGTAAAATTGCTGGATCAAACTGTATGCATATTTGAGTAGTTGAATGGTGTATCTATATCAAAATGATCCTCCAGGAATATTTTATCACTTGGCCTTCCTACCAGAAAGAAGATAATATCCATGGGTATTATCATTCTTTTTGTCTTTGCTAAACTGGCCAGGAGACAAATGGTATGTCATTTGAGCTCTTATGATTCCTAGTGACGATGGACATTTTTCTTATTTTATAGGCCTTTTACATTTCCCTTTTGTGAACTGTTTGCTCAGAGCTCTTGTCCATAGAAAATGGTATATTTTTCTATTTCTTTTTTATTTACAAGAGTTTTTAACATATCAATGATATTAAGCCTTCGTCATATTTATTTTGCTCGTGTTTTGCAGGCTTTCTGTAGAGCCTAGTAATTTAGAGGTTAGACCCTGGAGCCAATAATGTTTGGGTTCAAACACTGGCTATGTTACTTACCGCTTGACCTTGGTACCTTATACAAGCATTCTGTGCCTTAGTTTGCTCACCCCAAAATAGGGAAAATAATAGTATCTGCCTCACAGGGTTATTAAAATCAAATGAAATAAAATATGCAAAATACTTAGGATGGTACTTGGTGCTTGGTAAGCACTGTCAGTACTTATTTCTTTATGATTTTTTAATGTGATGTATTTTTATGCAAGTCTCTTAAATTTGTATATATTCAAAATGACTGTTTCTTTTGCCATGCAGAAGCTTTTTATCTTGATGAAGTCCCAAAATTTCATTTTTGCTTTTGTTTCCCTTGCCTTTGGAGACGTGTCTTTTTTTTTTTTTAAGATTTTATTTATTTGACAGAGATCACAAGTAGGCAGAGAGGCAGGCAGAGAGAGAGGGGGAAGCAGGCTCCTTGCTGAGCAGAGAGCCTGATGCGGGGCTCGATCCCAGGACCCCGGGATCATGACCTGAGCCGAACACAGAGGCTTTAACCCACTGAACCACCCAAGCGCCCCTGGAGACAAGTCTTGAAAGATGTTGCTGTCGATGATGTTGAAGAGGTTACTGCCTATGTTTGTCTCTAGGAGTTTGATGGATTCCTGTCTCACATTGAGGTCTTCCATCCATTTTGAGTTTATCTTCATGTATGGTGTAAGAGAATGGTCGAATTTCATTTTTCTGTATATAGCTGTCCAGTTTTCCCAGCACTATTTATTGAAGAGACTTTTTTCCATTGGATATTTTTTCCTGCTTTGTTGAAGATTATTTGACCATAGAGTTGAGGGTCCATATCTAGGCTCTCTGTTCCATTGGTCTATGTGTCTGTTTTGTGCCAGTACCATAGCGTCTTGGTGATCACAGCTTTGAAATAGAGCTGAAATCCGGTAATGTGATGTCCCTAGCTTTGTGTTTCTTTTTCATAATTTCCTTGGCTGTTCAGGGTCTTTTCTGGTTCCATACAAATTTTAGGATTGTTCCAGCCCTTTGAAAAATGCCATTAGTATTTTGATCGGGATGGTGTTGAAAGTATAGATTGCTCTGGGTAGCATAGACATTTTAACAATGTTTATTCTTCTAATCCATGAGCATGGAATGTTTTTCCATCTTTTTGTGTCTTCTTCAATTTCTTTCATGAGTGTTCTGTAGTTCCTAGAGTATAGATCCGTTACCTCTTTGGTTAGGTTTATTCCTAGGTATCTTATGATTTTTGGTGCTGTTGTAAATGGAATCGATTCCTGAATTTCTCTTTCTACACTTACAGTGTTAGTGTGTAAGAAAACAACTGATTTCTGTGCATTGACTTTGTATCCTGCCACATTACTGAATTGCTATACGAGTTCTAGTAGTTTGGGGGTGGGGTCTTTTGGGTTTTCCATATAAAGTATCATGTCATCTGCGAAGAGGAAGCGTTTGACTTCTTCTTTGCCAATTTGAATACATTTATTTCTTTTTGTTGACTGATTGCTCGATGCTAGGACTTCTATTACTATGTTGAACAACAGTGGTGAAAATGAACATCCTTGTGTTCCTGATCTTAAGGGAAAGGCTCTCAGGTTTTCCCCATTAAGAACGGTATTTTCTGTGGGGTTTTCATAGGTGGATTTT
Organism: Neogale vison; assembly: GCF_020171115.1. NCBI lineage: Eukaryota > Metazoa > Chordata > Mammalia > Carnivora > Mustelidae > Neogale > Neogale vison. The sequence goes on along the minus strand of NC_058105.1, from coordinate 111,083,769 downwards.
ATGAAATTGAGAAATGTTTCCTCTTTTCCTAACTCTGAAGTGTTTTAATCAGGAAAGGATGCTGTATTTTGTCAAATGCTTTTTCTGCATCAATTGAGAGGACCATGTGATTCTTTTATCTTATTTGTGTGTTCTATCACGTTGATTGATTTGCGAATGTTGAACTACCCTTGCATCCCAGGAATAAATCCCACCTGGTCATGGTGGATAATCTTTTTAATGTACTGTTGGATCCTATTAGCTAGGATCTTGTTGAGAATTTTGGCATCCATATTCATCAGGGATATTGGTCTGAAATTCTCCTTTTTGATGGGGTCTTTGCCTGGTTTTGGGATCAAGGTAATGCTGGCCTCATAGAAAGAGTCTGAAAGTTCTCCTTTTGTTTCTGTTTTTTGAAACAGCTTCAGAAAAGCAGGTATTCTTTCTTCTTTGAATGTTTGGTAGAATTCCCCTGGGAATCCATCAGGTACTCGACTCTTGTTTTTTGATCACTGCTTCTTATTGTTACTGGTTTTTGTTCTAGGTCTATTTAACTTGTCAGTTTCTTCCTGTTTCAGTCTTGATAGTTTATAGGTTTTCAGGAAGGCATCCATTTCTTCCAGGTTGCTTAATTTATTGGCATATACCTGTTGATAATAATTTCTAATAATTGTTTCTGTTTCCTTGGTGTTAGTTGTGATCTCTCCCCTTTGACTCATAATCTTATTAATTTGGGTCTTTTCTCTTTTCTTTAGGATAAGTCTGGCCAATGGTTTATTGATCTTATTCTTTCAAAGAACCAATTTCTAGTTCTGTTGATCTGCTCTACTTTATTTCAGCTTTCTAATTCATTGACCTCTGCTCTAATCTTACTTATTTCTCTTCTTCTGCTTGGCTTAGGATTTATTTGTTGTTCTTTCTCCAGTTCTTTAAGGTGTGAAGTCAGTTTGTGTATTCACTCACTTTATGAGTGAGGCTTGGATGGCTATGTATTTCCCCCTTAGGACCACCTTTGTCATATCCCATAGGTTTTGGACTAATGTGTTTTTGTTCTCATTGGTTTCCATGAATTGTTTAAGTTCTTCTTTGATTTCCTGGATCAGTCTTTCCATCTATAGTTTCTGCCTGGCTGTCATGCTTAAAAAGATCTTCACTTAAATATCATTAAAAAAAAAAGCTTCACCCATATTTCCTGTTGGTACACCTTTTAACATTCAAATCTTGAATCCATTTGACAGAAAAAACTCTAGCACTTCTTTTGTGGCATTGTATATTGGCAAAGCTGAATTTATAATCATCTTGGATATGACTTATGGTGATGACTGTTGAGTATAATTCCTAACGCAGCATTTCGTTCAGGGAGATATTAATGTATTTGACAATCACAATAAGGCATATACCACAGTGTCTCTCTGTGGAAAAATTTGAGTTCGGTGCAGCTGACAGATTTAGGTGTGCAATTCTAGAGAATTTCATTTCCGCAGTGTCATTTTTCATTAGGTTTAAATGACAGAAAAGTAGATATTTGAGGCTAGATCAGAGTGTAAGATGAGAAGTATGCCCACAGTATTTTGCAGTTTATGCTACCAAAGAGTGGAATCTCTTGTCCCACCCCTTGAATCTGAGTTGGCCGTGCCCCAAAGCCTTTCTTTGTCCTCTTGAATGCTGCCCTGGGATCACCATTCCATGAAGAAGTCTGGGATGAAGGACTAAATGGAGAGAGAGGCCCAGCTAGGCGTCAGTGCCAGCTGAACATAGCTCCAGCTCATCTACCAGCCAAATTTGGGTACACAACTGAGTCCAGGAGAGATGCCAGAAGAGCTCCCTAGTCAACCTGCAGAATTGTGAGACACAATAAATTGCTGTTATAAGTCTCTGAGGTTATGAGGTGGTTGGTTTCCAATAATAAATTGAGTGCAGGATTCTTTCAACTGTGAGACTTTGTCTCCATTCTGACTGCTGTAACAGGAATACCATAGCCTGAGGGGCTTAACTAACAAACGTTTATCTCTCACAGCTCTGGAGGCTGGGGTCTCCAGACTGAGATTGAGTGTTTGTAAGAACCTGCTTCCAGATTCATAGACGGCCAGATTCACATGGTGTCCTCACTTGGTAGAACATGTGAGGGAACTCTCTGCGGTCTCTTTTTATAAGGGCAGTAGTCACTTCTGGAGCTTCCCAAAGGCCCACCTCCTAGTACCATCACACTGGGATTAGGTTTCAACAGAGGAATTTTGAGGAGACACAGAAGTTCAGTCCATAGCAAGATTTTCTTTAAGAGTTTGAGGCAGACAAACTATGGGAAGAGCCAAGATGTCCATAGACAGACAAATGGATGAAGATGATGTGGGGTGTGTGTGTTTGTGTGTGTGTGTGTGTGTGTGTGTGTGTGTGTATATATATATATATATACACACATATATATGTGTATGTTTATATATATGTGTGTATATATATATATATATATATATATATAATAGAATATTGCTCAGCCATCAGAAAGATGAATACTTACCATTTCTCAGTGTGTTGGAACTGGAGGGTACTGTGCTGAGTGAAATAAGTCAATCAGAAAAAGATAATTATTGTATAGTTTCACTCATACATGGACTATGAGAAACAGTACAGAAGATCATAGGGGGAGGGAGGGAAAATGGAATGGGAAGTCATCAGAGAGGGAGACAAAGCATGAAAGACTCTTAACTATAGGAAAAAAACTGAGGGTTGTTGGAGGGGAGGTGAATAGGGGATAAGGTAATTGGATGTTGGACATTAAGGAGGGCATGTGCTGTGATGAACACTTGGGTGTTGCATGCAACTGATGAATTACTGAACTCTACATCTGAAACTAATGATGTACTTTATGTTGGCTAATTGAATTTAAATAAAAATTAAAAAAGAGTCTGTGGCGGAAGAGAAATCTAAGGCTTTAACAAAATTTTTCTTACCTTTAACTGCCAATCAGAATCTATCTTCTTTTAAAATCATCTACCCTCAATTTTTGGGGGCTGTATTTTGGAGGAGGAGTACAAGCATAAAACTAAAACCGAGCTAATGTTTATGGAGAGCTCCCTGGACTAGCCATACCCTTATTACATCCATGAGCTGCTTTGTTGTGATTTTCCTACATTGGGTGCTTCCTAAGTGTCAGGTAGTGTTCTGATTCAAAATTCCTAGACCCGTTGTCTTTGAGGTTCTGAAATTGCCCTATGATTTGGGGTTCGATTCAAGAAACCTTTGCAATGCAGTGCCGCATTTTTGTGGAGTTGGCATAAATCATGTAAAACATAGGTAAACCAGTTTACCTTTCTGAGTCTTAGTGTTTTCAACTGCAAAGCGAATTGCATGAATCTTATGAACCAAAAATTCCTTTTCAATTCAAAACATCTATGATTCTCCTGCCTGTTACATTTCTCTGGAGAATTTTATAGGAGTGAAAAATATTGTATAATGCTACTTGAACCTCATAACTTTAAAAATACCTTACTCATTATAAGTTTTATATATCGCTTTCAGTATCTAATTTCTGACTTTCGTCACTTTTCCTCTATGCTTTAGGCCAAATAAACTCAAATTATGATATGATATTCACTGAAAAATTCCTCATTTTTACCAATAGAATCTGTACCACATATGCTTTAGTCTTTAAAATGATTAAACTAGAGGACAGCCTGTATTTAAGAGGGTGTACAACAATCAACTGCCAAACTTGTGGCTCTAAAAAAATGGGGTTATTTCTCACCATGCTGTGGATCATCTGGCTGGCCCTTCTAGTCTGGGCCAGCATAGCCAGGGTTGTATGGTTTAGTCTGGCCTCATTCTTATGTCTGCTGATGGGCTTGAGGTCATCTAGAGTAGCAGGGTTAACTTGGGCACATATCATCCAGCGGACTGGCCTGGCTTGGTTTCCTGGTGGTGTTTTCAGGGCTCCCAAGGAGGCAGCTTCAGTGCGCAAGTACTTTTCAAGTCTTGTATTTGCCCATGTCTGATTGACCAAAGCAAATCACATGGCCAGGCTCAGATTTCAGGTGGGTGAGAAAATAGAGGCCACCTCTACTTTGCACGGTCCTGGTGCAAACTATACAGCATAGATGCAGACATGGAAGGAATTTATGGCCGCTTTTGCTACCTGCCACAGCATCTGAGATTGTATTCTCGGCTCTTGACCGTTGCTCTGTCATCTCTCACTGAGCAGTAAATCTATCTTAATTTCCTGAACAGAATTTCCTTGGAAAAGCCATTTCATTCCTTTTTAGAAGATTGATAAGAACCTGTATTTTACTTCAAACATATTATAAGCTAATTTTAGAAAACTTACAGAATGAAGACAAGCATGAAGAAGAGAGTAAAAATAATGTCTAATTCAACCACCCAGAGATAACTATTGTTTTTCTTTAACTTGTGTAAGGATCTAATGTTAGAAAGATTAAGAAATATGCTATTAGTATATATCTTAGTATTGTGGTTACATAAAATGTTATGTATATGTAATAAAATGTATTCATAAAAGCTTTAGGTCCATTACTTGAAAATACTTCAGCTATTTTTCTCTAGAACTTGGTTACTTGGTTATAGTGAGTGTTATATTAGTTAGTGTATAGAGTAAACAAAAAGCTCTCGAAAATACTGTGGGTTAAATAAGGCATATAAGATGGATGAGGTGCTTACTTCTGTCTCAGGTAAAAGTTCAAAGGTAGATAGTATAGGTTGGGTAAACATTTCTGCTCTACCTGGTCATTCAGTGACCCAGGCTAGTGGGTCAGCTTTGTCATCTTCATTATGTGGCTTCTAGATCTTAGTCCGGGTTCGCAGCTGTAGTTGTGGCTGTTTTTCAAATACCAAGAAGGGAGAAAGAAGTTCCTGGAAACATCTTCGTCTCTGAGATGATCTCAAAGTTGCACATGACTTTCTCTCACATCATATCAGCTTAAACTTAGACAGCTACGCCTTACTGAAAGCGTGGTGGTGTACCAGAAAAGACTTGGGGAATTCATAACCAAGAGAAAGAAAGAGAGAATGGATATTGAGGGACAGTTAGCAATTTCTTTCATCTTAACCAAACTGTGCATATCTAGACTACATTTCCTCCTTAAGCATGAAGCCCTAATGGTGTGGATATCTTTTGCTTTGTTCTGTCCTAGGTCCTTTCCTCTCTGTCAGAGTAATAGCACTTAAATTTTCCTTTGGAAAATTCTCAGACCATGAACTTTGGGTTGGGCCAATATGCCCCTCCTTGCTACACTTCCCCTCATTGCATGGTTGGGTATGTGAACTTGTACCAAACAGTGGAACTCGAACTTGAGAGTGTTTTTTTAGGACATAGTGAGACGGTAAAGCTTTTTTCCTCTTCTGCTGGGAGAATTGAGTCGTTGGGATGAAGCACAGAAAAGAACCCACTGAGAGAAGTAAAGCTACAGAATGGAGAGATAGAGAGAAAGGGTATCTGGAAGGTATTGTTTGAGTCCCCAGTTCAAACCATTCCTGAAGCTGGGATCTCCCTGGATTTTTAATTATATAATTCAAAGATCCCATTTATTTTTGCTATTTTGTGTTAGATTTCTGTCAATCGCCACTGAAAGAATTCTGTTAAATCCACCACCGTAATCCTTACTAAACTTCATTTCCTTTAGATCTCATTGGTTTTCCATCTAGGAGTGTTTGAATTCAAATTCTGTCATCTAAGATCAAGACTGTTTCCCAACATGGTCTCACTGTTAAATTTATTTTTGAGTCTTTTCCTGCCTTCATGTCTTTGGTGGAATGATATCATAGGTTCTGGTATTGGGCCTTAGGGCCATGAATGGTTACTGAATTTCTCTCCTCTCAATTCTTCTCTTTCTCTTTAACCTTTTGTCCACCTAATACACAAATATAGACAGGAGGATCAGCACTGGGGAGGGCAGAGGGTAAGTTGTGGTGGCAGAGGAAGAATTATTTTGAGCCATTAACTTACCTTTGTTCCAACACTTCAATTGCAGTGATTGGGTGGTAGAATTGGTCCAGAGAGTCACAGCAAATTGAAAATTGTCAGTAAAAGTGTTGCTGCCAGTATTGTGAGTGGCATTGAATAGGATATTTAAAGGGAGGCCAGTGGCATCCAGCAGAGACCAAGCCATTTGAGTGTCATTAAATTCATTATATGGCTTTTTGTGTTGCTTTCACTTGTATTCCATCTGCTAACAGTTTGGGGGTTAAGGCCAAACATTTCCCTATGCCTAGATTTCTTTTTGTAATGTGCCTACTACCAGTATCAAGGCATTTAGACATGCTATTGCTGCATTACTGAAATATTCAGAACAAATCACTGTGCTATCTACTGTGCCTTCCTTCCATTGTGGTAACTGATTTTTGAGGATCTGATGTAAGATTATTTATGGAAAGACAGAACGATACACCTAATTAAGGGAATCCCAGATTAAGTCATTCCCTTCCCTCTTCCTAAAGTCTGGTACATGCGCATGCAAAAGGAATATTCTCTGGGATGGGAAGGCCAATTAGATACATGCTATTGATTTCAGTCTTCTGATGAGAAATCTCATTATTATTGTTTCCCAAAATGGAGGGCATGGTAGTGAAGCTCACAGGTCATTAAATTACTCTATTCAAGTTATGTGCTACACATCCCTTACAAACTGTGTCCGTTTCTGGCCCCATGACCTACTCTTGGCTGCCTCTAACAATACCCTTTGAGTTGGACAGTAAGAAGTGCAGGGAGAGGGGGCGGCACAGAACATTTCCTTTAGACGGGCTGACGCCCTTGGACTCTTATTATTTGGCATGCACCAGTAGAGCTCCCTTGGCAATATTTTGAATAGACTTGAAACTTCACCTTTATGAATCATTTTGACCAGTGTGGGTGAATTTCAGCACTATATGACCATATTATAGTCTTATTTTAAAAAGACGTTTCTCCTCATCCCCACAGCAGATCTCTTAGCTGACTTTTTGTTATTTTCCCTTGTTATTGTGTCTCGGCAGGAACCATATTGGAGAAAATCAGCAGATCAACAGAATGCTGCCGGTGTGCTGGAGCTTTTGTTTGTGCCTGTGTGCCAGTGTAAACACGAACAGCATTTCATTCATCCCACCAGAGCTCATTATAGGCAGCCATTTCCGCAGCATGGTATCCCACAATTCTGAGGAAAAGTTGAGTCCACTATTACTTGAATGAAACTGAGAATAAAAGAACCCATTCTTAGTAGAGAGAAAATGTGTTCATGCTCGAACTGAAGGAAATCACCACAAATAGGCCATCTGATGTATGTATATATATATACATTTTATCGTTGTTAAACCCAAGCAGACCAATTCAGTGGACTATAATATGAGCTCAGTCTTTGATTTTTTTTCCTGCATTTCTCTTGATTGTTTTCTGTGGTTTTCCTTTTAATATATTTTTATTGCTATGGGATTTTTTTTTTTTAGAGTTAAAAGATCTCATTAGCATTCTCCAAGCCCTTAAATGTACATGAACGTCCCATTTTCATTTTGTTTGCACATGTTATTCCTAGGGGCCCTAAAGAAATACAGTTAAGATGAAAATGAATAATGTGATTGAAAAAAACAGCTCCCTTCTCCCATTTGGCAATGATAATCTTTTCTTAAAATGCCCATTTGTTTTTTTTAAAAATGAGTGTTATAGGTCAACCCTCATACAGCTGTTTTCTTGTTGCACTCAGCCAGTGGAGATCACAGTAGGTGGGAAATCCTTTGAGTTATCCAATTAGAACCTTCAGTGTTTGATACAATTATAACTCCCTAAAGGGAAGACTGATGTGGTTTAAATCTGCTTGTGGTTGGGTGTGAGTGCTAAAAATGTGAGGTCTATGTTTGAAAGCTCTTAGTGCTAAGAATAGTCCTGGTAGAAGGTAACTGCCTCCTTTTCAGGAAAATAATAGCTATTATCTTTGCAATGATGATGTTCTCCTTTAGAGACATCATCTGAAATTGGCATTCTTACTATACATACGGCTCAACAAACTTTTATTGTGAATGTACTATGCTCTAGCACTGAAATGGGCTTTATAAATATTTATAAAATTTTCTATTTTCCCTAACGATCTTGCATATTGTTTTATAGAGGGAAAAAAGTTCCCTGAGGCTTGGAGAAATGAAATAAGTTAGCATCACAAACTGGTAAGTGATAAACCTGAATTTGGACCCATGTGTACCAAATATTAAAACCTATTTTTTCAGCATCAAATTGCCTAACTGTACAAAATATGCATTATTTCCAGAGAGAAGTTATTCATTTTGGCAGTGGCTCAAATATCCATTTTAGTGGAAAATATCCTGTGGGAGTCAAAGGAAGGTAAGCGAAACACAAGCCACTCTGCCATTGGTATTCTGCAGAGTTTCTCTGTTGATTTCACTCCCATTTTAGAATATTGCATTTAATTACCTGTCAAACATATATCTTAACTTTCTGGAGGCAGGAGGGTCAGCCCAATTAGTGTTGTTATTTTTCCATTTAGTTTTCTGAATATACCTAATGCATTTTAAATCTGTCTTCAACAATAACAATTTCAAGCAGAGAGCTTCTTAAGAGTAAATCTTTTAACCCTGAGAATCTTGAAGTAAATTAACTTAATTTTGAAACCAAATTGTAGAATCTCTGAGAATATCCAAAGATGGGATATATTGAGCCTCTTTGTTTATCTTTCAGGGTAAATACATATAATTTACCAAATCCCTTAGACCATGAGCTTCCTTAGTAGAGTCTGGAAATTTCTCCCTCCTCCCCCTAGAAATTGAGCATGTCCAAGAACTTTGTAATTTTCTTTTTCAAAGTTGAAATTTTTATTCTGTGGGCTGTTTCCCTCTGGGTCTGTCCTTGTATCCCTATGTTATGCTCTCATGAAAGAGGGGCCTCTTGCTTATATTCTTGAAGGTCATTGGAGAAGGAAGGAAGACTCCCAGTTTGGTTGGCTAGAACATAATGTTGATGATGAGGCCAAGGCAGTACGATTATGTTAGGAACCGGTTCAGATTTTTGGATCAGTTAGCAGAAATCATTTCCAACTGGAACATTCAGACTTCTAATAAGCATGACCTTTACTGCGGTATCTAGATTCCACCAAGGAGAAAGATCTCATTAGATATTAGCTGTCTATACTAGGGACACTATGTGGTTTACAAGCTTATATACAACTTATCTGATGACTTCATTACTTCCCACTTTTTTTTTAAATGAGGGTTTTTGCTTTATCTCTGGAAAATTATGAACCTCTCATCTGCTGAATATGTTAAACACTCTGTTCAAGCACTCCCGAACCAAATGTCGGTTACTTCACTGAATTGTTTGAATAAGCCCTGGGAATTGGTCCAGACACGTGGTCCCATTTACCATCCTATTAATTACTGCCCTGGAATCTAACGTATTTTCTGAAATATGAATTCAGTTTCCTATGGATTTGACATCACATTGGACTTTTTAATGCAAAAGTTTTTCCGACTGTTCAGCTCCTTGTCTGTGGTGGGGGTAAGTTCAGTTTCACTCCTGAAATTCACAATGTCAACAGGATATTATATAGTGTTTTACAGGTTCCAAAGGTGTGTTCAAGGTTACTGTCTCATTTGACTATCAGAATAACCTTGTGAGGTCAGTGGAATAGATACTTTTCAATCCTCTTTATGTACGTGGAAACCGAGAGGTTAGTAGGTAGAGACTTGCTTCGTACTTAAACATCATCTTCCGACAGTTCATCCACTGCTTGTCTGCTTGTCAGGACAGTTTGACAAATACTTTTTGTAAGTTATGTTTGTAGTGGTTGTGTTAGGGATACTGTTATCCAATTTCAGATGAAATATAATAAAGTTATTTCATTGGTGTCTTATTATCACCTTCATCTAATGTCAGATTCACAGAGGAGTGGGGATTTCTTTTTTGAATACTTAAAGATCAGTGTTTTCAAGAACACTGTACATATTATTTTCCGGTTCAAAGTTCTTAAGTTCCTTCGGTAGACCCCGATCTCTTAAGTATTTGATGTATAAGTTGTTCGTTGTAAACTTGCAAGTTAACAAGGGCTTGGGGCTTTGTGTATGACCCAGACTTCATGAAGCTAATTTAATATAATGTCTTAAGATCTGTTTGAATAGTAAAATGTGGTCCAGAATAGCCACTCCGAAGTCATAATGAGTCATTGGTAAAAAGATTCAATATGGGGAAAGCTCCCCACATAAGCTAATTTATGCTGACCAAAAAGAAATCTATGGCCATAGGCATTAAATATTTTAAGAAGTAACTTTTGGGATGCCTGGATGGCTCAGTCACTTAAGTGTTGGACTCGATTTGAGCTCAGGTCATGATCTCAGTGTCGTGAGATTGAGCCCCACATCAGGCTCCACACTCAACGTGGAGTCTGCTTGGGAGTCTCTCTCCTTCTGTCCCTCCTGCCACTTGCACGTGCGCATGCACGCTCTCTCTCAAATAAATAAATAAATAAATTTTTAAAAAAAGTAACTTTCAATATCTGCTCTGTGTATTACACTGAGGAGGATATAAAGAAACATGATTTAGTACCAACAAGAGCTTGTGATCTAGTTATATACCTCCATGCAAATCATTGAAGAATAATGCAGTAGCCCTCAGTTGGTATTTATCCCTTACTGCCTTGAAGAAAATCACTCCAGGCAATGGCAAGGGGCATCAAGGAATCTCTTTTCTTGAAATGTACATTAATTTTTTTTAAAAGATTTTGTTTATTTGACAGAGAGAGATCACAAGTAGGCAGAGAGACAGGCAGAGAGAGGGGAAGAAGCAGGCTCCCTGCTGAGCAGAGAGCCCGATGTGGGGCTCAATTTTAGGACCCTGGGATCATGACCTGAAGCGAAGGCAGAGGTCTAACCCACTGAGCCACCCAGGTGCCCACATTAATTTTTTTTGTGGTAAAATATATATAAGATTTACCCTTTTAATCCTTTTAGGTGTACAGTTCAGTGGCATTAATACATTTACATTTTGTGCAACTGTCTCCACTCCATTTCTAGAACTTTTTATCCTCCTAAACAGAAAGTCTTTTTTTTTCCTCCCCCAAACAGAAACTCTTTACCCATCAAACAACAGCTTTCCATTCCCCCCTCCGTCTAGTTCCTGATAAACTCTGTTCTACTTTCTGTCTCTTGGAATTTGTTCTAAATATACCATACAAGTGAAACCGTACAGGAGTTGTCCTTTCTGTGTCTGGCTGATTTTACTTAGCATAACATTTTCAAGGCTCATCCATGTTGTCAGGATCTCATTCCTTTTTAAGGCTGTGTAAAATTCCATTGTGATTATACACTACAGTTTGTTTAGCTGTTCATCTGTTAATGAAAAATATATGTTTTGGGACATCCCTTGTCTGCCACCCCTTTCTTGACCAGCAGCTTCCTGAGACTACCCCGACACTGTTCCTTATTATAGGCTCAATCCTGGACAAGAGTGAAGGGGTGGGAGAGTAGTCCAGATCTCTCAAACAGAAGTGCAGGATGCTGACTCCAAGTTTAATTTCAGGTAAACAACAAATACTTTTTTATTTTTTTAAAGATTTCATGTATTTATTTTTAGAGAGGGAGAGGGGCAGAGAGAGAGAGGAAGAGACAGAATCTCAAACAGACTCCCTGCTGAGCGCAGAGTCCAGCGCAGGGCCCCGTCTCCCAATATCAAGATCACGACCCGAGCTGAAATCAAGAGTTGGTCGCTTAACTGACTGAGCCACCCAGCTGCTCCAACAAATATTTTTTTTTTATATAAGAATGTTACATGCAGTATTTGAGATATGCTTAAATATAAGTTGTTCATCTGACATTTCAATTTAACTGGACGTCCTGTATTTTATCTGGTAATATTTCAAGTTCCTCAAACATTCCCCTCAGACGGCTAACCCTGGTGCCCTTCCCTGTGCTCCGCTCTGTTTATTGTCCAGTGTCCGGAGGGTTCCTCATTCTCCACCTCTAGGCTCCAAGGCTGAGTTATACTTGGGAGTTTGAGCCTGAGGAGACATAGGTATGGTGGGAGCAGAGATCTTAATTCCTCTGTGCCACAGAGGTATGTTCCCGGCAGTGTGTTGTCTACCCATTATCCAATTCCAAAGCCATTTCTACATTTTTAGATACTTGTTACAGAAGTATCCTACTTCTCAGTACCAAAATCTGTGTTTGTTTGCTAGGGCTGCCATAAGAAACACCACAGAATGGGTGGATTAAACAGCAGAAATTTATTTTCTCACAGTCCTAGAAGCTAAAAACCTGAGATTAGAGTGTAAGTAGGATTGGTTTCTTCTGAGGCCTTTCTCCTTGCCACAGTGATGCTGCCTAACAAATTACCTCAAACCTCAGTGACTTAAAACAACAATTTATTATTGCTGACACATCTGTGAGCTGGCCAAGGGCCTTCTGATCTGGGCTTGGCTTGGCAGGGCTTGACCTAGCCTGCCAGTTACTCCCAGGTTTCCCCATGTCTCTCATCTTTCTTGGGCCAGTGGGTGAGCTGGGGCTTCTTCTCATGGATATGGCTGAAGTGCAAGAGAAGTGAGCCAAAATACACAATATCTTGTAGTGTCTGAAGTCTTAACAGACGTAGACACTTCTATCCTTATTCCACTGGTGAAACCAAGGCTTATGGCCAAGGCCAACAGTAATGACCAGGGGAAACTCGCTGTGCGTCTAGGGGGAGGGACTGTTGAGCAACTTGGCCAGAGTGTATAGATAAGGGAGGAGTGAAGTTTAGGACCTATAAGTAATGAGGTTTACAGAGAGTATCTAAGGCGCTTCACTTTATGATCTTTCCTAAGTAGAAGTGAGACCAACTCCAATACAGAAGATGTAGGCTTAATATGACCTGGTGGTTAATGTTGTTGGAGAGCGTGTGGGCCATTGTCACAAATATCCAAGAACATGTACCTGCTGTGTCCTAATACTGGCTTACCCAAGGAGATCTGTTCTGACACTTCTAGCTGAATTGGCTCTCTGTCTTCTTTCTAACTTCTAACTCCTTTTCTTTTCCTCTGCTGTGAGACCCTTTCACATGTGTTAGTAGCTGGTATACTAGGTGGAATGAAGGGTACATTCCGGAAACTAAAGCTGGGTAAATGGTTTGGGGCCACCTTCTAGAAAAGGCAAAGAGTTTGGAATTTCACTATGCCAAGGGAGCCCCTGAAATGTGTTTCTTTCTTTTTTTTTTTTAAGATTTTTTATTTTTTATTTTTATCTATCTATCTATTTATTTATTTATTTTTGAGAGAGAGAGAGAGCATGAGAAGGGAGGTCAGAGGGAGAAGCAGACTCCCCAAGGAGCAGGGCACCTGATACGGGACTCGATCCTGGGACTCCAGGATCATCACCTGAGCTGAAGGCAGTCGCTTACCCAACTGAGCCACCCAGGCACCCCTGAAATGTGTTTCTTATGGAAACTTAAGATATTTGGGGGGAAATTAAGTAAAAATTTTACTTAAGGTACTAAATTATCTTTTGTAAGCTAATCAACATTGATAAAGTATAAAACCAAAGAAATTTTTCACAACACTTAAAAAGTTAGCAAATACTGTTTAATTTTAACATTTAAGATTCTGTACACTTCCATGGTTCAAATTCAGAACAGCATAAAAAAGTAAACATTCAGAAGCTGTGTTCCCATTATTATTCTTGTCTTCCATGATACCCATCTTGTTTCTATGAATGCACATTTACTTTAGTTTATTTGCTCTTCCAGTATTTATGCTGATGCAAGTGCATATTTTTTTCTCCTTTCTCATATGGAAGGTAGTAAGCTACATGCATTGCTCTGAATTGTCTCATTAATAGTATATTGTGGGAATCTTTCTGAATAAGTACATAGAGAGCGTCCTGACTGCATCTGCACTTACTGTCTGAGTGTCTTACAGTGTATTAGTCAGCATCTTCTTGTTGGGCATTTGGCTGGTTTCTAGTCTCTTGGTATTACAAATGATGCTATGAGAAAATAGCCCATATACACATTATTTTTTCTATGGGCAGATGTACCTATAGGTTGAGTTCTTAAAAGTGGGATTGCTAGGCTTGAGGGAAAATCGATCTGTAATTTTGATCAGCATTGCCAGATTGTTCTTCTTAGGAGTTTAGCCATTTTGCCCTCGAACCGGTCATATATAAATTACTTCCACAGTCTCCCCAACAGACTGTGTCTTCTCTCAGATTTTTGGATCTTATGAGTAAGATTTGGCTTCTTATAAAATGTCTAAGGGTCTTGTGTTTTCATCTGTAACTGGGCGTGTCTTGTGTCCATTTTTCTATTGGGATGTTCATCCTTTCCATTTCAATTTCTAGAAGATTTTTTAAAAAAAAATTACAATGGAGATTAGTACTTACTGCCATGTGTCAAATAAATTCCCTCATACTATTTGTCTTTTGACTTGGTTAACATATTTTTTTCCACGAAAAGAATTAGTTAATTTTTATTTCAGTGACTTGTATCTTTTCTTTTAGGCTTTAGGACTTTAAGTCACATCTAGAAAGGCCTTTACTGTGCCGCAGTCATCAGACAACTCTCTTATGTGTCCTTCCAGCACCTTAATGGTTTTAAGGCTGATGGTTAAACATTTGATACATTTGGAGTTTATTTTGGTGTACAGTGTGAAATATTGATCCAAGAGCTTTTCACAGAGCAAGCAAGGCATCTTGTAGTGCCAGTTCCTCTTCATTCTTCTTCTTTTCTCAAGTTTTTCTAGTTATTTTTCCAGATAGACTTTTGAATCAGCTTGTCTCCTATAAAAAAGTCTATTAGCATTTTTATGAGGATTATATTCAATTTATAACTAAGTTAGGGTAATTGATGTATTTATGATGCTGAGTTTTCCTTTCCAAGGGTCTGTGTTTCCATTTTTCATGTCTACTTTGGAGTCCTTTGTGATTATTTCATAGTCTTTCTCGTATAGCTTTTGTCCAGTTCTTGGTAAGTTTATTCCCGGGTGTTTTATCTCCCTTGCTACTCTTGCATAGAGGGTCTTTTCTTCCATTGTGTTGGGTTATGGTCATTGTTTGGGTGTGGTATGACTGTTGGGTTCTGTGTACTAATTTTATATCCCACTTTCCTTCTATTTGTTTTCCAGTAGATTCTCTGTAGTTACCCAGGGATATAGTTATATGAGCTGCAATTAGGGATAGTTTTGCCTTTCCTTTCTGATAGTTATATCTCAAATGTCTTTCTACTGTTTAATTTCATTGTTAAAAATCTAAGTGGCATATATTAGCTAGTTTTAATCTCTGTCAGTATGATCATGCATAGACTTAAATTATGATTTAAAAGCTACCCATTTTGTCTCTTTTCTTATTCATATCGTAGCAAGATTCCAAATGACAGCATTCTTAAGTGTCTTGCTGCTATGCCCTTAGGCTTACATGCCAGACTTGAAGGTCTGCCTAGGATACTTGGGGCTTAGGGCTGGTGAGCAGGTAGAGGGCTCTCAAGGCAGGATGGTTGTCAGAGGCAGTGATCTGATGCAGAGATGCCTTTGTAGCTATTCACGGGCTGGCAAGGCACAGGCAGAGTGCAGTTGGAATCACATTTTACTCTTTGACTTAACACCTGCTGTTTGCGTTTCCCTAAGTCTAAGTTTGCCGTCTTTTCCTTCCTTTGGCCCTCGTCTCTGTACTCTTCCTCCTTGCCCTTCCCTTCTTCCCTGTTTTGTAATTAACAAAATTTAAGGAGGTTTTCTGACATTTGCAGTGGATTTAAATCTTATGCCAGCTCTTGAAGATTATTTGAAGTAGGAGCCCATGGGAGGGGAACCCAAAAGATAATGGGGGAAATGTTTTGAAAACTACAAAGCTAGGCAGCTCTGTTACATAGAAGTACAGTGCTGTGTGAAATTCATCCCCATGAGGGAGTGGCTCTCATGTTGGGATCTCTGGCAGGAAGTGACTCTTCCCTGGAGAAAACAGAACCACAAACACCCCTCCCACTGCTGGCTGCCAGGCAGGATACTGAGGATATTGGAGGTCAGAGGACCCAGAGGGAAGCCAACACGGGTGAAGTGGTGGGACTGGGTGATGAGCGGCAGGCTGTTTCCGCAGAACACAGTGAAGGAGCGCCACTGATGGAGATTCGGGAACTCTGTGCAGCTCCAGACGGAGATTGAGCCCATCCATATTGTTACTGCAGGCTCACCTGAAATAAAATCTTACCACAGTGAAAACCTGGTCTGAGACCAGAAATGTATAAGCCGCACAACAGGAGAGCCCCAGAACCTGGGTCACATGGGAAGAGACAGATAGACAGGGTCCAATCAGAGACGGTTTTCTTACCCACATGTGCTAGTGGTTTGAAAGAGCTGGAAATTAAGAACCGTGGCATATTCCAGTTGTGGTTTGCTAAATGGTTTTGCTTGTTCAACTGGCTGTTGATCTGACTTTGATTCCATGGTGGGGATCCAGTCTTTATCGTAGTATTCTTTTTTTTAAGATTTTATTTATTTATTTGAGAGAGAGACAGTGAGAGAGAGCATGAGCGAGGAGAATGTCAGAGAGCGAAGCAGACTCCCCGTGGAGCTGGGAGCCCGATGCGGGACTCAATCCCGGGACTCCAGGATCATGACCTGAGCTGAAGGCATTCGTCCAACCAACCGAGCCACCCAGGTGCTCCTTTATCATAGTTTTCAACAAAGTTCTGCCTTATCAAGTCCTCCAGAAGTTGTTGTGGTCCTTTAGGTTGGGAGGAACTAACTGACTGCATTGGGGGAGGCTCTTGGGCACAGAATGGATAAAAACAGGCAGCAAAGAAGACCCCCTTTACAGAACGTTGCTTTTGTAAGTTTATGCCTGTTTGGGTGTTTCGGGCCGGGTGGGCCTTCACGGGTGTCAGCCAAAAGGGGAACAGGGCCTATGGGATAGAGTAGGGAGGTCCTAGCTAGATGTGCAGTTTGTGGTTAATGGTTGTGTTTTTTAAAAGATTTATTTATTTATTATTAATTAATTTATGAGAGAGTGGGGGGAGGTGTGGAAGGAGAGGAGAGAGAGAATCTTTATTTATTTATTTATTTGAGAGACAGAGATCAGAAGTAGGCAGAGAGACAGGCGGGGGTTGGGGGGAAGCAGGCTCCCTGCTGAACAGAGAGCCCGACGTGGGACTCGATCTCAGGACCCTGAGATCATGACCCGAGCCAAAGGCAGAGGCCCTAGCCCACCGAGCCACCCAGGCGCCCCGAGAGAGAGAATCTTAAGTAGGCTCCACACCAAGGGTGGCGGCCAACTCGGGGCTGCATCCCACAACCCTGAGATCATGACCTGAGCCCAAATCGAGAGTCGCGCATTTAACTGACTGAGCCGCCCCGGTGCCCCCCAACCTGTGGGTACACATGTAGTACACGTGCTGCTTGCATGTGTAAAACAGGAGTAATATCTACCTCCCAGAAGTTTTGTGGGAGAATCAGTACGTGCTGTGTGTAAATGTTTTAACCCCATACCTGGAGCCCGCGGAGCGCTGTATGAATGCTTAGTAGTACCAGTATTATTACAACTGCATTTATCATCGAGGCTTGGCCTGATCCCTCATTAAACTTCCAGTTTATTTTTCTCAACTGTTCAAACGAAGACTCAGAATGAAGTTAATTACAGCCCTGGGTTTCTGAGATTCCCAGAGGATTAGGGAAGAAAATTGCAATATTAGACTTGTGGTATGAGTCGACTAACTGCGGTTACATGGCATCCTCTTGACCCGCTCCGGATCGGGTGTTTAACACCGCAGGGCTCTCTTTCTCTCTGGGCCTAAATTGAAGGATGGAAGAACAGCTGCCTTTCCTTTTTTCCTGTGGCTGCGAAACCTGTAGATTATAGGCCTGCCTTTGAGAAGTTTTTCAGAGTATGACAATTTTGAGAACAGAGGAGTCCCTTATAAAGCTCCCATTATGATAAAAAAAAAACCCACCCCATCCTCTTTAATGTTCTCTTTCTTTGTGTGATATTGTCGGGCCAATTTTGTACCTTTTCCCCCCTTCAAGCTGTATCTAGCCAATGACTCTTCACTAAACTCACAAGGATATTCTCTCCTCCAGCAAGCTAATAGTGGAGACTTTTAACCCTCAAGCAGCATTATCTAATCTGTAAATTATTTTTCTTCTCACTTATTTTATGTATCTTTCTATTTGCTGGGTTTGTTCCCTGGTTCTGTTATCAGAAATCTATGACTCCTACTCTTCTTGTCACAATATCGTTAGAAGCCATAAAGAACACTGTCTTGCAGTGATTAATTTAGTGGGATTCTTCAGGTTGATTTAATCAGCACTAGACGGGAAGAAGCAAAACTTTTCTAATTTTTCTACTTGTACCACATAAATTAAACTGAAAATGGTTAGACAGCCATGTAAATGCCTTCTCTTATCTTGCTGGCTTTTAGCAAAATTTACAACATATAACATCTGTTGTCTTTGCCTGAGTAAATCAAATTTACCCTCTTTTATCTTCAAGTTTATCAATAGAAGGTAGAGGAGAAGTTAACAAGCAATTAAGATACTTCAAGCTCCTTGCCTCAAGGCTAATCAAACACATACTCTATAGCTTGGTAATAATACCTTATAATTTGGTGACTGCGAACCTTTTATTATATGCCTTTAGTCATTTGTAATATGACTACAGCGAGTTTCATTTTTCAAAAAGGTTGAAGAGCTAATTTACTTCAGTTAATTTCTTAACCCAGAAAAGAACTTTCCCTGCTTTTAAGCATTTTTATTATCTACTCACATGGTATAGAAATGGTTTTATGAATTTTAGATCCCCTTGATGACAATGGGGCCAACAGTGATGGCACAATATCTCAATAAATTGTGATTTTTTTGACGCAAGTAATGCGATTGAAAAATAACAATAGCTAACACTTAGTTTCAACTGTTTCAGCTGCTGTTCTAAGTGCTTTATAGACTTCGAACATTTAACTGTGTCCTCATAACAATACATTTCTGTTGCCAGTTTTTACAGAAAAAGAAATGGAAGCGCGCATTAAATGCCTTGTTGAGGTCTCCCCCGCATTAAGCACTAGAGCTGGGGTGTGAATTCACGTTCAGCTTCCTACCCCACCGTCTTTCAAGTACTTGAGTGCTTCCCAACCCTGCCCTCCTTCAAGTTCCCAGATCTCTCTCTGCACAATGTAGCAGATTAAAATGACTTTGATTTTGAAATGAATTTGTTGCTATCCTTAAATGTAACTGTCTGCATGGCTTCCTCATAAATCTGGCCCCAAGAAGGTCTTCTGTGAAGTTGCCATGAAACATTGCCCTACGGGGACACTGGGATCCAGATGGCTGCAGGCGACAGGATCTGAATGAAGTAAAAACCTTCTGCCGACCGTGAGTGGCGTGAGGACAGAGACTGTGTTTAGTCTGTTTGCTGATCTCTTCCTGAAGCCTAACGTTAAGACTTAGGACACAGTAAGAGCTCATAAAAATATGCATAGAACTGCCTAGTTCTTTTTTTTTAAATATATTTTTTATTTTTTTAAGATTTTATTTATTTATTTGACAGAGACAGAGATCACAAGTAGGCAGAGAGGCAGGCAGAGAGAACGAGAGGGAAGCAGGCTCCCTGCTGAGCAGAGAGCCCGATGCGGGGCTCGATCCCAGGACCCTGGGATCATCACCTGAGCCGAAGGCAGTGGCTTAACCCACTGAGCCACCCAGGAACCTGAACTGCCTAGTTCTATGCCTAGGTGCCTAGGTGCACTTTGATTTGTATTTTTAATAATACCCTTCTTTTGTTTTGGTAAGATTAATTCTTGCTGATCATAAGGCATTGAAGTAATTAAAGGAAAAAAGCTACTACCTCAAAAGAATCAGTATTAACGTTAGGGACCATGGTCCAGATATTATTCTGTGCACCTGTATGGAAAGAAGGACAAGTAGACAACACACTTTAAAATAGGATTATACTACACAAACCATTTGTTAAGTATCATTAACTCTAGTTTCACCTGAATTTAAGAATATTTTAATACAGTGAAATAAGCCTAAAGGAGTCATTTTAAGTCAACAATTCTCTATCAGAGAGTTATTCTTTGCTAAATGATCCCATGATCCCTCTTAGGTTAAGATAAAAGACAATATGAAAAATTAAGGGTGTACATGTATATGTTTTAGTTTTTTATTTAAATGGTTTTTTATTTAATTTAAGTATTAACTTAAATTCCTGATGTGAAATGTAAAGACAGAAGCATTTTTATTCTTCCATTTCACCACCTCCTCTTCATCTTATTATTATTTTTGAACTGTTAAGGTTTATGTTTGTTTTAGTCTATTTTGATAATTCACACAGTTCTCTAGAATTAATCTATTTTTACTTATTATTATTGTTTTTTAGAGATTTTATTTACTCATTTGATAGAGAGTGAGAAAGTAATCACAAGCAAGGGGAGCAACAGAAGGAGGAGGAAAAGAAGACTCCCTGCTGAGCGGGGAGCCTGATGTGGGACTCGATCCCAAGATCCTGAGGTCATGACCGGAGCCAAAGGCAGACACTTTAGCCTACTGAGCCCACCAGGTGTTCCTAGAATTAATCTATTTTTAAATGGAACTTTTAATACCAATTCTCTTTTTTTTTAAATTTAATTTTATTATTATTTTTTATCGTGTTGTGTTAGTTACCATACAGTACATCATTAGTTTTTGATGCAGTGTTCCATGAATCATTGTGTGTAACACCCAGTGCTCCATGCAATCCGAACCCTCCTTAATACCCATCACCAGGCTAACCCATTCCTTCACCCCCTTCCCCTCTGAAATCCTCAGTTTGTTTCCCAGAGTCCATAGTCTCTCATGGTTCGTCTCCCCCTCTGATTCTGCCCCCCCTTCATTTCTCCCTTGTCCTCATGTCCTCCATGCTGTTCCTTATGTTCCACATATAAGTGAAATCATATGATAATTGTCTTTCTCTGCTTGACTTATTTCACTTAGCATAAACTGATTCTCTAACCATGTGTTTTCATCCCCAACTTTTCATTTTAATACATATCTTTTTAAAAAAGATTTTATTTATTTATTTGACAGAGAGAGACACAGCGAGTGGGGGAAGAGGGAGAGGGAGAAGCAGGCTTCCAGCCAAGCAGGGAGCCCGATGTAGGGATTGATCCCAGGACCCTGAGATCATGACCTGAGCCAAAGGCCGACACATAACTACTGAGCCACCCAGACAGACCTCATTTTACTACATAACCTAATTGGGTAGATTTGGTACTCATGTAGTCTTATTTTCCAAGAATGGCTTCTGTCTGTTTCATTCCCTGAGTTTTTCATGATTCAGAATGTGTGCCTATTGCCTTTTTCTTTGAATGGCATCGTAACTGGGTATAATATTCTTGGGTATACTTTCCTTGAGAATGTTGTAGACACATTCGCACTTTTCTGTCTTGGACTATTATGAGAAGACTGATCCAACCCACTTGCCCCACCATCACTTCGATTAATTTGCTTTCTTTCTCCAGAATGCCTAAAGAATTCTTGCCTAATCTTTGACATTGAGTAACCCTAACCAGAATCTGAGGAGTGTCCTGAGTAAGTTTTTTCTGGACCTGTGTGCTTTTTTTATTTTGCATGTTATGGCTTTCTGATATCTTTAATGGGTTCCCTGCTTTAAGGACACCTGTTACCTTCCTTTTAGATTGTTTTTGTGTTTCCCTCATTATTGTTAGCTTTTCTCTGCTAGCTTTGACTATTTTTACTTGATCATTTTGATACCTCAGTTTGTTTGTTTTTTTTTCCGTTGCCAGTTGGGTGAATCTCAACCTTATTAATTCTGTGCTTTCTTCTCTCCATTTTATCTATTAGACCTCAGTTTGTTTCTTAGATCTGAAATCTCTCTTTTCAACTCCATTTGTCATCTAGCTTTTGAGCTTCTATTCTTTTCTGTTAACGAAAATTTATTTTTTTGTTTAGTTTTTTAAAAAAATAAGTAATATTTGCATAGGTCATAAATGAAAGAACAAACCTATGGGAAAATACCCACTCTCATCTTCTATCCATCCAGTTAACCTGCCCAGGACATTAACTAGTGTTATTAATGACTTCAGTGCCGTTTTGAAAATTATGAATATTCAAGCAAAAATAAAAATCTAGTCTTTTATTTTTTAAAGATTTTACTTATTTATTTCACAGACAGAGGTCACAAGTAGGCAGAGAGGCAGGCAAAGAGAGAGAAAGGAAGCGGGCTCCCTGCTGAGCAGAGAGCCTGATGCAGGACTTGATTTCAGGACCCTAGGATCGTGACCTGAGCAGAAGGCAGAGGCTTAATCCACTGAGCCACCCAGGTGCCCCAAAATCTAGTCTTTTAAAAAGCTCTTTTAAACTGAGCTCCTATTACGTTGTTATATGGTTTAATTATTTACAGAGTAATTTCCTTCTGTTCCTTGGATAACATATTTCCTCAGACTTATTTGTCTTTTTTTTTTCTTTCCTTCTGTATTGGGTTTTTGGTGTGGTATGCTTGCATATTTTCCTTGCTGCCTTTATTTTTTTCATACTCTACTTGGATAGCTCTGTCTATAATTTTTGATTGTTCTTACATAGTATAGAAAACTTCCTTATCATATCCCACTTTATATGAGATTAGTGTTATTTGCACTTTAAGCCACAGTGCAAATTGGACATTTAGTACTTCTGTTTAATCTGGGGGCATGGCAGAGGATAGATGTTAAATAATGAAGTGTGTATTTATTTATTTATTTATTTATTTTTGAAGTGTGTATTTATTTAATTTTATTTATTTATCTGAGAAAGGGAGAGTCAGGGAGGGGTGGAGGGAGAGAATCTTCAGGCCGACTCCCTGCTGAGCACAGAGCTTCATGTGGGGCTTGATCTCATGAGCCATGATTTCATGACCTGAGCCAAAACCAGAAGTCAGACGTTGAACCCACTGAGTCACCCAGGCATCCCAAGGGAGTGTGTATTTTAGCTGAAATTTCTGGGCTTTCGATCCATTGTTAAATGCCCTGGACTAGGTATCCTCCACCTAGATGAGATGTATATCTTGTTCACAGGGGGACAGCAGCTGGACACTGGAGACTTCAGCCCTGTCCCCCAATTCAGCCTGCATCCCTGGAGCCCTGACATCATTCAGAGTTTAGCTGCTTTTAACTGTTGTTTCCTTGCAGCGGCCATTTCCATCAGTGCCCCGTGAAAAGAGGGACGGGGGTGGGGGGGTGATAGCAGCTTAGTTAGATTCTCTCCAAATTTGGGGACATGAGTGAGAATTTCTATGATCTTATTGATAGAAAATTTAGTATCTGAAGGGTGGGAAAAACTTAAATGGTCAGCCTTGCCCCATACCATGTTGGCTGGGTGTAGAATTTTGTTTCCCTCCTTTGCCATCAATTTATGAAGTTTATGGCATTACAATGTGATAAATTCCTCATTTGGTTTAGACTAGTTGATTTTTTTTTCTATGTTTCCCTTTCTAAGGGATTTCCCAGAAATCTTTGTTTTTCACAAAGGTATTTGGCTTATACGGTTCCCTCTATTCCTGGCCGGTAACCAAATTTGAACGTTGTATGGGAACTGTTACAATACATGGGAAATGTGAGCGAATGCTTCTACTTTGTTTGAAGTTAGTCTGCTTATTGTTCTTGAATTTTAGGGTTTTTGCCAGGAGATGACACTCTGGAATTTCTCTGAGTCCGTCCCTGAGCTGTTGGTGTTGTGTTTGTTGTTCGTGCTGTTTGTGCAGCTGTGGTGTTTGTGGCCCGTCACTCCAAATGGCCAAAGTCTGGAAGACACTGGAAAATCCGAGAACGATCCTGGTTGGAGGATTGAGGGAAGCCTTTGCAGAGAGATGGCGCCAGGGCACCTCACTGCACGGTCCCTCGTGGCCTCGCCGCGGAAGGAGGACAGACTGAGCGCACAGCTTTCATCTCTGAGCCGGCGAGGCCGCGGCTGCCCTCCTCCCGTCGCTCACGAAGGAACAGGTTGCTGCTGCCACTGACTTGGAGCCAAGGTAGCTGGTGGAAGGGGGCTACAAAACCAGGCCAGCGGAGTGAGAATTGGAAGCATTCGAGAAAGGGAGTGGAAGAATGCGGGACCCTTCCCACAGCCCTGCGGAGCCCTGCCAGGCCCTCCAGGCGCGCCAAGCCCTCCGCGTACTGCTGTTACATGCCAAGTTTTACCAACTGTGACGTTCATATTTCTACATCACAGTTTGACTTTTTTCCCCAAAGGATGTTTAGGACAATAAATGTAAGTTTAGAAGATGCCAGAAACAGATCCAGCTAAGCTGGGACCTGAGTCCTATGATTCAGAAACAAGTTGTGTTTTGGGGCAGGATTGAAGTCTTTCTGGTTTCTTAGGACCAGTTATTGGGAGGTATTTAAAAAAAAAGTCTTGACAGGGGCATCAAACGACCCTTAGTCCTGGAGGGCCCAGAGCTGCTGGGACGGGCTCCAGGTGCAGAGCCGGGAAGGAACAATAGACTGGGATTCCCTCTTCCTCTCTTTCCAGTTTTTGAATTTGCCCAGCAGACATCGGAATGTTGTGACTCAGTGTGTGAGGCTCTTCACTTCCAAAACCAAATGTCCTTTCCCTGTCTGAGAGATTGGAAAGTTCCTGTCACCTTCTTATCCACCGATAAAGTGCGTACGAACCAACATAGGTACTACTGCACCGTGACTGAGCTGTTAAGGATGCGTAGCTGACAGGGTGTCTGTAGGTAGAACTTGAGGGTAACAGTGCCCACTGCCGGCCCTTCCTCTTCAAGATGGCCCCAAAAGAAGCATAATAGGTCCTAGCACTGTGATGCAGAAACACCTTACAGATGTGGCGTGTTACCTCTTTATTGAGGCTAGATTTTAGGTCATACTGGGTCACTGGGGCTGAGATTGAGAACGGGGAAGGGTTGATCAGTTATACGACACAGAAAACAGTCATAAAGGGAGATAATGATGGTCTTTAGCATGTCATTGAAGAGAGGGGGCCCCGAGGATAGGGGGCCCTGACTCTTCTGAGAAACAGTTGTATCCCATCTCATCTCATTTATCATCCAAACTGAGACATTGTTCTAGAGGGTGAAGTGTGTGTGTAGGGGGGCTGGGTATTAGTAATTAATTCTGGGCATCAGTGTGAATAGGACCATTTGGGGCAAATTCTAACTCATTTCCCCTAACTCTGATGTTGTGTTCATTAAGCAAGCTTTTTTTTTTTTTTTAAAGATGTTGTTTATTTATTTGACAGAGACAGAGATCACAAGGAGGCAGAGAGGCGGGCAGAGAGGAGGAAGCATGCTTCCCCGCTGAGCAGAGAGCCCGATGCGGGGCTCGATTCCAGGACCCTGGGATCATGACCTGAGCCGAAGGCAGAGGCTTTAACCCACTGAGCCACCCAGGTGCCCCACCAAGCAAGCTTTTGATGACAGTTGGCTTTCCTGTAGAGAGAGCTTCAGCTGGTAAGAGAGGTGATGTCATTACACGCAGGTATTCGCCTCCCCTCCCTCTTCCGAATACAATTGTATTGTGGCTTATTTTAGTAAGTCAGTATTCCATGTTTACATTATTACGTCTGTGTAAACGAGTTTACAGCTGAGCAAGTTATTTCCCTGTATTTATTCTTACTCTTGTTGGAGTTAATAATTGCTTAGTTTCCTCTGTACCTTCACTAATTCTGCCCCAAACTTTTGAATATGCTCACTGAAATAGTCAATAAGGAAATCTATCAGTTCCATTTTTGTTGTTGTTGTTCCGCACTATTTTTTTTTAATTTTTATTTTTTTAATAAACATATAATATGTTTTTATCCCCAGGGGTACAGGTCTGTGAATCGCCAGGTTTACACACTTCACAGCACTCACCATAGCACATACCCTCCCCAATGCGCACTATTGTTTTTGAAATCCCGTCTTCCTGCTCCAGCTGGGTTGTTGTGCAGGTCCCTCGGACAATCTGTATCTCCGAGCAGCCCCGAGCAGCCCCTTAGAGTCACTTTGGGAATTCTTTTGCCCCTCTCCTGTGTTAAGATCCCTCATTCATGCCTCTTTCCTGATTTAGACCAGAACATTTCTGGACCTTTAATGCTCCTCGAAAAAGCTGAGAGATCATCTAGGGGTGGAAATTGGAGATTGACCCAACAAAATAATGGTGGGAGGAAAAGTCACTTCTTCCTTTCATCCAATAGCCTAGTTATGTAAGTGAGGAGACGTATATTTGGATTGTGTTTTAAAGGAATTCATTTGAGGGGCGCCTGGGTGGCTCAGTGTGTTAAAGCCTCTGCCTTCGGCTCAGGTCATGATCCCGGGGTCCTGGGATCAAGCCCCCACATCGGGCTCTCTGCTCAGCGGGGAGCCTGCTTCCTCCTCTCTCTTTGCCTGCCTCTCTGCCTACTTGTGATCTCTGTCTGTCAAATAAATAATATCTTTAAAAAGAAAAGCGTTCAGTTGACATCATACGTTTATGGGCATCTGTTCTGCAGTAGGGACAGGACAGGCATGGGTCTTGCCTTCTTATATTTTCTCTACCAAAATACAGACAAGCAAGCAAGTAGACTACAGCTTGCAAGGAATATGGGGTCCTATGGCAGCGTGAGAGGGGCGCTTAACTCTGGACTGAAGTGTGGGTTGTAGGAACAAACATCAGACATCACCTATTTTACATGGTTCTGTGTATATGAAATGTCCAGAATGGGCAAATCCATAGAGACCCAGAGCAGGTTGGTGGTCACCAGGGAGAGTGACCCATTAATGGGGTTATGAGGCTTCATTTTGGGGTGAGGAAAATGTCCCAGAAGTAGATATTTGTGATGCCTGCAGAACACTGTGAGAGTACTCAGATGCTGGAATTGTGCACTTTAAAGTGGTTTACTTTATGTCATATAAATCCCACCTCAATATAAAAAATAGAGCGGGAGAGAGCAGTTAGGAGACTTGTCTGGCAATAGCTCTGATGTGAGCTATATTTTAAAAGTATTTTCTTCATTCTAAAAGCATTGTATTTATGTAGTCTGTGAATAGTCATGTACTTGGTGCAAGTTTCAAAAAAGGACAGAGAGTCTCAAGAAAATCTAAGTTTACTTCCTTCCCCATCTACCAGTTACCCACTTCCTTTCCCTATGAGGAAGGCGTTGCTACCAGATTCAGACATATTTTGAGCATATGCATAAGTGTGCGTGTTTGTGTGCGTATGTGTGTAAAATGGTGTGCATACGTATGTATAATAGTGTGTCTACATATATGTGTGTGTTCTAACATACATGTATTGTCAGAAATCCAGAAAGAGTAAAAATTAAAACGAGATCAGTAAAACCATATTTAGTAAGAGCTGATTGTCTACAGAAGAACAGTTCACGAGTTCAAGCTCAGAAGCTTGTCACTACAAGTTGGATTATAAAGTAAAAATGAGGAAATTATTAACCTTTGCCAGGATTGGTTATTACAGTGGGGGTTTCCAGACAGCAGGGCATTAGCTAAAAATGATTATCTCATATCATGTTAGGAAGATGACTTCAGTTTCCTTTATGATTATCAGAAACATTTATAAGAAATAAGCTAAGTTAAGTTTTGGTCGTGTTCATGAAATCAGCTCGATTTCGTTTCCCTGACGTGGCCTATATGGCTGCGTCTGCTCAGGGTCGGCGGCGGGGTGGGGGGGCTGCTTTCAAGCCTGTTCTCCATATTACTTTAATGCTCTCACCTTAAAATCAAATTGTAACATACCGGAAACATGTTTTGCATCTCACTTTCTTCATTTACTATATCTTAGAGATCATTTCACATCAGTGCATACAATGTTGCCTTGTTCTTTTTAACAGCTTCATAGAATGTGATTACTGGATCATGATTGATTTAACTAGTTCCCTGTAATGGATGTTTAGAGAGGCTCTTTTCAGCCTTTGGCTGCTGTAGACAATGCTATAGTGACTATTCTTTGTGTATGTATGTTGTTTGGCCCAGATGTGAGCATTGGATAAGCTCTTGGAGGAAGGCGGGAGCACCCTGGAGGGAGAGGAGGAGCGGAGGGAGTGCGGGAGAGCGAGTAGGCGAGGAGGCAGAACTGATCAAACGTGGTGGCGGAGGGCGTGTGATAGATGACGGAGAGGGAGAAGTTTGTATCGCTCTGTATTTCCAGTCCCTAGCGGAGGGCAGCTGCCTAACCAATATTTTCTGAATGGAGCCACAAGGAGAGCCGAAAATTTTCTAGTATAAATTAGGAGTTCTAGTAAACGAACCATTCTCCCGCCCATGCTTGTTTTAATTTTCATGACCTCTCCCTCCCCGCTTTCCCGGAGGGCTCTCGCTTGACAGCTTACTGACAACCAGGCAGGGGCTGGTATCGAGCAACCCATCTGGGATGTCAGGGTCTTTTTCTGTGTGTTGTAGAGCAGGGGCAGTGCGGCGGGTAGGAAATAATCGCCAATCTGATTGTGGGGTGCTGGCATTCTTGTTCTTAAGTCAAGTGAGTGTTTTATGAATCAGAACAAACAGTATTTTGGTCTCCGGTTAATATCAAGGTGAATGATATTTAATAAAATTGAAATTTATGGTAGGTAGTGCTTTTAATCAGTGTTCAGGAGTACATCTGCAGCTTTTGCCATCTCTTCCTACCGAGGAATACTTCTGTATCTTGTCTCCCTGTAGAAACCCAAATTTGTTTCTTCTCTGAATTCCCTTAAACTCTGCTTTCCTCCCTAATTAAACTATGATTTAAAGGCACGGTAAGATTAAAATGAAGCTGGTTTTGACCCCCACACAGTAAGCACTCAAAATTTCAGTAGATTCCTGATGTATGACGCTATTTCTCAGCATTAGTGATTGTGATAATCAAATCACCATAATAACTATGACATTTGTGTTTAGGACAATTTTCTACTGCCAACTTAAAAGTCGTAGAGAGCCTTGTTTCATGTTGGCATGTGACTCTTTACATTCAGTAATCAGAATTAGTGGTTAGTGTAAAGTTCTTGCCTGCGTGTGCCTAAATCTCGCTCTCTAAACACATGTGTACACACACACACACACACACACACACATTCTATCATTCTTGTGATTTTGGCAACAAAGTATAAAATTTCTACTTGTGTGGTTTTTATTAATGTCATGTAAGACTTTTGAGATTACTTGATTTACACCTGGTGGGCCAGATATAATCTTAGGGAAAAAAATGTCCTCCAGCAACCTAGCAACTCCTTGGCTGCTATGTAAGTGGGAATAAAAGCGTGAGAGCTTTTATAGGCAAACCTTGTGGTTAAGGACATTTACTGCTGTAAAAAAGCTGAAATAAAAATCAAAAAGAGAATGAATAAAGAAACAGGATTGCCTTGCCTCCTGCCATCTTGGTTAGTAAATTAAGCATTTGATGTGCCCAGAAGTCTTTATTAATAGCTCCGACAATTCCTCCAGGGGCATTGCCAAAAACCCTAGTAAACTGACTTGGGCTACTTCCCTCCTTTTTCCTGCCCTTCTCTCCTTCAGTAGATATTGTCAGATTCGTCTTGTGTCGGATGGACAGATTCATCTTTTTATCAGCAGTGTTTGAGAAGCTGTTTTTCCCCTGTCCCACCAACACAGAGCACTCTTTCATTTGCTTTTTGTAAACCTTCCTTAGCTTGATTTCATCTTTTCCAAAATTTGGTGAAAGACCTTCGACATCATTCTCATCATAGACCGATTGTTATGCAACCACCTTTAATGTACTTAATGCAGTTGGAGAAGGAAGATAAGAAAGCTTCTAAACATTATCTTTTATGTTAACATTTATAAATATATTTTATTAAACAATATTTCAAGCATGCAAGACAGTGAAAAGAATATTAGAATGAACTTTCTTGTTCACCACTGTACTGTGCTATGATTTATCCTTTTTGCAACATTTGCTTTAAGTCGTTTTTAAGAAATGAAATAGTACATAGAGGTTTGAAGTTGCTTGTAATCCCTCCCTGATGCCTTTTATCTTCCTCTTTCCTCAGAAATGCCATTCTCAAGCACATTTTTACTTCTGCAGTACGTTTTACAGTTTTCCATGTTTCAGTGACACTATGTGAATTCTTTTGTGGCTTATTTTCTCCTTAACATCAGGTGTTTATTTATCCATATTGATACATGTCATTTATTTTATTGCTTATAGCTTTATCTGAATATATTGTAGTTCATTTACCCATTCTTCTGTGGATGGGCATTTGAGTTATTGCTGACTTTCCATTACTACACACAGTGCTATGACAGATGTTTTCTAATGGTGTCTTCACCTCTCTTTCCCCATGGATAAGGATGTGTGTAGTTTGAAGAGCTACTACATCCATCCAGGAGGAGGAAATTAGAGCATCACGGGGAGAGTGGTTTGGGCAGGGTACCATGGTATAGGGGAATGGCTCTGTCTCCCCCCAAAAAAGGTCCTTGGTATTTCTGGAAGTGAATTATACAAAGTAAATGAGATAAAGAACCCAATATATTGGGCTAAGGCCAAAGGGATGTTTTTAGTGATGTTAACTGGGGGACTATTTGATCAGTTTTTTTTTTTAAGATTTTATTTATTTATTTGACAGACAGAGATCACAGGTAAGCAGAGAGGCAGGCAGAGAGAGGAAGGGAAGCGGGCTCCCTGCTGAGCAGAGAGCCCGATGCGGGGCTCAATCCCAGGACCCTGGGATCATGACCTGAGCCGAGGGCAGAGGCTTTAACCCACTAAGCCACCCAGGCGCCCCTTGATCAGGTTTTCATTTGAAAGACATTGTTCTGGTGGGTTATGTGGGAGTTGAACTGGGGTTGAAATGAGAAGTGTTTCAATTAACATTCTTTGTATTGTAAGTAATAAAAAGTCAGATTCAAATTGAACTAAATAACAAGGTAATTTATTGACATGCATAAGTAGAATGTCTAGAGGTAGCAAGCTAGGTTTGACCCTACAACTGAGTGATGTAACCGAATATAAAATTCCTTCCAACTCTGCTTTCCAGGGTGTCTCTACTACTTGCTGGCTGTAAGATGGCTGCCAGCAGCTCCTGGGACTCTCTACTTCATGTCATATGATCAAAGTGAGAAAATAAGAGACCTAAAGAGCATCTGTCACTGAATCAAACCAAAATTTTCATTGTACGTGTCCATTGAACCAGTCACTAGATGGAGGAGGATAGAACTATTCTGATGGACTAATTCCATCTAGAACCTTCCCCGGAGGCGAGGGGATGGTGTTACTCCAACCTGGATAGCCTAAGTCACTGGGGGGAGTTGGTTTTCCAAAAGACAACCTCCCCAAGGCTGTTACGAAGGTGGAGTTGGGAAAAGTAGACTTCTAAGGAAAAGTAAGAAATACCCTTTACAGCATACAAATGAGCAAGCCTGGAGTGACAGACCTATATGTAGAGGTGCTGGACCAGTGAAGACAAGGGGCTTTGGCCCTGAAAAGGGAGAGACAGGAGGAAGTGAACTTGAGAAACATGTAGAAAGCAGGACTCGGTGATTTATGATGAGGAGACAAGAGTGGTGTATTAATTAGGCTAGGCTAAACTACCATAACATATTACAAATTTAATAGCTTCCACAATCAAAGTTTATTTCTTTTTTAGATTCAGGGTGTGTTCTAGGTTGCTAATGTTGATGTTAGTTGGATCTGTGCCAGTTTCCAAGGGTCCCAGTCCATCATACGTGGGCCATCTTCAGCATATATCTTCCAAGATTCTTTGATTATTGCCATTCTCATCCTCAGGAAGGGGGAAAGTGCAGGAAGGTGTGAGCACAGGAGAGCTTATTGGCCAGACCTGAAAGTAGGCCCCTCTCACTTCTGTTCTCATGTCATCAAAGAGACCACTCGTAATGGGCAAGGGATGTATTGAAGGAGAGCGTAGATTTTAGTGGACAGCTGGCAGTCTCTGCTGCAGGTAGAATGTGGTGCCTTCTATGTTTCTGGCTTGAGCATTCGTTGACTGATGGTACCAGTGAATGTGTAGGAGACTGTAGGAGGAGGATGTGACGTGGAGGAGAAGGGGAGAGGAACAGTTCATATTGGGGTATCTTGAGTTGGAGGTGCACGTGGGCCATATAGGAGGGGATGTGTAGTTGGCAGAAGGCTGCCAAGCCTGGTCTTTATGAAGGGAGGTCAGGATTAAAGATCTGGATTTGAGAGCCATCCATTATTAAGTGACTGATTCTTGGGGTAACTCTTGCTTAAAAGCATTACCTGGCATTCACCTTGATGCCCTTGTGCCTCTTTTCTGCTGTCCACTCCTTCAATCATGTGACATTTGAAAACAGTTTATCCCTAACCAGTCTGACAGCTCAGTACTTGGGAAAGCTAAATTTATTCTTCAAATCTGGAGATGTCTCCCTCTCACAGATTGTTTATAAAAACGTCAAAATAATATCAGTGCTAGCTTGATGGCTAGGGGATCCCATTGTTAACATGACTCCGACTAGATAAGTGCTTTATAATCACTGCCTTTGATTGCCTGTCTTTAATTCAGCTCTCTGCTCAACAAAACAATTAAGATTTTAAACAAATTATCTTTGGGTTGCTCCTTATTCAAAGGTTTATTTATGTAGTTGTGCAGGATTTTTCCGTAGAGAAACTGTGTTCTTCTTCTTACAATAAGTTGAGTGATAGTATTTCCCGTGATCCTAGATTTATAATTGGGTCTAAGAATTTTACATGAAGAGAGGAGGACCCATGGTTGCCAAGGTTCTCTCTACTACACCTCTTGTGGAAGGGGTTGTGTTACTAGAAACCATCAGAAAGAGAAAAGATCATTGCTGGTATTTTAAAATTTTTTATTAATTTTTTCTTTTTTGCTTTGGAATTTAAGTACAGCAGTGTGTTTTCCAGGTATTTTCTTCTATTGTATTGCATGGATTTTTAGTGTTAAAAGGGGCTTCAGAGATCATGACCCTGTTCTTTTCACTGACCTCTATTATAGCCATTCGGATAATCTTGTAGATTCTGCTTGGATACTTCCAGTATTGGGCAGCTCGGCACTTTTCTAGAAAGATTGTTTCCTTGATGAAACAAGGTTATTTTTCTGGTTGAGCTCAAATGTGCCTGCTTGTAATTCTCCTCATTTGCTCTAGCATAGCACATGTCAACTCTTTTGTATGATGGTACTTGAGCCTTCGAGAAGAAGCTGTCTGACACAGGTATGAGAATATACATAGTATAGGTAACAGGCTCTACATTTAACTGCACTTCTGGACTATTTAAGAAGACACTGAAGTGCAAAGGAGGGAGAATGAGTATCTTAGTAACACTGATCTCTTTCTGGTCTTTATGAGAGTAAATTTCTCGCTAAATCCACACTTTATTGTAAATAACAGATTTTATTTTTTTGCCACCCACCTCCAGAGCAAAACATTAGTCAGTTAAATATTTGAAGACGCCTGTAATAGCCATCCTTAGTCTCTTTGTTTTTCATACCCATTTATCCTATCCATTTCTTATAAGCTGTAATTTCTAGAGCCTCATTGTCTTGGTCACTCTTCTCTATCCAAATAAATGTCAGTGTCTTTCTCAAACTGCAACATGTCCAGAATTGGACATGATATTCCAAATATTATCAGTATAATGCATTGATCATCGCTTGGTGGAAATAGTATGTTCCAAAGCACTAGAAGCCTGGGGGAATAAGATGGTGGAAATATTTTCTTTTCAAGTGCTAGATGCACAGAATTTTGTGTGTGTGTGTGCGTGTGCTTGTGCTTTGATCCAGAGAGCATTTGCTATTAGCAAGGGCGCATTATAAATCTTTGCAATCTGAGTATTTACTAATTACTGCCAAAGGCTTTGAATGATCAAATCCATTACAGGGGATAATAGAATTAATAATTATTGTTCTGTTGACCTATTTTGAAAGAAAATAATTTGTTACTTTCAATTACATTATATATTTGTTGCAAGAATCAGTAACTCAATGTGTTCAAATTTGAACAGTTGAATATATGATAGGAAATGGTGTCCTAGTTGTGAAATGTGCTCTTGTCTTTCCATACCTCTCTGGGGATTGAAGGCCACTTGACATGCGACTGCCATTATACCTTACTCTTTCACCTGGAAGTGATTTCTTTCTTATTGGAAATCTCTTGGTTCTTTCTTGACACTTGTCCCACTCTACATTGTATTATGGGTGCTTGGTATGTGTTTTAGTGTCCTTTGAGAGAGTACAGATTTTTAAGAGGCTCTAATATGTTTTGTTCATATCTGAATGCCTCAGACAGCCTAATCCAGTCGAGTCTGGGCTCAGTAGTCACTGAAAGAAGGCATAAATGCAACAAGGTTAAATATTTAAAGATATATGTAGTATATTTATGGCCAGTAGTAGATTTAATTAGAAGTAAAAACATGTAATCTGAAAGAGACAAAAAAACCAATACTTAGTTGCGCAGGAAGATATTAACAGCCTCATCCACTATAATGTATACAGAATCTCAGTGTTTCAGATTCACTGATTTGTATTGGATACTTTATTTTTTTGTTACTTTTTAATTTTTTATTTATTTTTCAAAGATTTTATTTATTTGTTTTTCTTAAGAGAAAGAGAGGGCACATGAGCAGGGGGAGCATCATGGGGGAAGGGATCTCAAGCAGACTCCACGCTGAGCGCAGAGCCAGTGCAGGGCTCCGTATCAAGACCCCGAGATTGTGATCTGAGCGGAAACCAAGAGTTGGACACTTAACTGACTGAGCCACCCAGGTGGTCCTGGATGTTGTAAATAGTGGATTGAAATTTGACTTCTGTAAACCTATTTGTGCATGAGGAATGAGGTGTCACTCTCGTGAGAGTCATTCTTACTGTGTAAATTAACAACATCTTCTCATTGTGAATAGTGCAACCGTTAGGCAAAAAGGAAACATCTTTGGGATCTTACGGATGATGATCTTTTAAAAAAAAATCTATCTATCATTTTTTGAGGTTTACTATATTCTAAGCCACTGTGAAATGATAGAAGATATGTATACTGGTCTCTGCCCCCAGTTCTGGGCACAGAGCTCCTAAAACCCTTGTAATTTCCTAAGTGACAAGAGCACTAGGAGCATCTTTGGTTCTAATGTTTGGTCTTTGACTCCAGTTCCTGACCCAGAACTCTTAAATCCCTTGGATTTCTGGGGCGGTAGGAGTATGTTGTTTAGTGAAGCAATGCTTGGTACATTCCTAGATAGCTTCTAGTGCTGGTAGGTTGGTGAGCACATTGGTGTGACGGGAGGGTGGCGCGCCTCGACTCCATGGGGACAGAAGTTCCTGTGCTTGTGACCCTTCCAGATCTCACCCTCTGTTTCTCTTCATCTGGCTGTTCATCTGTATTCTTTAGTGTAGCCTTTATTTATATAATACACCAGTAAATGTCTTTCCCTGATTTCTGTGAGTTGTTCTAGCAAATTATGAAACCGAGGAAGGAGGGGGTCATGGGAACCCCGATTTATAGCAGGTCAGTCAGGAGTACAGGTGACAGTCTTCTAAAGTACAGTCCGTCTTTGGGGACTGGGCCCTTAACGTGTATCTGGTGCTAACTCCAGGTAGATGGTACCAGAGCAGAACTGAACCAGACACCACCTAGCTGGTGTTGCAGAAATGCTTCGCGTGTGAAAAACCCGCATGTCTGCTGGCTGTCAGAAGTATTGTGAGTGTGAGAATAATGGTGAAAGCCAGGGAGTTTTTCTCACATCCTCCTTGCATTACCTCGTTTCTTCTCTGCAAATCGTCGTTAATAGTCCAGCGAGGTCAATGCCATACTTATCCTTATTTTGTTAATGAGAAAGTGGAGTCAGAGAGGTTAAGTGAATTGTCCGTAGTGAGCCGTACAGCCAGTGCTTGCTCCAGCACGCAGGCTCGAGTACATTGCTGTCCTCTCTGCTCTCATCACCATAACCCCTCAGCCAGCTCTTCATATGTGCCAGGCGATTTTTAGGCATTGACCTCAATGTGAAGATATATAAAGCAAGACATATCGAACAAGATTCCTGCTCTTACGGAACTTAACAGTTTTCTGGAAGGACGTCAGGTCCGTCTGATGGAACATTAGTGCTGACTGAGTAGTACTAGCATGGCATTTTCTAGGAATGAATTTACTGGAAGGCTTTGGAACAGGCCAGGAAGACTTTAATGGAGGAGGCCAGACTTCAGCTAACTGTTGAAGGAGAAGAATGTGTATCAAGAGAGATACGGAAGAGGACGTTTCAGACAGGAGCAGAAGGCAATGGAGGAACACGACATGAGCCCAACGCAGGCTGAGAGAACATCGAGGCATGGCCAAGAGATCTCATTGCACATTGTCAAGATTATTTTTTTTAGGCTTTCATCTTACCCAATAATAATTCAATCATGAATGTAAATTATGGTCACTGAAAGAATTATACAAAAAACAATTTTCACAACTAGAGATGTCAGAAGCAAGGTTTCTTGTAGAAACATTTTATTAGAGGAAAGGATATTCATTTAGGTCTTCAAAAATCAAAAATGCCACAAATCGGCGAAGAGGAACATTTGTGATTATCACCCATACTGTCTCCTGCTGTTTCATAGTAGCTATATGCATATTTAATCAGTTTGGAGTGTAAGGGATGAGAGAATTTTGAAGGCACTTTTCCAAAAGGCTGGGAAAACAGTGTATCTTTTCTACCAAGAATAAATGTAATCCTATTCTATGATTATAGATCAGATAACACTGAAGTTATCTGTAAGGTTGGAAATTGAAGGGACTGACAAGGCTGCACTCAGGTAAGGCAGGGAATGTACAGGAAATGTACAGGAATGCACAGGGAATGTACAGGGAATGTTCAGGGAATATACAGGAAACAGTGGGAGGAAGGAAGCCCAGCCAGTCACTAAGAGGGCTGAGCCTCCCAGGAGCAGCTCCCAAGAGCCTTTCTCGGTTGCAGGGGACTGGCTTCACCTTTTGATGCTAGACCAAGATATGTGTGAGGTTCCTGGGCCTCAGGGGAGCTGAGGCACAGGTGTACTCAAGGCTCTTTTATACCCTCCTGGTCATAGAGCTGAAACCAGGCTGTATGACTGATTAAAAAGTAGGAAGAAATGTATAGGGATGGGAATTCGGGACAGTGATTCCTTTTAGGGGGATGGGATTGGGAGAGATGGGCAATGGGATGTATGAGGTTTTATTCTGCTGCTTGGATGGCTCATACGTGGTTGTTACATAATTGTGTGTCTGAAATATTTCATACTAAAATTGGTTGGGTGCAAAACTTTTCTTCATGTTGTAGAGAAATAAGCTTACAAGTTAAGAATCACCTTCATATTGCCAGTTGCAGGAGCCTAGGTAACCTCTTCATGGGCCCAAAGCTCAGGGACTCAATCTACAAATCCACCGTTCTGAAGGTTTTTAGGTCCAGAATGTTCATCAGACAGTTGTGAGGAAGTGAAAAGAAGAAACTGTATTGCAAGTACTATTACGGTCTTAACTGCACAACATTTACTCTCATAAACTCAATCTTTTTATAACTGTATGGTTTGGACAAAACATTTCTTTTCTCCCCTCACCAAAGTCTGCTGATGATCCAGTCTTCTAAAAGCTAGTGGTGCTCGGTGGAGGGTGATTTAGTCTCCCAGGTGACATTTCAAAGCATCTGGAGATATTTTTGGTTGTCTTAACTTGAGGGGGGGTTTGCTACGAGTATCTAGTGAGTCTGGGGGTGCTGCTGAACCTTCTATGGTATGTAGACAGCGCCACAGCAGGGAATTATCTGGCTCAAAATATCAACACTGCCGAGGTTGAGAGCTCTGATCTAAGCTAAAAATATTTTTTAGTTATTTTTAACATTTTCCTGATTAGTAATGACTCTTCACTGTAGAAAATCTGGAACCTACTAAAAGCATGCACACAAAAGAACCACCCCTCAGAAAGAATTATTTAACAGTTTACTGTAGTGATTCTCAAACCGGACTGCCTCTAGGAAGCTTTGAAAAAACTTGGGTCTCCAATCATGGATACTCTGCTTCTGGTCTTTCTCCATGCCTTGCTACTCTTATTAATCTACTCTAATCCCTGAGCAGTATTTTCTGAGCCTTTTCCTGTGCCAGGAGTTGGCAAACCACAGCTGCTGGCCAAATCCAACCTGCCACCTCTTTCCGCACAGCCTGCTGGGTAAGAATGGGTTTTATGTTTTTAAATGGTTGAAAAAATCAAAAGAGGAGTATTCTGTATCACCCGGAAATTACATGAAATTCCAATAACTGTATCCTTAAATACACTCTTGTCAGACTACAACCATGTCCTTTCCTTTACACATCACAGCTGCTTTCGCATTACCACGCCAGAGTCAAGTAGCTATGACCCAGTCTAGCCCTATAAAGAGAAAAAGTCTGCAGACCGTCGTCCTATGCCTTTCGGCACTTCTGTAATTCTTTCCTGGACTTCGCAGCCTTCTGTCCCCTCCTGTTGGTCAGCTAAGCTATTTTTAATTTTTGGCTATTATAAATGATTCTTTGAAAAAATCCTAGTTGACTAACACATGCATATGTTTGTGATTATTTCTCTAAGCACATTTTCTAGAGGAAGTCACTTTTTAATTTATTTATTTGTTTATTTGTTTTACAGTGCAATATTGGTTTATGGGTTTGGGAAGTAGAATTCAGTGATTTGTCACTTAACAACACCCATGCTCATCACAAGCGCCTCCTTAATCCCCACCACCCACCTAGCCCATCCCCTACCCACCTCCCTCCATCAACCCTTGGTTTGTTTTCTATCATTTAGAGTCTTCTATGGTTTGTTCCCTGTCTCCTTTTTTTCCCTTCCCCCCTTCCCCTGTGTTCATCTGTTTGGTTTCTTAAACTTCACGCGTGAGTAAGATCATACGGTATTTGTCTCTCTCTGACTTATTTCACTTAGCATAAAACACTCAGCTCTATCCACCTCATTGTGAATGGCAAGATTTCGTTCTTTCTGATGGCTGAGTAATATTCCATTGTATGTATGTGTATACACATACATATACATATATAATATATACATATACAACGTACACAATGTATACATGTACATACATATACAATATACACATATACATACATACATATATGTATACATATACATGTGTACACACACACCACATCTGCTTTATGCATTCATCAGTCCATGGACATCTGGGCTTTCTCTAATCTAGCTAATGTTGATAATGCTGCTGTGAATATCGGGGTACATATATTGAAATCTGTATTTTGTATTCTTTGGGTAAATACCTAGTAGTGCTGTTGCTGGAACACGGTAGTTCTATTTTTAACATTTTTAAAGGAACCTCCATACTGTTTTCCAGAGTGGCTGCACCAGTTTGCCTTCCCAGTGACAGTGTAAGCGAGTTCCCTTTCCTACAAACTTAGAGGAAATCCCTTTTTTAAGCATAGGGCTAGTACAAGGCATAGCAGAGGAAGAGGTTTCTCTTGCTGGTTTGGGGTGCTTTACCTTCGGCTCTCAGGACATGGCTGGCTGCTGGTGGCGTATGTGAGACCTGGTGGTACTCACCACCAGGGGAGTTTCTCCAGTACCTGGTGGGTGGATTCTTGCTCATCGTTGTGGCCCACCGGCTGTGGACCAGCTCTGTCTAGGGTGCGCCCGTGATCTTCCCTGCCATCCTGCGAGCTACAGTCACACCCTTTCCAGGGGTATCAGAATCTCAATCTTGGATGGGGGTGGGGTCTCTTGCAAGTTTGTTCCTTCCTTGGATTATCTCCCTTAGTCCTAGAAGGAGTCACTCTTCCTACCTTTACTCTTCCTGTATTCTTAGAGTTCTCTTTTACCCTATTCGTAGTTAACCACTCATTAAGTGTTTATATTAAATTTTCCCTTTTCAAATTCCTGGTTTGCTTTTTGTCTCCTGACTGGAAGGACACAGGTTCTTTTAAATTTTTGGTTAATTTAAACCCTCAGGTAGGGTTTTTTTTTTTTTTTTCTCCTGAGTGAACTGCTAGGATTGGGGTTGAAGGGCGGGGGTGTAGAGCAGAGGAAAGGGCACTGGCCGTGTTGGCAGACACCGCGGCGTCTGGCTCGGTCAGGGGCTCAGGTGTCTTGGCTGGCTGGGTGCGTGTGGTGTGAGCGGGACTAACTGGCGTGTGGAACGACTAGGACCCGGCATCCTTGAGAACCCTTCTGTCAAAAATATTCAAAAATAAACAAATTCAATTCCAGAGATGTGGCTGGGAGAGGAGGTTAGTTACACCGTGTGAAATGTGGGCTCGAGATCAGGAGGAGGAGCCGTCCTGATGTCTATCCCAAAATGAACAGATGAGAGAGTCCAGATGGGGTCAGGGTCGGGTTAAATCCTGAGCAGCACCCAGAGCAGCTCTGATAGTCCATCTGCTCTGGCATGCGAGCAACCGGTGGCCTTGGCAGTTGCCATGGAAGGAGAAGCTCTGCAGCCCCGAAGGACTGTATGCTCACGATCAGCAGATGAGGCGCGCACATTTGTATCCGACTGTTGGAGAATTATAATCAGATGCAACATTTTAGGGAATGGTTTACGTGAACAGTACATATTGATTAATAGACATCATTTGCATTATGAGCTTGTTTTCCTTGGTGTGTATGCTGTTGTCCCCGGGGAGGCGGCTGAGCAGAGTGCGGGGACGTGCTGCGTCACTCCCGCTGGCAGGGACACAGGTGCAAAACCGTGGGTTTTGAGCCATCCCTGCTGCCTGGGCTCAGCTCGAGTTGCTGTCTGTGGAGGAAAGAGAAGTCATTTGTTTTCTCTCAGCGTACCTAAAAAAGCACATGGCAGCAAGGAGATAGAGGCAAAGCCCAACCTCTCCTCCCCTGAGGAGCACTGGCGACAGCGGGACCCATGAGCCTTTGGCCGTACTGTCTTTGCCGGTACATGTTTGAGAAGATGGTATCCCCGTGGCAGAAGGCTCTGCGGCTAGCTCATCAATTTTTCACTCTCTCCCAGAGCTATCGAGAAATAATATTGATTTGTGAGAGAACCCAAAAACGTTCCACGTGCTCCCGGAAAAAATAACCGAATACTCAAACAGCTATTTCAAAAGATACAGATAAAGATGAAATGCATGAAAATCACTTTCCAAGCTTTTGTGATGAGGTATCTAGGGTGGTGAGTCGGGGAGCTTTTCCATTCATTTCCATTTTCCTTTTGGCTTCGGCTGTGCCAGTACCGCCTGGCAAGAAGTGCGGGGCCCTGGCGTTCGGCCCGAGGGCTGCGTCTGGAGAATGAGAAAGGCTCTCCCGAGACAAGTCCTCTTCCCAGGGTTCCTGGGATGGATGGGGACTAGGAGCAAGCTTAACCCAAGTTCCAGCTTCGTGTTGCCCAGACTCAACCCATCTTCGAGTTTCTGCCCGGAATCCTGTGGCAAGACCCAGGAATCTGTATTTGTAATGAGTACCCAAGTCGCAGACTTGACACCGTCAGCTTGCAAAACATCATTCTTGTGGATCGACTCAAAAGTGAAGTTTATTTTTAAATGCAGTTAGACTTCCTGTTTGTCCAGCCAGATTTAGGTTGGCATGACTCACCTACATAAATATATTTTTCGGGGCGCCTGGGTGGCTCAGTGGGTTAAGCCGCTGCCTTTGGCTCAGGTCATGATCTCAGGGTCCTGGGATCGAGTCCCGCATCAGGCTGTCTGCTCAGCAGGGAGCCTGCTTCCTCCTCTCTCTCTCTGCCTGCCTCTCTGCCTACTTGTGATCTCTCTCTGTCAAATAAATAAATAAAATCTTTTAAAAAAATAAATAAATAAATAAATATATTTTTCAAGGCTTGGGAACACCTCTCTCAGCATCTGGGAGAACATATTAAAAACAGGAACAAGGACAACAACAACCCAGT
The DNA here is from genome assembly GCF_020171115.1 of Neogale vison. Lineage (NCBI taxonomy): Eukaryota > Metazoa > Chordata > Mammalia > Carnivora > Mustelidae > Neogale > Neogale vison. The sequence continues at coordinate 111,042,113 of NC_058105.1, read as the reverse complement.
TCACTGTATTGAATGGGGCAGCTGAAATGCACACACCTGGCCTTTTCTTCCCAGTGATGCTGCTTGGACTGGTAGACTTTGGGATGAAATGTATTCACATTAAAAATCGTCCTTCTTGCTCCTTCCTGAACTATACTTATTTTTTCCCTTTAAAACATAACATTTATTGCCTTTTTCTAATTACAAAAATAACTCAGGCTCAATGTCAAAAATTCCAAAGAAAAAAACAAAACAAAAATCTGTAATTTCACCACCCAGCGATAACCTTGCTATATGTTTTCTGAAGACATGGTGATGTGCGCATCTCGAGGCTTATAATTACAATATATCAGGACTGCTTTGTGAGAAACAGTAATTGTAAGTTAAAACAGGAATGTTAAAGGTAACCTACAGAAAGTAGAATTTCATTCCTCTTAAATTTTCATTTCTAAAGAAATGCTGATCTATCAATTTGTCCTTAGAATTCTGAGAGAATCCATATTTTTAGAATTTATAAATACTGTCTTCTATTCTAAAGTTGTCATACCGCACATAGTTTTTTTTCTCTAAAAGTTTAGAAATCTGTCATTCATTCTTTCATTTTATAATTGTTGAACATTTATTATGGAGATTCAGCACTTAGCAAGACTGGTAAAGTCCCTGCCTCTGGTGAGCTTATTTTCTGGGGAAGGGGTAAGAAATGATAAATAAGCAATTAACAAAGCATTTTCAGTTTCTTTGTGTTGAGTGATCAAGGAAAGTCACGTCTTCACTCTGACATCACAGTTGACACTAAAAGATGAAAAGGAGCCCAGCCTTGGGAAAAGGAGAGGGTCTATTTCCCCACAACCTCAATAAAATATGTTACAAAGTGGTTTTGGTTTGATTTGGTTTGATTAATCTGCTAGGTGAGCGCCAGTATAGATTTAATTTGCTTTTCCATTGGTTTGAATGAAGTTAAATACCTTGTCATGTATTTAAGGGCGATTTTTGTGGGGGTAATTTAGAGTACCATCTCTTATCTTCTGCTCATTTTTTTTCGGCAAAAGAATTTTGTCTGTATAATTTTTTATCTTTCTCCCTCAAAAAAACCTTTTTTTTTTTTTTTGCTTTAAACAACAAAGCTTTATGTCTCAAACTACTTGTCTATTCAGGGTTGGAGTTCTATTCCACATTGTCTTCATTCATTCTTAGATTCAGATTGATTGGGGCACCTGGGTGGCTCAGCAGGTTAAGCCTCTGCCTTCGGCTCAGGTCATGATCTCAGGGTCCTGGGATCAAGCCCCGCATCGGGCTCTCTGCTCAGCAGGGAGCCTGCTTCCTCCCCCACCTCTTTCTGCCTGCCTCTCTGCCTACTCGTGATCTCTGTCAAATAAATAAATAAAATGGTTTAAAAAAATATTCAGACTAATTGAGAAACTTCCTTGGAATATTGCTTATTTTTAAATAAGGTTTTTATTGTGGTAAGAACATTTATATGAGGGTATATATACCCTCGTAACAACTCTTCGAGTGTTACTATGTAGTGTTGCTAACTATGGGCATGATGTTGTACAGCAGATTTCTAGAACTTACTTAGCTGGCATGACTGAAACTCTAAGGATTTTGTTTATTTATTTGACAAAGAGAGAGAGAGATCATAAGTAGGAAGAGAGGCAGGCAGAGAGAAAGGGGGAGGCAGATTCCCTGATGAGCAGAGAGCCTGATGTGGGGCTCAATCCCAGGACTCTGGGATCATGACCTGAGCTGAAGGCAGAGACTTAACTGACTGAGCCACCCAGGTGCCCCTCCATGACTGAAACTTTATACCAGTTGAACAGCAACACCCATTTCTCCCAACCCTCAGCCCCTGGCAACTACCATTCTTTCTTGATATATAAGTACTTTTTTAAAAAAATTAATGTATAATGTATTATTGGTTTCAGAGGTACAGGTCTATGATTCATCAGTCTTATATAATACCCAGTACTGACAACATTACATGCCCTCCTTAATGTCCACCACCCAGTTACTCCATCCCCCCACCCCCCTCCCCTCTAGCAACCCGCAGGTTTTTTCCTATGATTAAGAATCTCTTAGGGTTTGTCTCCCTCTCTGGTTTCATCTTGTTTTATTTTTTCCTCTCTTCCCCGATGATCCTATGTTTTGTTTCTTAAATTCCACACATGAGTGAGATCATATGATAACTATCTTTCTCTGATTGATTTATTTTGCTTAACATAATACCCTCTAGTTCCATCCATATAATTGCAAATAGCAAAATTTCTTCTTTGATGGCTGCACATTATTCGTGTGTGTGTGTGTGTGTGTGTGTATCACATCTACTTTATCCATTCAGCTATTGAAGGCAACTACCATTGTACTCTCTGCTTTTATGAGTTCAACTTGCTTAGATTCTACCTAGAAATGAGATCACACAGTATTTGTCTTTCTGTGTCTTTTTTGTTTCACTTAGCATGATGTTCTTCAGGTTCATTCATGTTGCAACAAATGGCAGGATTTCCTTCTATTTTTCTTTTCTTTTCTTTTTTTTTCTAGAGGCGGGGTAGGGCCAGAGAGAGACTCTTTTTTTTTTTTTAGATTTTTATTTATTTATTTATTCAACAGACAGAGATCAGAAGTAGGCAGAGAGACAGGCAGAGAGAGGAGGGGTGAGGGAAGCAGGCTCCCTGTTGAGCAGAGAGTCCGATGCGGGGCTCGATCCCAGGACCCTGGGATCATGACCCGAGCTGAAGGCAGAGGCTTAACCCACTGAGCCACCCAGGCGCCCCAGAGAGAGACTCTTAAACTGGCTCCATGCCCAGAGATTATGACCTGAACTGATATCAAGAGTTGGCCACTCAACTGACTGAGACACCCATGTGCCCCAGGATTTCCTTCTTTTTAAAGGCTGAATAATATTCTGTGTGTGTGTGTGTGTGTGTGAGTGTGTGTGTGTTACATTTTAATCTTCATCAATGACAGACACTTCGGTTTTTTCTATAGTTTGGCTACTGCGAACAATGCAAGATAATGCAGATAACTCTTTGATAATGATTTTATTTCCTTTGGATATATATCCAGAAGTGAGATTGCTGGATCATATGCTATTTTTGTTTTTAACTTTTTGAGGACCCTACATACTGTTTTACATACTGGCTGTCCCAAATTATATTCCCATCCACAGTACACAGGGGTTCCCTTTTTTCCACATCTATTGCTAACACTTGTTATTTCTTACCTTTTTATAACAGCATTTTAACAGATATGATGTGACACACTTTCATGGTTTTGATTTGCACTTCCTAGGTGATTAGTGATGTTAAGTACCTTTTCACATATGTGTTGACCATTTGTATGTCTTCTTTGGAGAGCTATCTGTTTAAGTCCTTTGCTCATTTTTAATTGGACTCTTTGATTTTTTGTTATTGAATTGCAGGAGCTCCTCATATATTTTGAATATTCACCCCTACCAGAAATAATGGTTTGCAAATGTTGTTGCTGTTTCATTGGTTGCCTTTTCACTCTATTGATGGTTTCCTTTGCTCTGAAGATGTTTTTTTGTTTTTTGTTTTTTTTTAGCTTGGTGTTGTCTCACTTGACTATTTTTGCTTTTGTTGCTTTTGCTTTGGGTGTTATGTCCAAGAAATCATTGCCCAGATCAATGTCTTGAAAATTTCGTCCTGTGTTTCTTCTAGGACTCTTAGTTTCAGGTCTTATGTTTAAGTGTCTAATCCATTTTGAGTTGATTTTTATATATGGTGTAAGATAAGGGTCTTTCCGAGAATATTTAACTCAGTCTTAGGGCCTTTGTTGTCCTCTATTTGCCACTGCAGTTTTTCTGGGTCACACTAGCTTTCTGCAGATGTTTGAGGGGGAAGCTTGGAGGATAGCTCTGCTGGAAACTGGTGTTTATTTTTCCATTTACAGGTAATTTGATGGGGGTTTTCGGGGGGTCTTTTTTTGTCTTCTAGTTATGATGATCTCATGCAGCTTTTTTGGTTTTATGATCCTTGTTTTTTTTTTTTTTTTTAAAGATTTATTTATTTATTTATTTGACAGACGGAGATCACAAGCAGGAAGAGAAGCAGGCAGAGAGAGAGGAAGAAGCAGGCTCCCTGCCGAGCAGAGAGCCCGACGTGGGGCCCGATCCCAGGACCCCGGGATCATGACCCGAGCCGAAGGCAGCAGCTTAACCCACTGAGCCACCCAGGTGCCCCATGATCCTTGTTGATCTGTACATTTTTTTGAGGGTATATAAAATATATTCTTAATCAGGTTGTAATTGCTACCCCACTGAATTGCCATTCTTTTAAATCAGATACTTCAGCTCATGTCAGAAATGCTGTTGTTCTCATAGAAAAGCTCCTTCCAGTTTTGAAAATGTTTTAACTTTTTCCTACCCTAGTCAGAGTGGTAAATGATAGAAAGACAGAGGAATAGAAAGTAGGGATCTAAGACCAATACAAAAGCTATTACAGTTTCTCAGAAATGCATTAATTTGTCAAAAATGAGTAATAGTAGAAAGTTTTTCCCATAATGGGATTAGCATTTTCTAGCAAGACTTTTAATAATACCAATTTTTATATACTATCAAAGAGCTTTGATATCACTTGAATTATTTACTTATGATTTAGGAATTAGCTCTTAAAAATAAGCCTTCTGGCCATTACTTAGTGCAAGGATGAAGCATGTAATCCAGGCAATGCCGCTCTATTCTTACAGGCTTATTTGCAGCCCCTGTAAATATTGGCCAGAAATGATTTACCCTGCCTTATTACCACTGTGACTTTAACATGTACTTTTAAATGAGAAAAGTAATTGCTTGAACTATATAATGTCTCAGGGGAAGTGACTTCATATTACCAGTTGTATTTGGGAGTTTGAAAATAATAGAGGGCATTGGCATCCTAGTTCTTTGAAGTTATACTTCACTGTCCTTAAAAATAGTATATTTGGTGACATTACTCTGATAATTTTGCTTATTGGAATATTATTAAGTAGACTAATTGCCTTTGTAAAGGGTTAGTGTGACAAGATCATATTATTGATGTAATAAACTTGAACTTGAAAAAAATCTTAACTATTTCTTTAGTAAAAGGAAAAAAATTTATTGAGTCAGAAGAGCAGCCAGAGTATCATCCTAACCATTTTTACCTGAATAGTTCAGTAGTGTTAAGTGTATTCACATTGTTGTGAAAAAGATTTTCGGAAATTTTTTATCTTTCAAACCTGAAACTCTGTGCCCACTACACTACATTTCCTCCCCTACTGCACCCTTCTCTTAGCCCTTGGTATCTATCATTCTATAAGAACTTACGATTTTAAGAAAGGCTTTTCTGTTATCTAATCTTATAAACAATGGGACAGAGTAGATGACTGTGCTAAATTGATTAATAATGTGAGGGTAAGCCCATAAATTGTACACTAACAGTTTCATTCTGATTAAGATTGGATGGACCAAAAAAATTAGTTCTTATTTACTGACTTTTGTGTCTATATACAAAGTAGATATACCTCAGCATAATTAATATCAAAGGTCAATGAATGGATGGGAGAACAACTTCTAAAATTATCTGGGAGGAGTAATGGAGTCTTATGAAAGGAATCATTTTTAAATCAAAATACTTTAAAATAATATGTATGTATTTATGTGCTATATATATATATATAACTATAGGATGAGAGATTATTTGTTTCTGGGACTTCTGACATTTTGCAGATATGCTTGACCCAAGTTTTTCTGATTTTTTATTTATATGTTAGTCATAGATTTTTTTGGACCCACTTAGATTATAACAAAGTTCCTTCTATAAAACCCTATGGGATTATTTTGAATTTATTAATTCCCTTTCTAAATGTGTTTAAGGAATGGTAATGTAACTTTGGTATTGAGTGATTTACATATAATAGGTATTCTTATAATGGAAGCCAGACTTAAACTTTGAAATAGTTACATAACTTGGAGAAATGGAAATGGGAAATATAATATATATCTAAGACAAATGGATTTTGTGGTTTCACAAACCTTGCCATGAGGAGATTCAACACCTGAGTTTTTTTAAATTTAAGTTCTTAAATATTTTATTTATTTATTTATTTGAGAGAGAGAGATTGGGGGAAGGAGCAGAGAGGGGGAGAGGGAGAGAATCTCAAGAAGAGTACATGCTGAGCATGAAGCCAGATGTGGGGCTCGATCTCACGACCTTGAGATCATGACCTGAGTTGAAACTAAGGAGATGAACCATGAGAGACTATGGACTCTGAAAAACAATCTGAGGGGTTTGAAGTGGCGGGTGGGTGGGAGGTTGGGGTACCAGGTGGTGGGTATTATAGAGGGCACAGCTTGCATGGAGCACTGGGTGTGGTGAAAAAATAATGAATACTGTTTTTCTGAAAATAAATAAATTGGGAAAAAAAAAAAAAAAAAAAGAAACTAAGAGTTGGTTACTTAAATGACTGAGCCACCCAGGTGCCCCAGCACCTGAGATCTTTTAAAAATACCTGCTTAGTATCTTTCTTTTCAAAAGCTCCTCTTTCCTTTTACATTTAAAAAGAAATATGTGGGGGTACCTGGGTAGCTCAGTCTTTTAAGGCTAAGCGTCCAACTCTTGATTTTGGCTCAGGTCATGATCTCAAGGTTGTGAGATCAAGCCCCTTGTGGGGCTCTGCACTGGGCGTGGAGCCTGTTTAAGATTCTCTTTCTCCTTCTCCCTCTGTCCCTCCCCACTCTCTAAAAAAGAAAATAAAAAAATTAAATAAAAAGTGTGGGGAAGAAGGAGAATAACAAATTGGAGAACTGTTGTTTTCTCTTGGCCAGTTAGAAAGGGAAATATGTGATTTCTTATATAAAAAAGGTATTTTTTTTTCAGAAATTTAGGAATATCAGTCACTTGTATGCTAAGTAAAAACTCCCAATGGTTTCACGTATGTACAGAGTAGGATGATTGGACAAAAGTTTTCTCTTTTCCTATGTAATTATTAGTCACTACTATTATTTAAATGTAGTTATATATTTCCAATGAATGGTTTTAAGTAACCAATTTTATGAATATTCATCATGCATTCAGTTGTACTTAAGAATTGATAATTTGAAAAATTTAAGATGAAACTATATGTGGGAATAATATTAAAGAGAAATAAATGGGAGCCACTTTAAAATGTCTTTAAAGAAATAAAAGACAAGAGTGATAATCTCAGGAACAAATTAGAATCTCTAGAAAGAACTGAATGGAAATATTATAAATGAAAACTACAGTGATTGATAATTCAGTGGATGAGTTTTCTAGCAGGTCAGATACGGTTAAATAAAAAATTAGTAACCTGGGACATAGGACAGAAGAAAATATCCAAACTGAAATATGAAGAGACTAAGGAATAGAAAATGCATAAAAGAGCATAAGAGACAAAGATTCAATAAAAATTTCTTACATACACATAATTGGAAGTCCCAGAAGGAGAGAAGATACATAATGATGCAGAAATAGCATTTGAAGAGATATTGGCTGAGAATTATAAAAAAACGATGAAAGACATTTATCCATGTACTCAAGAAACCCAATAAGGAATAAAGAAAACCACCCCAAGGGGCATCATAGCAGACTTTGCAAAGACCAAAACCAGTGAGGAAATGTCGAAAACATGCAAAGAAAAGAGATAAGTGATTTTCAAAAACAGCAATAATAATATTGACAACTAATTTGTCAAACAAAACAAGTAAGCCAGATGATAATGGAATGATATCTCTAAAGTACGGAAAGAAATTAACTGCAAATCCAGGATCCTCTATTAAGTGAAAATGTCCTCCAAAAATGTTGATAAAATAAGAATGTGTGCAGAAAAACAAATACAAAGAGAATATGACACCAGCAGACCCACACAGAAGGAAATTTTAAATGGTCTTCTTTGAGTGGATGCAAAATAACCCCAGAAGGAAGGTTGAAAATGCAGTAAGAAATTAAGAGCAATGGAAAAGCTAAATGAATATTAGATGTATAAAGCCATAATAATGTATTATGAGCTTAAAACATATATGGTGTTAAAATGTACAATAGAGCTTAAGTTGGTGGTAGAATAAACAGTAAAATATTCCATGGTTTTCTTATTGTCTGAGGAGTGGCAAATACATAAATTTGTATTAAATTTAGCAAGTTAAGGAAACATGTTATAATGTATAGGCTATCTACTAAAGAAATGTAAAAGAATGAGTAACTAACTACCAAACTAACAGAGGAATAAAGTAATAGAAAATAAATCTCATTCTATTCAAACAAAAGCAAGAAAAAAGAAAAAAAATGGAATTCGGACATAGTGGGACAAATACAAATCAAATATTGTAATGTTATATTTACACCCAAATATATCAACAACTGCTTTAAATGTAAAGGGCTATACTCTCCAGTTAAAGTAAAACATTCTCAGACTAGAAAAAAGAACAGAACTCGGCTCTCCAATGCTTATAGGAGATACACCTAAAATATAAAGATATAAAAAGGTTGAATGTTAAAAGATGAAAAAAATACACCATGAAAATACTTATGCCCCTTTTTGCACATGCACACACAAAAGCTATTATAACTGTAATAATACCAGAGGAAGTAGAGTCTAAGGGGGGCGAAAGTGTTACTAGGCAATGTAGAAGGATATTGTATAATGATAAAAGTCCAATTATTGAGGAAGATTTTTAAAAACCCAAATCTCTGTTCACCTAATAATGTATGTTCAAAATACATAAAGCCAAAATTGACAGGATAACAAGGAGAACTAGATAAATCCCCAATGATGATAGGAGAATATGTTTTAATTTTTTATTAAGGTTATGTTTTTAGGGTGCCTAGGTGGCTCAGTTGGTTAAGCATCTACCTTTGGCTCAGGTCATGATCCGGGGGTCCTGGGATTGAGTCCCACATCGGGGTCCCTGCTCAGCAGGAAGTCGGCTTCTCCCTCTCCCTCTACTCGTCCCCCCGCTCATGTGCTTTCTTTCTCAAATAAATAAATAAAATCATAAGAAAAGACTATGTTTTTAGAGCAGTTTTAGGTTCACTGCAAAATTGAGAGGAGGGTAAATAGATTTCCCTATATGCCCTGTTCCCACACATGTAGAACCTCCCCTGTTATCACCATCCTCCATCAGAATGATGCACTTGTTACAAGGGAAGAGCCTGCATTGACACGTCCTAATCATCCAAAGTCTGTAGTTGACATTATTGTTTACTTTTGTTGCTGTACATCCCGTGGGTTTGGAAAAATATATAATGACATGTATCTATCATTATGGTATTTTCATGACCCCAAAATCCTTTGTGCTCTGTCTGTTCATCCTTCTACCCCTAATCCCTGAAAACCACTGATCTTTTTATTGTCTCCATAGTTTCCCCTTTTCCAGAATATCATGTAGTTCATATCATACAATATGTAGCCTTTCAGATTGGTTTCTTTCACTTAATAATATGCCTTTAGTTTCTTTTGTGTTTTTTCATGGCTCCTAGCTCACTTCTTTTTAGCACGGAATAATATTCTGTTCTTTCTATGTACCACAGTTTACCTATTCTTTTGCCTACATTTTGGTTGCTTCCAAATTTTGGCAATAATGAATAAAGCTGCTATAAATATCTGTGTACAGGTTTCTGTGTTTGCCTTAGTTTTTCTTTCCTTTAGGTAAATACCAAGGAATGTAATTGCTGGATTGTATGGTGAGAATATATGTAGTTTCTTGAAGAAACTGCTTAACTGTCTTCAAAAGTGGCTGTACTGTTTCGCATTCCCACCAGTAGCTGATGAGAGTTCCTTTTGCTCCACATCCTCAGTATTTGGTATTGTCAGTATTCTGAATTTTGGCCATTCTAACTGGTGTGTGATGACATCTCATTGTTTTAATTTGAATTTCCCTGACAACATGTGATGTGGAGCATCTTTTCATATGCTTATTTGCTATCTGTATAGCTTCTCTGGTGAGGAGTCTCCTAAGATCTTAGACTGATATTTTAATGGGTTTATTTTCATATTGTTGAGTCCTAAGAGTTCTTTGTACATTTTTATAACAGTATTTTATCAGACATGTCTTTTACAAATATTTTTTCCCTGGTCTGTGGCTTGTCTTCTCAGTCTTTTGACACTGTCTTTTAGCAAGCAAAAGTTTGAATTTTTATTTATTTATTTATTTTTATTTTTTCAATTTATTTATTTTTAGAAAAACAGTATTCATTATTTTTCCACCACACCCAGTGCTCCATGCAATCCGTGCCCTCTATAATACCCACCACCTGGTACCCCAACCTCCCACCCCCCTGCCACTTCAAACCCTCAGATTGTTTTTCAGAGTCCATAGTCTCTCGTGGTTCACCTCCCCATCCAATTTACCCCAACTCTCTTCTCCTCTCTAAAAATTTTCATGAAGTCTTGCTTATCCGTGATTTCTCATGGATTGTGTCTTTGGTGTTGTATTTAAAAGGCATCAGCAAATGCAAGGCCATCTAGGTTTTGCCCTACATTATTTTCTAGGAATTTTGTAGGTTTGCATTTTACATTTAGGTCTGTGACCCATTTTGAGTTAATTTTTTGTGGAGGCTGAAAGGACCATGTCTAGATTTTTTTTTACATGTGTTTGCAGTTGTTGTGGTAACATTTACTGAATTCTATTGTATTGCTTTGGTTCTTTTGTCAAAGATCAGTTATGTATGTTGATGGTGATCTACTTTAGTGCTCTCTATTCTGTGTCACCTATTTGTTTATTCCTTGGCCAGTACTATAATGTTTTGATTACTGCAGCTTTATCATGAGTCTTGAAGATGGAAAGTATTTGTCCTCCAAATTTGTTCTTTTTCAATTTTGGGTTGGTTATTCTGAGTCTTTTGCCTCTCCATGCAAACTTGGGAGAGTTTCATTTTATTTTAAAGATTTTATTTATTTATTTGACAGAGAGAGAGAGAGAGAGCGTGCATGAATGCACAAGCAAGGTGAGTGGGAGAGGGAGAAACAGGCTCCCCACCCAAGCAGAGAACCCACCCTGGGATCATGACCTGAGCCGAAGGCAGACACTTAGCCAACTGAGTCACCTAGGTGGCCTTCCATGCAAACTTAAGAATCAGTTTGTTAATATTCATAAAATAACTTGCTTGGATTTTGATTAGCATTGCATTGAGTCTACTAATCAAATTGGGAAGAACTGACATCTTGAGAGCATTGATTCTTTCTCTTCATGGAACATAGAATATCTCTCCATTTATTTATTTCTTCTTTGATTTTGTTCATCTGAATTTTATACTTTTCCTCAGGTGGAGCTTATATATATTTTGTTAGATCATACCTAAGTGTTTCTTTGTTTGGGTTCAAATATAAGTAGTGTTGTGTTTTTAATGTCAAATTCCACTTGTTCATTGTTGGTATATAGGAAAGCAATTGTTTATTTTGTATACAATTTGTATATTAACTTTGTATCCTACAAGTTTGCTATAATAGCTTATTAGTTCCAGAAAGTTTTATGTTTATTCTTTCCAATTTGCTATATAGACAATCATGTCATCTTGGAACAATGATAGTTTTATGTACTCTTTCCAATCTGTGTACTTTTTCTTGCCTTACTTTATTAGCAAGAACTTCCAGTACAGCGTTGGAAAGGAGTGGTGAGAGGGGACATCCTTGCCTTGTACCTGATCTTAGAAAAGCTTTGTGTTTCTCACCATTAAGTATGATGTCAGGTGTAGGTTTTTTGTAGATATTGTTATCAACTTGAGAAAGTTCCTTTCTATTCTTAGTTTACTGAGAATTTTGTTGTTGTTTTTTTAAAATTGGTATCAGATTTTATCAAATGTTTTTTATGTATCTGTTGATATGATCATATGGTTTTTCTTTTATAGTATGCTGATATGATGAATTACATTAATTTATTTTCAAAAAAATGATTTCTTCCAATCAAACAACTACGTATTTTAGTATGTCCAAGTTTGGCTGAAAGTGGAAAAATATAGTTTTCCTTTTCCATGATTTATAAGGAGAAATCCCAAATAATGAAATACATCCTAAAACTACTCAGAGACTTAAGCTACTTTTCCCTGGGTGTATTCCACTTACAGCCCTGTTAAAAAGCTGATAGGTATTACACAGTTAGGATAATTGTAGCACTTTATCAAATTGGCAGGTGCTCAGTAATCATTTTTGTCCCCATTAGGCAACAATAGATACAAAATGAAAGGACACCTGTTGGTGTCCTTATAGCTGTGTCTGAATTGGAAGGCACTAGCACTCATCATTCCAGACAGTGGGTGAACCAAAGGAGCTCTGACATTTTTCAAGATGATAGCTGCATATAAATACTTGGATCATCCTGGAGACTTCTACTGGCCAGCCAAGTGATTCTGTTTAGGCGATTCCTTCTCCTGCTGTATTTCTAAGCTTCAGATTATTTATAAAGCTGTGGTACAAAGATTAAAATTCAAGAATCACAAGACCCTCCAGTGTTCTGCAGTTGTGAGACAAGCATAAGAAGGAAGTGTTTTTAAACTTGGGAATGTATTATTTCAGCTTTAGTACATGTCAATGCACAATATGTTAAGTGGCTTTTTCAGGCCAATAGTTAATTATCCAGTGACCCAGTTGTGAAAAATCCATTCATGAGGAAATAGTAAGAATCCTTACCGTTATGAGGGTTGGTTTGTTTTTCACCTTTACATAGATTTGTATACTCACATACTGGAGGGAATAAGAAGTAACTATTTCATTTCATATTTATATTAGATTTTACTGCATAGCATGTATGTATAAAGAAATAATATATTTAAAATTATTCTATATCTTAGATATTCAAATAAATTCATTGTTCAAAAATATCACCCTGGGAGAAGGTACTTATTACATGGATGTTACTGTTGCTCAAACATTTTTGAAAATCGTTCCTGGGACTTCCTTGAAGCTAGTTTATGTGTCATGCAAGAAACCAGCAAAAGAATATACTGATATCCCTTCTCAAACTCAAGTATAGTTTTCTAATCTTTAGAAGCAAAAACGAAGTCGCTGGAAACAATCTTGTATTTTAACCATAATAAGTGTAAGTTGAAAGTGATAAAATCATATTAGGTTAAAAGTCTGTTTTGAACTGGTTTCTGGAGAAGTCCTTGTAAAACAGTGAAATATTTGAATTGTTCCCATTGAAAATGACAGTTTAGAATATTGGTGTATTCTGGACATAGGGCAGAAACAGCAATCTAATATATGTCTTAGTTTAATGAAGAATCAGTTTTTGTCTTGACTAGGATATAATTGCCTTCTGTGTTAGGGAATACTCAGAGGTTTCTGGGATTAATTAATTTTAAGAAGTTAAGAATTCACTTAAATTGATGCCATAAATTTGCTTTGTAAGGCTATCTTTTTATAATCAGTACCAAGTGATACTTCAGCTTAGCTCCTGCCCAAATGATTAAAAATATGGAATGCAGGCTACATGACATAAATTATCCTAGTGATAAATTCTTGTCTTAGTTTGAATATTCTCCCATGTATTTATTTCCTACTATGTTACAGTATTAAATGACTTAAATTATAGGTAAGTTATATATCTGGAACCATTCCATGTGTATGTTATGTATGTGTGTGTATGTGTTTGTGTGTATACAGAACTATATAGAACTATACAACCATATCATATATATATAGTTATAATATGTACAGAGATATGTATGTGTTGTATGTGTGTATATATATATAGTTCTTGGCATGTGCCAAAGCTACAAAATGGTGGTCTTGGTCTTTAGTCCAGATTTGCTTTTGTTTGTTCTGCAAAATGTTGGCTTACCTGGTATTTTAAGTTTGAATTATTAAAAATGTCGTGCACTGTTGGTCAGAATGCAAACTGGTACAGCCACTGTAGAAAACAGTATGAAGGTTTCTCAAAAAGTTAAAAATAGGATCCAGCAATTGCACTACTGGGTATTTACCCAAAGAATACAAGAGCACTAATTCAAAGAGTTATATGCATTCCTATGTTTATAGCAGCAATATTTTCAATAACCAAGATATGAAAGCACCCCAAACGTCCATTGATAGATGAATGGATAAAGAAGATGTAATGGAATATTATTCAGCCATAAACAAGACTGAAATCTTGCCGTCTGCAATGACAACTTTGCTAGAGTGTAATGCTAAGTGAAAAAAGTCAGTTAGAGAAAGACATAAACCATATGATTTCACTCATATGTAGAATTTGAGACACAAAACAAACAAGCAAAGGGAAAAGAGAGAGAGATCAAGAAATAGACTCTTTATTATAGAGAACAAACTGTTGGTTACCAGAGGAGAAGTGGGGGTGGGTGGGTGAAACAGGGGATGGGGATTAAGGAGGGCACCTGTCATGATTGGCATAGGGAGAGGTTTGGAAGTGTTGAATTACTTTACTATATGCCTGAAACTAATATAACATTTTATGTTGACTAACTGGAATTAAAATAAAAACTTAAAAAAATAAAATATTCCATTGTAAATATGGACCACATCTTCTTTATCCATTCATCTTTTGAAAAGCACCTTGGTTCTTTTCACAGTTTGGCTATTGTGGACATTGCTGCTATGAACATATACACAGTAGAATATTACTAAACCATCAGAAAGGATAAATACCCAACTTTCACATCAACATGGATGGGACTGGAAGAGATTACGTTGAGTGAAATAAGTCAAGGGAAAGTCAATTATTGTAGGTTTCACTTATTTGTGGAACGTAAGGAATAGTGTGAAAGACATTAGGAGAAAGAAGGAAAAAATGAGACAGGAGAAATCAGAGGGGGAGACGAACCATGAAAGACTATAGACTCTAGGGAACAAACTGAGGATTTCAGAGGGGAGATGGGTCAGGGGATGGGTGAGCCTGGTGGTGGGTATTAAGGAGGGCACGGATTGCATGGAGCACTGGGTGTTATATGTAAACAACGAATCATGGAACACTACATCAAAAACTAATGATGTACTGTATGGTGACTAAATAACATAATACAAAGTAAAAATAAAGTAAAAATCCAATTTTAAAATTTAGCTTTCTGAAGAAAAAGGAAAATCTAGCTTTCTGGCTTCTCTTAATCAGTCAGAAGCTCTGAGGGCGGGGTTCCATGGTGTAATGGTTAGCACTCTGGACTCTGAATCCAGTCAGAAGCTCTGGATTACTCCACCTGACAACAGCCAGTCAGGTGGTTTGGTCCATGTGCACCACCCTTCAGCACAGTCCGCATCACTTCCTATACCTTCCTGGCACACAGGCCTAGGGTCACTTGTCATTATCTTCTTTTTTTTTTCTTCCATTTATATGAAATTCTCTTTTTTCCTTTTTTTTCCAATTTATTTATTTTCAGAAAAACATTATTCATTATTTTTTCACCACACCCAGTGCTCCATGCAAGCCGTGCCCTCTATAATACCCACCACCTGGTACCCCAACCTCCCACCCCCCCGCCACTTCAAACCCCTCAGATTGTTTTTCAGAGTCCATAGTCTCTCATGGTTCACCTCCCCTTCCAATTTACCCAAATTCCCTTCTCCTCTCTAACGCCCCTTGTCCTCCATGCTATTTGTTATGCTCCACAAATAAGTGAAACCATATGATAATTGACTCTCTCTGCTTGACTTATTTCACTCAGTATAATCTCTTCCAGTCCCGTCCATGTTGCTACAAAAGTTGGGTATTCATCCTTTCTGATGGAGGCATAATAATCCATAGTGTATATGGACCACATCTTCCTTATCCATTCGTCCGTTGAAGGGCATCTTGGTTCTTTCCATAGTTTGGCGACCGTGGCCATTGCTGCTATAAACATTGGGGTACAGATGGCCCTTCTTTTCACGACATCTGTGTCTTTGGGGTAAATACCCAGGAGTGCAATTGCAGGGTCTTAGGGAAGCTCTATTTTTAATTTCTTGAGGAATCTCCACACTGTTCTCCAAAGAGGCTGCACCAACCTGCATTCCCACCAACAGTGTAAGAGGGTTCCCCTTTCTCCACATCCTCTCCAACACATGTTGTTTCCTGTTTTGTTAATTTTGGCCATTCTAACTGGTGTAAGGTGATATCTCAATGTGGTTTTAATTTGAATCTCCCTGAGGGCTAATGATGATGAACATTTTTTCATGTGTCTGATAGCCATTTGTATGTCTTGATTGGAGAAGTGTCTGTTCATATCTTCTGCCCATTTTTTGACGTGTTTGCCTGTTTCGTGTGTGTTGAGTTTGAGGAGTTCATTATAGATCCTGGATATCAAGCTTTTGTCTGTACTGTCATTTGCAAATATCTTCTCCCATTCCGTGGGTTGCCCCTTTGTTTTGTTGACTGTTTCCTTTGCTGTGCAGAAGCTTTTGATTTTGATGAAGTCCCAAAAGTTTATTTTCGCTTTTGTTTCCTTTGCCTTTGGAGACGTATCTTGAAAGAAGTTGCTGTGGCTGATATCAAAGAGATTACTGCCTATGTTCTCCTCTAGGATTCTGATGGATTCCTGTCTCACGTTGAGGTCTTTTATCCATTTTGAGTTGATCTTTGTGTACGGTGTAAGAGAATGGTCGAGTTTCATTCTTCTACATATAGCTGTCCAGTTTTCCCAGCACCATTTATTGAAGAGACTGTCTTTTTTCCACTGTATATTTTTTCCTGTTTTGTCGAAGATTAATTGACCATAGAGTAGAGGGTCCATATCTGGGCTCTCTACTCTGTTCCACTGGTCTATGTGTCTGTTTTTATGCCAGTACCATGCTGTCTTGGTGATCACAGCTTTGTAATAAAGCTTGAAATCAGGTAACGTGATGCCGCCAGCTTTATTTTTGTTTTTCAACATTTCCTTAGCGATTCGGGGTCTCTTCTGATTCCATACAAATTTTAGGATTATTTGCTCCAGCTCTTTGAAGAATGCCGGTGGAATTTTGATCGGAATGGCATTAAAAGTATAGATTGCTCTAGGCAGTATAGACATTTTAACAATGTTTATTCTTCCGATCCAAGAGCATGGAATGGTCTTCCATCTATTTGTGTCTTCTTCAATTTCTTTCATGAGTGTTCTGTCATTATCTTCTAATACAGGACCTGAGTTTGAAATCCTTGAGTAAGTTCTACTAGGGATTTTTCTTTTGCCCTTATGGTCAGTGGGGAGGGTTTTGAGTAGGGGAGTGACCTGGTGTGGGGTTCATGGGAATTTGACTGGCTTATTTGGGGGAGGTTATTCAGTTCCTGTGAGGAAAAGTATTTGTTCGCACATGGTTGCTTCTTTCAAGCAAGATGTAATGGTTGTTTGCTACCTGGTAGGTTAGTGATTCTCCCCCTTCCCTTTTTTCCCAGAAAGGAGTCACACGGCGTAATGGCTCTACCCAGTTTGTTTTGTGTATTTGTCTACCGAGTGTGATCTT
Source organism: Neogale vison (assembly GCF_020171115.1). Taxonomy (NCBI): domain Eukaryota; kingdom Metazoa; phylum Chordata; class Mammalia; order Carnivora; family Mustelidae; genus Neogale; species Neogale vison. The sequence goes on along the minus strand of NC_058105.1, from coordinate 111,024,788 downwards.
CCTGTCTCCTGGGGCAGTGCTACATTGTAGGAAACTGGGATGTTGGATCCCTATGGCTGTGTAAGCACCAGAGCTTAGTTCAGGAAGCCCCTCGGATTGCCAGCGAGTACGAAGCGAATGACGATATTGTTCGCAATGCCTTCCTCCCTGTTCTCCTGCTTGGCCAAGCATCCCTGCTTTTTAGACCCAGCCATTAAACATTAAGGTGACAGAAATAAAATTAATATGACAGAATGACAGTGTTGCTTTTGCTAGAACTAAATGATGCAAATGCCCTTAATTAGATTCAATTCCATATGCCTAGAGAGTAAACTCTTCTTCTGAAAAGATAGAATACTAATGTCTTGCATTGATGAAGAGCCTTTCATCTGGCAGTTTTCCCACATGGTTTATTAACCAATATGGCACAGTAAAAGCAAAGCAGAGAGAACTTCAACCACAAATGGAATGTAGCAACTGCCTAATGGTCTATAACAAAACAGTAGGGCAGGAACTATAAAAAGCTATTTAAAACATCATTAATATGTATGCCAAATAGAATGTATTATTTTATACATGAAGTTAAATTTTGAGAAAAGTTAAGTTTTTGGAGAGGGAGAGCTACTGTTTTAAGTCCTGAAGCCAGAACAAGAAGTAGTCTCTCAATGTGTAAGATATTGTTGTACTTGATGTACAAGGGGGGTTCGAGTGGGGGAGGGGAAGGAGAACAAGAGAAGGAAGGACTAAGACATTCTATACCTCCACATGCTAGTCTTCATCATGGTATTGCTGGAGAGATTATTAGTGGCACCATAGAGATGAGAAAACGGAAGCTCAGAAAAAGTGAGGAATTTACCCAAGATAACCTTAGAGAAGCTAGAATTGAAATTAGATTCGTTTGATTTCGAGCTCATATTTTTTTCCGACTTGCTAGACTACTTCTCACTGCAGCTGTTATGCTCAGGCATAGACACTCTGTCTTCTGTGTAACAGATCTTTTGTCTCCCTCCTCAGAAATTGAGATTAAATGTTCTAGAAGCATATGGAGGAGCTGGTCTCCTGACACCTCCATATGCTTCCTTAGGCAATGCTGGCTTGTGTCCTCCAAATAGTGCACATATGATTTCTGGCTGCTCCTCGCTGTGGGGTTAAGTTCCTTGACTTTCCAAGGGCACGTCTCCTAAGTTGTTTGAATGTTTGGGAATGTGCCTCGATGTCTGGGAGCGTGGCTTCCAGTTCCAAAGTCGTTGTTGTCATTCTTGAAGAGGCTCTAGGGTCCTAATACAAAGACATTCCCTACCTCCATATCCCACAGGCTCAGAGGTTCTTGCCTGCTGCCTGCTCTTTCTCTACCAGGAGTGATATTAAGTCAGTTAGTAACTTCTTGCTTTCTCACACTTTCCCAGAACATCTGTTCTGGAGTCCTTTCCTCTTATTCCTAGCAGGTCACCAGCAAGTTTGTTCTTTCTTTGCCGTCCCCTTCTGCCTCCCAACTTTGACGGTTGGGTTATAGCTGCATCATTAGAGCACACAGCGATTTCATGCTACCCTCATCCCTAAGAAAAGAAGAAAAATGTCAAAGAACCTGATATTTTTGCATATCAGATCGCATGCTCTCCTTTTCTGCTACTCCTGTTTAAGGAAGCTAAGTTTGTGCTTCTACAGGGGAGTTGGTGAGCATTGGGCCAGGATAGCTTCCTGAGCTGCAAAGCTCTTGGGCTCCCTGTTCTCGTGTTTCTTCAATATTCTAAAAAACCATGGTTTCTCAGGGTAGCCGTCTGTCCAGTTGTTTGTGAAAATTGCCTCTATTGGCTTCCCATCCCACCCTCCCACTAGATTTGGACTCTCTCTTTTATTCCCCCATCCCAGAGTTCTTGCGCCGGGGGGTAGCCTCAGTGTGGAGCTCTTCATTTTCTCAGAAGCCTGTGGGATCAGGCTGCCCAGCCACCGAGCCCTGCCTGCGGTATTCCTGCCCTCGCCTCACGTGTGCAAGTGTGTCTGAGAAGCCCCTTCCTGTTCCCATTGTTTTTCTCAGATTATCCCACTCAGCCCTCCGTTTCCAGGAGGGACTCCTCTTCATGGTGATGATTTGCTGGCAATTTCTAGGTTCCCTGGCTCGGAGACCACCACAAATCCCTCTGTCTTTCCTTCCTTTGTGCAGACCTGCTATTTCTGCATTCCTCTTGTATCCACTTTCTATTCTGGGTTCGTGAAGATTCATTTGAATTCATTTTTTTTTCTTATGCGACCCTACTTGATTTTTCTGTTTTCCAGAGGAGCTTAGGGAGATTGTAAGTCTAGGCTGTCTCCACCACTGTCTCGCCAAAGGACAGCAACCTCTTAGCTTTTCTCCCTGCTTCTCTTCAGCCTCCTCCCCTAAGTCTGTTCTCAACCTGGAATGAGCCTGTAAGTTAGACCATGTTTTGAATGAGACGGCTCCCCATCTCACTCAGAAAAAGCCAAGTTCCTTACCAGGATCACGGAGGCCTTCTGTGATCTGGTGCATCATTTCTTCACTCATCTTCTCTCCCTCTTGTTCTCTCTGCCCCTCATTCTTCCACCAAAACTCTGACTGGCTTCAGACTTGGGGCCTTTGCATTTGTTGTGCGCTGTCTCCAATGATCTAAGATACACACTTGGGCCACTTGCTCACTCATTTCTGATCTTTTCTCAAATGTCACCTTTTCTGAGCCCTTCGGTGCCCATCTTATCGAAAATGGTATACTCCAAGACATCTGCTAAGCCCTTCTCTGCTTACTTTTTCTCTGAACACTCAACTAATCTGCTGTATATTTTAGGATTTTCTTTATTTGTGGTCTCCCCACTAGACAAGGATCACTGTCTCTTTGGTTTATTGCTGTGTTTCCAGCCCTTGGAATAATACCTGATTGAGAGTCACCTCACATTAAAGATCAGCTGAGCACAGTAACAAGGACAGGAAGACAGGTACATTGTGCTAGAAAAGTTCAGGTTGAAGAGTGGTTCTATCAGGCTAGGCATAGGAGGCAGGGGTAAGGCAAGGGCTGACTTTGAACTAGTTCTCAAGGTATGAGTAAGATTTAAGCAGGTTTGCTGCTGTGATTTCACAGGTCTGTATTTATTTTAGACAGATGTGTGACATGTTAAAGAGGTAGAAATGACAGGGTGGTAAGGCAGATGAAGTTGTTAAAGAGCTGCCAGGTTTGAGTGCGAATGATTTGGAAGGTGATGGCTCTACATGTGTTGAAGGCAGATGTTAAGTTTAGACTGGGCTTTGAACCTTTCAGGGCTCTTGATTGCAAGAAACATAAACCAGGTCAGGCCCTCATAAGAAAAAAAGAAATTTGCTCGAAAAATTGGGGCTTCCAATGTTGAGAGGAAGTGTCTCAGTGCTTTATCAAAAATACCTCAAGCTGGTGGCTTATAAACAGCATTTATTTCTTACGCTTCTGGAGGCTGGGAAGTCCAAAATCATGGCACTGGTGGATTTGTGTCTGCTGAGAGCCTCCCTCCTCACTGATGACCATCTTCTTCCTGAACTTCACATAGCAGAAGGGGCAAGCTGGCTGTCTGGCATCTCTTTAACCAGGGAGCTAATCCCAGTCTAATCACCTCCTGAGGCCCCACCTCCTCATACCATCACCGTAGGGGTTAGGATTTCAGCACCTGAATTTCGAGAGGCTACAAACATTCAAACCATAACAGAGGGTTTGCAGAATCAAGAGCTGGCCAGCAGGAACTGCTGGAAAGGTCTTTCAGCAGGAGCGGCCTGCTACAACACCCACTGAACTGAGTAGGGCCCCTCAGCATTTCCTAATACAGTCATCCTTCCACCTGCTAATGGAAATTCAGGTTGTTTCCAGAAGGTGGGGGGCGGGGAGCAGACTCCCTGCTGAGCAGAGAGCCTGATGTGGGGCTTGATCCCAGCACCCTGGGATCATGACCTGAGCCCAAGGCAGAGGCTTTAACCCACTGAGCCAGCCAGGTGCCCCCAGAATTATTTTTTATTGCAAAGTGCTGTATGTGTACATTTATGTGTGTGTGTGTGTGTGTGTGTGTGTATGCCCCATAACAGCATTTTGTAATAAAAACCATATGTATATGTATGTATATATGTATATATATATTTTAAAAATTTATTTTCTGGTACAGATTCACAAGCTTCTCCATGGGCTGAAATTGCCACACCATCTGACGTGTCCACACTCAATTCTCTGTAGCAGTACCCCACGGTTTTCCAGAGTGATTATACCAGTTGACACCCCCAAAAAATTGTATAAATGTTCATTTACTCTATATCCTCACCTACACTTCATGTTTTTAAAATTTCTGTTCTGACACTTGCACATCATAGTGCTCCCTCTTGTAAATTACTGCAGTGCCGTGGCTTTGGACAGCTGTGTCCAGCCGTGTGTCCAGCACTGCAGTCAGGATGCGCAACAGGTCTGTCACCCCAATATGTACTCCTTCAGCTGCCCCTTTGTAGTCAGTTCTCCCTCCATCTCCAGGCTCTGGAAGTCATTGTTCTGTTCTCCATCCCTGTCATTTTGCCTTTTCCAGAAATGTCATATAAATGGAATAATACAATATGAAGTGTCATGTTTCTGGTTTCTTTTGCTCACGTCACTGCAGCTGTCAGAGCTTCATTTTGTTTTTCTTTGCTGAGTAACGTTCCATTGGATCGCTGTACTATGGCTGGTGTGCCCATTCCCCAGTTGACGGTCATTTGGGTTGTTTCTGGTTTTGGTGATTATGGGTAAAGCTGCTGTTGACAGCTGTGTACAGAATTTTGTGCTAAGACAATTCCACTTCTCGGGTAAATACCTACAAGTAGGATTGCTGCGTCGTAGGTTAACTATGTTTAACCTTACAAGAAACTCTTGACCTGTTTTGCAGAGTAGATGTGCGCTATGCGTACATTAACAAGAGAGCCAGTTGCCCTACATCCTTGTCTATGCTTAGAGTTTCCATTTTTTAAAGTCATTTTTAAAAAGATTTTACTTATTTGTTTGACAGAGAGAGATAGAGCAGGCACACAAGCAGGGGGAGTGGGAGAGGGAGAAGCAGGGTTCCTACCGAGCAGGGAGCCAGACATGGGGCTTGAACCCAGGATCCTGGGATCCTGACCTGAGCTGAAGGCAGACACTTAATGACTGAGCTACCCAGACGATGGAGCAGAGAAGTGAGTTGGGGGAAATTGGAGGAGAGACAAACCATGAGAGACTGTGGACTCTGAGAAACAAACAGGGTTTTGGAGGGGAGAAGGGTGGGGGGTTGGGTGAGCCAGGTGGTGGGTATTATGGAGGACACGGATTGCATGGAGCACTGGGTGTGGTGCATAGACAATGAATTCTGGAACACTGAAAAAAAATCAAATAGAAAAAAAAAAGTCAGTTTAATGGGTGTGTGGTGGTACCTCCCTGTGGGTTTTTAAAAAATTAAATTCAATTAATTAACATATAATGTATTGCTAGTTTCAGAGATGGAGTTCAGTGATCCATCAGTCTTATATAACACGTAGCAATCATTATATCCCATGCCCTCCTTAATATCCATTACCCAGTTACCTCATCCTCAGTTTGTTTCCTATGATTAAGAGTCTCTTATGATTTGTCTCCCTCTCTGATTTTGTCTTGTTTTATTTTCCCCTCCCTTCCCCTGTGTTCCTCTGTTTTGTTTCTTAAATTCCACATATGAGTGAGATCATATGACAATTGTCTTTCTCCAATTGACTTATTTCGCTGAGCGTAATACCCTCTAGTTCCATCCACGTCGTTGCAAATGGCAAGATTTCTTTTTTTGATGGCTGCATAGTATTCCATTGTATGTTTGCATTTCTCTGATGACAAGTAATGCTGAGCATCTTCTCATGTGCTTATCTGCCATTTCTATTTCTTCTTTTGCCAAGAATTCTTAAATATGAACCATAAAGGAATAAATGTGGTAAACCAAGCTCTCTAAAAATTAGTCATGTTTAAGTAGATATGAGAGGTGTATGAAAGAGTGAGGAAATTTAGATTCTATTATCTGTATCAATTACACATTTCAGTGGCATCACATGGCACCAGAAGGAACATAGCCTCCTTTTCCTGGAGGATAGCAAACCTTTAGAGACTTAGGAAGCAGTTAAGGAAAAGGAAAGGTAGGTAGAGCTGAGAGGGATATAACAGGTTGAAGCTCAGGAAGGCAGTCACAGAGCTGGAATCAGTGAGATGGAGGTGAGTTTTAAGTCATTCCAGTGCCTGTGTAGTGCCCGCACTGGGGAGTGATGAAGATGCTGAAGACTTAAAAGCTCTGGGGTGCTAAGGCCAGCGGGTAAGAAGGTGAATGAATAGGAAGATGGAGGAACCAAAGACATGGGCAGAGAATGAAATGCGCATATTCTGAAGCCAACATTGGAAGCACTGAGGAAGGTAGGTGTGTCTGCCTGTGCGTAGGTGAACCCCAGATAATCTAGTCTGTATCCCCTGCCTGACCCATTCTTGTCTTCTTCCTCAAATGTTCTCTTTTTGTTCAAAAATATATTTTCATGGAATCAGTAATATTTGATGCAATAACCCTAGGAAGCATTTTCTCATTTTGGGCAGTATTCTCTAGGATGGAAATTTAAATCCTAAGACTGACTGTAGGGAACATACAAAAAAAATTGTATACTGACATCCAGATAAAGCAGAGTCGTTGTGTTATAGTCAGATATCTGCCATTTCAGAGAAGCTTGGCACTGCTTTGCTCTCATGCTTACTGCCATAGGCCGCCGTATTTCCTATTTTTCTTAAGAGCTGAATCTCTGTACATAAAATGCTGTTTATCACAATAATGTGATAAACCACAATCCTCAGAAATGTAAACACCTAAATGATTCAACCCAAAGATGCATTTAAAGATGTGTATTTTATAAAATGTTTCTGAGAGTTTCTTTCTTTTTTTTTCATTTTATGCTTTATCATCCTGAGGTAATGTGTCAGAAGTCATCTGTAAGCTGATTCTGCATTATATTCATGTTATTTTATAAAGTGAAGTTTATGTTGTAAGACTGTATTTGGTAATCATTATTTTTATTAAGGAGCGATGTCATCTCTCACATATGTTTGTGGTTTTTCTAGATCTCTGCCAGGTGGTGTGAAGGGGTACAATACATCGTCCTTGGGGGATTACAGCCTAGTTGAAGAGAAAGAAGAGATGCTTGTAGCAGCCAGATTTAGTACTGTAGGGTTTAGACATTAATTATACACTGTCATATCGTTTCTAATCATTTTGTGGGTGTTAGAGGCAGTTTATGAGCTCGAGAATCACTGAAGTATTTGTGGAAGTTTTGTTGTGGAACTGGGCTTTTTAAATAACTTGGGAGGGGTGCCTGGGTGGCTCAGTCAGTTAAGTGTCCAACTCTTGATTTTGGCTCAGGTCATGATCTCAGGGTCACAAGATCGAGCCCTGCATTGGGCTCAGCTCCGGATGTGGAGCCTGCTTAAGATTCTCTCTCTCCTTCTCCTTCTGCCTGTCCCTCCCTCCCCCGCCCCGCTTTCTAAAAAAAAAAAAAAAAAAAAAATACTAACTTGGGAAAGGGAGAAGAACATTCTAGGATGGAAAAACTGTAAAAGAGACATAAGTGAGGAAATAATGACAGGAGTGGAAGACAGAAGATTTGAGAGCCTGGATGTCATGAAGAGTTGAAATGCAAGTTCAGTGTGAAAGGAGGTGAGGAGAGAGAAAGCTGGATTCAACGGAAATACTTTGTTGTTTAGGATTTTAGGGAAACAGTGATTTGTGTTGATGAGGTCACATTACAAGGCCACATTTCCTTTATGGCTAACTCACAACTTAACTTCCTTTAGAATATCTTTCAGGTTGAACTTTGCATTTTCCCTTTTTCTGAATGGCATTTATCTTTGAATGTACATTGACCTAGCATCTAGTGATATGTGTTTATTTATCTCCTCCAATAGATGTAAGGATTATGTCTTGTATATTAAATACAATAAACTGTTGTTGAAGTTGGATTCAGAAAACATATTTGGCGGTCACCTAGTCTAAAACCCTCTGTGGTGACCATGCACCTCTACGCAGAATGCCATGCCTCCTGTGGTTTCTGTGTTCTTTTGCTTCCAGAGGCCTTTACCTGTGACTTCCTTCTGAAGAACGGCCAGGACTTGCACTGCTGGAGCCACTTTGCCCAGATCCAGAGCCGGAAGTGCCGGGACTTTAGTGTTACCATCCCCATCATAGTCCCGTCCCTGCATTGAGACATCTCGGCCAGTGACTGACAGGTGTTGAATATGAAAGTCCACCTGTGACTCAAGTAGGGCAGTGTTGGGGCTTTATAGGTGTGGTCCCAAGCTCCCTGAGCAGATTTAGGCTGGGACTTCTTCGTGTTCACACCCTTTTTGGTTTTTCTGCTTTCTGTCTGACATTCTGCACCCTCGCCTTTCTTGGGAGCGCTTCATAAATCCCTTGCACATGAATCTGCAGCTCAATGCGTTCTGACTGAAGGCATTCTTGTTTTCCTTTGGGGGAATCCGAGGCCTGATGTGCATAATCAGTTTGCCCCAAGTCATACATATCAAGACCCAAATCTCTTGACTCTACATCTGTGTCTTTCAACTTTTACTTAGTAGTTCTAGGTGTGCAATAGGCATAGAATAGTTTTCTACTGAATTTACAAATAAATGATGTGTGTTCTGTGTGCAAGGCATTTTAATGGATACTAATGAAGATATGAATTTAAGATGCAATTCTTGCTTTCCAGAAGCTTAAAAACAGGAGAAAGAAGAAGACTAATATTTGCTAAGCAGGATAAGAAGGGCAGTCAGATTGCTATTGGAATCCAGAAGAACAAGGGACACAGGGGTCGTGTGTGGTTAGAGGAGTCAAAGAGAGGGAGACAGACTAAAAAACAGTGTGGTGTCTGGATTGGGACGGAGAGGGTTGGGTCTAAACCAAAGTTGATTTCAAAGTTGTTGACATTTTCAAACTTGATATGGTTTACTCATTTCTGTGTCCTAATGTTTTCATCCATCATTGGGAGCATTTCCATATTATCTTGAAATGGCTTACAAAAATCACCTTTTAATGATTTTCAGTAATATATATAGATCTATTTCCTGAAATCCCTATTATTGAATATTTAGCTTTCCCTAAATTTCTGATTGTGGAATGACACTGCACTGAAGATCTTTGCATGTAAACATTTGCTCACATGTCTGACATTATTTGCCAAGGATGAATTACGGAAAATATAATTATTGAGTTAACTTTCTTGGGCATTCCTGAAACGTACTGCCAAATCACTTTCCAGAAAAGGTTTACTATGCCAGCATAGCACTTCTCAGTGGAACGTGGCTTGTTGCTTCTCCTGAAAGTCTCTAGTCATTTATTGATTTATTTATTAATGTGCGAAGTGTTTATTGAGCACCGATGTGGAGGAAGACCATAGACAGGACCAGCTGGCACATCTTTATTATGTAGGATTCCTTATTGAGCTTTCCTTGATTACCCCTTTTTTCCCCCCTCTTCCACTCACAATATTCAAATTTTGCTTCATCTCTGCCTGGTTCTATCTGATCACATTCGTTTCTTTTTTGTATTTTTTTTCTTAGTTCTAATTGGGAATTATTTCATTCTTCATTGTTCTTCAGTAGCATTCCATTCTTGTTCAGGGTCACAGTATCTTCTCTTCTCTCTCTGAGGACATTGTTGATAACTTGGGGGATATTTTTCTTTTTCTCCCTTCATGCTTTCTGTTCCCAGTGGCTTTTCCCCCTGTTTTTGTTTCTTTGTCTTGGTTTCTGTCTTTCATGGTAAAGACTTTCCTAAACTGCCTGGTTTCCCTGGTCTAATTACATTTAAAAATGGGGCATAAATGATCATAGTAAAAACTGTTAAGAAGCTTACTCTAGGGGCACTTGGGTGGTTAAAGCCTTTGCCTTCAGCTCAGGTCATGATCGCAGGGTCCTGGGATGGAGCCCCATGTTGGGCTCTCTGCTCAGCGGGGAGCCTGCTTCCCCCTCTCTCTCTGCCTGCCTCTCTGCCCACTTGTGATCTCTGTCTGTCAAATAAATAAATAAAGTCTTAAAAAAAAAAGAGGCTTACTCTATGCCAGGCCCTGTCTATGTTTACATTGAATCCTCCCAATAATTCTGTAACATAGATTCTCTAATTATTCCCATTTTGTAGATGAGGTATGAGAGGTTAGTAACTTATCAGAGGCCTCTTGGCCAATAAGCAGCATAGCTAGGATTCTAGCCTGGACAGATCAGATCCCTAGCTGGTATACATAACCACTGCCTCTTACTTACCACTGTCGTGCAGGAGGGCTCCAGGTCAGGCTGGTACCTGATGTCTGTGTCTTGGTTTTATGAAACACTCCCCTGTGCAAATCCTGCCTGCCAGCCAACGTTCTGGGGTCTGAGTGGGAAAGAAGGCTAAGAATCTCTGTGTTCAGTGCATGAACTTCCCCTTAATCGAATTCCCCTGCTTTCGCTACAGCTCTTGCCTTCAAATGGCCTGCTGCCACCCAGTCCAGGGGCCTACAGGTTTACCCTCAGCAGAAGACAGGTTTCTGATTTTTTGAAGAGATGGGGGAGGGCCTGTGGCCTGACTATGCCAAGTGGGGAGGACATCTGGGAGTGTAAGTGACTAAGTTTTTTTTTAATTGAAGTATAATTAACATACAGCATTGTATTAGCTTCAGATGTGCCATATAATGATTCAAAAATTCTATGTACTACCAAGTGTCCATCAGTGGATGAATGGTTAAAGAAGATGTGTGGTATATATCATGGAATATTACTAGCCATAAAAAGATTGAGATCTTAGAATTTACAATAACATGGCTGGCCCTAGAGGGTATTATACTAGGTGAAATAAGTCAAACAGAGAAAGACAAATACCGTGCGATCTCATTCATATGTGGACTTTAAGCTGTTTTTGTTTACTTATTTATTTAAAAGATTTTATTTATTTATTTGACAGACAGAGATCACAAGTTGGCAGAGTGGCAGGCAAAGAGAGAGGAAGGGATACATTTTAGAACATGATCCATTTTAGAAGATTTTCAGAAAATCAAATCCAGTACCTCTTAGTAGTCCCTCCCCTTTCTCCTCCACCTGCCCAGCCCCTGGCACCCTCTGATCTGCTTTCTGTCTCTGAGGATTTGCCTATTCTCCACCCTTCCTATCATTGTAATCACATGATATGTGATCTTTGGTGACATTTCTTTTTCATTTGGGATCATGTCTTCAAGGTTCATTCTTGTTGTAGCATGTGTCAGTACTTCATTCCTTTTTATGAACAAATAATCCACTTTATGGTTATGTGACATCTTGTTTATTCATTGATTAGTTGTTGGACATTTGAGTTGTTTACACTTCTTGGCTATTATGAAAATGCTGCTGATAACATTCATGCACAAGTTTTTGTGTGGACCTCGGTTTTCAGTTCTCTTGGGCAAGGAGTTTCTGGTTCATACCATAACTGTGTTCAGCTGTTTGGGGGAACTGTCAGATTGTTTTCAGAGCGTCTGCAATATTTTACAGATGCCATGCATGAGGGTATTAACTGCTTCTTAAAGCAACTTTCCAGCAGTGTTTGAGCCCTGTCTTCTGTGTCACTGTGTCACTGCCTAAACTGTTTAGGAGGCTGGGGTATGTTTCCGCTTTTCCCACTGTTGGCTTGGCACATAGGCATATGGGTTTCCACTCATGTATGGGCTTTCTCCTCCCCAAAATTTTGTGCTATGGTCTCTTCTCCATTGGCTTTCATCCTTGTGGACCTACATTGTTTTCTTCTTTTTTCATTCTCTCCCTTTTTAATGACGTTTCAAGATGTATTAGTGGTAAGCACATATGTTTAACCTATCAGTTTTTACTGGAAATCCCTTCAGTTTCCTCAATTTCTTTTATTTTTATTTTCTTATTTAAAATTTTTTATTTTTTAATTAACATATAATGTATTATTAGTACAGGGGTACAGGTCTGTGGATTGCCAGGTTTACACACTTCACAGCACTCACCATAGCACATACCTTCCCAAATGTCCATAACCCAATATTTTAAATTTGTTAAGATTTATTTATTTATTTAAGAGAGAGAGCATGAGTGGGAGGGGCAGAGGGAGAGAGAGAGTGTCAAGCAGACTCTGCTGAGTGTGGAACCCGATGCAGGGCTGGATCTCATGACTCTGAGATCATGACCTGAGCCGAAACCAAGTTGGGTGCTTAAACAACCACGCCGCCCAAGAGCCCCTCTTTCTTTTCATGTAACGTTCATATAAGTGTTAATGCATCTTGGTTATTTTTACAGATTTTGTTTGTTTGTGAGAAAGGGGGCACACATGAGGAGGGGAAGTGGCAGGCAGAGGGAGAAGCAGGCTCCCTGCTGAGCAAGGAGTGTGATGTGGGACTTGATCCCATGACCTGAGCCAAAGGCAGGTGCTTGACTGACTGTGCCACCCAGGCATTCCAATACATCTTATTTAAAACTACATTTAGAATGTAATCCCATTTTGTTAGGTGGTCTTTACCAAGCTGTCTTTTCCTGTTTATGTTCCCCTATCTCTTTTTGTCTTTCTCTGATCTACATATACCCTTACCCATCTGTGCATCTCATCTCTACAGGCATAGAGAGAAGTTTGGCATATTGTTCACCTAATCTTAACAATGTTTACTTTTGTTTGGTAGGATTTGGAGTAATTCTTTGCTTCCCAAAACTTTTCTCTATTGCTTATCTTTTAAAAAATAAGCATGGTTAAATTTTATAAAAATGATAAAAATCATTATGTAAAAAAAGTCCAAAATATGATGTCCTGGAAGGTAAGGGAGTAGGATGCTTCAAAGAGATCATGAGTAATAACATCAAATAGAGGAGAGAAGTTGAAGGGGGTGAAGACTGGAAAAGAGTCATTATTTCTCCCGTTGTAGGCTCTGCATCCTTGTTTTCAATTGGCTGCTGTCGCTTTGATCTCAGAGGGCATCACGTGTATACTACACGCTATGTCAGGCTTCAAAAATAACAAACAGCAGGATACTTCTTAGTATCTCTGGAGACTCATTGAAGCTGTCTCTGAGGTGAAGAAAAACTGTGTTTATAAAAATAAAGCTATAATTTGGCCTAATTTCTCAGAATAGCATACAGTGTCACATAAGAAAAAATTTTCTCAAGTAAAATTGTTATATATGTTTATTATACTGTCAGTGTGACAAATGCTAACAGGAGCATGAGTGTCTTGAACATACCATATCAATAGATCAATGTTTCTTGGAGAAAATCAGTATCACTCAGGAAACTTTTTTTCTCGGGGTCCAGGTAAAATGGAGCTCCACAGAAGAAAGGAACAAACGAGAACAGGGGCATTTGTTTTTATTTATTTATTTATTTTTAAATTTATTTCTTTTAAAGATTTTATTTATTTATTTGAGGAGAGAGATCACAAGTAGGCAGGGAGGCAGGCAGAGAGAGAGAGGAGGAAGCAGGCTTCTTGCTGAGCAGAGAGCCCAATGCGGGGCTCGATCCCAGGACCCTGGGATCATGACCCTAGCCAAAGGTAGAGGCTTTAACCACTGAACCACCCAGGTGCCCCAAACAGGGGCATTTGTTAAGCATGGATTTCCCCTCTCAGATTGGGCTTGTGGAGGATCACACCTCACCAGTTCTGAGTCCTGAACTTAGGAAAGCAAAATAACCTTGTCACCATCTAGCTGAAAGTCATAGGTAAGAATTCACTGCCAAGTATATGACCCGAAATCCAAGGCCCCATATTGCTCACCCTGAGTAAGAGCAGACCAGCTTCACTATTTCTTCCTTCTTTGTTTATTTGCTTTTAATTGTGGGCCTTGTCACCTTTTCATTCTCTTCTAATTCCACTTATTTCCTAGACATCAGTAAGTTGTCACCTACAGTAGTGCAGAAAGGTTGGTCTAGGGACCGCTAGCATCAGCTTCCCTTGGGTTCTTTTAGAAATGACCTGTTAGGTCCCACCATAGCCTTACTGAATCAGCATCTCTGAGTGGGGCCCGAGAGTATGGCATGTCTGTTAGTTCTCCAGGTGAGAACCAAAAGTCCATATGACATATTGTATAGCTATCCCATCCCATATTTGGGATGGCTGGTGAAAATCATTAAGAGTGGGGGAGACAAATCTCCAGGGCTCTCTCATTTCTGGACATCTTGTGGATGGAGGCACTGATTGGCCTTTGTTCTCTTTTCTAGGATATTTATATGGCAAACAACCTTGGAAGATACAGATCACATCCCCCTGGAGAAGAAGGTAGATGTGCTTACTGTCCAGTGTTATAAATTTTTTTCTGAAAGGAAAGGGCAGGCATGCTGGCTGCCCATTACAGAAGATTTGGTTACCCTAATCTTGGAGTTCCTCAGCTGTGATGTGCACCCACCGCAGGCAAAGATCCAGTGGAGCCCTTCCGTGCCAATCCCTGGGATGTGTGGAGTAAGAGGAATCACTGCAAACGTGAGACTCGTGCTTTGGGCTGTACTGTGAGTAGGAGAGTCCTTTGTACTCTGATCCAGGATTTTCCCTCTGCCAGCATCCGTGAAACTGGCAGGTTAGTCTATCAGCTTGAAAGTAGGGTAAAATCGGGGCACCGGAGTGGCTTGGTCAGTTCAGCATCTGACTCTTGGTTTTAGCTCAGGTCATGATCTCAGGGTGGTGAGACGGAACCTCACATTGGACTCTGTGCTCTGTGTGGGGTCTGTTGGAGATTCTTTACCCTCTCTCTCCCTCCTGCTCTGCTCCTGACCCACTTGCACATGCTCTTTCTCTAAAATAACTAATAGAATGCTTAAAAAAAAAGGTAAAATCTCAGACCATTCTCAGTTCTTGGTAAATGGTTCTTTGCTGACCTAATGTGGTACAAGGTATTTTTTGTTTTTTGAAACCTATTGCTTTAGGTTAGGATATAGAATTTCTTGACATTCCCTATTGAAATATAAGATTACCTGGGAAGTATGATGTCAGAACTCACAGGTCTTGAGAAAATGAAAGATGGCTTTAAAGAATTAAAAAGTGGACAAATCTTGAATAGAGATACAAAGGGAGATGGTCAGCCTCTAAGGGACTGCTCCATAGTGGGAAAGGCCCAGACGATACACTTTCGGGCTCTGAAATTTTGCCTGGAGCCTCCTCGGCCAGCATCCATCTCAGCTGGACACATAATGCGCACTGATTTCCTCTAATTCCCTTTCTCATTCACAGTGAATCAAGGGCATCTGCTGGCATCGCTGTGGATTCTGTTGTTTGCAAACAGTAAGTAAACATCATCCATTGTCTGGGCTTTTTGGAATGGAAGTTGTTATAACATGGGCACTAAGAAACTTTACTCTGCAGTCAGAGAAGAAGGAAAAAGGAGCTGGAAAAACTGAGAAAAGGACTCTAGGGGAATATCTGTAATTACAGATTTGTACTGAAGCAGAATTGGCCCAAATCTGTTCTTGGAAATTCTCTCACTTTGTTGATAAGTCCACACATGAAGTGACACACAGGTGACACAGAAATATTTCTTATAAAGCATAAATTGAATACTTAAGTTTGGAAGCACAGTCCCAATGACCTGGGATAGAGTTTCTGGTTCATGACACAGTCAAGCGAACTGAAGGCTTACAGTTAAATGTGGAGACCGGAGTTTTTGCACCCCATATTGGGCTATATGGTCTGACAAACACACATCTACTTAGACAACAATAGAAAATGTGAAATTGAGATGGCTTTGGAAAAGCCAGAACGGTCACAGTATAGTTAAACATACACATTTTAACAATGTTAAAATTATGAGTTGATAAAACACAATTAGTACAGATTACGTGTCAATTCAATGACCTCAGGGTCATATGAAGACCAATGAAAAATTTTTAAATTGTAGACTCTTATAATTTATATCTGTTCTGGACAAATGGCACTTCAGTGGATATAGGTTTTGGTATATCCAAAACCTATTGGTTTTGGGTTTGGTTCGTCAGTTTAACTGTGGTTGAACTTCTGTTTGAATGGTTCTCTGAGAAATGATGAAGATTTTCATGGAAAAGCTGAGGGTCTGAGGGTTTAGGTGCACATTTATTTGGAGTCTTGTTTCATATGGATTTCCAGAGTAACCTGAGTAATAGTAATGCCAAAATAAAACAGTCTTTGCAGCGAAACCAGAGTCTGTCTTCACGTTGTTAGCACTTAGCATCACAAAGCATTCATTTCTACTAGTTACACCAACATCTCACAGGGCTCTAACTTCATTGGTGAGATGGAGATGCCTTTACTCACCTACATTGGTTCAAATTGACATGGGCTTTGTTGTCTTGTGCCTGAATACCATTTTTTTTTAACTTTTAAAAACAAGGTGTTGAATGTAAATAACCCCTCTCCTTGGCACATAGGCTTAGTTATATGAACATTCTAAAATGGCCATTTTCTATTTCCTTTCTTAGTAAATTTTTTTCCTGGTGGTCTTACATTTTTTGAAACCGTGTTTCACTGTCTTTGGTTACCTCCCATGTACCTTATTCATTACACATTTGTTGAACTCATAGACTCCCTCACATCTCTCATAATATCTCTTTTAATCTCAAAATCCACTTTCCTAGATAGGTATTAGTAAGCTCATTTACAGATGGGGAGGCCTGGGCTTGGACCGTCTGGTATATCGTTCCGGGTACACTTACCCAGGTCATAGAGTCAGGCGAATCAAGATAAGAGCTCAAATATTTTTGCGTCCTGTCCTCTGCTTGTTCCAAAAGATCAGAGGGTGTCCTTGCAAATGGAATGAGCCTGGCCCTCCGTGACTTGGCCAAGATAAAACAGGAACACATTAAACAATTCCAGATAGTCAGAATCTGATTGTATCAAAAGATTGGCCCAGCAAGTAAAGGTAATGGGGTGAAGTCCACGTGGGCTGTCATGATCAGAGATTGGGTCTGGCTCAGTGGGGAGAACAAGAAGAAAACGCTTGCTTGACTGGATGAAAAGCATTGGCAATTATGTTGAGTTATGGCTGAGCACGTGATGTGTGGACAGATAAAAAGTCTTCCTGATGGGAATCATTTGAATTATTTCATGAATATATTTTCCAATACCTACAGCATCGTCCTGGATACTTTATGGAGTTAGATGGTATGAAAATAAACAAACAAAGGCCAGAAGGAGAAGCTGGAGATATTTCCATTAAAGTGCAGAAAGCCGGAACGGTGGTTGCTTAATCTGACAGACAGGTGACCACGTACCTATAAAAACACAGGGCTATAGACAAGGCTGGTTAAACAAGGTGTGTTTGATGGCAGGTCTGCACTGTAAGAATATGATCTTTGTTTTTAATTTTATCTCATTGACTACAAGCATATTATATATTCTACTTGCAATCATTTTCCTCAGCAGTTCATCCATTGACATGCACACACACGCATGTGAGCAGATGTTTTCTAGTACCTTTGGCAGAAGAATTTAGTGCCTTGTACACATCACACCTGCCATGTCATGCTTATTGATTGAACGATTCAGCTTGCTGAAAGGTACTGGGTGAGATATTAATTTTAAAATGAAAGCCTTCACATCTGCTAATGCCTGTCAGTCTCTGGAGTGAATGTGCCATTCGAGCCAGCGGAAGTGGGCAGAAGCCGCCTTCATGGGTAGGGCTGACAAGTTATTTTGAGTCTGCTGAATTACCTTTATTGTTACCCGGTACTTAAAGGCAGACCTCTCCTTCCATTAAACTCCAGCGCTCAAAATAGCTCTGGTGGTTTGGAACTCGTCTTCCTGGGTTTTCACATAAATGGAATATTTGTGGTAGTTGAGCGATAAATGGTGAGATAATGGTGTTTTACAGGCAGTGAAATGACAAGGTCAGTTTTAATTAAGCTGAGATCAACCTCAGTCTGTATTGCACACTTCTGATTAGGTTATTTCAAATTAACATAAGTTTTTGGAGACTTCGCTGAAGTCAGTGGTGTTAAACACCAGCTGTGCTGGCAGAGAAGCGTGGGATATGAGAAGGAGATAGCATTCACATTGAAATTAGCACTTGGCACAATATAATTCTCTGATTGCAAACTATGTGGAGTTGCCTGTGCTAATTGGTTGATTTTATTTGAAGCAGATGTTGTTAGCTTTCCCACTAATGATCTGGAGAGAAATTCTTTTGAAAGACATGCCATGTTAGGATCTCTGCAGTATAATAAGCTAATTACAACTTTAAGTACTTGCAGTAATTAGCACAATGTGTATAAAGTGTTCCTGATCTTTTCACCCTGCCGCATTATTGTCAGGGCAGCTTGAAAAACAAAAAGGAATGCTAGATGGATTGAGCCTCCCTGGTCTAGCCTCTTCGTTTCCCAGACTTCGGCACTAAAGAGATAATGAACTCAACTTAAATCCTTCTCTTTCAGCCATGTCAAAGAGGTTTCAGGCCAGCCCCCATCCTGCAACACCCCAAAAATGGAGGGTGAAATTTGCCAAACAAAAATGTTACTTCACACGTATGCCTTGAGGGCCCGTGAGGTCTTCATCGCGTTAGCAAGCTGAGGCCTTGGAGGACACCATTAGCGTATTTATGTCATGATCATTTATCTTACTGTTTACCACTTTGGTCCAGGGATCAAATCCATATTTTATTTGCGAACCTTGCCCTGTTACATTTCCAAGCCAAAACTCTGACCTCCCTGTGTAGAACATTTTACATGCTTGATATTTCTGTGAGCCTAAAATCCAGTCTTTCTATATTTTTCAAAACCAAGTTGTTATGGATTCCTATTTTTGCTTCTAAGAATTATGAGAGGGGAGGCATAATAGTAGATGAGGGGAATGTGAGAAAAAGCGCACTGGGAAGAAGAGGAAGGAGAGAGACAAACTCCTAATAACACAGCCAGTCACAGCTCCTAATGGGAGTGAACCTAATATTTGAAGCCGGGGACTACAATTCTGATCTCTCTAAGAAGACAGTAAGTTGGCCACTAGAAAAATAACTTATAGTAAGATGTCACTACTTAATTCATTCACTTAATTCATTGTCATGAATTAGAACTTCTCGAAAAGCCATTCATATATAGTTGTTTGTCTCAAACAGCTGTTTGTGGCCTTTACTCTGAAAGTTTCAGAGTTTAGATTTTTGAGATTATTTCAGATGCTGAGGAGTAAAAATGCAGCCTTTCAAAATGGAACACATGAAGGTTTTATGTTTTCTTATGGCTTTCTTTGATTTCAAGATACTTCTGGGGGAAGTAGAGGCCGAGCAGATTCTCCTCTTAAAGTATATCTCGGGGCGTCTGGGTGGCACAGTTGGCTAAACGACCGGCTCTTGATTTCAGCCCTGGTCCTGATCTCAGGGTCGTAAGATCGAGCCTCGTCTCAGGCTCCGTGCTCAGCAGGGAGTCTGCTTGAGATTCTCTCTCCCTCCCTCTGCCCCTTTCCACTCATGCTCTCTCTCTCCCGCTCTCTCTTAAATAAATAAATAAATCTTTAAAAAGAAAAAAAACGAAGTACCTCGGAACAAGTTGGCTAGCTCCCATGGCTGTAGTTTCTGGGAAGTAGGCAACTCCATAGCATGCTCCAAAGTTGGCTGCAGAAAGAAGGGGGCAACTTTCCTTTTTGTCACTGCTGGTACAGTTGTCTCACGGGTTCTGGGATTGACAACTGTGATTTCTGTGCTTCCTGGATTTTTATCAACCTCCAGTGATGTAGAATTTCACAAGATAAATAGCCAGACTCCTGATAAATGCAGCAGGTTTATATCCTAAAGAGAGGAGTCCGAGAACAGTAGCACAGCTGTTTGAGAAGAGCAAAGAGAAAGATGGCTGCCAGAGATTCGCCCTCTCAGACTATTAAAAGAAAGGAAGGTTGTAGGTTTAAAGGGATTCTAATACTTGAAGCATTCGCCATAAATACAAATAAGTATTTTATGGGGATGAAAACTTATTGCTGTAAGTAATACAAAAATTTAACAGAAAAGAATTTGTGCTTTATTTTTTTCCTGAGTTTCTGGAACTTCAGGGGCGCAGTGGAACTCAATGAGAGAAATAATTATGCTCAAGTAAACTATTCAAGGACAGACTTTAGACCTAGTGCTCACGTTTTATGCCTGGAACAGTGTCTGGCATGTCTTAAGCGCATAATAAATGGCAAATGGATGGATCTTTTTTGGCAAAAAGTTAGTGACTCATTCTTTGTTCCTGCCATGAGGTGTGGCGAGCTTCCACACTCCTGGAAACTCTTAATTCATTGTCATGAATTAGAACTTCTCGAAAAGCCATTCATATATAGTTGTTTGTCTCAATGGTCTGAAGATATTCATGCACTGGGTGTTAGTTTTGACATCTAGTATCCTTATTTTGTCAAGAATTTAAATCATTCTTGGCTTTAGAGATCAACTTAGTAGAGTAGAGTAACAAAAACTTCTTGACAAGAAGCCAGTGGATTTACATTGTTTTGTCAGTAAGGATCATTTATCGTTATCTTGTTTTTGTTTACTTACTCCTAATATAATGCCAGGGTCATAGAATATAAACTAGGTTCCTAACAAAATTGTTTTGCCCTCACTATAGAGTCTATCTTTTTATGCTTGAGAAAAGAAGTTGTTAAATTATTGCTAGATGTTCACAGTATAATACTATATGCACATATGATGTATATTTATTATATATTATGTTAGTTTAGATGTGTATATAGCATATTACATATATTATATGCATATTTTACTACAAATGATCTATTATAGAGGTTTTAAAAATTCATCTATTTATCTGTCACCTTTCAAGAGAGGTCACATTGGACAGACCCTTACAAGGCCAGATGACTAACTTTGAATAGTATTCTGTTCTGGTAACACTTATGTGGAAAGTTAATGGCTAATACCTTACTTTCTTCATATACCTTTTCATGAAAAGAAAATAGTCTGGTATACGGAGGGCAAATTGACTTCCTAAACCTCTCGGCTTTCTAAGACTGAGGAGTTTTCCTAAGGAGAAGGCCCCCAGCTTTCAGGGGAGTCAGCAGATTGAGATATGACCTTTTATAATGCATCTGCTCACTGTTGGCCCTCTGCGTTCCAACATGGCACTCCATTGTCCTGTCAGCGTCTAATGAAGCATGCAACTCCATGAGACTTATTCCTGAGATGCCAGCGGGAGTGGTCATTTCTTTTACTTCCAAATACGCAAAGTGGAGACCAGAGACCCTTATTGGATTGTTGGGAAAAAATTAAAAACTAACTTCAGATTTTAACATCAAAGAACTAATGTTGTTTGATCTTTAGAGGATATGGCAATTACATATGAAAATCTCTTTCATATAAGTTTTTTTAAAAAAGTCAATTGCCTGCCTTCATCTTTGTATACCATAGATTGCCAGCGTAGAACTAAATAATATCATTTTGAAGAACAAAATTTTCCCCCTATTTCCCAATACATTTTTCTTTTTTTGCCATAAAAAGCTTGAAAAACAAACTCCCTGAGGCACCAGAAGCAGGAGTGAGCGGGGTGGTTTGGCTGCAGACCAGAGCAGCACAATGGGTTTCTGCTTCCTTTCTGTTCATAGCTCCCCCCTTCCCCCCACGGCACACACAAAGCTCTGCATGACTTTCTGGTTTCAGGCTCCAGTTTTGCAATTTTTTCCGCCGTGTGCTGGGAAGAAATTGAAATGCAAAATTATATCCCCTGAAACAATCATATTGTTTTGGGAGCATGGGAAGGAGAGGTACAGGGATGAGTTCTTTTTTTCCTTAAAGAAAGAAGGGGGTGCTAGGGGCCACAAAGCACATCCCTTGCTGCTCCATGAACCTCTCAGGTTTTTAAAAAAAAATAATTCATATTAATTTTGCAAAAAAAAATGGCTTAACCACTGAGAAAATTGTGCAGGGGAAAGAAAATTTCTTCGTGATGAGGGATTATGCTTAGCTGAGATATAACAATAGACTGTGTCCCTTGTTTCTCTCTGCTGTTTTCTCTCCTCTGGCCATACCCCATTTCACATGACCATCCCGTAAGTCATTGAGTTGAGAGTCTGGCAGAACCAGGAGGCCGAAGGGGTGATTTCAGCTCTAGTCATAGCAGGTAATGGAGTTGGCAAAGGAGGTCTCAGTATCCCTTCAAGGAAGTTGAAAATGACTAATGCGGTGACTAACAGTAACATCTACAACAAAAATATAGTGCTGCACTAGAGTAAGAATGAGTGACCTTCTTGGCTTGGAAGAGGGAGGCGAGAAGGCGGAGAAAACTTTGTGAGGAAGATTTCAGAACAAATAGACCTATAATGTTGGTATTTAAGTGCAATTTACTCATTCGCTTCAGCAGATAAAGTCTTAATATGCGTGTCATCTGTGGGCAGAGCCTGAAGAATTATAAGCATTAATTTGTTTTAAATAATTTGAAAAAGAACAGTTTTATTAAACACTGCAGTCATCTAAGTAAAAATTTAAAATAAATCTCTTTATCTTTCATAAAATAATCTCTGCCTACAGGTCTTTTTTTAATCGTTAGATTTTAAAATTATAAATAATGTGTGCTGAAAAAAAATCATGCTACTTTGGTTGCCTCCGCATCAACTCTACTTCCTCAAGTGCTAAAGCCAAGGAAACTGTGGTTTCAGTCTGGATATGCTCCCTGCTTGGCCAACCCCAGTCAGGTGCCTGTCCTAGGGCATGGGTTTGAGGGCAGATGTGGCATGAGCCGTCGAAGTATGTGATATAAACCCATGTGGACTCACAGCTTTCTGTGCTTCTATCTAGTGGTAGGCCTTTGGTGAGATGCAATGGGCTTACTATTTTTTGGATTTATCCCTGTTTTGCTTTGTTTCCCTGGAAACTTACTTCAGTTGAAATGGTATCCTCTCTAATATGATGAGACTTAACATTTTAGGACTACTAGTTTAGCACTGGACCAAACATTCATGGGTGAGGATCCCCAGTAATGGACAAAAAGTTGTATCATGTCTGTTTTGTGATAAGGTCTATAACTTTTATCCCAAGATTTGTGAATTCAGATGTGTGGTATTTGATTCCAATAATAACTCTGAGACAAGGGTAAATTATCAGTATGACTTTGTACCTGACTTTGCTGAGGCTTATGAAGTTTAGTCACAAGTTTGAAGTCCAGTTATCTAATCCAGTAATCTTTCCCTCTGTGGTTGGTTAAGGCCATTACTTTCATTGGTTCTAAAACAAGTTGATTTTGATATATACAGATAATGCCCACCCACCTGCCCCCCGCCCCGCCCCGGAAGTAGAGCTTAATCTCCTTCTCCACCCAAATCAGGGCTAGATAGAGTGTGTTTGTTCTACAAAATAGACTAGAGAAAGGGAGAAATAGTGCAGAACCCTGGCTAATACTACCTTAAAGTAAAATATTAACGTACTATTTACAGTACATTATATATACAGTACATATATACAGTTTCTCAGAAACTGTCACAGACCAGAGAGACTGAGGAGACATGAAAACTAAATGCAATGTAGTATCTTGGATTGGATCCTGGAGCAGAGGGAGAATATTAATGAAAATGTGGTGAAATTAAATGAAGTCCAGGGTTTAGTTAATAGCAATGTACCAATATTGGTTTCTTAGTTTTGACAAATATATGACAGAGATGTAAGATGTTAACAGAGGGGTTCATTGGGTAAGGGATATAATAGATCTCCCTAATGTCTGTATTCTCTAAAATTATTCCAAAATAAAAAGTTAAGTCTAAAAATTTGGTTGAATCTAAAAAGATGAACAAAGACTCTGTTCATCTTTTGTTCCTGGCTTGACCAGAGTAAGTGTCACCTTCCCTGTAAGGCCTTCCATTGGACCATACAAACTAATCCACTAACAGAATTAATGGTACTCTCCTGGGGGTTATGAGAGTCATTATTGCCTAGTGGTTGTGAGTTAGGACTCTTGGATCTGGACTACTGGGGTTTGAAGCCAAGCTCTACTTTTTACCAGTTGTGTGACTTTCAGCACATTACTTGATCTTTCTATGGATTAGCCACTACCTCATAGGGTGTTGTGAGTATGTAATTTAAATTTACATACTAAGAGTTCCTGGAATAATGCCTGGTACATAGTAAGCACCCCTGAACAGGAGTGGTGATGATGATGATGACGACGACGACACCCTAAAGCAATGTTTTCATAACACTGTCATATGACATCCAATTGTTTACCCCTTTCTTTCAGTTGGTGAAATGCTTGAGGACAGAAACTATGTTTTACTTATCTTTATATCCCCATGCCTGATAAGTAGGATATACTCGATAATTGTTGATCAAATGTATACTTGGTTAGTTAAAAATAGAACCACCCTACGATCCAGCAGTTGCGCTACTAGGAGTTTATCCAAACCATACAAACATAGTGATTCAAAGAAGCATACACACCCCAACATCCACAATAGCCAAAAGATGGTAAGAGCCCAGATGTCCATCGACAGAAGAATGGATAAAGAATATGTGATCTATATATACATATACAATGGAATAGTAACTCACCTATCAAAAAGAATGAATCTTGCCATTTGCAATGATGGGGATGGAATGAGAGGGTATTATGCTGAGTGAAATAAATCAGTCAGAGAAAGACATACACCATATGATTTCACTCATGTGGAATTTAAGAAACATAACTGGGTGATGGTATTAAGGAAAGCACTTTCTGTGATGAGCACTGGCTGTTATAGGTAAGTGATGAATCCCTAAATTCTACCCACGAAACTAATATAATACCCTATATGTTAACGAAATTGAATTTAAATAAAAAGTTTAAAAAATGTATGCTTGGTTAGTTGGATTCTAACTTGCCTCATCCAGGATTTGGATGTGTCCCTCTTATCACTACTGCCAAGGATTAGGTAGGAGGTAATTAGAAATGATTCAGTGCTTTCTAGTGCTCTCTTAGGTTCAATGAGGGATGCAAAGACATATATCTGAAGTCTCTACTCCCACTAAAACTCACCAGCATATGTACTCTGATAAATATATCTTAATTTATCTGAAAATGACAAAACTCTAGATTAACAGTGCTAAGGACAAATGCTTGAGTTCTAAGAAAGTACAGATTATAGAAAAACATGACCGTGTAATAGGATATGGGATCATTCCTTATGTAGGACATTGTACATACCTAGCTCCCTGCAGAGTATGAGAGAAAATGAGCCATATTTGAAAAAAGCAAACTGAAATTTGTAAAATATTATTAGACATTCTAGAAGTACAGAGGTCCTGTTCTAGATTCACTGTGGTGTTATTTCATTAGTGAGAGAGAATTGAAATAATTTAAGACATTTACTTACATGTTCAAGGACTTATTTTTTATGATAGTATGCTCAAAAATGAGTTATAGTGATATTGATGATAATACATGTTACTGAGCTTGGTTCTGAAATGAATATGACATTGTTACAGTAAAATGTGCTAGAAAGGTTGTAGCCCCCCCCCAAAAAAGGAGGGGGAAGGATGAATCTCTTTGAGACTTGCATTCTGTTTTGACAATGCCAATTGTAAGCTTTGACTTGCCCCTTAACCAGCATCCCTGGGGGGGAATTTTTAATCTGCTTTTATTCACTGATTTTAGGAAATATTTTCACAAATTTTTCTTTTAATAACCATAGGGTGCATTGTAAGTATGGAGGGTGTTCAAAATGGCTGAAGCTACTACCTGGCCAGAGGACACTACCATATGTTTGATAACTTAACCTTTCTTGTTTCTTTCTTCCAGGACAGCCAAGAGCCAAGTTCACAACCAAGCCATGTATTTGGAAGCCTGGGTCCTATCCACATAATTTAGGTAACCTGAATTATAGTCTTATATCTTGTAGTCTTTGAATACAAGGGGTGCAAAAGTAGCTCTTGTAAGTACCATTATGATTCCACCCAAGGCCATGCATTACCACATGGCCTGGACGAGATCTTCTTAATTTGGAGGACCAAGCTACTTGGCAGTAGTTGATATGGCTAATTCTTGAACCCTGCTTTTCAGACTGAATTGCCCAGGGTTGGAACTGACCAGATTTGGCTCATGGAATTCCAGATGCTCTGGTAATTATAGAGTAAGACTAAATTTTCTGTTCACATTTGTCTTTTATTTATTATTTTTTTTATTATGTTCAGTTAGCCACTATATAGTACATAATTAGTCCTCACATTTGTCTTTTAAAAATACTTTCATTCCTCATTTGGTCTCTTTCACCTAATATTTAGGGGTTATAACTCCTATGAGTGAAATTTAGTTTTAAATGGAAGAAAATTTATCTCCTGCTTCTATGGTACTAGTTAATCATAAGTTCATAAAAAAGCTAACATACTGGGTCAGGAAGCCAGCATTAAAATTTGATGCGTTTGGGGAAAATAAATTAAAAAGGTCTGGTAGAAAGCTTGCACTCTAGAGCTTTTTATCTGCCGTCTGTCATCTGAGGCATAAACCTGTGCCCTCATGTGCATCCAGTTGCAATGGATCTCTTCTGTCTACAGCCAGATAATTACAAGCTTCCATCGTGCCTTGGCAGATGGAATAAAGACTTAATTTAATTTCTTAGGCTCGGGATGTATATTGTGTTCTGTAAAGATACTGTACACAGTTCTGTAGTGAGGCTGATTATAAGAATTGTATAAATTAATATTTCTGTTTGGCTAATAGTAACCCAGAACTGGCTCAGGAGCACATAGTGTGTAGTTACCTTTAGGATGTGGGATGATTATGTTGATTTTGTGCATTCTCTTCTTAAGAACTATCACATTCAAATCAAGTAGTGGACACACATTAGATGTTTCTGGCCCAACATAAGGGACGTGTAGTCATCTAAACAGCCATTCAAGGAGAAGACCAGTAACTCATTGCCATTATTTATCAGCAAAAGAGAAATGTGTTGTAGAGTGGTGATAAATATAGTGGCAAGTAGAGAAAATTGCTTCTTTAGCTAAGGGACATTTTATTTATTTATTTAAGATTTTATTTATTTGTTTGAGATAGAGCACGTGAGTGAGAGAACACAAGCAGGGGAACAGGAGAGGGAGAGGGAGAAGTCGACTCCCCACTGAGCAGGGTGCTCGATGCGGATCTCTATCCCAGCACCCCAGGATCATGGCCTGAACCAAAGGCAGATGTTTAACCAACTGAGTCACCCAGGTCTCCCGATAAGCGACAATTTATATCCCTGTTCTAACTAATCAAGGAATCGTTAGAAAAGGTTTGAGTTTCAAAAGAGAAAAAGGCTTTGGGAGCAAGTGTTTTAAAATCAGAGATAAGAAGGAAGGGTTTGTTTATTGAGTTTCTGTGGTGAAAGCTTGAAACAGAAGGGCCAGGCTATTTTGAAAGAACTGTGAGGTTTAACTTGGAGATAAAACAATATATATATTTTTAAAACAATATATTTTTTAAGATATGACAAGGAACAATATCTCACCTGCTTTTTGGTATTTTTACATGTAATTCAAGACCGTTTTTCAAAACTGAGTAATGTCTAGAATTGTCAAATCATTATATTGTACACCTGAAACTAACATAACACTGTATGTTAATTGCACTTCAATTAAATAAAAGAAATTATAGTAATTTCTTTATTTAAATAAGTAAATAATTTAAAATGACATTATGGAGAGCACTAAAGGTACTCAACTGACATGTGAAAGAATAAAGAACAGTTGCACAGCACCCTATGGGTGTTCAGTAAATAATGCTTTATGATGATAAATGTAATTAGCATAATATAAGGGCTGGTAAATACAAGGGATGACAAAAGATGAATGTAATTCCCATTGTTTCTCTTCCAGAAGAGAAGAATGTGGGATGACAGGGCTGTGAGCTTTAAGTTGGAGACCAGTTATGTGAGCATTGGTGAAGGGTATGTTTTTCATTCTGCTGAAGAAGGAATAAAATGAAATATTTGTACCATGCAGGTCAGACAATTTTAAAGGTGTATTTTTTTAAAAGATTTGGCACCCAAGTACGCCTATTTTAAGTGTTCATTTTTGATGAGTTTTGACAAATTTATATACCCATATATTCACCACCCAAATCAAGATACAGAACATTTCCATGGCCCAAAAATGTCTCCTTGTGCTTTTTCCTAGTCAACCCCCTATCTACCCGTGCCCCCAGGCAACTACTTAACTACTTTCTGTCATTATAGATTAGATTTGCCTTTTTAAAAGGAGTCTCACCTAAATGTAGTTATACAGTATGTAGTCTTTTATGTCTAGGTTCTTTTGCTCAGCCTAAAGTTTTTGAGATTTATCCATGTTGTTGCATGTGTCCATAGTTTATCCCTTTTTATTGCCAGGAAGCATTCCATTGTATAGGTATTCCACAATATGATTATCTGCTCAGCTCTTGATGCACTTCTTGGGCCTAATTTAGTATGATACACACTCCATTGCTTCTTGGGCCTGTGCATCTGGGCTGTGAACATCACAAACTGTTCTCCAGTACCACAGGTTTTACAAAAAGTCTATCTTAGGTGAGACAAAAATGTTATAAGGGATTGAAGTGGGAAAAATGCCTTCTCCCAGTAGTGATAAAGCACTGGAAAAGTCTTTTCCTCTGGAGAGTAGGCCTTTATCATGGAGAAGGTTCTAGACATGTTTCACAGTGATTACCTTTCCTTTTCCCCTACCAGATCCATCAGTGGATTTTCCTTAAAATCTTTACCATTCAGGAAACCTGTTCAGTTTCCTGGAGGTAAATCTTATGAGAGTGTGGAGTCTCCCTCATACTTGGTGGCCAGAAATTTCTTGCTCTCCTACTCGACCATACTCAGTCTCCAGCAGTTTGTCAAAACTACTAAGTGTTCTTACCGGTTTATGGTTTCCATGGCTTCTGCTCCAGGTAAGCAGATCTTGGTTGTGCCTCTCAGAGTTCATCTGTCTGTCTGGATTTCAAGTTGGTGGTTTGTCCCATGACCTCATTTCACTGATGAAATGATGTCCAAAAATAGTCTTTTTTTTAAAGGTTTTATTTATTTGATTGACAGAGAGATAGAGAGTACAAGTAGGCAGAGCCGCAGGCAGAGGGAGAGGGAGAAGCAGGCTCTCTGCTGAGCAGGCAGCCAGATGTGAGGCTTGATCCCAGGGCCCTGGGATCATGACCTAAGCCAAAGGCAGCCGCTTAACCAACTGAGCCACCCAGG
Organism: Neogale vison; assembly: GCF_020171115.1. Lineage (NCBI taxonomy): Eukaryota > Metazoa > Chordata > Mammalia > Carnivora > Mustelidae > Neogale > Neogale vison. Next base: position 110,995,751 of record NC_058105.1, on the reverse strand, counting down.
TGGCCCGATAGTCTTGATTTTTAGTTTGTCCAGCTTACTTTTATTCCAAGGGTGGGCCTGACAACTTCTAAATTCTTTCCATGTTGGAGCTGAAACCAGAAGTCTCCCTCACCATTTTTGAAAGATATTTTCACTGGATATGTAATTCTAGGTTGGCAGGTTTTTTTCCTCTGTGCTTTAAAGGTGTCATTCCATTGTCTTCAGACTTGAGTTCTTTCTTACAACAAGTCTGCATTAATCCTTATTCTTGTTCCTCTATGTAATACATGTTTTCTCCACCCCCTTTGGCTGCATCTTATACTTCGTTTTTAAAATAATTTTACTGTGATGTGCTGTCCTGTTGTTTTCCTTTTGTTCATCTTCCTTGGGCTTTGTTGATATTCTTTGTTCTGTGGGCTTATAGTCTACTTGATTTTGGAAAATTTTCAGCCATTGTTTCTTCAAATAATTTTTCCATTCCTCTGCCATGTCTTTTCTTTCTGGGTCTCCAGTTAGCATGTGAGACCACTTACTATTATTCCACAGGTCACTGAGTTTCTTTTCATTTTTTTCCCAGATTTTTTTTCCACTTGTGTTTCAGTATGGATAGTTTTTATTGCTGTGCCTTCAAGTTTACCAATATCTTCTTCTGCAGTATCTAATGAACTGATAATCCATTTCATATATTGAGTTTTTCATTTGACTTTTATTTACATATCTGTTCTATCCTCATTAAGTTCATGTTTTCCTTCAAAATTTTGAACATGCTGATCATCTTTTTCATTGCAATTGTAATGTATTTTTATGTTGTTAACATTTTATAATGTTGTTAACATTAATAGTCTCAATTTTTAAAGATTTTATTTTATTTATTTATTTGAGAAAAAGAGAGAGAGAGTACATAAGAGCAGGATGAGGGGCAGAGGGAAAGGCAGAAGCAGGCTGCCTGCTCAGCAGGGAGCCTGACATGGGGCTCAATCCCACGACCCTGGGATCATGAACTGAGCCGAAGGCAGACACTTAAATGACTGAGGTACCCAGGTGCCCTTAACCGTCTTAATTTTTTAAATTAACAATCTAATGTTGCTAATTCTACCATCTGTGTCATTTCTTGGTCTCTTTCTACTAACTGTTATTTTCCCCTGGTTATGTGTTAAATTTTCCTGCTGCTTCACAGGTCCAGGAGTTTTGTTTTGTTTTTTGTTTTGTTTTGTTTTGTTTTTGGATGATAGGCAGTGTGAAATTTACATTGTTGAGTGTTAGATCTAGTTTTATTCTTTTTTTTTTTTTAGTTAAAAAAATTTTTTTCTCCCTCCCAATCCCATCTTGTTTCATTGGGAGGGAGACAAACCATAACTGACTCTTAATCTCACAAAACAAACTGAGGGTTGCTGGGGGGAGGAGGGTTGGGAGAGGGGGGTGGGGTTATGGACATTGGGGAGGGTATGTGCTTTGGTGAGTGCTGTGAAGTGTGTAAACCTGGCGATTCACAGACCTGTACCCCTGGGGATAAAAATATATGTTTATAAAAAATAAAAAATTATTAAAATTTTTTTTAATTTTATTTTTTTAGTTTAGTTTTATTCTTTTAAAGTGTGTTGGGCTTTGTTCTACAGTTAGTGCACCTGTGAATCAGTTTTATCATTCAAATCTTTTTTTAAATTCTTTTTACAGGACAGATCTAGTTGCTGATTTGGCCTGACATCTGACTAATAGATCTTATGATGTCTCTGAATGATTTTCGTAGTCTTTGTAATCTATTTACTTTGGTCAGTGGGAGCACTAATGGTTCCTAGCCCCATGTGAGTTCTAGGAATTTTCGCTCCCTGCTATCTCATAATTTCTTATAAGCAATTTGGGTGAATTCAGTCGGGAGGAATGTGAGTCAGAGAGGGGAAGAGAGAGAGAGAGAGAGAGAGAGACAGAGACAGAGTCTGGAGACAGAGACTACTAAATAGAGCCAGAATTAAGGTAATTACCTTACCAAGGTAATTTGTGTTAATCTGGTTTGAGAACTCTCTTGTTTCACTTTTGGCTCTAAGAGTGCTCTAGTAAATATACATACAATCCTTACCTCGCCTCCTCACTTTACAATTTTTCTTAATTGTGAGATGAGCCCAGGGCTACCTCCAATCATGAGGACTAAATCTGTATCTAGATTTGGCCTCTGACACTTACCCTGATATATCCAGTCAACCAGGAAATTAGCATGGTTGTTTTAATTTAATGAGGCCTGGATAGAAGATTCTTTGATTCTCCAAGTCCTGCTCTACTGGAGGAAGACTAGGCAGTGTTGCTGATGGGAAAAAGCACGGAATCATGCAGAGGCCTCTAGATGTCAGTGTTCTATACCTGGCTCTTTTAGTCTTTCTTCATGGGACTGAAAACTCACTTGATCCCTCTAGTTCTCACTGAGTTAGGTAATATTTGGTCCCTTCCATCTCAGATAGCATATGATTCTAATATGGAATAGGGGTCAGATTTCTGGTATCTTCAGTGACCTGAAATTGGAAGGTAATAAGAAAATATTCTGGGCATTATGAACCAGGCAGAAGACCATAATTCTTCTTTTTCTTTAGCTGCCTGTGAGCTCAAGTACAAATTGGCTTCTCTGTGCTATAAACTATAGTGTAGTCTCCCATGGGTGGTATATATACATTCTGAATTGCTCCTTAGGTTTTATCCATCACTTGAACTTCTATTTCACCTGCTCTCATTACTGTGTTTCTGTCTTTCTCAATTTTGTTTCTTGTCTTACTTTCCTCTACGGGTTCCTGTTACTTCAAAATATTTGTACAGTGTGGTGCTGCAGGTGAGAAGTTTAAAAACTCTTAAATGAGGAATCAAATAATAAAAACAGAATTAATAATACCACACTAAACATCTAACACTGACTCAGATATTTGTATATTTACATTTGCGGTTCTTAACAGGTTTCCTTATATGTCGATTCTGAAGATAGCAAATGAAAAGCCTAAACTTAGAAGGTGAGTGGAAAGCTGGTAAAGACAGAAAAAAATGGCAGGAGCAAGAGGTGACCACTTATTTTCTGTATTGGTGGGAGAAGGCAAATCCCAAAGGAGATAGAAGCTTCATGTGTTTCATAGTACGTCACATGAGTATGCATTAATGTTTTACTTGAGAAGGCAGGGAAGAAGTGCTTTTTTTGGTTTGGAATTGAGATAGTCAAAAAACTTGAATTGCTTTATTATGATGTGAGTTCACTTCTCTCCAAAAACATGAATTCTCTTGATTTGCTTGGCAGATACGTTTCTAATGTAACTGGTAGGTTATGGTAACAGAAATACCTTTCATGATCCCCTGCCTTCAGGGGATACAAAGAATGTGTTCTGATGTCACAGGTCCTGGGCGGAAGGGCTTTTCATAGCAGCCTTCCTGATGTTTGAGGTATGATCTTCTCATCTCTTCCCTTCATGCATCAGGCTAAGACTCAGTTACCTTCCTGTATGAAGATTCTGTTTCTCCAACTCCCACAGCTCTGTGCGGGAATGTGTTAGGTTAGAGATCCTTATCATCGGGCATGTTATTACTGTCTACGTATCTAGAGACTCCATCAGGGGCTGAGTCTTTGGGTCACCTCTCAAAGTGATAGAAGTCTCCTCTGAGAGCTCACTTGAGATGAGAGAGTCCTTTTGTTCTGAGAAAGTCCTTGTTCTGTTCTTGGTTCAAAGACATTGGCTCTAACACTTTACACAATTAGTATGACCTGTGCCTGATCTCAGCCATAGGATTCTCTCAGCCTTGCTTAAGGAAGGAAGGATATGCTTAGGACAGGAACTCCATCCTGCCCACATCTTTATAAACGTTAAACTCCTTCTCTTTTTAAAATGGAGCTCTTAAACTCTACTTGCATTATTCTAATCTGAGTGCCTCATAGCAGGGCACTTGACTGAGACAAAACCCAATAGCAATGGATTAGAGGGTTTTTTGGGATTTAACTTAATGAGTGTTTATATTCTAAAATCCATTTTAGATTCATTCTTCTGTGTCTCAAACTTGAGTCCTTGGGTGATTTGTCCTCTTTGCATTATTTTTTAATCCCAGTGCCTGCCAGAATAGTGAAGTTGTATCTGTTTTGTTATGAGATAAGAAATGATAAATTAGAAAGTATTACATTATATGTTCTGTCTGTGCAGTGGAACCTTTACAGTTATCACATTCCGGTTTATGTAGAATTATTTTGCATAGAGGTAATTTGTTTATTTGAGAAATAAGAATAAACATTTCATAGCATAATATAAATATTTCATAATAAAGCTAGGTCAATTTAATTTTTCTTGTGTAATTTAGAAGGAACTTTAGGATTTGTTTTCATTAGCTAAGGATATTTTAAAGATTATTTTTCATAATATTCTTGTAGAAGCTATATGCTCTGGTTAAGACATGAGGAGGAATATTATAATCTTTTAAAAATATGAAATGTGTTCTAACATTGTTTTAGTTGGAATACCTTTCTGGGGAGCTGTATGAGTAAACAGGGAGAAGAGAATACACTCAGCTGGCATTTTGGGAAGAAATCATTTTCCTTTTCCTTTCTCTGTGGGCAAGGAACATGAGATAAAAATAATCAGAATAAGGTCCTTAGGTATCGAGAATTTATTAGAATCAGGGCACTTACTAATTCAGAGCAAATGAGATCTATAGATCATTAATTGCAGCTTGGTGTCTTTTATAAGAATGCCTCATGTAGTGAGCACATTGTCCCTTCACTAAATGAGTAGTGATTATCAGGGAGATTACTGTGATTTATAAGCTCATTTTCTACATTTTACTTTTTCATGTGCCAGATACTGATTCATACAATGGAAAAACAAAACAAGCCTAATTTTTAGAAATGAAATGCTTTATTTATTATCATCGTTCACACCAAAAAGTTAAACTATATGAGATTGTTGGGTATATAGTATATAAATTTTTTCCAAAAATGACTTTACTACAAGCTTTAGATGATACACTCTGGTTTTGGTGTAGTATATGCATGCCAGAATCTAAAGAGTGCCACTCAAATGGAGTAAAATTAGATTTATAGTTATGAAAGGAGAAATTATTTTCTTGGAAAAAGATTCTACTTTATCCTGAATTGTGCCCTTTCCAGATAAGTATGACTTCTGTAGTACTATGCAGAATTATATATCTTCAGTCTTTATGGAGAAAGAGAGCCAGATACAGAAGAATGGCAAGTCATCAGGGAACGTGATTCATAAACAAAATGCTACTCCTTGTCTTTTGGCAAATGCGTTTTGGGAGCTTCAGTTATTAGAGGAATTGATTAGATCCTTAAGTTATTCCTACATGCAAAGTCAAATAGAGATTTACACAATTATTTTGATTGTTGGGAGGCAGTAAAATATGGTGATGAGAGCTTGGACTCTGCAGCTAGACAGCCTGGATTCTGACCACAGCTCTGCCAGTGGGACATCAGTGCTAACCCTTCTTTGCTTGGTCTCTTCACCTCTAATATAGGGATGTTAATATCACCTAGTGCATAGGATTCAATGAGTTCATATACATAAATCGAACAGTGTCAGATACCTAGTAAGCAACAAAGAAGTGCTAGCTACTACTATCATTTAGACAAAAGAATTATATGTACAGGTTCATGGGCTAATTTTTGTTGATCAAGAGATAAATTACTCTGGGAATTTCAACATTTAAAAAACATTTTGAGGAACCTCCATACTGTTTTCCAGAGTGCCTGTACCAGTTTGCATTCCCACCAGCAGTGTAAGTGGGTTCCCCTTTCCCCACCATTTGTTGTTTTCTGAGGTTCCTCAAAAATTAAAAATAGAACTACCCTATGACCCGCAATTGTACTACTAGGTATTTATCCAAAATAGATAAGATACAAAAATACTGATTTGAAGGGGCACATGTATCTCGGTGTTTATAGCAGCACTATCCACAATAGTCAAATTATAGAAAGAACCCAAATATTTGACTGACTGATGAATAAATAAAGAAGCTGTGTGTGTGTGTGTGTGTGTGTGTGTGTGTAATGGGATATTACTCAGCCATCAAAAAGAAAGAAATCTTGCCGTATGCAACAATTTGGATGGAACTAAGAGTGTGTTACTAGTCAGTCAGAGAAAGACAAATACCATATGTTTTCACTCATATGTGGAATTTAGGAAACAAAACAGATGAACATAGGGGAAGGGAAGGAAAAAGAAAGTAAGATAAAAACAGAGAGGGAGGCAAACCAAAAGAGACTTTTGACTCTAGAGAACAAACTGAGGGTTGCCAGAGGTGAGGATGGTGGGGGATGGGCTAAATGGGGGATGGGCATTAAGAAGAGCACTTGTTAGGATGAGAACTGTGTGTTCTATGTAAGTGACAAATCACTAAATTCTACTCCTGAAACAAACACTACACTGTTAAACCTGAATTAAAATGAAATGAAATGAAATAAAATAAAATAAAATATTTTGAAGCAACCTGTTGACTTATATGTACTGGTGTAGTGAGGGGAAATGTGGTATAGTGAGAAAGGAATCCACCAGTTTGTACAAACCTTATATACTTTGAAATCAGACATATAAGAGTTCACATTCTTGTTCTTTCCCTTGCTGGTATATGAACTTGGGAACACTGTTTAACCTTAAAGAACCTCAGTTTCCCCATCTCTTAAGTGAGGGCAATGCTATCTTTCAGTGTTGTGAGGATTTGCAGTAATGAATGTAGGTTTCTTTTCTTTAAAGATTTTATTTATTTATTTGACAGAGAGATAGAGAGCGCAAGTAGGCAGTGCTGCAGGCAGAAGGAGAGGGAGGAGCTGGCTCCCTGCTGAGCCCGGAGCCTGATATGGGGCTTGATCCCAGTACCTTGGGATCATGACCTGAGCCCAAGGCAGATGGTTAACCCACTGAGCCACCCAGGCACCCAATGAATGTAGATTTCTTAGCATAACACTGGTACATAAAGAACCAGACAGTAATTTGGTGCCTCTCTTCCACAAGCTGAGGAATCCCATCTCTTCCACATCTCTCTTTTGGGGTCCAAGTGAGGGACGGGAACTGGGGAAAAGTCACTGGTTTTTAGGTTTTCTTTTCTTTCTTTTCCCCTTCCTTTCTTCCTTCCACCCTCCCTCCCTCCCTCCCTCCCTTTCTTTCTTTCTTCTGTTTTGAAAGTGAGGAACACTCGTGGTATATGAGTGTCGGAAGACATTCCATGGGTAGACCCTGTGAGTCATCTCAGCAGGATTTGAGAGACCGTCCTTAGTGGAATCACCCAATGAACTAGGGTAGGCCCTGGGGTACAAATCCAGGTTCATTGGATGTGGAGCTTTTGAGTCAGGATGGAGCAAAGCATTCTGAGAGAACATTAGGAAAGAAGAAAATATCAGTCATGCATCTCCCAAGGAGCAGGGGTCTCACAGAGGTCAGTAATGGGCAAAGTTAGTGATTTGAGTAGGCAGGAGATGTTGCTGACTTCCATCAGTAGGAGTAGAGGCTTAGCCTCAGGGCTGCCATATAGATTTGGAAGAACAGCAGGACAAATTCCAATTTCAGAGGTTCCAACACACTGTTCAGATTATCAAGGAAAAATCAACAAAAAGATGCGAGTGACGGGAATTAACATTTATCTGCATTTACTGTGTGCCATACACTATGTTACATTTTCTGTATGGTAGGGATTTTTTCCTGCATTTTTAAGGTAATATATTGAGGTTTGGAGAAACTAAGAACTTGCCCAAAGTAACAGAACTAGCAAGGTTGTAGAGTTGAGATCCAAGTCAAGGTCTGTCCTATTTAGACTCTAGATTCTCAGGCATTCTGAAACTAGAGAACCAGGCCTGGACCCAGCTCCCAGATCAAGGTTACCGATAGAAACTTGATTTCAAGAAGATGGAAGAAACCCAGAGATTATAATTAGGCACACCATTAGACAATGCTACATGTGTAGGGTAACTCGACCCAGAGTCAGTGTCATAGACTATAGCACCTTGGATTTCTGAAGACTAAGGTCAAGATTTACCTCAAAGGCTGGATGAGCCTTAAGGTGAGGGCCAGTGATCTCAGTGATGGGAGGAGGGCCGCAGGGAAGCAACCTCACAGTTCTTTCCCATGAGCTCCTTCTTCCCCCGCACCTCACTGCAGTACTTTAAATGGTCCCCTGGAGTCTGCAAAGTGCGGAACATTAATGTATAGCTCTAAGTGCTTTTGCTGTCTAATTTGTTATCATGGAGTGACCAAGTGATATTTATGGTGAGCAACAGGGATCCTTAAATTAGGGGTATAGAAGTATACTGGCAGTGTTTTATGTGAAAATTCTGTTCTCTGAATTTCATTAAAGTAAATCATGGCCTGAACATCCTGCTTCTAAGGGAACTAGGAAAATGAAAGGGAGTAATACCCCAAGTTGGAAACAGGGTGAAGACAGAGACTTTTCTGTCACTAAGTTGTGCTAAATGCTTCACATTTAACCTTTTTGTTTTTTTAGGGCCACAGGACAGAAACTGTATCTTAGATACTTAAATTACTATATATATGAAGGTTGGATTTTTGAGGCTGAAGTCAGGATTGATTCCATCAAATGGATTACTTTTTAAGGCTGCCTCAAAGGCAAAGCATTTTACATCACACTCAGTTATTTGATTTCTGAATTTTTTATGCATATCAGAAGATTTGTTTACTATCAGGGGAAATGGGAAATAGTTTGGGACCAATCGTATATTCTCTTTAATCATGCATTAAGTTGCCTGTTTGGTTTAAAAAAATCCCTCTTATCTACTCTGGGAAGGCTTGCTGGGCCCAGGAATATCTTTATATCAGGCACATGTTTCATTGGATTATTAAAATGTGTGGTGAGATTATATTTAAATTGAAATTTTAAACACCCCAAGGATATATATATGTTTTTTCTAGATTATGAAACAGTGACACATTTTGGAATGGGCTTGTTTGTCACCCCCTTCAAAATTTTGTTTTTAAAATCTTCTACAAAACATTACGTATGTTTGGTAATATTTCAAGTGTCTATTTGGGTTGGACCATCCATACAAACCTAGTTCCATATAAAACCCTAGGATATATTTTTTAAATGATTTGACTCATACCGCCTTAGGAGCACCTGGTGGGGACGCAGTTGGTTAAATGTCTGACTCTTGGTTTTTGGCTCAAGTCGTGATCTCCAGGTCATTAGATGGAGTCCCAGGTCAAGCTCTGTGCTCAGTGCAGAGCCTTTTTGAGTTTCTCTCTCACTCTCCCTCTACCTCTCTTCTCATCCCAAGATCTCTCTCTCTTGCTCTTTCTAAAATAAATAAATAAATCTTTAAAAAAAGAATCACACCACCTTAAATCAAACAAAAACAAACAATTGCTCTCATTACAATTTTTTTCTTGTTTTTGGGATCTCTCCACATGCATACATGATCTTTACCTTTTAATTGGTTGATTTTAATTGGACAGTTGGATACATTCTCACTGTAAAATTTCAAACACAGAAGTATATAGAGTAAAAAGTGAAAGTCACCTTCACTCCTCTCCTGAAGCCTTCTGATCCTCATTAGGCTGTCCTTAACTGCTACTAAAGGCTTAATACATACCAATTTAATTCTTTCAAAGTATTTTAATACAAATGTACATATATATTTAAACTAAACCAGTTGGGCAACAAATTTTCTTCACATAATCTATTTTTGACAGTTCTTTTGATTGAAATCCACTTAAATTTTGACAACTGCTGCATAGTATTTCAAAACACAGATGGAGCATAATATAGCCACTCCTTTGCTGATGGATGTTCGGATTGTTTCTCATTTTCTACTCTCCCAAATGAAAGAATAAGATAAGGTCATGGCCAGAGATCTAAGTGAAACAGTATAAGTAACATGCCTGTTGGAAAATTTAAAGCGACAATCCTAAGGATAGTCACTGGGCTTGAGAAAAGAATAGAAGACATCACTGAGACCCTTACCACAGAGATAAAAGAGTTAAAAAAGAATCAATCAGACATGAAGAGTGCAGTAAATGAGATTGGAAACAGGCTTGATGCAATGAACTGCAGGCCGAAAGAAGCAGAGGAATGATTTAGTGACCTAGAAGACAAAATAATGGAAAATAATGAAGCTGAACAAAAGAGAGGAAAAACAATTATGCAACACAGGCATAGACTTGGAGGACTCAGTGACTCCATCAAAAATAATAACATTTGTATTATAGGAGTCTCAGAAGAAGAGAGAAAGGGGCAGAAAATGTAGTTGAAGAAATAATTGCTGAAAACATCCTTAAGCTGGAGAAGGAAACAGACATTATAAATAATGTTGAAGTGAGCACCCTTGAACATACATATTTGTCCAAATATTCCCCCATACCACTGTCAACATTGAATATCAAAAATCTTTTAGTATTTTGTTATTGATGGGCAAAAGGGTAAAAATATTTCCATTTTAGTTACTTGATCGTAATATATTATTTAATTATAGGTAAACTCAGTTTGCTAATATTTGTTTAGAATTTTTCATTTATACTTATAAATCAGTGTCATGATTTTATTTAAAAATTTGGGGGCCGCTTTAGTGATGGGCTTATATCAAGTTTGTGTTCTAATTTGAGATTTTGTTATTTTCCTAGTGTCCAGAAGTATTTATATATGATACTATAATATTTTCTCCCTAAAACTCTCTCTGCCTGGGGACTTTTGTCATGGTAGGTTTTGATATTTCTTTCATGGTTATCAGTCAGTTTATGTTTCTTACATATTATTAAATTTATTTTGGTAACTGACTTACATAGCTTAGAAAATCATTCAGGCCATCTAACTTTCTAATTTAGTAGATATAAAGTGATACATTTTATTTTCTTACAATTTTATTTTGTATTCTCTCTGTTTCTAGTTATATCCACGTGGATGTTTGTGTTCTCTTTTTCTTGGCTAAAATTTCACGTTACTTAATTAGCTTTTTCAAAAAGCCAGATTAGGTTTTCCTGTGGTTACTTAGTTCATTGTTTTAGCTTTTATTAATATTTTTAAATTTACTTTTCATTTTTGTCAAAGTCACACATGAATATAAAGTGTCAAACAGTTCTACAAAGCTTATTATAGGAAACATGAAGGGCCCCCCCCAACTCCTATTTCTCACTCTCAGGTGTTTTAGATGATTTATTTCATATTTATCTCCATATGACTATATAGCAAGCCTATATGGCTACTTCTTGATGGCTCTGCTTCAGGCATATCAACTAATGTCCTGTTACATAAGATGGAGAATTAACTCTCCGTTCAACTACTCCCCATCTCTACCATCCCCCCACTTTCTGACCTTGTTCCTCATATTCCCAGTTTGTTGTAGTTTTGCTTACATCAGTATTCAGGATTTATATTATTAAGAACAAGTCAGTGGTTTTCATACTGGCTGACCAAAAAAATACCACTGCCCATTTCTGATTTAATTGATGGAGTTTTAGTTTGGACTTCTGGAAGTTTAAAAGCTCCTTAGATGATTCTAGTGTTTTTTTTTAAAGATTTTATTCATTTATTTGACAGACAGAAATCACAAGTAGGCAGAGAGACAGGCAGAGAGAGGGAGGAAGCAGGCTCCCTGCTGAGCAGAGAGCCCGATGCGGGGCTCGATCCCAGGACCCTGAGATCATAACCTGAGCTGAAGGCAGAGGCTTAACCCACTGAGCCACCCAGGCTCCCCAGATTCTAGTGTTTGGTCAAGGTTGAGAACCAAGGAAATGTTATTCACAGCTGATTACTCTAATTTCTCTCAGAGCTAATAATTATCTTGTTTTTATATTTACTTAATTTTCTATGTTCTTATTCCTAATTCAACCCCCAAACAGCTCTCAATATATTCATGTTTGTCATATACCCTGCTGGTTTTGTCTTCTTGAAGAACTCACTCATGGAGCCTTCAGAACAGGACTTGCCTTGCCTGGTTGCTTTTTCTAAGGCTGTGCCGAATAGTCACCTCAGTGCCTTTTCCACTGTCCTCCTGGGAGTTCCTGATTCTTCTCTTGTGTTCATGCATGGTTTCCTGGAATCTGTGTCTTCCTTACTCTTGGTAAACTACCTCATTATGGTAGAGCACTTCTCTCAGTAACTTCCATATAGAGACAAGTTCTGAAAAGGAAATTTTAGAAATTATCTTTAGAATAATATTTTAGGTGGCTATAGAAATGGAGGTTGGAGATCATTTTTCTTCAGAATCTGAAATAAGATGCCTCATTGTCCTCTAATTTCCACTGATGACACTGCAAAGTCTGATGTCATTCTTTTTTTCTTTTTAAGATTTATTTATTTATTTGAAAGAGTGTGTATGCACCCAAGTTGGAGGAGGGGCAGAGAGAGAAGGTGAGACAGTTTCAAGCAGACTCCCCACTGGCCATGGAGCCCAATGAGGGGCTCCACCCCAGGACCCCGAGGTCATGACCCAAGCTGAAACCAAAAGTTGGATGCTCAACTGAGTGAGCCACCCAGGCACCCCAAGACTGATGCCATTCTGATTTTTTATGAGACTGTTTTTTTTTTTCTCTCCCTCAAAACTGAGGATCTTCCTGTTCAGAGTTCTGAGATTTCCTGATCATGTGAAATATAGATCCTTGGAGAGCATTTTTATCTATTGGTGGGCCTTTCATTCTTGTGTCTTGCTGTTGTGGGAAAGATTTTTGAATAATATATTTTTGGGGGGACGTCTGGGTGGTTCAGTGGGTTAAGCCTCTGCCTTTGGCTCAGGTCATGATCTCAGGGTCCTGGGATTGAGTCCTGCATTGGGTTCTCAGCTTGGCAGGGAGCCTGCTTCCTTCTCTCTCTCTGCCTGCCTCTCTGCCTACTTGCAATCTCTCTCTGTCAAATAAATAAACAAAATCTTTAAAAAATACACATTTTTTAAAATTTGTTTTTTATATTTCTTTTCAGTGTACCAGAATTCATTGTTTATGCACCACACCCAGTGCTCCATGCAATCCGTGCCCTCCATAATACTCATCACCAGGCTCCCTGAACCTCCCACCCCCCCGCCACTTCAAAACCCTCAAATTGTTTTTCAGAGTCCATAGTCTCTCACGGTTCGTCTCCCCTTCCAATTTCCCCCAACTCCCTTCTCCTCTCCATCTCCCCATGTCCTATGTGTTATTTCTTATTTTTGATGATTTCTTCCTCTCCATTGCCTCTTCTCTCTGAAAGTCCTTTTAGTAGGATTTTAGACTTCCTGGAAGAGTGCTATATTTACTTTCTCTCGTTTCTTCTGTCTCTTTGCTTATTGCTGTGATTTCTGGGTGATCTCCTCAAAAGTATTTTCCTTTCTACTGAGATTTTAAAACTAGCATCATTTATTTTTATTTCCAAGCTCTCTTTTTAATTCTCTGAATACTCAGTATTCTTTTGTTTTATAACATCCATCTTTCAGAGAAGCAATATCCTCTTATTTCTGTATGAGGAAAATAATGATAGTTTTTCTTAAAGTTTTCTTTCCTTTGTATAATCTAATTCTTCCAAGTTGCTTTTGCTTTTTTTAATCTGTGTGTGTGTGTGTGTGTGTGTGTGTGTGTGTGATAGTAAAGGATTTCTAATGTCTGGGGATTTTTTTTAAAGATTTTATTTATTTGACAGAGAGATCACAAGCAGGCAGAGAGGCAGACAGGGAGAGAGGGGGGAAGCAGGCTCCCCGCTGAGCAGAGAGCCCGATGCGGGGCTCGATCCCAGGACCCTGAGATCATTACCTGAGCTGAAGGCAGCGGCTTAACCCACTGAGTCACCCAGGCACCCCTGTCTGGGGATTTTTGACTGTTCACTTGTGCTTAACAATTAAGCACTAAAATGGTCATCTGGGAGTTCTATGTACATAGTTGAGACTTGTTGACTGTAGTTTCTGGCAAAACCCTTTTGTAGAGAAATCATACATGTGCTTGTGTGTATATACATATATGTATACACATATATTCATATATACACATGTATGCACACATACATGTGTATATATACACATATGTGTATATATATACATATACACATGTATATACATGTATATGTTAGAATTCCTGGAAAAATACTCTTCTGGTTCCCTGCCTAAAGAGTGTAGGACTGGCTGCCACATTTTGAGAGCCACGTGGAAAAGAAAGATGGAAGTCTTAACATTGAGCATATGAAATTTTGCTTCTTATTCTGCTTTTAGTATGGCACTCTTCTCTTACTTGTGCCTGATATCCTGTAGTCCACAAAACCTGTATTTTCTCCCTTCCAGAGAATGAACCTCAGTCTTCTTCTAGGGTAAGAGAGGGAGCTTATTTGACCACATGGAAAGAGAGGAGAGATCTTTTTTCCTCACCAGATGTTGATTTCATCTTGTTTTAGCTACATCATCACTCTATTTTGGACGTAAGGGGAACAGCAAATTCTTAAGCATTTGGGGGGATATGTAGTATAAATCATTTCCCTCCTTGGATTTCTCCTTTGCTGGCATAGGATTCAGCTTTCTCAAGTCTGGTACGTTAGGCCACCATTTGTTCATTTGTTTTCTGGTTTCCAAAATTGTGTTTTCATTTGCTCTTCTTTTCTCTCTGTCCTTGGATATCTGTAACTATTTTAATAAATAATGCCTTGATGTCACTTCAATGTGTTTTTAAAGAAATCAGTAGTAAATATATGTGCTCTGTTTATCTTCTATAAATGGCTTAATTCTGTTATTTTCAGAGAAGGTAGGTTAGATTATTTCAGTCCTTTGAAATTTGTCAAGATTTGTTTTATGCCCAAAAGATTGCCTTGGTGAATGCTCCATGTCCATATGAAATGAATGTGTTGCCTGCTGTTCCTGGGTGAAGTGTTCTATAAATGTCAACCACTTCAGGTTGGTCGACAGTGTTGTTCAGGTTATCTATATCCATATGATTTTCTAGAAATGGAAATTTAACTTTTATTGTTATAATTCTCTTATCCACTTTTTTGGATTTTTTTTTATCTTGGGGTGATGTTGTTTTCAGAGTTTTTGGTTTTCTAATAAATGCTTTTAAGGCAATGACTTTTCCTCTATGTACCACTTGGCCTGCATTATAATGTTTTGATATCTAGTATTCTGATTATCAGTCATTTCTAGAGGATTTTTAAATATAATTTTTAAATAGAAGAGTGTTTTTAAAATTTAACTTTTAGTAAAGTGCACAGTGTAAAATGGACTTTTTTGTTGTAAAGAATCTCTACATGTTTGGACTTCACAGGAATTTTAAAGTTTTTTAATAATTTTAAATTTGTATTTTTCTACTCTTGTCAGTGAATTTGGCCCAAATGTTCTTTTAAAAACTTTTTGAAAACTTCCAAATGGCTTAACATAGTCATTTGTAAATACTTTTATGAATATTTAAAAAGATGGCATATTTTCTGCTTATTGGGCATCAACAATATTCCAGGATAACTAGTATATGCAGTTGCATTTTTACCGATCTCCTCACTCTTTTGACTTAATTTGCAAACTGAATTTCTCAGAAAAGTGGTTAGAATGTTCCCCTGCAATTCACGACTTATCATTTATTCTTTCTTATTTGCTCTTTTTATAAGTAATTATTATTTAAATATTTTAAATTATGCTGTTACATGCATACACGTTTGTGATTTTTATGTCTTGTTGGATTTTACTATTCATAAAGTTTAAATACATATAAAATATTTTTGTCCATTTTAATATTTTGTCTTCAATCCTACTCCATTTTCATTTAGCTAAGGTTGGCAGGGGTGTCATTTCCCATCCCTTTATTTTATTTTGTTTTGTTTTGTTTATTTATTTAGAGAGGGAGGCAGGGAGAAAGATAGAAGGTGAGAGCAAGAGGAGGGGCAGAGGGAGAGGGAGAGAGAGAAGGAGAGAATCTTAAGTAGGCTCGGTGCCCAGGGTGGAGCCTGACATGGGGCTTAATCTCACAATCCTGACATACTGGGCGGAGCAGAAATCAAGAGTCAGATACTTAACCGTCTGAGCCACCCAGGTGCCTCTGTCCCTTTATTTTAAAACATTATTTTTTATTTGAAGAGTACCATTTGTAAACAATACATGTCTGGAATTTATTTTATTTTTGTTTTTGCTCTGAGATTCTGTGTCTTCCAACATGATTATTTAACAACTTGTATGTTTATTTTTACTCCTGACATTTTGGATACATTCTTGACATCTGATGCTATGTTTTCTCTTACTCATGATTTTAATTATCTTTTCCAGCCTTTTGTTTTACTTATTGAATTTTATTTGTTTTGGTTCTTATCTTTAGTTGTTTGATAATTATACGTGCTATTTGTGCTTTTCTATTAGCTACCTTTAAAACTTACCACACATTTAAGCATATTTTTCTGCCACTTTAGAATCCATTAGTACCACTATTTTCTTACAATATTTCCATAGCTATGAAGAACTCAGAGAAATATTTTCATGATAGATTTTTATTAATATTACATATGCATTTTTATTTTTATTTATTTTTATTTTTTAAAAGATTTTATTTATTTAGTTGACAGACAGAGATCACAAGTAGGCAGAGAGGCAGGCAGAGAGAGAGGAAGGGAAACAGGCTCTTCTCTAAGCAGAGAGCTCCATACGGGGCTCGATCCCAGGACCCTGGGATCACCACCCAAGCCGAAGGCAGAGGCTTTAATCCACTGAGCTACCCAGGCACCCCACATATTCATTTTTAAATAGTCAATAGTTATTAATATATATTTCATATTATACTGATTTTTATAATAGAATATATTATATATACTGTGGATAATATTGATTACTTAAATGATTGATTATGATACCCAATGGTGTAGTTACGATTTTTATGCCTCTAGTGCTTCTATTTCTGTACATAATTTTAGGACTCATTTTCTGAGTTGAGTTTATGGGACAGCACAGCCTTCTCTAAGAATATCAACAGTTTAATCTCCAGTGGATACTGTTCTTTTCAGTACATAGTATAAAGAGATTGTAGAGACAATGTACTGAGTTGGGTAAGGTGATAAAGGAGAGAAGGAGAGATGAATGGCAGATATAGAGCAGGAAAGAAGGCCTCAGAGTGAGATCTGATAAATAGTGGCAAGTTCAATGTGTTTGGAAACATTGACAAGAATTAAGTAGAAACAAGGAATAGGAAAGGTAGAAACAAGTAGAATTAAGTAGAAACAAGGAAAAGGTAAGGTGATCTCTTTTCTTCATTTATTTGCAGAGGTCCGGTAATAACAGTCACAGGGGAGAAAAACTGATGAATTCAGGAAAGGGGTTGCAGCGACTGTCATCCCGGGTAATAACCGAGTATCTGGATCTTGTATAAGCTTAGAGATTGGGTTGAATTCCTTACTATGTAAGTTATAAGATGACATTTGTACTGCCTCTATGCATAAGGCTATGGACTAGAATAATAATAGTTGGGAGGGCTACTAAATAATGTTTGCATGCTTGTTTACTTTAAATTGTATACTTTTTAAAAGCTCAGTTATTTAAAGATGCATTGTATAAAAATACAACTTTCTTCATTTCACATAAACTATAACTTTCAAGAATGAACCTGTTATGGGTTGAATTGTATCCCCCCCACAAAAAGATATATTGAATTCCTAACTCCCAGTAGCTCAGACTGATCTTATTTGGAAATAGGATCATCACGGATGTAATTAATTAAGATGAGGCCATACTAGGGTCTGGTGGGGCCTTAACCCAATATGACTGGTGTCCTTGTAAGAAGAAGAAGAGACACAGGCATAGACCCCACAAATGGGTGGAGCATGCTATGTGACATGAAGACAGAGATTGAAATTCTGTGGCTGCAAGTCAAGGATTGTCAGGGATTGCCAGCCACTCCCAGAAGCCAGCATGAAGCAAGAAAGGATTCCACCTAAAGTCTCAGAGGAAGCATGGCTGATGACACCTTGATTTTGGGCTTCCAGCCTCTAGAACTGTGTGAACATAAATTTCTGTTGTTTGGAGGACACTCAGTTTCTGGTAAACCCTAGGAAACTAATATAGAATGTATTAATTTTATCAGAGGTCTATGACTGAAGCATCATAGCTAAACAGGCTGGCTTTTCCTAAGAGAAGCAGGAAATCATATTTTCTGTGTGGAAGTGTTAATGTGACTACTAAGTCAAAAATACGATGGCCATGCAGGGATATCAAACCTGACAGAAACTACCACCTCTATTCTAGTAAATTATCATCTTCCCTTCTTCCTTGCCCAGCTTACAAATGGGGTAAGAAAACTGGACGAAATAGAAGTGAATATCTATTATGTGAGGCTTATTCTCAGAACTCTGGAGCATAAAGATAGAGCACTTATTGTATTGAACCATATGAACTTGCTATTTTCTTGGCAAAATACTGGTTAAATAGTGACAACTTCATATGGTTCAACCTAATAGGTCACACTGGAATTTACAAGGTGACATATACAGATTTCAAACAATAAAAGGGAGCATATAATAAACTTCAGAAGATAATTTTGCATCTTAAAGGATGGAAAAGATTCAGAAGATGCTGGAAAGTGATGAGATTTGAGAGTGGGTAGCGAAAGGATCATTTTCACTGGAGATAAAAGTTCAGATGGAGGAATCTGAAAGGGAAATTCTAGAAAATAATCTAGTGGCTCTACTAAGAAAGATCTTCAACACTAGACTGAGAAGCTCCAGTTTATCTTTATGAAATCTGGGAGTGAATTGTCAAAGATGTTTTTGGGGAGGGGAGGATGTGAAGGAATGGTTTAGGAAAATTAATCTGGCGTGTATTTGTTTAGTAAATCTTTGTAGCCAATTTTGTATGGAGGCAGACTGGAGGATTATGGCATTGAAGGCTTGGAAATCAATTAGAAGGTTATTAATTGGTAACTCTGTTGTTCCCAGAGTGTGACTATGAAATGCTTGAACTGGAGTAGTAGGGGTGGAAAGCAAAAATTAGGGTTGTCTGGAGAGGACTTGGTAGTGCATGTAATGGCACAAACAGGAGATATAGTCAAAGCTGACTCTAGGGGCACCTGGGTGGCTTAGTCAGTTAAATGTCTGACCCTTGGTTTTGGCTCAGGTCATGGTCTCAGGGTTGTGGGATTGAGCCCCGCTTTGGCCTCCATACTCCTGATGTGGAATCTGCTTGTCCTTCTCCCTCACCCTTTGCCCCTCCTCCACCTCTGTCTGTGCCCGTGCTCTCTCCCTTTCACTCTCTCAAATAAATTAAACCTTCATATAAAAAAAAAGCTATATAAAAAAAAAGCTGAATCTAAAGTTTTGCATGTGAGTGAATTTGAGAATGACGTCAATAACAAAAATGGAGAAGGCTGGAGAGGAAGCTGGTTCAGGAACTGAGGTGATAAGTTTTTAAAATGTCCTAAATTTTATTTATTTATTTATTTATTTATATATTTTTAAAAGCATATAGTGTATTATTAACCCCAAGGGTGCAGGTCTGTGAATCGCCAGGTTTACACACTTCACAGCACTCACCATAGTACATACTCTTCTCAATGTCCGTAAACCTACCACCTTTTCTTGACCCCCTCCCCCCAGCAACCCTCAGTTTGTTTTGTGAGATTAAGTCTCTTATGGTTTGTCTGCCTCCCGATACCACCTTGTTTCATTTACTCTTCTCCTACCCCCCAAACCTCCCATGTTGCATCTCCACTTCCTCATATCAGGGAGATCATATGATAGTTGTCTTTCTCTGATTGACTTACTTCGCTAAGCATAATACCCTCTAGTTCCATCCACATCATTGCAAATGGAAATATTTCATTTCTTTTGATGGCTGCATAGTATTCCTTGCATATATATACCACTTCTTCTTTATCCATTCATCTGTTGATGGACATCTAGGTTCTTTCCATAGTTTGGCTATTGTGGACATTGTTGCTATAAACATTCAGGTGCATGTGCCCCTTTGGATCACTGTTTGTATCTTTAGGGTAAATACCCAGTAATGCAATTGCTGGGTCATAGGGTAGCTCTATTTTCAACTTTTTGAGGAACCTCCATGCTGTTTTCCAGAGTGGTTGCACCAGCTTTCATTCCCACCAATAGTGTAGGAGGGTTCCCCTTTCTCCACATCCTCGCCAGCATCTGTCATTTCCTGACTTGTTAATTTTAGCCATTCTGACTGGTGTGAGGTGGTATCTCATTGTGGTTTTGATTTGTATTTTCACTGATTCTGAGTGATGTGGAGCATTTTTTCATGTGTCTGTTGGCCTTCTGGATGTCTTCTTTGCAGAAATGTCTGTTCATGTCCTCTGCCCATTTCTTGATTGGATTATTTGTTCTTTGGATGTTGAGTTTGCTAAGCTCTTTATAGATTTTGGATACTAGCCCTTTATGTGATATGTCGTTTGCAAATATCTTCTCCCATTCTGTCAGTTGTCTTTTGGTTTTGTTAACTGTTTCCTTTTCTGTGCAAAAGCTTTTGATCTTGATGAAGTCCCAATAGTTCATTTTGTCCTTGCTTCCCTTGCCTTCAGTGATATTCCTAGGAAGAAGTTGCTGCGACTGAGGTCAAATAGGTTGCTGCCTGTGTTCTCCTCAAGGATTTTGATGGATTTCTTTCTCACGTTGAGGTCCTTTATCCATTTTGAGTCTATTTTCATGTGTGGTGTAAGAAAATGGTCCAATTTCATTTTTCTGCATGTGTCTGTCCAATTTTCCCAACACCATTTGTTGAAGAGGCTGTCTTTTTTCCATTGGACATTCTTTCCTGCTTTGTCGAAGATGAGTTGACCATAGAGTTGAGGGTCTATTTCTGGGCTCTCTATTCTGTTCCATTGATCTATGTGTCTGTTTTTGTGCCAGTACCATACTGTCTTGATGATGACAGCTTTGTAATAGATCTTGAAGTCCAGAATTGTGATGCCACCAACTCTAGCTCTTTTTCAATATTCCTTTGGATATTCGAGGTCTTTTCTGGTTCCATATAAATTTTAGGATTATTTGTTCTATTTCTTTGAAAAAAAATGGGTGAGGTTTTTTTTTTTTTAAAGATTTTATTTATTTATTTGACAGAGAGAAATCACAAGTAGGCAGAGAGGCAGGCAGAGAGAGAGAGAGAGAGAGGGAAGCAGGCTCCCTGCTGAGCAGAGAGCCCAATGTGGGACTCGATCCCAGGACTCCGAGATCATGACCTGAGCTGAAGGCAGCGGCTTAACCCACTGAGCCACCCAGGCGCCCCTGGGTGAGGTTTTGATAGGGATTACATTAAATGTGTAGATTGCTTAAGGTAGCATAGACATTTTCACAATATTTGTTCTTCCAATCCAGGAGCTTGGAACGTTTTTCCATTTCTTTGTCTTCCCCAGTTTCTTTCATGAGTACTTTATAGTTTTCTGAGTACAGATTCTTTGCCTCTTTGGTTAGGTTTATTCCTAGGTATCTTATGGTTTTGGGTGCAATTGTAAATGGGATTGACTCTTTAATTTCTCTTTCTTCTGTCTTGTTGTTGGTGTAAAGAAATGCAACTGATTTCTATGCATTGATTTTATATCCTGACACTTTCCTGAATTCCTGTACAAGTTCTAGCAGTTTTGGAGTAGAGTCTTTTGGATTTTCCATATATAGTATCATATCATCTACGAAGAGTGATAGTTTGACTTCTTTGCTTATTTGGATGTCTTTTATTTCTTTTTGTTGTCTGATTGCTGAGGCGAGGACTTCTAGTACTATGTTGAATAACAGTGGTGATAGTGGAAAGCCCTGCTGTGTTTTCTGACCTTAATGGAAAAGATTTCAGTTTTTCTCCATTGAGAATGATATTTGTGGTGGGTTTTTCATAGACGGCTTTGATAATATTGAGGTATGTGCCCTCTATCCCTATACTTTGAAGAATTTCGATCAGGAAGGGATGCTGTACTTTGCCAAATGCTTTTTCAGCATCTATTGAGAGTATCATATGGTTCTTGTTCTTTCTTTTATTGATGTGTTGTATCACATTAATTGATTTGCGGATGTTGAACCAACCTTGCAGCCCTGGAATAAATCCCATTTGGTCGTGGTGAATAATCCTTTTAATGTACTGTTGGATCCTATTGGCTAGTATTTTGGTGAGAATTTTCGCATCTGTGTTCATCAAGGATATTGGTCTGTAATTCTCTTTTTTGATGGGATCCTTGTTTGGTTTTGGGATCAAGGTGATGCTGGCCTCATAAAATGAGTTTGGAAGTTTTCCTTCCATTTCTGTTTTTTGGAACAATTTCAGGAAAATAGGAAATAATTCTTCTTCAAATATTTGGTAGAATTCCCCTGGGTAGCCATCTGGTCCTGGGCTTTTGTTTGGAGATTTTTGATGACTGTTTCAATCTCCTTACTGGTTATGGATCTGTTCAGGTTTTCTATTTCTTCCTGGTTCAGTTGTGGTAGTTTATATGTCTCTAGGAATGCATCCATTTCTTCCAGATTATCAAATTTATTGGTGTAGAGTTGCTCATAGTATGTTCTTATAATTGTTTGTATTTTTTTGGTGTTGGTCATGATCTGTCCTCTTTCATTCATGATTTTATTAATTTGGATCCTTTCTCTTTTCTTTTTGATAAGTCTGGCCAGGGGTTTATCAATCTTATTAATTCTTTCAAAGAACCAGCTCCTAGTTTCATTGATTTGTTCTATTGTTTTTTTGGTTTCTATTTCATTATTTCTGCTCTGATCTTTATTACTTCTCTTCTCCTGCTGGGTTTTTTCTCCAGCTTTTTTAGGTGTAGGGGTAGGTTGTGTATTTGAGACCTTTCTTGTTTCTTGAGAAAAGCTTGTATTGCTATATATTTTCCTCTCAGGACTGCCTTTGCTGTGTCCCACAGATTTTGAACCATTGTGTTTTCATTATCATTTGTTTCCGTGAATTTTTTCAATTCTTTTATTTCCTGGTTGACCCATTCATTCTTTAGAAGGAAGCTGTTTAGTCTCCATGTATTTGGGTTCTTTCCAAACTTCCTCTTGTGATTGAGTTCTAACTTCAGAGCATTGTGGTCTCAAAATATGCAGGGAATGGACCCAATCTTTTGATAATGGTTGAGACCTGATTTATGACCCAGGACGTGATCTATTCTGGAGAATGTTCCATGTGCCCTAGAGAAGAATGTGTATTCTGTTGCTTTGGGTGGAATGTTCTGAATATATCTGTGATGTCCATGTGGTCCAGTGTGTCATTTAAGGCCTTTATTTCCTTGTTGATCTTTTGCTTGGATGATGTGTCCATTTCAGTGAGGGGACTGTTAAAGTCCCCTACTATTATTGTATTATTGTTGATGTGTTTCTTTGATTTTGTTATTAATCGGTTTATATAGTTGGCTGCTCCCATTTTAGGGGCATAGATATTTAAAATCGTTACAACTTCTTGTTGGACAGACCATTTGAGTATGATATAATGTCCTTCCTCATCTCTTCTTATAGTCCTTGGCTTAAAATCTAAGTGGTCTGATGTAAGGATTGCTACCCCAGCTTTCTTCTGATGTCCATCATCATGGTAAATTGTTTTCCACCCCCTCACTTTAAATCTGGAGGTGTCTTCAGGTCTAAAATGAGTTTCTTATAGGCAGCATGTTGATGGTTTTTTTTTTATCCATTCTGATACCCTGTATCTTTTTGATTGGGGCATTTAGCCCATTTACATTCAGGGTAACTGTTCAGAGATATGAATTTAGTGCCATTGTATGACTTGTAAGGTGACTGTTACTGTCTATTGTCTCTGTTCCTTTTTGATCTACTACTTTTAGGGTCTCTCTTTGCTTAGAGGACCCCTTTCAATATTTTCTGTACGTCTGGTTTGGTGTTTGCAAATTCTTTCAGTTTTTGTTTGTCCTGGAAGCTTTTTATCTCTCCTTCTATTTTCAATGATAGCCTAGCTCGATATAGTATTCTTGGCTGCATGTTTTTCTTGTTTAGTGCTCTGAATATATCATGCCAGTTCTTTCTGACCTGCCGGGTCTCTGTGGATAAGTCTGCTGCCAATCCAATATTCTTACCATTGTATGTTACAGACTTCTTTTCCCGGGCTGCTTTCAGGATTTTTTCTTTGTCGCTCAGACTTGTAAATTTTACTAATAGGTAATGGGATGTGGACCTGTTCTTATTGATTTTGAGGGGGGGGGTTCTTTGCACCTCCTGGATTTTGATGCTTTTTCCCTTTGCCATATTAGGGAAATTCTCTACAATAATTCTCTCTAATATATCTTCTGCTCCCCTCTCTCTTTCTTCTTCTTCTGGAATCCCAATTATTCTAATGTTGTTTCATCTTATGGTGTCACTTATCTCTCGAATTCTACCCTCGTGATCCAGTAGCTGTTTGTCCCTCTTTTGCTCAGCTTCTTTATTCTCTGTCATTTGGTCTTCTAAATCACTAATTCTTTCTTCTGCCTCATTTATCCTAGCAGTAAGAGCCTCCATTTTTGATTGCACCTCATTAATAGCTTTTTTTTAATTTCAACTTGGTTAGATTTTAGTTCTTTTATTTCTCCAGAAAGGGCTTTTATCTCTCTGGAGAGGGTTTCTCTAATATCTTCCTTGCCTTTTTTGAGCCCGGCTAGAACCTTGAGAATCATCATTCTGAACTCTAAATCTGACATATTACCAATGTCCCTATTGATGAGGTCCCTGACCTTTGGTAGTGCTTCTTGTTCTTTTTTTTTTTTTGTGGTGAGTTTTTCCACCTTGTCATTTTGTCCAGATATGAATGTATGAAGGAGCAAATAAAATACTAAAAGGATGGCAAAGACCCCAGGAAAATGTGCTTTAACCAAATCAGAAGAGACCCCAAATTGTGTGGGGGAGAAAGGGGATAAAAAGAAGTTCAGAAAAAAAATTAAAAAAAGAAAACAAATAAAAATTATAAAAAAGAAAAAATATATATTTATTAGACTGGTAACTAGAACAGGGTCACCCGCTTAATTTTGGGAGTATTTTGGTCTCTTAGAAGAAACTACCTCCCTTGGGGTGCCTGGGTGGCTCAGTGGGTTAAGGTCTCTGCCTTCGGCTCAGGTCATGATCCCAGGGTCCTGGGATTGTGCCCCACTTTGGGCTCTCTTCTCAGAGGGGAGCCTGCTTCCTCCTCTCTCTGTCTGCCTCTTTGTTTACTTGTGATCTCTGTCTGTGAAATAAATAAATAAATAAAATCTTTTTTAAAAAAAGAAACTACCTCCCAAACTTTTAAAGAATGAAAAACATATGTAAGGGTAAACACAATGAAGGGATGGAATATGCCTATAAAGATAATAAATTTTTGTTTAATTTCTAAAAAAGGAGTTGATAAAGTAATTTGGTTGGGAGAATAAAGAAAAAGAAAGTGGATAGAATTTTCTCAGGCTGGAGACTATAATAAGCCCAGAGCTAGATTTTTAGGGTATATTTTGATCTATTAGATGAAGTTGTACCCCAAATTTTTAAGAAGAAAAAACCCTATGTGTGTACAAAAAAATAAAGTTAGGTACAGTGAAGGATAAAATATGACTATAATAATGAAGGTTCAAAAAAGATTATTACTATTTTTTATGAAAAGCATTGTTAAGATAAATGAATTAAAAATGTTAAAAGAGGAAAGGGTAAAAGTTTAAAAAATTAGACGAAAAAAAATTAAAAAAATTAATTAACTGCAAGACTAAAGAATCATGGGGAAAAAGCCATAAATTCCATGCTTTGCTTTCTCCTCCTCTGGAATTCCACTGTTCTCCTTGGCTGGATTTCTTATTGATCTTCTGGGGGAGGGGCCTGTTGTAGTGATTCTCAAGTGTCTTTGCCCAAGGCGGAATTGCACCGCCCTTACCAGGGACTGGGCTAAGTAATCTGCTCCGCTTCACTTTCGGGAGCTTTTGTTCTCTGAGGCTTTCCATAGAGTTCCGGAGGATGGGAATGAAAATGGCGGCCTCCCAATCTCTGACCTGGAGGAGCCGAGAGCTCGGGCCCCCACTCCTCAGTATGTCCTCAGAGAAAAGTGCTCAATCACTCCCGTCTCCCTGGCCTCTGGCAGCGCTCCGAGCTTACCCAGCCTGTGACCAAGCATCTCTGTCTCTGGCACACAGCTCCGCCTGGAGTCTCCGAAGTCCACAGATCCCTGAGCTCCTCCAGGGGGAGTCTCCCCTGATCTTGTGGGGACCCCACTCACAGAGCAGTGGCCTGTACTATGGATTAGGGTTCAAGGTAACCCCGAGTTGAGAGCTCACTCCTCGGCTCTGTCTCTGTAGCGGGCTTCCCTGCTCCAATACCTTCGAGCTCTGTGACACTCAGACACCCTGATCCTTCTGTGACCCCGCAGGACCTGGGGCCATGTTGACCCCACATGGGCTTCACCCCGGTTTAGCCTCTGGAGCAATGTCCCTCAGTGGAGCAGACTTTTAAAAGTCCCGATTTTGTGCTCCGTTGTTCCACCGCTTGCCGGGAGCCGGCCCCTCCCCTCGAGTTCTATCTTCCTGTCACATTGGATTCACTTCTCTGCAGGTCCTACCTTTCAGAAAGTGGTCAATTTTCTGTTTCTAGAATTGTTGCTCTTCTTCTCTTTGATCTCCTGTTGGATTTGTAGGTGTTCACAATGGTTTGATAAGCTATCTAGCTGATCTCCTGCTACCTGATGTCGTCTCAGCCTGCTACTTCTTTGCCATCTTGATTCCTCCCCCCTAAAATGTCCTAAATTTTAAATGGCAGTAAGACAACTGAGCAGAACTTCAGAACCTAGGACAGAGAATGAGGTTAACTCAGAGCCAACAAGAGGAAGGTGATGGTTGAGATCATGAAAGTAGACCAGATCTTTGAGGGAGAAATAATATTAGAAAAAAGTGGAAGGTTGGTTCCTGTGGGATGGCCATGATTAAATTTAAATTATGCATATTATTCCCAATTGCATTTGCTTTTAATCCTAATTCCTCTCTGATATTGTCCTTCCAGACAGAAAGATCCTATTGGTTCTTATTCTCCATCAAGTAATATCTCTACTTTATACCATTTGTGAAGTTCAGAGACTAGTGTGACCATTACATATTTTCTGTTATTACCAGATGTTTTTGTAAAAGGGAAGACTGATATTTGTGGTTTGCTTTCCGCACTATTATGTTTTGGAAACTCAAGGGCACAAAGGAGGGAGTTTGTCTTATTTAACTTTGTTTCTCTAGCATGTGGCACAGAACTCACTACAGAATATGTAGTTAATACATATTTCTGGCACAAATGAATTTTGGAGACACTGTAAAAAAAGATGTAAAATGAATTACAGTATTTAATGGAATAGCGCAGTAGTTCATTCAGACTTCTGAAATTTTGGTTTTTCATTTTGTTGGAATGTATTTTATCAAGAGAAAACCACAGGGTTAAAAAGCACAAGGTTGGTTTAAAAAAATAGATCTCTATTTTTAGAAAGTAGCCATTATACAGTATCCATCTTCCTATCTGGCAAACCATAATTGTTAAAAATTATTTGTCAAAATCCCACTTCAATCTCCAAAATCCAGTATATTGGGTTTGCTATAAAGTTTCCTTCAGTTTTTGTGTTTTTTTTCTTTAAACAGAGTTAAAGAGTTTTTTTTCCTGACACTTAAACCATGAGAGAGACAAGGACAAATTGGGCCCACTTACAACCTTGCAGACTGCTCTGCTCTAGGCAGCAGCAGGAAACATCAGGTAGCCTGATTGAATTCATTTCTTCCATGCACCAGCTGGCATCACATGCCAGATCTTGAAATTCCCAGGGTTCATTTATCTTCACAATTTCTTACTTGACAATGAAAAGAGGACTACCAAGCTAATTCTGCATTTAATGTACGATAATGCCAATCTTGATGCATTGTTTTATGAATTATAGCTAAAGGAGCTTCTGTAGTATTTGACAAAAAGACAATTCCCTTTTTTGTGTGAAGCTAGTTAGCCATAGGAGTTAGCAATAGGGCAATGCTATTTCCTTTTCTAATTTAAATATGATTTTTCTGACCAATTTACGTAGAACTGGAATCAGAATTCAGGACAGAAGTATCAGATGTTTATTAAAAAGCAGTGGAAAAAAGTGAAATTTATTTGCCTTTTTTTCATTATTGCATGTAAGAAGTAGTGGCAAAATGGCATTATTTAAGAAGGTTTGTTTGAGTATTTTCATAATTATAAATTCATGTCTTAGATTTAAACTTATTTGTGGTGTTTATAATTCAATTTGTGGTGATAATTATAGCACTGTCAGTGTTTCTTCTCTGAATCAAATATATCCTATTAAAAAAAGAAAATCATGGCCGGTAGATCTGAAGTATTTTGGTGGATCATCTTAATTATGTCTCATTTTTACTTAATGTCATTTGTCCCTTTCTGTATTTCTGTGTGCTGATAACCCTTAGCTGGGAATGAAGAGATTAGTATTAACCGAAGTTGGCCAGGGACTAAGGAGGGCTTTGGCCACATTGATTGATTTCTTTTTCTCTCTCTCTCTTTTAAGATTTTTTAAATTTTTAACATTTATTTGAGAGAGAATGAGAGCAGGGTGAGGGGTGGGATGGGAGAGAGAGGGAGAATCTCAGGAAGACTCCGTGCTGAGTGGGGCGACTGATGTGGATCTAGGTCTCACGACCCTGAGATCATGACCTGAGCTGAAACGAAGAGTCAGACGCTTAACTGACTGAGCCACCCAGCCTCCCCCAAGTTGATTTCTGAGGTCTGTATCTGCACTGAAGTCTTGTACCCTGTGCTGGAACTATCTATACGGGCCCCTTACAAGCCATGAAGACAGAAAAAGAAGAGAATAACAGTGTAGCGAAGCAAAAGGATAAAGGGGGAGCGGTAGACCTCCCTTTCATGAGATGGTCTTGTTATCCCACCCAGTTTTATTCGGGTTCTGATGCATTAATGTTGGGTGACTTCCAGAGACCAGAACGGTCATGGTTTTTATATTTCTAAAATGTTGTCTTCTGTTAGATCAAGAAAGCAATTGTATCCATATATATGTGGGCAGCCCTTGAAGAATCTGCAGGAACAATCATTCCAAAGTTTATCTTGACAGTCTGACTGCTGAAATTAAGTTTGCACACTCAGACTTCCATTTGTTATTTGTTCTGGAGTAGAGCAATTGATGTTTGGATGAATTAGGGAGAACATTTTCTCTGTCTCCCTTTTTTACACCATTCTACTTAATCTATGTTCTCCTGGGGTGCCAAGCCCACAGAAGATATTTAGGATGTGCTAGATGACAGCATTTAATTCATCAGTATAGGTCCCAAAGTGCTTACCAATTTTGCCAGCTAAAGGAGAAGTCATTCCTTGGGCAGTAGCAGAGGCAGGTAACATTTCCCGACACAGTAGCTGTGATAGAGGTCAGCAGCCCGTGGGTGATAAGTATGATCTGTGTGTCGTAGTAAACATGACAGGAGCAGAGGTCAATTACTGTAACATAACACCACGGGTCGATTTCATGTTAATTCATTGCAGTATATGACTCTGGGAACTGTAATGTCATTCACTATGGACCCAAAATACAGAACTTGAGGGGTGTGACGTATATGGTGGAGCCTGCCATTTTCCTGGCATTTAAAGGCCTAATAGAGGTGGTGAGTGCTCCATTTCAGTGGGCTCTGCCCTCTTCTCACTCATAATACCCTTGACATTCATGAATGACTACCACATCACCTGATTCTCTTCAGCAGACGATGAACACGGCCATAGGTAAAAAATAACTGAAGTTGGGGGAGAATACTGGAGAGGAGACTGGGGTCACTCACTTCTGCATGCCACACCCCTGATACATGAAATTCAGAGTTGTGCTTTGGAACAATTATGAATTATTACAAGTCATAGATATTTTGTGTCTCTTAAGAAGAACTGAAGCTGTTCATTCTAAATATGAGACTGTCAGTGGTTTACTGGAGTTTGTAGATCTTAGGGTGCCCAAAATAGAAGAAAGGACATTCCTTTCCATACTTAACATCATCACTGCAGATGCCAGTGTCATTTAGTTCAAAGAGCAAACCAGAGGGTTCTCATCCTCCGTTTGGGCAGTTTGTTTTTTTTCCACCTCATTGTAGATGCCCTGGAGACCTCTGTATGTTTATGTCCTTTAATCTCCAGGAATGTCAGTGGGTCTGATTTTAGAACCGTATGATTCTGAGTTTGGTCTCTCGGCCCGGCCACTTATTAGCTGATTGACTTTGGGGAAGGTCCTAGACCTTTTCCTATGTTTTCTCATCTCACCATGCCTTTGTCATGGTATAGTATAAAGATTTAATGAAGTAAAGAAGGAAACATGCAGCATAGAGCCTGGAACAAATGAGCTGCTCCACAAATACCAGTGCCCTTATCCCTACTCTTCAGCTTGTTAGGTAGGATTATATCTCACTAATTTCATCATATCATAGATTATATCATAGATGTCTTGGAGAGAATTATAAACATCACTAAATATGAATACTCTTTTCCAAAGTTCTTGCCTTCCTGTCCTCTCAACAGGGAACTGTGTGTTGGTGTGCCTACAGGGAGGGTGTGGATGTGTATGCTTGTGATCGTGTGTGTATGTATGTGAAGTGAAAGTAGAGATGAAACAGGAAATAGATGTAGGCCTTGGCCCACTTACTATGATCTATGAGTTGGCTGTAAGTCAATGATTCCTCTTAACCCAATTCTAGAAGGCTACTGGAGTGAAGAATCGGGACCAATATGTAATATTTGGATAATGCAGGCTAGCAACAATCCAGGCAAGAAATAATTTCGTTTTCCTTCTAAGCCAGACTTTTAGGTATTTATTTATATTTATAAAATATTCCTCACACCAGATATAAAGTTTAAGGCAGGAGCAAAGAAGGTATATTTCCTTTACACTTACTGTGACTAGAAGGCCATTACTGCATCTGCAGCATTCCATCTATTGTGAAAATGGAGGCCAAAGAAGAAAACACATTCATGTCAATCATCGGGAAGCAAGTTTTGAGGCTGAATTATCCAGATAATTGCCCTAATTTTTCATCCTGGCCTGTGATTGTTTCCTTTTCTGTTGCTGTACACAGTTTCGCCTTTTTTCTTGGGCCTCATCATTTTGCACTTCCTGACATTCTCTGTGTCAGCTGGCCACGTTATTGACTTTTTTTTTTTTTTTTTTTGGTGGAGGTCACTTCTTTAGGAGCATGCCTCCAGCTTCAGATTGCCCTTAGTGAGGAGGAATTTGAATAAAAAGGTATGACAGATGCTCCTGGGGTGGGGGAAGGGTTCGCTGGTGGAGAGGTGAATCATAATGTGAAAGCCGTATAATTCAGTGCCCCAAACACCCACTCCGGTTTTGGCTCTCTGACAATGCTGTCTGTGAGAAAGAAGAACAGTTTGATCTGAATTCTTATTAGGTTCTGAGCCACCAAATTAGAATGTAATAAGCTCATTTGGAAGGGTTTTGAATTAGCTTAAAACAGACCCACACTGAGCTCATAGAGGGGACCCTCCCACTCTTTCCAGGCAACCTGTACTTTGTAGACTGAATTTTGCAACTCTCTCCTTTGTCCCTCTTCTCATCTTAGGCTTGTGTTCTTTTCTCCTTTTTGAATTGACTGCTTCTAGGGTGAACTGTAACAGACCTGATTTCTAAGCTTCTTTAAGAAAATCATAACTTTAGAGAGAAAAAGAAAGACACCTTTCCTCAGGAGGAGAAAAACTTGGCTTCTGGAATCTTTTAGTTTGACCTTCTCCAGTAGTAACCCTTGAATGAGGAATAGTTTGGCATATATTAAAATATTCCCCAAATACTGACATAGATTACTGCCTTGCTTGTGTACATAAACAAAACATTGTTTAGGGAAAGAAGGCTCTGCGACCTTTAGATAGGCCGGAGTGGGGAGAAATAGTGTTGCGGGCGGATTGTTGGACCCCTGAGGAAAGGAAGGAAGTCCGAGAGGAAGAGAAGAGGAATGATTATTTGGTGAAGACGAGGCTTGTTGGGGCCTACCCTGGTTAGGCTGTTGGGTCTGCTTCTCTGGGCATCATTTTGTACCTGTGCAAGCCTACCTGTAGGATAGAGTCCCAGGAGCACAGCTGCATGGTCAAAGGGTATGTGCGGTTTTTATTTTATTTTATTTTATTTTATTTATTTCTTTGACAGAGAGAGATCACAAGCAGGCAGAGAGGCAGGCAGAGAGAGGAGGAAGCAAGCTCCCTGCTGAGCAGAGAGCCCGATGCCAGGCCTCGATCTCAGGACCCTGAGATCATGACCTGAGCCGAAGGCAGCGGCTTAACCCACTGAACCACCCAGGCGCCCGGGTATGTGCGTTCTTAATGATGTTAGTTAATGCCCGGTTTCTCACTATAAAGGCTGTATCAGTCTACACTTCCACGAGCAATGTATTTATAGACTGTAGAGACCTTTCTCCCCGCAGTCTTTTTTTTTTTAAACAAGATTTTTTTTAAAAGATTTTATTTATTTATTTGACAGAGATCACAAGTAGGCAGAGAGAGGCAGGCAGAGAGAGAGAGAGGAGGAAGCAGGCTCCCTGCCGAGCAGAGAGCCCGACGTGGGACTCGATCCCGGGACCCCGAGATCATGACCTGAGCCGAAGGCAGCGGCTTAACCCACTGAGCCACCCAGGCGCCCCTCCCCGCACTGTCTTTAAGCATGCTATGTCATGGACAAGAACTCCGATGTCAGTCAAGTTCTCATTTCTTGCTAAGTGACTTGGTTTACCTCCAGGAATCTTTCGTCCTTGTTCAGCAATCTTGCCAGTATCTGTCTACGTTGATGTCCTTCAATTCCCATGGCAGGACACTTGGTGGATTTTACACCCTGAAGAGTTCTCTTCCTTAGCTCAGTGAATGTTTTCTCTTTTATTTCTTTCATTCTTCTCTCAGCTCTGTGGTCTCCTTCTGAAACCCTTCTAATAGGATGTTGAAACCACTGACTCTACCTTCCAGGCTTTTGACTTTTTGCTTCATAGTCGCCAGCTTCATCCTTCTCTTTAACGTATTGTACTTCAAGAGAATCCCTTGAGTTGATTTTCCTGCTTTAAATTATGACTTCAGCCCGTCCACGGAGCTTTTTAAAAGTGCCCACGCTGTTTTAAACTTTCAAGTGGTGAAAAGAAAGAGCACATGCATCTCAATGTTCATAGCAGCCACGTCCACGAGAGCCAAACTGGAAGGAGCCAAGATGCTCTCCAGCAGATGAATGGATAAAGAAGATGTGGTCCATATATACAAGGGAATATTACTCAGCCATCAGAAAGGATGAGTACCCACCGTGTGCATCCACATGGATGGAACCGGAGGGGATTATGCTGAGTGAAATAAGGCAAATAGAGAAAGATAATTATCATATGGTTTCACTCATATGTGGAACATAGGAATGGCACGGTGGACCATAGGGGAAGGGAGGGAAACCTGAAGGGGGAGAAATCAGAGAGGGAGCCAAACCGTGAGAGACCAAGGACCCCTGGAAACAATCTGAGGGTTTCAGACGGGAGGAGGGTAGGGGGAGGGAGTAAGCAGGTGATGGGTATTGAGGAGGGCAGGTGCTGTGATGAGCACGGGGCGTTAATACATACATAATGAATCACTGAACACGGCATCAAGGACTAATTATGTGCTATATAGTGGCTAACTGAACATAATAAAAAAAAAACAAATAAAATAAAGTTATTGAGGAATCCAAAAATATTTTTTTTCAAATATTGGATTCCTCCTTGTTGAAGGTCAAGGAGAGGACGTGACCACTGGTTAACCTTGTAGCCAGCCCCTTGCAATTGGAGGCTCCTTGCTCCTCGGCGTCCCTGCAGCGTGTGCTCCCCACGCCCCACGCGCTTCCTCAGCTGGAGCCATTTGGCCTGACCCAGCCTCTAGAGAGCACTGTGTAGGTGAGCCCACCTGGACGGCAGTGGCAAGTCCACGTGGGGAGGGGCGTGGGGGTCTTGCCTTGCAACGCAGGAGACAAGGCTTGCGGGTAAGGCCCGCCCCTTCTTGCCCCGGGCCCCCACCAACCCGGAGGCTGTCTGTGGCCTCGCCCTCTCCCAGGCCTCCGCCGGCTGCGGGGTTTCACGACTTCCCTGGGACGCTGCGCAGGCCAGCAGCACATGGCTCCTGTTCGGATTTACACATAGACACAAGCCTCGTCGGAAAACTCCCCGGCTTTTACTCTTTTTCTCTACTGACACTGTTTCTCGTAAGTTTTTCGGGTTATTTAGCTTGCTGCTTTGCTTTCGTTCTTCTGATTTCCCTCCATGATGTGGGGGTCCCTGGATTTTTGTCCACGTGGACAGGTGCTGGTCTCGGTGGATCAGCACTGTGCGGGGAGGGGACGCCGCTTTCCTCCGCAGTGAGGCCGTGTGGACGTGGCTGGGTCCTGGGCCCGGCGTTGACTTGGGAGACCCAGAGCCTAGCTGCCTGCCCTGTATTTAAGGTGGGGGGCTAACTTGTTTGCTTTCCTGGGGGTGGGGCTGCTCTTGCCTCCCCCGGGCCTTTCATGACTTGAGGCACTGTCCTGCCTCTTGCACCCAAAGGGCGGCTCACAGGGTTCTTGTCCCAACCCCAGTGTTTTCTGTAGCGTTGTGTGTGCTAGAGCCTGCATGGCGAATGGCACAGCCTCGGTCCTGTGGTTAGGGTTCGATCCAGCTCTTTCCTGTTCCTTTCGGTCATCACCTGTCTGCTTACTGCTTACTGTCTGCTGACATTGTTTTAGGCAGCTTTTGGGAGAAATCCCATTTTCCCCCTTTCGTCTTGACACTTTTACACATCCCTCAGCAGTGTTGAAGTTTGCTGTCAGTTTGAGTCGCTTTAGGACTTTGAGCATTTCCTCACTGTTTTGGTCTTCTGATGTGACCCTCCTCGGCTTTGTAGCACTAATACAGATTTGTCGTTGTAGGGCTCGTGTGTTTTCAAAAGGATTTAAACACGGAAAGGTGTGTGCGTTCTCAGTTACTAGTGAAATAATTTTGGTTTTCCCAGTTTGTAACTATTTTCAGAGAAACTGAGTATTTTTTTTCTTAGCTTTAATGAAGTAAAATTGACAAAAATGACATATTTAAGGTATACAGTGGGATGTTGTGGTGTATGTGCACGTTGTGAACTGATCACCACACTAAACTAATTAACATCCGTCAACTCGTGCAGTTACCGCTTGTATGTGTGTGGTAAGAACACGGGAGATGTTCTCTCTGCAAATTTCACATATACAATACCGCATTCTTAACCATAGGCACTGTGATGTACATTAGATCTCCGGAATTTATTCATACTGCATACCTGACACATTGTACTCTGTGAGTAATACCTCCCCGTCTTCCTCTCCCTCAAGACCCGGACAGGGACCATTCTCATCTCTCTTAGGAGATCAAAGTTTTTAGATTACACATGTGAGATCAGGCAGTCTTTGCTTGTGCCTGGCTTATTTTACTTAGTGTCGTGTCCTCCAGGTTCATCCATGTGTTGCAAATGGCAGGATTTCTTTCTTTTTACGGGCTGAATAATATCCTGTTGTGTGAATACACCACATTTTTTCATCCATCCGTCCATTGATAGACATTTTACTTTGCTTCCCTCTCTCAGCTGCTGTGAATAATGCTGCACTGGCCATGGGAGTGAGTGCAAATACCCTTCAAGATATAGAGATAAATCGGGGCACCTGGGTGGCTCAGTGGGTTAAAACCTCTGCCTTCGGCTCAGGTCATGATCCCAGGGTCCTGGGATCGAGCCCCGCATCGGGCTCTCTGCTCAGCAGGGAGCCTGCTTCCTCCTCTCTGTCTGCTTCTCTGCCTACTTGTGATCTCTGTCTGTTAAATAAATAAAATCTTAAAAAAAGATATAGAGATAAATCTAGTAAATCTAGTATTTCAAAGGCCATTCTGCTATTCAAAGGCCAATTTCTGAGATAATACTTAAAATTCTTTTTTTTTTGTTACTGCTAGCCAAAAATTGAAATCCCTGATTGTGAAATTGGTAATTACATAGTTAGGCGGGGTCCGGATTTTACTAAGATCTTATTTTCAGTTTTCATATCATAATTATCATTGCTTAGATTCTCATTTCACAGTTGAAATGGCAGAACAGAGGACTGTTGTCTACTCCTCTAGTTTTTCATCATGATTTATGGAAAAAAACACCTATTTATTTGCTCTTAATTAACTTTCTGTAAGAACTTGTCATCTACCACAGTGTAGACTGAGGAACAAAACAAAATCCTGGACCGTCTAACTTTGTTTTGTGATAATATATTGGTCTCAGATTAGATTGCAGCTTTATTATAAATCCCTATGCTCTTTTGAAGGATTGCCCATTTTTTAAAAGCAGGCAAAGCCTCTAAAATCTATGAGAGATGCTAAAATTATGATTGATTCTTTTGCTTTTAAAATTTCCAATCTTTTTTCTCATTTTGAACTGGAAAAACATATTGACTTTTTTGGTGGAGATGTAGGAACATTCATATTTATTTAGCTGGAGAGGGAAGATTATGAATTTGAAATTTCAAAGCCATTTCTTAGTCAAAGGGTAATGGAATTTTAGAGCCGAAAGGCATCTCAGATAGCTTTGTGATGATGTGTAAAGAGCAGAGAACTGAAGTCAGAAATCCAGAGGTCAAGTTCCTGCTTTCCATTTCGTAGCTGTATGACCCAACTTGAGTTACATAAATTCTTTAAACTCATTTTCCTCATCTGCAAAAGGAAGAGAATCCCTGCCCTGTTAATTTTACTGCTTTACTGCAAGGATCAAATGACACAGTATACACGAAAAGTATACTAGGAACTGTGAGCTCCTGTCAAATATAGGATGATTATTTTTGTAAAGGAGAAAACAAACATCTGTTGGTTCCTCCTGGACGAGAGGAGGCAGTTGGTTTATTTTGACTTGTTCTCTATGTAGTGGTGGGATAAACACCTGAAGCTGTTTTGGTTTTCCCCTGGTTATGCTATGATAAACACCCAGATTTATACATACAGTGGTATTTCCCTGCCTTAAATCTCTCTCTTACCATAACTTTTGTAACACCCTTCTTTGGGCCTGTTTTTATCCATTTGGAGCCAAGCACTACAGAAATGGCTTTTATTTCTGTTTCTTATTTAATAAACTAGGTAGAGCCCCCCACCCGCAATTTACTTTGCCAGATGACTGTGAAATTCTTGATTGTTACGTTTCCTTTTATAGTTGCTTCTACAGAGTGTCTAAAACATCTGGAGGTTGACTTTCTGCTTTGGTCTAAGGTCAGCTGGAACAAAGTGGTCCCAATTCCCTTCCAGAGTTCTCAAGATAATTAAAAGGAAACTGAGTGCCCCATGTTTAATAGAATCATTTAGGTTCATTAAATAAAAGGGTCCAGGATAAGGAAATTGAATATTCAGATTTAAGATACAGTCAAGTGAAGCTTACTGTATTCACTTAAGCAGATTTGAGGAAATAGGCAAAAAGTCATTCAAGTAGGGAAAGTGAAGATTCATGTCCAGCTAGAGAAAAGAAAGGGAGAAAAGTATATGAAAACTTCACAGCCCCTTCATATATTATTTTTAGGGACAAGAATGGAAATGGTGTAAGCTAGAAAGTAGAGAAGCCATTAAAACATTAAGGATGCTTCAGAACTTGTAGAAAATCAAATTTTCTTTTATTTATTTATTTATTTTTTGAAACAAGCATTTTCCCATGGATCTCTTTCCGTTAACAAGGAGAAGACTTGGCATGCAGATGGTTTTCCATGTGCTTATCAGGAAGAAAGACTGAATTTTTAAAACTTGAGAATAGTTTTTGGCTTACAGAAAAGTTACAATGAGCGTGCAAAGAGGTCTCCTGTATTCCTCCTCTCTTTCCCTGATGGTAACGTCTTCAGTTGGTGTGGTACAGTTCTCACAACTGATGAACCAGTAATGATAGGAGTATTAAGTTCCTACCTTATTCAGATTGCCTTAGTGCTTTTTTCTTTGACGTCAGACTTTTCTCTATTCCAAAACTCCCATCCAGGGAACCCCATTACATTTAGTCCTCCTGTCTCCTCAGTCCTCTCCAGACGGTGGTATTTTCTAAGACTTCCCTTGTATTTGATAACCCTGACAGTTTTTTTTTAAAGAGTTATTAAGAAAGTGTGTGCACGCGCCAGCATTGGGGGGAGGGCGGCGCGGAGGGGCAGCGGGAGAGGGAGAGACTGTCCAGCAGAATCTGTGCTGGGCGCAGAGCCGGAGCTGGGGCTGGATCTCTTGACTCTGCGATCACGACCTGAGTCAAAACCAGGAGTCGGTCACTTAACAAATAGAGCTGCCCAGGAGCCCTGATCTTGACAGGTTTGAGGTATACTGGTCAGGTATTTTGGAGAATGTCCCTCAGCGAGATGTGTCTGTGGTTTTTCTCATGGATAGCGCAGGGTTATGGGTTCTAGGGAGGAAGACTAGAGGGGTAAAGTGTCATTTTCATTTCTTCATGGTAAAATCATTCCCCCCCCAACCCTTTCCATACTGTACGTTTTGGAAGGGAGTCACTGTGTGCCGTCCACATGAGGTGGAGAGGACAGATCTAACTTTAAGAAAAAAGTGATTGTTGGCAAGCATTTGGATCATTAAGTGACCTCCTAATTGTGTTTAGCAGGGGCATTTGACCAGTAAAACTAGGTGTGTGTGTGTTTTGCGGCTAACATCTTGGGAGGCACATTGTGTGTCCCTGTTAAGAGCAGGACCCTCCTTTAGGGCAACTTTCTTAGTCCATGGGATGGGGCTCACATTACAGGGTCTGAAAATTCAGTCTACCACTGGCACCCCTTCTCTGACCTTCTCGAGTCAGGTCCGAAGACTGACCCTCACATGGGAGTGAACTTCCAGCACCCCTGGAGGGCTTGTTAATGCACCGGATCCAGGCCCCCCCCCCCCCCCGCTCGCCTGACTCAGTAGGTCTGGAGCGGGGGTCTGAGAATTTCAGTTTTAACAAGTTCTCAGGTGATACTAATGCTGGGAATGGCACTTTGAGAATCCCTGGGGTCTCCCGTAGAGTCAAAATAACTGAGGCACGTTATTTTAATCCCCTCCTGTGCTGTTGCCACAGAATTACAGTATATTTGTTAGGCCTTTATCTTTCACTTAAGATTGCTATGAGAAACAACTGTGTAATATCTATTTCCTTCATGCTTTCTGTGAAGCTAGTTTTGTGGATGCTGCTGTTTGGCAAAATCTCCTCCTTAGGGTCTCCCATTTGAATTGCTGCACCCTCAGAAACTCCTGGAAGATCTGCTTTTGGAGAAACAGAATGGTATGATATCTTGCTTTGGCCTCTGGAAGGCTTTTAGTCTCAATAAACACAACTGTATCGACTTCTTTTGTTCCTCTATTCTTTACTCCTTGATGCTATGGCCCTTGCTGTGGTTTCTCCAATGTATTTTTGTACTGTAAGCAGTTTATAAGCACCATGGCCTTTTTGGAAATTAATAATCATAACTGACATATACTCTACACTAAATGTTTGTATCCATTCTAACATTTAGTTCTATTATTTTCCCATTTTACAGATGAGAAAGTAAATCAGGTTCATCACCTCCTTAGAGGTCAACCAGCTACAAAGTGGTGGACCCGGGCCTGTGGGCTGTAGCTCTCCCAGTTGGTGCTTCTCAGTTCACCGGAATTTAAGAGGAGCCATGTGGCCTCAAGGATGGAAGCCAGGTGGCCAGTTGCTGCTTTTATCCCTGGGATTTGGTACTTCTTCCTGACTCTGCTTCCTCATTCTTACACTGGGGGATAGCAATACTGTCTTCAGAAGTTGTGAAGAAAATTATGGGCGTCAAGTACTTAGCAGAATGCCACGTTCACGGTAAGTGCTCAGTATGTTCTTCCTTTCAAAGATGCTTGCCTACATGAGGTTATTCCATGTAATTGTGTGACTAATAACATCTCAGTGACTAAATGATTTGATTTTTAAAGAAATACATTAGGACTCAATAAAGAAACTATTGCTAGCTTTCTTCTATGGCCCCCGAAGTTTGCATGTATACTTAGAATTCTTTTGATATTTCTATTATACACAGATTTTAAGAAATAAAGTTTAAGAGGCTGATGAAGCAACTTAGAAAAAATGATAAAGTAATCCCAGTGCCTGAGGAACATAAAGTTTGTGTTCCTCAGAGGCATGAGTCAAAGAACTCTGTTGAGGATGGCAGAAATATGAAATCTTTCATTAGCTATGAGGTTTTGAAGTTGGGTAGTCAAACCCTGAATTATCTGCCTTGTGGTTTTGGGTAAAATCTTGCCTAGGGAATTCTTTGTCTTTACCTTTAATGTTTGGGGTGTTTAAAAAAAAAGTGAATAGCAAATATATTTCATTTCATTACCTGATCTGATGTTCTGAGCCTTCTACTGATTAGCATTCTACCCCTTCTCCCTCTAGTTACTAGTTTGCTTATTTTCTAGCTTGTGTTTTTTTTTTTTTGCCCCCTCCTTGAAGCAGTGCTCTGTTTCTGAAAAGAGATCAGTCTGCAGTTGTGGCGATTTGGGTCTCCGTGTTCTTTGACATCATTCTCAACATATGAACTGCTTTTAGGAGAAATCAAGCAGAGTCTGGAATGGGAAATGCAGGCAGGGACCTACAGTGCCTATAAATCTCTTCAGCGTGGGGTAAATTCCCCTTTAAAATAATGTTTTGGAAGCTAAGGTCCAAGAAACAAGATCTTACAATATGGCAGTGATAATTTACTATTATAACTCAAGGGAGAAAAAAAAAATACAGGCCACCGTCAGTAACGTAGAAGGTCTGTGTTCCCAGATCGTCAACACATCCGCTTTCTTCTGTGACTATCAGCAATCCAGAATTGACTAATGATGTTCAGTGTTCCTCTGCCTGTTTGTAAATCGGACATTTGCATTCATCATTCTTTATCATTCCTTCTTGATTGGGAGAGCTGGCTCATTTCAATGCTAAAAATTCCCAGAGATGAAAATGCTGTTTCTTTTTTGCTTAGGCTCTTATCTGAAAACATTTTCTTGAAGTTTTGACAGCTGCAGGGAAAGGAACAGTACAATAGGAGGAACACAGGCTTTGGAGGCCGATAAAATGCTTGGAATCCCTGAGTCCTTACTCAGATTTCATGCCCCCTTCCACATACATCAAATATATACATAGCAGTACGAATTGCCAAGACCGTGGTGAGGGTTAAATGGAATGATGCACGTACAGAGCCTGGGATGGTGCGAGGGACACAGGAGGTGCTCAGAAATGGCCATTTTTATTCCTTGGTTGCCCCATTTGAGTCTCTATGAACATGCCTCTAAGAAGAACGCCTTGCAGAATTCTCAGCCGAAGGAACCGGAAGGACGGAACTAAGTGCTCTCTTAAAAGTCAAAACATCTTGCTCCTCCTCATCATTCGGAAATGACAGATGTTGTGAAACAGTAAACTGATAGGTGCATTTCCCTTCACAGAAATTACACGATCTGGAGGATTTCTAATAGCCTGAAGTCCAGCTGACACTCGATGACTAATACTTAAAATAAATAATAGACAACAAAATTAATAGCTGGCATTTTAAGTGCTGTAGCTTGTCACCAAATACCATAGCTCCCTAAACCATTAGCCGCCACCTTCTGTAATTGGTAGAACAGTACTATACCATGCCCAATGTTGCTAAAATGTTCTCTAATACCCGCAGACAAGTCTCTGGCCTATTTTTGGTGCTCCATTTAACTTTTTGCCAAATCTGAATTACTGGGGTTGGAACTATTCAAATGCTGCCTCATGCTAGCTTTTAGATTGATCCTAATTGCATTAATTGATAGTAATTTCCCCATCCAAAATTTTTGGGGAGTAATTGAGTCTTGGTAAGACTTCTGAAGCCACTGAGGGGCCACCACCTGAAGACTTAGTGTGCTACAATGACAAACAAGGCAAGCTAGGATGGAGTTGTACAAAAATGTATTTATAAACTGTGTCTTCTGTGACAACAGTTCTCAAACGGTTGACAAATAAGATTCCTCGGGCCAGGTACAAGATGTGAGCAAACAGTGAAAAGAGCTTGTGTTGAGTATAGAATTTTCCCAGCTCTCCTATAGAACCCACAATCTCGGATTTCTCTGATGTTCCCATTCACTTCTTGCACTAAATGAAGGAATTGTGGAGGGCTCCTGTGGGTCTAACAGTCCTCCAGACACTGTGTTGTATGTCTATGGGAAAAGGATAGGTAAGGTAGGAGAGTCATGCTCTTGCATGACTTTGCCTTTTAATTTGAGACCTAGCTTGTACCCCACCTCACTAAGAGTACAGTAGCAAAGCATATTAGCAAAGCGAATGTGTAGTTCTTTTCCTAAGGGGTTGGAAAAGCAACCTGTTTGTAGGCCCATTTAGAAATCTGTAAAATACATATTAAAAAAGTAAATCACTTTTGACCTAGCTTGGCCACTGCTAGGAATTTACTTTATGGATATATTTGCTCACATTAAGCTGAGATTTCGGCGAAAGAATATTCTTGGCAGTGGTATTTGTAATGTAAGCTCAGAAACAGCTTGAATGTTGATCAGTGGGGGACTGGTGAAACAAATCATGATCCAACCAGGGAAAGGAATACTGTATTAAAAAGAACAAGATGGCACTATTGGTCCTGACATGAAAGATGGCCAACATAAGTTTGTAAGTACAATGAACCAGTTGAAGAAAGGATGTGTACTATGAAGATAGGTGCCATTTAAAATTTTTTTTTATTTTTTAAATTTCTTTTCAGTGTACCAGAATTCATTGTTTATGTACCACACCCAGTGCTCCATGCAATCCGTGCCCTCCTTAATACCCACCACCAGGCTCACCCAACCTCCCACCCCCGACCCCTTCAAAACCCTCAGACTGTTTTTCGGAGTCCGTAGTGTCTCATGATTCGTCTCCCCCTCCAGTTTCCCCCAACTCCCTTCTCTCCATCTCCCCATGTCCTCCGTGTTATTTCTTATGCTCCACAAATAAGTGAAATCATATGATAATTGACTCTCTCTGCTTGACTTATTTCACTCAGCATAATCTCTTCCAGTCCCGTCCATGTTGCTACAAAAGTTGGGTATTCATCCTTTCTGATGGAGGCATAATACTCCATAGTGTATATGGACCACATCTTCCTTATCCATTTGTCCGTTGAAGGGCATCTTGCTTCTTTCCATAGTTTGGCGACCGTGGCCATTGCTGCTATGAACATTGGGGTACAGATGGCCCTTCTTTTCACTCCATCTGTATCTTTGGGGTAAATACCCAGTAGTGCAATTGCAGGGTCACAGGAAAGCTTTATTTTTAATTTCTTAATGAATTTCCACACCGTTTTCCAAAGTGGCTGCACCAACTTGGATTCCCACCAACAGTGTAAGAGGGTTCCCGTTTCTCCAAATCCTCTCCAATGCACGTTGTTTACTGTCTTGTTGATTTTGGCCATTCTAACTGGTGTAAGGTGATATCTCAATGTGGTTTTGATTTGAATCTCCCTGATGTCTAGTGATGATGATAGGTGCCATTTTAATTTCCATATAGAGGGTGTGTGTGTGTGTGTGTGTGTCGGGTTTGGATTGTGCACATCCACTTAAACACAGGTTTTCTCTATAGTACTGTAAATCTATTTTCCTTAGAACTTCTTTTTTTTAAAGATTTTATTTATTTGACAGAGAGAGACACAGAGAGAGAGGGAACACAAGCAGGGGGAGTGGGAGAGGGAGAAGCAGGCTTCCCACGAGCAGGGAGCCTGATTCGGGGCACAGTCCCAGGACCCTTGGATCATGACCTGAGCTGAAGGCCGACGCTTAATGACTGAGCCACCCAGGCGCCCTCCTTAGGACTTCTTAATGTTTTCTGTAGCTTTATTGTAACAATACGGTATATAATATACATAACACCAAATTGGTATTAATCAAGTGTTTGTTATCAGTAAGGCTTCCAGTCAAGTGTAGGGTATTGCTGGTTCAGTTTTGGGGCACTGAAAAGTTGTGGATTTTTCCCTTAGGGAGGTGCCCCAGTCCCAGTGTTGTTTGTTATAGATATATATTGTTATACACACACACACACCACCACCACCACCACCACCACCACCCCCATATATACCCCTAGAGAGGATTGTTGGAAGCTCAAGCTGTAAAATTTTAGTGCTAAAATTTAGCAGTATCTCAATAAAGTAGGAGTATAGAGACTGAGAAGATTGGGACTTTTTATTCTTACTTTAGATCTTTTACTCTTGTTTACCTAACTATATACTTTGGTAATTCTAAAAATACCAAAAACAAGTGAATATTCTAAGAGCAGAAAGTAATAAGGTACTGAGAAGCAATTGGCATTGACAATGAATTGCTGTTACTAATGATGATAATAACTGAAATATCCAGAGTGCTTACAATGCCAAAAGATGAACATTTGACATAGATTATCTCGTTCAATTTCTCATACCTGCCAACACTGATTTAAAATAAGAGACCCAGGGCATTGCAAGGTTAAGTAACTAGTCCAAGATCACACAGTTAACTCATTAAGTGCAGAACCTCCGAACGCCAAAGGCTTTCTGTTACCTACTAAGCTATGCTTCTCTTCCACCCTCTACAGCATTCTGTATTCCTGTGTTGCCTGTTAGGGAGGTGAGGCTTCTGGAGTACCATAATCGCGACCATGTTGCGGGGCTGGGAGAGGGGAAGGAAGAACTTGCCTGACTTTAGGCATTATTTTGGAGCAGAAAGGAAGGTTTCCTTTCTAGACTATTTTCCTCCTTTGAAACCATCCATTTTTTAATAAGGGGTTTGCATGCCAGAACATTGATATTTTCAGCAATTTGTAATAATTTATCAGCTTTCAGAGGATTGGTTGCCTTGCACACACATACTGATAAGGGCAGAAGGCAGCTTGGGTAGTTGGGGTGACCGTGGGGTAGAGGCTGAGCAGTGACTCATGAGGAATGGGTGCGAATTCAGCCTCCTCTGGCCAGCGCAGTATGATCATTGTAGTTGTACCCAGGTACGATCAGTTACAGCACAAAGGTAGTTCTTTGGCGTCTGACGTTGTAGCTGTTA
This sequence comes from Neogale vison, assembly GCF_020171115.1. Lineage (NCBI taxonomy): Eukaryota > Metazoa > Chordata > Mammalia > Carnivora > Mustelidae > Neogale > Neogale vison. The sequence continues at coordinate 110,950,950 of NC_058105.1, read as the reverse complement.
TCTTGGATGCGACACTAGAAAGACAGCACTCCTCCGTTTCCAGCCACTTTTCATTGCAGAGTGCCCTCTGCTGAAGAAGCAGGGAGCCTTACCGAGAGTTTTGCACATGATTAGCTCTGTGCATATTTTTTCTTCTTTCTGTTGTAGGGGAGAAAAAGTAGTTTTCCCTCTACACTTCTAGGTTCTCGTTTGAGGACCCTCTGGAATAAAAGATGAAGAGGAGAAAAACAGAAGTTTAATAGCATGTTATTAAATGTGTTATTGTTTAATAACCATTTAAGAATCATAAATAATACATATTATTACATACCTATGTAATACGTATATATAAAATATACAATACATAATATACATAATCATTAAATAACCATAAATTTCCATGGGACAAGCCCAGGAACATTATGTAACTCACCATAAGGGCCCAAGCCATCACCTCAATACCACCTCCAGTTAAAGATGAGATGTTGGGGCAGGGGGTTGGAGCCAGGTATGGGAGGTTTTCAGGCAAAGCACAGTAGACAGGGGGATGTTTGTTATGTGGATTTAAGATTCTGCTTTCTCCAGTGGTACAAGTTTCCAGAGACTGACCCTTTTCTTCCTGGTATGGGGAGGGTGACACCCTTATACATGGAGATTTCCTTATCAGTGTAAGTTTCTCTTATGAAAGCAAACATGTACTAGGTTTTCAGAGCTTTTCCTATGTCCGCTGTTTCTTTTTATAATTTCAAAATTTTTAATTTTAATTCCACCCTCCTGAGTCTCTTGTTTCTTAAGGATGATCTTCAGCTGGTTATTATTATGCCGAAGAGGTCTATTTTGAAGTGGCAAATTCTGTCCCTCTTCACTCTGTTCTGTTTTTTTCCATATATTTGTGTATCTACATGTGTATATGTAATTAAAGCCTTTTACCTGTCCTTAGCATAGACCTATATTTGGCTTTAAAGTATAACACACCACACATGATACTCCCCAAATACAAAACCAGACACAACTATGAAATCACCTTGCTTGTTATTTTTGTCCTTGAACTGACATTTGTACTTAGGCATGTCAAGAATGAAAAGCCCATCAAAATTTCCACTTGGTGCAATGCTCCAGTAGGTATGCATATAACTCCAGTTTCTTTCTTATGCCCTTTGCCAAAATCTTTGCAAACCCTTTGATCTTCCTCTATTCTCACCTTGCTTCTGAGACCATTTTGCTTTACTTTTCAAGTATTGACAAGTCTTTACAAGTAAACCTCTTTACAGGTTTGCAAAATTCTTTATAGCGGGAATGATAGGTTGTGGTTTAGTTCTGTGCCCAGGTTTTCACTCAAAACTCCTGCAAACTTCCTTAAGTCTTGGGCATAACCTCTGTGAAATGTACACATACAGGAGGAATCTAAACTTTGCCTAAAATCGAGCCACATTTTTTAGCAAAATTTACCCAAATGCATCAAACTTTATCAATAGCAGTTCAACAGCAATGAGACCTTCTCGTTTGCTTTTTGAACCTGGCTTAATGTAGTAAAAAGGAAATGTCCAAAGTGGATTTTTATGAACATGATTGCATTTCCTTGGGCGGGGATCTTTTTGTGCAGCTCGTTGATGCTTCTTAGAAAGTTGTTAAGAAAGCAGTTAATGAGTTAGAAATTTTGTGTATTTTATTTTTTACTTCGCTTTCATCAGGATAGCACTGTGTTTAAAACACTACCAAACCCTATTCTTTACATCTTAGAGTATGCCCTATATTCCAAGTAAAAATTGGAACCCATTGTCTCTTACCTCATTTGAGGATGGGGAGTTTGAATTGTGTAATATCTTCGAGTGTTTGGGAAGTGGGTTTGCATAACTATAAGCACAGCTATTCTTAAAGTTTCTTTTCCTGAGATGTTGGTTAATGGCATTAATTGCCTTTAGCCTCCATTACTGTACCCGTAAATTAAAGGCTTGAAACATCATTTATGATTATGTTTCTTGTTTGTAAGGGCCTTTTCATGTTCATTGAACATTCATAGCTATTACAAGAAGGGCAGACCTCTTTATGCTAATTTTTTGGTTTCATTCAGTTTTGTATTGTCTTCACTTAGGTCTTACCGGTAATGTTAGAGATATGCCGCTTGGTAGGATTTTAAAAGTATTTATTCCTGAAAATGTTTTGTTCTTTTCTTTCCCACATCATAAATATATTCGCTCCAGTTTACAAATTTACAAAAAGAGTATTGTTTGGAGGAAAATGTCAAAATATCGTCAGATACCTTCCATTATATTCTTTGTTGCATAGCAGTATTTTCATGTTCGTTTCTGTTTTATTAAGACGTTTTCTTCTACTTTAAGAATTTGAAGTCTGTCAAAACAGTGCATTAAATGATTCTGAATCCTCATGATACCATGTTTCATTTTCTTCTCCTGGTGATGGGCAGCCTGAAATGCAATTGTGACATGTCTGTAACCTTTCTCGTATATCCTGACCAAGAGAGATCTCAAGCCTCTAGACTTGATCTAGAATTAGGGTGTGAAGAAATTGGTTGGTTAGTAAGGGTGGGTAAGAACTTTCTGGAAAGCTTGGTACTTCTAGTATGTGTGGAAACAGGACATTTGATTTTCCTCTTTCTAGGTATTTATATATAGAACACTAAATTCTTCTTTGCACACTGGGTACATTGAAAATCTCCTTTTCTCTGTTAGTTTACAATTTTACTGACAGAAAAAGAGCAAATGAAAAGTCTATTTATACAACTGGGATTGGTTTTCAATTCAAGTTGAAAATGTAAAGATCTATAAACTGTAAAAGGGTTACTTCACATGAAGGTCTGTGCATTGTACCACTTTGTTTTTGAGAAAAGGTTTTGAATGGAAGAAGTGTCCATTGAATTTTGGCAAATACAACCGGGTCACTAACTGGACAACCCAAGCTCTTTACCTCTTCTGACTAGATGAGTGTTACCCTAGAATCATCTTTTACTACTGACATTTCATGGTGGCTAACTCTTTTTCCTTGAATTGTACTTAGACAGCAGATGGTGTTGAATGTATGCATATATTTTTGTGATCAATGTCAACTTGAAGTCTGAATTAGTACAGTAGAGAAGTGTGTAATGGCAACATAGCTGTAAAGTGTTAAGAGTTGGGTGTTAGATTAATTCGTTGCCATCTGTCTTTATTTTGCTTATCTACTTCTGTGGACACCACACAAGCATTCTGAGTGCTTTTTCAACACTGTGTGTGTGTGTGTATGTACACATGCCAGCCCAGAAAATTTCAACAACAGCTATAACATTCTGCCCTGTATCCAGAGTAAAAAAGAGAAACCAAAAAGAGAACCCTATTTATTCAAATATTTCTATTGGCATTTCTCATCTCCTAGATTTGATTTTTTTGGTCCATTTTTCTGTAGTGAGAGAATAAGCCGTTGTGTTGGAAAGGTTGTGGGGATTTTGCTCTAGAGCCCTAAAAAACAAATCACTTGACAATTTTTTATTGCTATATTTTCTTATTAGAGCTCTGAGTATTCAACTGTAAAATGTTAATGTAGGTGGGAAGTTTTTGTAAATAGTAGCTCTTTAAGGGACACCTGAACTAGTGGTCCTCAAAACACATTCTTAGGTGGACTGATTGATCAAATCTGTATCTTTAGCAAAAGTGGTAGAATCTGCACATTATTTTCTAAAGGTAAGAAGCCATTTACGTTTAAATAACACAAGAGAATTATTTCTAAAAGAGTATATATTTGTTACAATTCATGATGAAATGAGTCTTCATTGATTTTTGGCAAAGGAAAATGATGAGTGGGCATTTACTCATTTAGATGTGAATGGGAACAGAATTTGCCACCCTAAAATATGTCTCTTTGATATAAAGATTATTTTAGGCTGATTATTTTTTTAAGAAACTGCAGACACAGGAGAAGCTCTGCAAACTAAGTAGAAGTTACCCTGTTGTAAGAGTCTTTTACATGTATAAGGGAAATCTGCACTTGGAAGAACGTCTTCAACTCTGTAACAGCAGGAGGATGACCTTACATCTTTTGAAACTCTGATCCGTGGAGAAGGCAACAGTTTAAATCTAACAGCCTTACCCTTGTTTACTGTGCTTTTTCTTTTTCTTTTTTTTTTTAGCCTCCCATGATGGATTGCCCACACTCAACATCTTGTTTGTCTTTAGCTGCAGATGGTGTTCAAGGTAGTGCCTTAAGCCATTTCAGAGGTCACTCAGTCTTTCTGGGTCTGTCCCATGTGCACAGGAGGGATACATGTTATTAAACTTATTTATCTTACTATTTTTCTTTTATCCCAGGGAGGTCTCAGCCAAGAACCTAGAAGGGTAGAAGTAAAGTTATTTTTCCTCCCCCACAGTCATTAAGATGGATCTTAAAGTTACAATAATGAGATGAGAGTGGGAAATAGTATTTTTAAAAAATAAGTCTTTTGTGAATTATCCAGAGTTTGTTGAAATTTATCTTAGAGCTTATCAAAGAACTCTAAGTACTGCATTAACCAAACCTAGACTTCTTATTGTGGGCAGGAAGGTTATTTCATGACTTTTGCTCAGGCTCCTGTAGATTTTATTTCTGTGAGTTTGTGTTAATGTTTAATTCCTTCCTAGACCTTCTGATTTTGAATGTTTAATTCATTTTATTTATTTTAATTTAAATTCAGTTAGCCTAAATATTTTATTTTCAAGGTGACCCGTGTGTGTGCATGCACGTATGCACATGCGTGTGGGCACGTGGGCATGTATGTGTGTGTGTGTGTTGAGGGTTTTCTATCAGAATTAGTACCAAAAATGAAGTCCTCTTTTACGTTGGCTTTCAGAATTCACAAGTCTCAGACCAGCAGCCTTGGGGAAGTACTGTGATGGTAGTGATCTCTACATGAATCAGAGCCGTAGCCAGTTCGTGTGCTCTCAGCCCTCTTGGTTTGCCATACCCCAGCCTTCTAGGGTCACCTGATATTATTAGTTTACCGTCCTATAGCTTGTGCTAGAGATGGCTAGATGGGGTTGTACAAACCCTGGCTGGCAACATTTCTGTTTGACCAGATAATCCAGCTTTCTTATTTCCTCATTTGCAAGTCCAACGCAGCAATACTTGCTTCTTGACCCACGTGAATGTGCTTGAAGTGGGCACTTCATGCCTGGAAAGTTGCCCATATTCTTAGGATAAAAGGTGCCCTCTAAATACCAAGTTTTACATTATCGATTGCTTGCTAGAGTGTGCTTTGTGTGTATCCTGTCCAACCTAATTTTCTCACTAAAAAAACTTTGCCATCTTGCCTGCTGAGACTTCCTTTTCACTACTTTCTGTTGGCTTCTCTCCTCTCTCTGCCCATGCTGTGATAAAAATCACTATGGTTAAAGCTAAAGTCAAACCTTTTAAAAACCTAATTAAGAATTGCGTTTTTTGCCCCTATCTATGATAAATTATCACTGACCAGAAATCTAAAGAGCATCAGGGGAAAAGAAACATAAATAACTTCCCCCAAATGTAAGGATACACATTAGTACAGAGAGAAACAACTTCTTGAATCCTGCCACCATGCTGGGGCACTTTGATGAGGCTTATGTATAAAGTGGCACTTTGACGGCCACTGGCCAGGACTGTAATTGGAATAGTGTTGCTGCTGGAACCGCGGTTACTGCTGGCATCTCAAAACTGAGAAGGACTTTTTATCTCTTTACCATAAACAGACATGATAGCAGAAATGGATTTATTCATAAATTACGCAGATTGAGGAAGACCTCAAGCTAAAAGCAGGTCAGCTTGAGCTTCATAGGCTCTAAGTCCTGAGCATCGAAGAAAAAAAGCTTTTCCAGAAGTTTAGACAATTTGGGTGAATTATGAAGTCCTTGAACTATTGTTGGGTCTGTAATTTTTCAGGAGGCTGGAAAATCACCAGGAAAATGACTAAGAAGACTTTTAATACATTGCCATATAGTTGCTAAAGTTCAAGTGGTAAACAAATAAAGGATGGAAATGTCATTCTGCTTTCTAAATATACTGTAATTTCTTTATGAGATTCCTCTTATCAGGCAACTTCCGCCCTTAGGATTCTTTGACATCTAATTTGTTGAACTGTTTATAAAACATAGAAATGTGTAGATGCATTAGATGTTGTTTACAAAATATTCATGGACCAAACTAGAAAAAAACTACATTTGGAACTCCTGTCAGATAGAGTCTAATTTTGGTACATTATTAGGGGGTTTGCTTTGATGTTTCTTTTCCTAGGAAATATGGAGCATGAGATGACTTTTGACTTTGGGTGGTAGATTAGATTATTATTCAGCAAATAGTGATCCTCTCCCTCTTTTTCTCCATGGGAAGATTGCATGTCACCCTATTCCACTGACAATGGCCTTGACCATGTGACTTAATTTGGCAATTGGGATGCTGGTGAATGTGATGGGAGTAGAGGCTTAAAATATACCCATGCTCCATGGTACCCGTGCTCAGCAGGGAGCCTGCTTCCCCCCTCTCTTTCTGCCTGCCTCTCTGCCTATTTGTGACCTCCTCCCCCTTGTCAAATAAATTTTTAAAAAATCTTTAAAAATGTACCCGTGCTCTTAGACTTACCCTCCCACCCCCGCCATTGTTTTTGAAATGGACATGCTCCAGCCCAGTCTCTAGTCCAAGGGGGAGGCTACTCTTATGAAACAGACTTGAACCTAACCTGTAGCTTAAAATTAAGCTTGAGCCCAATCTAGATCATCTGAGCTCAGAACTGATCAAACAGATGTGTGAGCAAGAAATAAGTGTCTATTGTTGTGTTTCATGAGTTGGGCATGATTTGTTGTACAGGAAAAGCCAACTGAGACCCTTTGCCTTAGCTCTTTGAACATTTACAATTTCAGCTCTCCTCACACATGCCCATGAAATTGAGAAACTTGAATTTCGTTACAGCATGAAATTGAGTTTTGAGCACTCATCTAGCAGGCAGAGCCTGCACTTCCTTTCCGTAGTAATTTTGTTTCCTATTCATTGCATGCATATTTTAGGAGGGGGAAAGGTGTTCAAAGGTGGCATTCAAGAATTAGTTTGGGAGTTGACTTCTGTGAATATCTAAGGTTTACCAAACATTGAAGTTTACTGTAGAGAATCTGCAATTTACATTACTTAGCTGTACACATTCCATTTGGCAAAGCAAACTGGAAGGGCTTATTGCCTGATTTTTCTTCATTAATATAAATGATGAAGTGTGCACGTGTGAAACACAGGGACAATGTGGACAGCTTCAAAGACTGGGTGATGGAGTAGAGGAACTGACAGTTCCTGAAGTACAGAGGTCTGAAGTTCAAAAAATGAGACCAGATGTTTTTGAGATCATTAAAGTTTCTCCTCCAAAGACAAACAGCTTTTTTTTTCTTCTCTCCAGAAAGCATGGAGAGGTAAGATAGCAGACACTCCTGGCCACATACCCATAGCTGGGACTACCTATGAACACACCTTTGATTAGTTCTCCTTTTGTGGTCTCTTCTGCTCCCTCACAGTGATTTTGAGGATCACTTCTGAAACAGCTGCCTGAACCCAAATCCTTTTCTTAGGGTCTCCATCTGGCAGGGACCCCAGATTTCAGATTGTACCCTAAAGTGGCTTTCCCCCCGATGGGTAGAGGAATCCTATTGGATAGAGAAGAAAGTAGTCCTTTTTTTGTTGTTGTTGAGATTTATTGTTTATAAAACAGACAAGTCTCTTCATGACTTTTAAGGAAGAATAGTCCTATTTTAATATGGAATGTTACAGAAATACCAGAAATAAGCAATCATCCATTATTTAATGTTGATTGTTGACTATTTTTTGAGTGTAGATTCCCAGGACCTGTTACATATTAGGAAATGGTTCTAGAATCCATGAAGGAAAGGAAGGATGGAACATAGTCTGTTTCCTTCAGGAGCTCCTCGTGTAGTTACGGACAGCACCATATAAGCATGCCACAGTGGTGTCCTACTTGTGGTCAGAGAGAAGCCGATTGGGTGTGGAGGAGCGCAGGGGAAGTCTAACTGACTGTCATCCCAAAGGAGCTGACACATGAACTGAGCCTGAGAGGAGTTAGTTTGACAGACTAGTGGGTGGGGAAGAAAGTTCCAAATGGGAAGAAGGGAATGAGCAAAAGTAAAGAATGGTAAGACCATATTATTGTAGGGGAGGAATGCTTTTCCTTCTAGGTTCTTTGAGTGGTCTAGTGATTAGGGTGATAGGAGACAGATTAAGAGGAGAAAAATTAATTTCATACCTACAGGAGCACATAGAAATGAGACTCGGGGTGAGTAAAGCGGGCAGCTTATAGGCCTTGTAGACAAAGAAAAAGTTGTCAGTAACTGGTAGGATACCAGTTTGGGGTTGGGGTACCAAATGAGTGAAGTAACCAGGTTTGTTCATCTATCCTTCTTGGTCCCAAATTCCATATGTCTGGTGATAAGGATACCTTCTGCCCCTCCCTGTGTAGGGAGGGCACCTCTCACATGGGAAATCGATTTCATGCTTTAGGAAGACAAAGGAGAGTTACACTGGCCTTGTATTGGTTATTTCTTAAGTAACTTTAATCTAACACTAATGTCATATATTTGGGGGAAGCACATACTGTTTCCCGTTACATACGTTTGAAATAGTAAAAATTTTGGTATGGCTGAAGTATAGGGTGTTTACAGTGCAGTATGAAGAAGTGATGAGAACCCAGGCACCCAGAGCTCTGGCCTTGGGCCCTGTGCTTAGTGTGCACCATTCAGGTCCTCCAGTAGCTATACCCTCTTTAAAGACTGAGCAGTCCAAGAAGCTAATGGGGTATGCTTACACAGGGTTTGAGACTCCCTGCCTAAATCATGCTCCAGGTAGCTGAGACCTTGGAATTTTCTTCCCAGTATCTCTGCTCACTTTGAGGGCCCACACAGTTTTCTTCCCCAAGTCTGTCTTCTTAAGGGAGGAGTATGACATTAGCTATTAGGACCCTTAGGTCTGAGGGGTGGCCAAGAGGCATCTGGTGAGGGGACTTGGCTGAAGCTTAGCCATATAAGTTGGGCCGTCGTTAGGTTTGTTAGGGAGGCTTCTCATGGTGTGGGAAAGAGCAGGGTAGGAGGAAGAAAAAAAGAGGAAGTGAAGGCAGTAGCAGAAGGCTTCCATTTGTACTTTTGCCCTGGACTTTGTAGATGTTAGCCTTGAGCTTACATGAAAGACTTACTCTTACCTGTGATTCAGGAGCAGAGCTTGTCCACTGAAAGAGGCTAAGAATACAGCTGGGGTTTCTAGGAGACTGGTCAGTGTGGTAAGTGTTCAGAAAAGTTTCTATAAAAATGAAAACAAAACGCAAATGGTTGAAAGAATAAGTATTAAGTCTATTTCACCAAGATGCAAAAAATTTTGCAATGAAAGCAAGAGTGGATTAGGAATTTCTAGCGGGATTGCCGGACACCACTTGGAGACCACCTGCAGTTGGAGACCATGACCCTGTCATGGAACCTATCAATGCTGTTGTCGTCATTTTCTGTCCCTCAATAGGCTGGATGTAGGGGGAGAGAAGGCGGCTGCCCTTGCTCATGAGACAGTGACCGAAGTCAGGTTCAGTCGTAATGAGAGAGCAGACTGAATGAATTAGAAGTGCTAGCAAGAAAGGGAGTGAACCAAGTCTTCATGGGATTTATGTTTTACAGGGTCATAGGGCGAACTGGAAGGGTGGGTATGAGGGTTTGATGACCTGAGGGGAAAACTGAAGGAAAGACTGCAGAGTCCAGCTAAATAGAGCAGCACATAGAATGGAAGAAGAGCTGTTGTTTCCGTCAGTGGGAACTTGGGGTTCGGTATTGAATGGAAGCAGAATTTGCTATCCGAAAATACAGCTCTTTGGCATAAGGATTATTTTGAGCTGATTATTTTTAAGAAACTGCAGACACAGGATAAGCTCTGAAAATGAAGAAGTTATTTTGTAAGAGACATTTACATGTTTAAGGGAAATCTTGATTTGTAAGGATGTCTCCCTCCCTGTACCAGGAAGAGGATGACTCTAAATTTCTAAGACTCTAACACTGGGGAAGGCAAGGACTTCAATCTGCAAAACAACCATACTCTTGTTTCCTGTGCTTTTCCTGTTATCCTCCCATAACTGCGCCATCCAGCTCCCTGGCCCTGACGTCTTTTTTCTTGAGCTGGAGATGGTATTTAAGGTGATGTCTTGAGCCCTTTGGGGAACTACTTACTTTGCTCAGATCTCTAGCATGGATGCAGGAGGTATACATGTTATTAAACTTGTGTTTTTCTCCTGTTAATCTGTCTTTTATTCCAGGGTTGGGGGGATCTTGTCCAAGAACTTAAGAGGTTAGAGGGAAAATTCTTGTTTTTCTCCCACAGTGTATTTGAAGAGGAAAATGTCCTGGAGAAATGAATGTCCAGGATATGGTCTTTAGCGGATAATAGCTGAAGTAGAACATGGTCAGAAATATCTGACCATAGTGGTTACTGTCAGAGAGCAAGAACTCCTCTCCCCTTCAAGGGTCCTTCTAGTTGGACTAAGAATCAATTTGATATGAGGCAGATTAAAAAGAAAAAATGTAATAGCATGGGTTCTGGGGATCCACATAGACATGCAAATTCCAAAGAAAGGCAAAATGAGGTATATATGTCATCCTAAACTAAGGAGAGAGGATTCAGGTCTAGTACTTCAAAGGGAAGGAAAGAAAATCATAGGCAGATGAAAAAAAGCAAATGTTTGGTAAACAGATGTTTGTCCTGTCTTATAGATGGGTTACTCAGATAAAGATAATAGTTGCTGATAAGGCTTATAAGCCTTATTCTGGAAAGACCCTCCAAGTTAGTTTTTTATATGTAGCTCATAGAGGGGCAGAAGTTTCTCTTGAACCCAAAAGATTTTGATTGCCTTTAGCTTAAAATAATTTGCTTGCCAAAATGGCTCATCTTGGAGCAGCCTGCCATTGACCCCCATCCTATAAATTGCGTGACACATTCTCAAGGATGTTGAAGTTGCCCATCAAGAGAGCTGGGGTTAGGTTTGAAGAGAGGACTGTGCATTCTCGTTGCCTATGGGGGAACTGCTCAAGATGCAGATGTGACTGCAAGGAGGGGCTGCAGAGGGAAATAGAGCCGGTGCCATTGCCTCGAAAGTCGAAATGTTTCTACAGGAGGATGAGGAATGTTTGACAGCAAAAGGAAGCCAAAGGAATCTTTCAGATGTACAATGATAACCATAACATAGCTCCTGTCCTCACGTAGCTTTCAGTGAAGTGGGGAGGCAGACGTGTAACAAAATTTAATGCATTAAATGGTTGCAGAATTTTATATATATATATATATATGTATATATATGTTTATATATGTATATGTATGTATGTATGTACATATGTGTATATATTCATATATATATGTATATTCACATATATACACATATGTACATACATACATACATCCAATATATATATATTGGATGCTAGAATGGTATAAAGGAGAGGTATTTGTTAAATATAAGGCTTTAAAGAGCTTCCTAAAAAAAATCTGTTCTAGAAATATGGTTAAATGGCCTACTTCCACTGGAGAGGGCTTCAAAATATATGGTGATATCCTAGGGGAACCATTTTTGAGTTCCCCTAGGATATTTGAGAAGAAACAAATTCTTTGAGAGTAGGAGAACTTTGTCATTTTTGAAAATCCAGTGGTGTGCTGGTAAATGTCTAAAAATTGCCTCTTCACTTACAAAAAGCCTTGATTTATAGTGTTTGCTGATTTTCATAGTATAAATACTGCCATCATGGCCGATTTCAGGCTACCAACAGAACGTTAGTGAGCAGAGCACAGCACCAAATCAAATCTCCAGAAAGAAAAGTATTAGAAGAATTTTGTCATTTGAAGCAAGAGAGGGTTACAGGTAGGGAACAATGATAAGGAGTGAAACTAAATAGGCTTGAATGACTAAGACGGTCTCCTTTTGGGGCTACCATCATGGGGGTCAGGACGAAGAATATTGGTTGGCTCAACTGTCCTTGAAGTACTAGGCAGATGCAGCCTTGGAGGCCAAGTCTTTTTTCAGGATCGTTAATAGTCTTGGTGAAATTTCATTTGGGGATCTTGCAAGAAGGTTTTACCTATGATTAATTACTTTTCACAAGTATCCAACAGAAATACGAAAGTGCCCAAGGAAATGAAAGCTGGGATTATTGACCATCAACAGACACCTACCTAGTATTGTCCACAAACACTGCAGGTCGTAAAGGCTGGTGGGGCCGAAATTGAGCCCAGAGGCACAGCCTTTCTCTGGTGCAGCAGCATTGGTCCACCAGGGTACCTTCCCCCCTAAATTATAAAAAGATACCATGTTTGAAAACTACAACCCTAAGTTCACACTGTTTCCCAGGAATATTTGCGTTTTTAAGGAGCCATCTGGAGACAGTGATGACAAGAAGTGATTTACTATTGATGGAAATTCAGACATTGGGGCAGAATGGTGAGTGAAGTTTTAGTTGGGGTGTCTTACATAACCTTGTAAGTGATAATATTAATTCAGATGGTTAACTCTGATGAATGTCTTCCTTTGGCTTGGTGAAGCTAACTGATTCCAAACCCAGATAGTCTTCTTTTTTATTTACTCAAAAAAGTGACTATTTATTTTTCTAAATAATAGGCCAAGAAGATTGACAAAGATTTTCTTTAAATTCTTGTAAGGTAGAAATCTAACAGTCTGGGTGATGCAGTTGGTATATTCAAGATCTATACACTGCAGTGTGGAAACCCAGATATCACAGAATTCTTTTTGCTGACCTTTCCGAATTGGATGGTTCTCTCTTGTGGTGACTCTGCTGACATCTCTTCGATTGATCTTTGCTGAGTTTAATCAATGTTGCCTTGCTGTATGCTTGACCCTTCAGATGTGCCAAATTAAATTTGATGTTGTCTTGGCTGGATTATTGAATGTTACTTTCCTATTTGTTTTGAGATGTTTTGTTTCTGTAGCAGTCAAGTGAAACTCTGTTATCAACCTTGTGGCATTTGGGCTCCCAAGGCTTTAGAAGTGTATAATGATAATTATGGACTTTGAAAGGGTAGTTCAGTCTTTTGATAAAAGATTTGTCTAACTGACTAAATACAGTTTTAGGTTAAGTTCCAAGTAAGCCCTCTGTCTGCACAGCAAATACACAGAAATGCTTGGTTATTCCAAATAATTGTTGGCCAGTGGTCTACTCAATGAGGAAAAATTGAAATGCGTGTGGTCTGACAAATTAAAAGATAAGACCGTCTTTAAGGTGGAACAGTTGAGCTGTCAGTATGTTGGTATTTGAAGACACCAAACTACCTACTAATCTTAATAAGGAAGGTTGATAGCTTGGTTTCTAAGAACCGGGTAAAATGTTTTCTGCTCATGCAAATAGAAGAGAAATTAGTATTAAATATTTACTATCTAAAATTGGACCTTATGGAAAAGAGCCAGTGTAAACCAGAGGCTTCAAAATGAATTTGGAAGAATTTATGTATAATTTTGTTTAGAAATGCAGTTTGCATTTATAGTGAAAAATTCCATTATTACGGAAGTGTCCGATACAGGTGACGACTCCAGTATTTACCTAGTGCTGCCAGTGGTGGTTGTCGTTTTACAAGTAGTATGAGTAGCATGATATGAAATGATTAAAAAAAATTAAGTAGCTGCAGATACAAGTTACCATAATGCTTGTAATTAATAGTGCCCAGAAGATGTCCCAGGGGTGGGTTTTGAAAGGTGAGACATTGGTAGATTGCAACGGGGGTTGGCAGGTGCAGTGAAAATGTGTGGCCCTGAATCTCGGTTACTTGTGTATCTTCAGCTGAAGAATGAGTCCCTGCTATCAGGGACAGTTAGACTTTTTTGATCACTACAGAACTTGTAAAAAATACACATGGTGGAGGAAGGAAAAACCAGCAAAGCAGCAGATCCACCCAATCAACCCTCATGATCTGAGGAGTGACTTCTGTGGCAGACAAATTACTCTACGTCCAGCTGGCTGTTTTAGGGACTAAGTCATGTTGCAAATACGGGCTGGCATCTATATGATTTTGTGCTGTAAATGCTTCATGTCTAAATGAAAGACTTGTTCAGCTACTCACACGCCCCAACTGCTCCTTTTTCCAGGCATTGCAGAATTTCAAATACCATACATGCTTTATTTCTTTAAAAATCTGATTTTCTAACGAGCCTTTTTTTTTTTTTTTAATGTATCTCTTGCTTTGTGGCGCTAGTCTTCTTGATCAAACAGCATGATCTAAACTCAGGGAAAGCACCTTCCTTCATGTTCACCTCAAACCCAGTCCCCAGCCTAACAAAATCATGGGCAACTCTAAGAAGCTCTGGAGAAAAAAAATGTTCAGTCTTCCTCAAAGGAATTGGAAAACCAGCCCATGCTTCCCTGGATTCCCATAGGTCACTCTAATTTTTGCTATAGTTTGTGAATTAAAAAAAACAGATGCAAGAAGCTTCTTGCAATGCAAAGATTTTTTTTTCTTAGACCTTCTTGATTCCAGAACTCCACTATTATTTAGATAGGATGATGTGACCCCATGAAACCTTGGCTGGGGATAAAATAAGGATTTTTATATGTATAATAAAACTTATATTGTGTGGGTTGATGGATGTTTTTCATTTCCTGTTGGATGGGGGAAAGGGGGCCTTCAGTGAGCAGTAAATAATTGAGTGGAAAAATAGTTCTTCTGACTGTTGATCACTTTCTAACCTGTTGACAGGGAGGACATCTTCGACTCAGACCCTTTCGTCCTCAACGAAAAACAGATAAATAAACTAACTCCTAGGAAAATATGGCAAAGTCGGCATTTTTATTTCTATTTTCATTTTCTAGATATGTGCAGTGTAGTCTTTTTTATTCTTTTCCTAACCACATCTGTCCTAACGGCATTACATTTTAAAGTATAATGTCCCCTTTTTCAATCACTGTGACTGCTAACTTTATCATCTGTGAAAGCTTCCCCAGAGGTTGGTCTCTTCAGAAGCAGAGATTTTTCATAACTGGTCTACCAAGATTTTTTTTTCTTAAACATTTGTCTAAAAACAGAGATTTTTACATTTTTTTCTCCCTTTCACACCTTCTGATCCGTGTCAATTCTGCTTCTGCGCATTTCTTCCTTACGCCAGGCTCTTCTTAGAGGTTGGCCAGTGACAGTCCGGAGGGCCTCGGAGTCCGGGTAAGCCACTTGGCTATTTACCTTACAAAATGATGTGATTAAAAGCCAGTTTTTGAGGGAAACGCTTCCATGAATGTGTGGTGCTTCTGCCATTACCTACAGAAAAGGAGCCCAGCTGGAGGGAGCTTTGATGCCTTAAGGCCCTGATTTTTTTTTGATAGATTAGAAGGAATCCATCCAGCAGGTTTTATTGATAAATTTCTTTTTCTCCATGTATAAGTAGGACAATGAATAGCTGGCTTTGTCAGGTAGAGCAGCACAGAAAAAATGGCTCAAAGGGCATGTTATGGAGCGAGTGGGGTAATCATAAGTCAAGGCAAGTGTATTGATGTTTCCATGGTACCCCTTTGGAAAGACTTAATGCCTGCAGTGTTCAATAGTGGACAATAGATGAGTAAGATTTAAGAGCAATCCTTTCCATCCCTCTGGGCTTGGGAGCATTCTCTACAGGTACAAGAGAGCCATAAAATGACACTGCAACATACTCCCCATGCATTATGTATGTGACTTCTGTGTTTTAATGCATAACCTGGAGATGGGTTATTCCTTGGACCTACACTGTCCTCATTGTTCCCCACATTGTTGTTAACTTCGTGGTTCCCTTCTCTTGCCTGTTCTTTCCCAATGAAGTTACAAACTCTTGAGCACAGGATTCAGGTTCTTTTCTGGTCCTCTCTACCACATGATGCAGCTGACGCTTTGCACCCTTGAGCCGGTCAGGACACTTTTTTATTTTTATTTTTGAGTGTTTTAAAGGATTTACTTACTTAGAGCATGAACGGGGAGTGGGGCAGAGGGAGATGGAGAGAGAAAATCTTAAGCAGGCTTGCCGCTGAGTGCAGAGCCAGAGGCGGGGCTTGATCTCATGAGCCTGAGATTGAGACCTGAGCTAAAAGCAAGAGTTGGTCCAACAGAACCACCCAGGTGCCCCTATAGTCAGTACAGATTTTGCAAAGAGCATATAAAGTGAGAATGCATTGACGATGTTGGGAAATTATACAGGAGATGAATTCTTAGGTTTAGTGATACCTGCATTTGCTGAATGACTGAATTGTCAAATTTGTTCCCTCAGTCTGTCCTGACATTTTGCTCTTCCTGTTTTCTCTTCTGGAAGTTTCCTCATCTCTCATAACTTGCATCAGTCATCCTCATATTGATGACTCTGTAACCTAGAGGTTTTTTGTTTTTGTTTTATTTCTTTTCAGCATAACAGAATTCATTGTTTATGCACCACACCCAGTGCTCCATGCAATACGTGCCTTCCATAATACCCACTCCGTAACCTAGAAGTTGAAGCTTGTCTTCTGGTCTAGTTTTCACTTGAATTTCTTGGTACCACCTCAAACTCCATCATGCCCAGAGCCCTCACCAGAATGAGCTTCTCCTCCTATATTTGGTGTTGGCCAGTGATTTTACTATTCATCATTTTGAAAATGCTTTAGTTTTGTCCCTTGTTATTGCCCCTCTGACTTGAATTCCTTCTGTTTTGCACATTTGTTAGCTCTTGGCTTTATCTCTCTCCTCTTATTGACAGCCACTCTCTTCAGACATGACCTCAAGCCATACTTACTGTGAAGCCTCCTAATTAGCCTTTCTTTCTTTCTTTTCTTTCTTTTTTTTTTTTTTTAACAATGTTCCCTTTGTTCTCTAGATTGGGGATTGACGTATCTTTTCCGCAGAAGGCTAGATAGGCTACAGACAGATGAGAATGTTGGACATATGTTCTACTCTTCGGGTGGCCTGAGGGACGGGGCCAGGAATCGGGCCACTTCCTCCTGAAGATACTTCCCTGGGGAGGAAGCAGGGGTTGGCAAAGGTAAATAAGAGGTGAAACCATTTCAAGTGTATCTTTTTCTTGATGAGGTGTTCGTTTGGTTGCTGTAGATTTTTGAGTCTTAGAAAGTTATTTTTGTCAGTCTTTAGTTATTTGTCAAAATGTTTCCCTGGCAGAATGAGGGCCTGGAGCTTCCTCATTTGCCATCTCACCGATGTCACTCTCAGAGTATAAGTTTTGAAATAGGAAAACAAATGTGAACAGAAAAACAGAATTTCTTTTGGGAAGTGTACATTTAGGCTCAAAGTCTTCATGTGCTTGTTTTGTGATATGGACTAGTAACAGTTGTGGATATTTTGGCTTCAAATAAGAGTCAGGCCCAGAATCCCATTTGAGTGGGGTGGGTCTGAAGGAGACCATTCGCACGAGGAAATGAGATGATCTTTGAAAGCTAATTGATTCAGGGCTCCAGATGATAAAAACCATAAGGTATTTGAAAGTGGCATATATCTAGTGGGAAGTGCGACCGTGGTGACATAGGTGGAGGCCAGGTAACTTCACATAGCTTGGTCATACGTGGGGAACTCAGCAGTCATCCATGGAAGGACACACGTTCAAGAGATTAAAGAAATACTGTCGTGTGAACTGATAGCCTCGTTCGTGAGCACACAGGAGGCATTCCTTGGCAACCCCCAAAAGTAAATGGCTGAGCAGCATGAATGGAAGATGCTTGTATGGGGCTAGAAATCTTGGATGGTGAGATCCAGAGAGATTTGATCCTCTAACGTAAGTGGGATTCTCCAGACCAATGAGGTCTGAGGATTCTGTGGAAATAATAAAATTAATTAAAATCTAAAATAAAGATCGAATGAAAATGCATTTTCCAAGCCATTTTGCATTGCATGGGGAGGGCGTAATCCTACAGTCCAGTCCGTATGTATGGTCTGCGACACATGTGGTCTTTTAGAGTTGACTCAGTTGTGTGGAATTTCTCTCGGGTCTATGCTTTGTTCCAGTTTGCCATCAGCCAGTCGTGGGCAGTAGTCATGCTAAACAGTGAGAGCACCGGTGCTGCTTTCCTGCTTGGTGACAGAGCATCTGTAGTTGGCATTCCATTCACTTTCCAGAGTGGAGATTACTGGGCCCTCTGAGTAGATGTCTGTGAAGATGATTGATCTGACTTCATTGTTGCCAAGGAATTCAAGTGAGGGCTCACCTGACATGGTTAAAGCCTAGCACTTGTCAGTGATTAAAATGTAAGTTATTTATATCCTGAAAGATGGCTCTGAAAAAATGGAAGAGAGTGGAACACTGCTTTGTAGAAAATGTGTGTTTTGAACTTGAATGACAAACAGAGAGTTTATAAAATCTCCCCTTTCTTCTAATAGAGGCAGATATATTTAATTTTTTTTCCAGGTGATAGGATCTTGACAAGTTTGCCAAGGAATTTTCTATAGATGAAATTATAAAGAGGAAGGAGAAATACTTTTTCCTTTGACAATATGTACTTTATTGAATATAAAAAGGATCAGGAAGATACCACTGAGTCCTGCAGAAATGGAATGTCTGTTCCCTTAAACATAATTTTTGTCCATTAGAAGAAATTCATTTACAGTTATAAAAATTGTATTCATAATTCACCCTCTTGGTCCCCCTCATCACTGTATATTGTTTTTCTAAACTGTACTTTTTCCTTTAATGAGATCACCATCACTTAGACATGAACCTAGGTGCCTGGGACTGATTTTTTTGTTTTTTCCCTTTCCTCTGTTGTCTCTGTATCAAACTAGCCACCAGCCTAGTCCTTAATATCTCCTATAATTTTCTTGCCTCTGCCCCCTTCGCCCCCAATCTGCAGCCTTCTAGAAGCTATCAGGGTTTCAGACCCTCATAGTTTCTCAGGTGAACTCATTTCTTCATAATTGAGCTGTTGCTTTCTGCTCTCATGGCATTCCCAAGCAACCCATCTTTACTCTGCCATCAGTGTTATTGTTCTCGAATGTAACCCTCTCCTATCAGTCTCCTTTTTAAACAGATCTGTTTGCATTCCATTCAGTTCCTTCAGTACAAGCCATTGTCCTACGTGGCAGAGTAAAGATGGCCACATACTCTTTGTGTTGAGAAATTGGGTCTATGTTACTCCCATTGAATTTGGATGGATTCTGTGAGTGTTCTAAGAGGAATGTGACTGAAATGCTGCTGCAGTTTCTGGGCTCAGGAGTTAAGAGACCAGCTGCACGAACCTCCTGTTTCTCGGATCACTCCCTCTTTCGGTACTCTACCTGGTAACTCAGCCGCCAGCTCATGAGAGGTACAAGCCGTGTGGAGAGGCTCAGTGTTGGGGCTCTAGTTGACCGCTCCATCTGTCCTCTTACTCTTGCTTGTTAACCCTTAGAGTGAGCCATCTTGAACGCCCGGCCCAGTGGCTTGAGCTTTCACATGGACCAAAACCCCAACCAACCTGTGACTGCTAAAGCCTAGATCTCCCAGAAGAACCACAGTTTAAGCCCAGTCAATCAAAAGAAACAGGAGAGCTGTTAAGGAACTATGGTTTTAAACCACTGAGTTGTGAAGTGAGTTCTTGGGCAATAGCTGAGCAGACGACCTTGGCTTGAATGCGCTTTGTGATCCTGTTTTGACTTGCTCTTCTCAACTCCTGTCTCATGGTTATCCTACAAGCACACGATATTTCAGCTAGTCTCTAAATAATTGGCCAGTTCTTTTGTGACTCAGCAGGTTGGCACATGCTATGCCTTTGCCTGGCATATTCTTCTTAGCTACCTAGAACACAACTTTTCCTTTAATGACTTTGTGTCCCCTCTTCTGTAAGGACATGCTCATGTATCTCTGAGTAGAATTGGGTTTCTCCATCCACTGAGCTCCCACTTCTGTCTGGATCATAGATCTTATTATACCCTGTCATAATTATTTATGTGATTCTCCCCCACCCTCCATGTCCTCCAGGAGGGTAGCTATCATGTGTTTTTTTTTTTTTAACTTTATTTATTTATTTATTTTCAGAAAAACATTATTCATTATTTTTTCACCACACCCAGTGCTCCATGCAAGCCGTGCCCTCTATAATACCCACCACCTGGTACCCCAGCCTCCCACCCCCCCGCCACTTCAAACCCCTCAGAGTGTTTTTCAGAGTCCATAGTCTCTCATGGTTCATGTGTTTATTTAATTTTCTATTCCTTGTACTTAGTAGAGCTCTGGCATAGAGTGGACTGTGCATCTGTTTTGGTGACTGTGTGTGTGTGTAGGGGGGTGAGGTATATTTATGAGCCAGGGATAGGAAAAAAAATAGTAGATTGTCTTTGGTTGTTCTTTTTTTCCTTCCTGGGTAAATTATGATGTGATGATTTGATGTCTGATGCCAGAAATTCATCCAGGTAATTCTAACTAATAGGCCCTCAAATAAAACTTCAGACAAGATTTGTTCCTAAATTTAAGAAGCTTTTTGGACTAAGAGTATCAAAATCCAGTGGTAAATATGTACACTTCAGATGTGCTATCAAATCAACTTGGTGATCTGTTTGTGTAATGAACCACATTTCTGAAATCGCCTCTAATGTATTAAATATCTTTACATTGACAACCTACCCATCCCTGTTCTGATAGGGTAGGTAATTCTACAGTTTGAACAATCAAAAACCTTCCTCTATATCCCAGAGGCTTCTTTCTTACTCTCACAGTTTTGCAGTTCCAGAGCCTTGTCCCGTGAAGCTTCTGTCTAGGCATGAGTGACTTGGAAATCTAGGGAGGTACCATCTTGTGATCTACCTTCACCATACATGGCTTTGTATTTGCTGGGGCCAGGTTCTAGGGGAGAGTGATGTCACTTTTTGTCCACTGTCTCGGTGTGAAAGTGAAACCCATCTTTTCCACTCCCTGCTACTCCATTTGCCAGCATCAGTGACACAGCCTTGCCTCATTGCAAGAGAATCCAGGTACATGGGAAGAAGAAAGGAACCAGAGTTGGGGAAAACTAGGACTCTCTTTGCATTATGCTCGTGGCTCATTGGTAGGTTTATATTGTCATTGGTCTTTGATCTTTTAGTTTTAGAAGAAATGTGATGTGATAAAATCTGGTTGCAATTCTAGATAGACTGGATTACTTTTAAGATTCACTAAACAAAATTCTGTGGTAAGTAGGCAATTAAGAGGAGCAGAAGTGATAGGCGAAATTTCTCTACTTGAAAGAGATGACTGACCAATAAGATCAGCCTAAAATGGCTGATCAACATGTATAATTTCTTTGCAGATCCCTTGGTACAGATTATTTTTTATGATTGATTTTGTGAATACATGAACCTGCTATATAGTAGAGTGTGGCTTTTTCATCAAGATCTGGCTTTGATATCAAACAATTTTACCGGTTTGTATCATCAACGTCTTCTCTATTCCCACTTTCAAGGATGCAGTATGACTTTTTTTCCCTTTTGGTATCAGTATCGTGGAACTTATCTGAATACGAGACAAAGTGATGTTCAAAGTTTAGGCCCTAACCATGTCAGTAGTTTGGGCCCGTGTCAGGTTTCCTAAATGCTATATTTGAGTTTTCTCTCTAGTAACTGCAGGAAAGAGGGTCAAGGAGAGGAAGCAATAAGGACAGGAACATCTGGGTTCTATTGTGTAGCTACAGTCATTGCCATCATTAATCTCTGAGAGATTCACCCCCATTTACTAATAAATAGCAAGTTCATCCAGAGTAACACAGCAATCAAAATTAAGTGGTGAAGTTAATTGGAATCCAGCAGCTCCCCTGTCCCCCATCTGTAGCCATTCTGTGGTAAGCACAGAAGTGTTCAATGAGTCTGGTTGCCTCTTAGCCTCAGAAGGGGAGATAGAAAGAAGTGATTGGAAAGAACACGATGGATGTAGATCTTGGAGTTGATTGTATTTTCCCTTCAGGTTTTAAGCCTTTGGCCACTATGACTTGAGGCCGAGAAGGACCATAGATCTGCTAATGATTCTGTTCCCTGTTTTTGGTCTTACAAAGTTGGAGGCATGAGACTGTGAAACCTCCTACCCGAGAGAGGAGAGAGGAGGGTAGCTTGAAGGGGTGAAACCTGGTGGTCTCCCCAGTTTTCCTTTCATCTGTGCATATGTGAGTGAATTTTTGGACTTAACCAGCTTGAGTCACTTCTTAGGATGACTGATGGGCTTTTCATCTGGGATCTCTCTGAGGGCAGGCCTCACACAGGGAATGCGTAAAACTCAGCGTTTGGGGCCCTCAGCTTGCCTTTCTTTCCCAACCCTTGTGGTGTCTGTTAGGAAGACGGGTGGTGCACAGGCTTGTGAATATCCCATCCAGCCGGGCTCTACATCTTAGGAAACTGCTGCCCTTGGCTTATGGGCATATATGCCGTAGTGCTGCCAACCTCGGGAGGCCCAACTCGGGGAAGCGATCTCTTACTATAGGTTTGGGGAATTCTGTGTCTTCATTATCCCATGGCAGGGCAGGGCATGATTTCTAAGTGACGATGTACCTCTGGACCTTCAGATTCCTCTTCCTACCCAGAGATAGAAAGGCCTCTAGAGAAAGAGAAGGAGAAGGCTTCTGTGGCTAGAGGAAGGCCAGAGCTGGTCCCTCTGAAGTGAGAGCCCGGGGCAGGGGCTGAGGTTGCCTGGTCTAAGAGCAGGTACTGATGACCATATTCAGCTTCGAAACACCTTAGCTAGTGTTAAAAATTAAACTAAGCAAAAACAAAGGTGGTGGGAGAGAATAACTGACCTTGTGTCTCTTGATTTTATATAAACTGTATTCCAGAGATAGCGTGGAAGTTGCCTGCCTCACTGGGCCACTCCATTATCCCCAGCGATGAAGTTTGTTGGTATTTGGAAAGTCGAAACTGCAAGGATTGGCCTCTGTTTTCTCACATTTGGAGGAACTCGAAATGAATAGCCTTTACCATATTTTATACATGAGAATTATGAATCAGTCACCTAGAAGAAAGGTAGGCTTAGGTAGGTGGTAGTAGGTATTGATACTGTCCTCTAAGTAACTCTTCAAAAGGGTGACATGTTACAGCCCTGTAATTTTTTCCCTCTTATTAAGATAAAAGCTGAATTAAGAGCAGAGGAATGTAAATGTCTGTCAGAAGATCTTTTTCTTGAGCTTTCACTGGGAGAGACCCTAAGTTGAAGGCATTTTAGAGACTTCTCCCTTAATGACTATAATTAATGTTGCGTATGCTATGGCCCACTGTGGATACAGAGAATGACCCTGAGGCTAGGTTGCTGGCTTTTCTGAGAAGCTCCTTAAATGTGGGAACATTACAGTGCATCATTGACACAATGCCTTTTACTCCACTTACACCGCTAATGAAACAATAGCCATCCTCCTGCACTCATTTCTGTCATTTAACTGGTCATTTTTTAACCTGATGAAATAACATTTTTTTTTTTGCCTGTTGCACAGACTTTTCTCTCCCACTCTCTTTTAAAATGACTCATTTATCTTTGTCTATGAAACAATAAGATTGGAGGGAACTTGGAATCCTAGGGCTTTCACTCCCTAACTAATTCAAGTGTCATAATTAGTGGTGCTAAGATCTGGGTACTTAGCTTTCTTCCTTGTGTACTACCAACGATGGACCCTCCTGGCCCCTAAAGTCAGTTGACTCAGGAGGAAATGGGAGTTTTTTTTTCTTGTGCATTTTGGCTGAGAAGTCAGAGCCAAGGTGGGTGATAGATTACCAACACATTCTAAAAAGAGGGGCACATCTAGGCAGGACTTGCTGAGAAGAGTTATTCTTTTTTTTTTTTTTAAGATTTTATTTATTTATCTATTTGACAGACAGAGATCACAAGTAGGCAGAGAGGCAGGCAGAGAGAGGGGAGGAAGCAGGCTCCCCGCCCAGCAGAAAGCCCGATGCGGGGCTCAATCCCAGGACCCCGGGATCATGACCTGAGCCGAAGGCAGAGGCCTTAACCCACTGAGCCACCCAGGTGCCCCGAGAAGAGTTATTCTTGTCTTGGGACTCTGTTCCCGTTACTACCTCCAGGAGGCTGGAGAAGGCAGAGTAGAGTAAGTGAGAGACAGCAGAGCTGCACAGATGGAAAGCTCCAGAGAACCTGCACAGAGTCCCCTTTGATCCATCAGTTTACCGCTGATCACTGCATACTAGTGAGGAAGCCTCCTGGCAACTGCCGTAAGAGTCACTTGAAAAGATTCGAGGGAGCAGCCCTCAGTGCTCACACAGGGCTGGGAACAGCTACTGTTCCCACCAGCCAGAGTGAAAAACGTCATAATTCACAGGCTATCGGGCAGAGTACTCAGAAGTGGAGGAATACTGGCTCTAGACAAAATGATGCTGAAGGAAAAAAGCTTAAAAGCAAGTCTGCCACAGAAAACAAAAAGCAATAGAGAAAGGCGAATGAAACAAAAAGCAAGTAGAAGAAACAAATAAGGATCAACATAAAAATCAACGTTCTCAACAGAAAACAGTTAACAGCAATAACAACAAATCAGTCAGGCCAACAGGTAGTTTTTGGAGGAGATGAATAAAACTGAAAAACCTCTGGTTAGACTCAGCTGGAAAAGAGTCGGTGGTGAGAGTTGATTCTACAGATATCAAAAGCATCAGGGAATTTAATGAAAAATTTTATGCCAGTTAATTTTGTGACTTAAATTGTATAGAGGTAGTCAAAGGCTTCATTGTCCCCAAATACAATCACGAAATCATAAAGATTCTGACCTCTAATTGTTTCTAAAACTTAATGTCCCTGCGTCTTCCATCATTCTATTCTGGCTTAGGCCACTCTTACCTCATTGTATTAAACTCTGAGCTGAACTCAAGGACTCTCCCTGCACCCTCCCTCTTTTTTCCCTTGTGTAACAGTCAGGATGGTATTTTTTTTAAATACAGAGAGCTGATTATATCATACCTCCCATTCCTGTTGACATGATTCTCCATTGCCCTTAGGAGAAGTCTGAATCCTTACTCTGATTAAGGTCTCCAGCTTTTTCTTTTCTTTTCTTTTCTTTTTTTGGGGGGGGGTCCTCGCTTTCCCTTCACATTGTATGTTCTAGCAACAAGATGTGTGTGCTGTTGCTTCTGAGCCACATGCCTTTATCCGTGGCCTTTAACTCTTTCCTCTCTGTATTAATGTAGCTAACTCTGACACTCACGTCTCTGCTTTAAGGGGCATTTTTTTTTTTTTTTTATCCCCCAGAAAGTTGGTTCTGACCTCTCATATTGGAAATGCTCCTTACGTAGTGTCTGAACTCTCTGCCTGTCTCCATTCCAACACGTAGCACACCGTATCATCTTTGCACCCTTACTCCGTGTAACTCCCAGGGAGCCGAGAGCTCCTCAGCATCGGCAGATGCTGTGTTCCTTGTATTGACTCCTCCATATGACAAAGGCACATGATGCGCTACAAGTAATTGTTAGAGTGATGAATAAAATGCACCTCTATTCAAACCTCCAATCCAATAGCACTCTACTTTTTAACACAGATTATTTTAAGCAGGACTCAAACATTAAGTTCTTGATTTCAATTTGGGGTTGTCTTCTGATACATGGCCCATATTGAAAATGTCATTTTTCTCCCTCTTAAATTCCCCTGCTTATATATGTATTAATAGTATCAATCTATTATCCAAAAGCCAGTACTGATGCAGTAATTCACCTGTAGACTTCTGTGACTATTCATAAACCGTAAGATGGAAGTAGAGAGCTTTCAATTGGATTATAACATTTTATTCACTCTAAGAGTATATAATTGAGCCATGTATTATACTTTATGAAATTGGTTTTGCTTTTAGTATATTCCAAAGTTCTTTTCCTTTGGCTTTGTCCTTTTGACCGAAACCCCTTCCAGAATCAGATACTTAGTAACCCATGCTCCAGGGGAGAGCCCTTTGCCATCATTTACATGCTAATTCTTACATCAGTGTCTTCTATTTTTTTTAATTCTAGAGTGACTATTTCACCAAAAACAATGTTTCTCTGCTAACCAGACCCTTCTTGGCAATTTCTTCCTCTCATTTATATTTTCCTTCTCCTTTCCATAATAGGTTTTTTTTTCTAATTACATGAGTTCTTTTGTTTTAGATATACGTAAAGTAGAGGAGGGGAAGAAAGACATCAAGAGATGAAGCCCTGTTAACATCTGCCCGCCATTCTGCCGAGTGTTGGAGCTGCTTAGAGACTAAAGATCGTAATGCTGTGCCATGGTTGCTCGTATTTTCACTGATTGCTTCTCATTTTTGCCTTTAAACTTTAGTGCTAATATTTTCTTTCTTTTTTAAAAAAAATATTTATTTGAAAGACAGAGATCACAAGTAGGCAGAGAGGGCAGGCAGAGAGAGAGGGAGAAGCAGGCTCCCTGCTGAGCAGAGAGCCCAATGCGGGGCTCGATCCCAGGACCCTGAGACCATGACCAGAGCTGAAGGCAGAGGCTTTAACCCACTGAGCCACCCAGGGGCCCCAGTTCTAATATTTTCAATATAGAGACTTTTCTGTTTTGTGCAGTGAAGTTTATTTCACTGCTTTCAGCCTGATAAATGACTTCTTCACAGAGTGCATGTATCTGTCTACTTTCATGTGTTTCTTAAGGTTTCAGTTTTTAGAATTAATAGCATCGTTCATATGTAGTTTAATTTTATGAGTATATTGCTTACTTCCCGGTAGTCAATATACTTTGTATTCAATTTTGTCTCTCTTTTCTATTGACTTGGAGTGATTCTCTAAGTAAATACTGAAGTCTTTTATAGACTAATATCTGTTCGTTATCTATTCTATGTTTATATGATTTCCTTTTTTATGCCAGTACAATACCATATGGATTACATTTTTTATATCTAATATATTTCCTTTATAACTTTTTTTCCCCTTAAATTTTGTTAACTCTTTGGACCTCTCCTATACTTGCAAATTTTGAGGCTAATTTTTATCAGGACTCAAATAATCGTAATGGGATTCTGATACTTTGTTGCTGTAAGTTAATTTGGAGATATCTGACATATATATGAAATATGTATTATATACATATTCACTTCTTTTTTCTAAAAAAATACTACTCATTCTATAGATCCCCCTATGTTTTGGCTGAAAATATTTCTAGGTAAATTGGGTATTTTTTTGTTACTATAGTAAAAATCAACTTTATTTCTTTTTCTGTTTGGGGTTTTAACTCTTGGTGGATTGAAAAAACATTTAAAGACCTACTTGGTTAATTTCAACATGTATATAATTAGTGAACACAAAGGAAGAAGTTGGTGTAGGCTGCCATACTTGACAGAAGTTATTAAGGAAGAAGGATTTTTAAAGATTTTATTTATTTGACAGAGAGATCACAAGTAGGCAGAGAGGCAGGCAGAGAGAGAGGAGGAAGCAGGCTCCCCGCTGAGCAAAGAGCCTGATGCGGGGCTCGATCCCAGGACCCCAGGATCATGACCTGAGCCAAAGGCAGAGGCTTAACCCACTGAGCCACCCAGGCACCCCAAGGAAGAAGGATTTTTTAAATGGACAAAACACACGAGGATATTCTGGACAATTCAGGGCAAGCAGTTCTGGAGATGAGCAAGGTGGATTCGGGCACAGTGAGCAAAACATCTAACTGTTGTTAATGTCTGGAAATAAAGTTAGAAGTACCGAGATTGTGGGAGACACTGGATGCTAGTGAAGGGCTGTAATTCAGATGGTGTTGTATATTGACAAAAGACTGAATGATCCTATCAGCCAAGTGTATGTTCTTGAGGAGGAAGTGCTATGTCTGAAGTCCTACTTTTGGGAGGTAATCCCTAGGTGATGTTTAGGTTTGCTGTATTAATCTATTTGGGCTACTATAACAAAATACCACAGACTGAGGGGCTTAAAACATAGAAAGTTGTTTTTCTTACAGTTGTGGATGCTGGAAGTCCATGATTAAGGTGCTGGCTGATGGGATTCCTGGTGAGGGTGCTCTTCCTGGCCCATGGATGGGGCTTGCTGCCATGTTTTCCTTTGTCAGTTTTGTGTGGGGGACACCCAGGTCTCTCTTCCCCTTCTTATAAAGCACATTGGTCCTTTCATGAGGTCCCCACTCTTAGGACTTCATTGAACCTTATTTACTTCCTCAGATGCCCTATCTCCAAGTAGAGTCATACTGGGAATAGAGCTCTATCAACTGTGTAAGGACACAGTCATTCAGTCCCCAGTGCATGGTTTGGAGAGGAGAGAGCCTGGAACAAGGCTGGCTAGATTGGCAAGAAATGAGGAGATGGGGTTCTAAGAGAAATTTTGAAGGAGGTTGTGGGAAAAACAAGCATCAGAGGTAACTGCTGAATTCCTACTTCAGAAAGCTAAAAGAAGGAACCTGATTTTCAAGTTTTGTTTTAAGCACATTGCTGTGAGTATGCTTATGACATCATTTCATCCGGAACACATGTTTCTGGAAGGGACCATGAAGATATCATTGTGAAAAATGACCCAATGGATAAACTTAAATTCTGCTCTTCTTGGATGTTTTTTGTTCACCCCGTCATGCCACTTGTTTGCACCCATGTTGTATATGCCAGAGTACAGAGTTTTAAAGAATAGCCCTATGTCTTGTTTAAAGTGAATTTTACTGCTTTTAGGAGAGTATCTTCTACTTGTATATACTTACTACTTAAAGATGATGAGCCGCGTTTCTGGCATCAATAACTTTGAGCAGTTTTTTTTTAAAGATTTTATTTATTTATTTGACAGAGAATACAAGTAGGCAGAGAGGCAAGCAGAGACAGAGGGGGAAGCAGGCTCCCCACTGAGCAGAGAGCCCGATGCGAGACTCGAACCCAGGACCCTGAGATCATGACCTAAGCCGAAGGCAGAGGCTTAACCCACTGAGCCACCCAGGTGCCCCAACTTTGAACAGTTTTGAAAAGCCAAAGTTTAAGAAAGAAAAGAGGCCATGATTCTCGGTTGGCTGGGTTTTACTTTTTTGGGAAAAGATAATATTGATGTTGTAGTTATTGTTTCTAACATTCCAGAAACCTTTGAACGGAGTCATGGGGACATTTTTTGAGGAGGGTAGGACAAAATTTCCGTGAAATTAGGGGATCATTCTAAAGTCCTCTTTAAATCCAGGTGTCAGAAAACTTGTTCTGTAAAAGGATACGTAATAAATACTTCAGCTTTGCAGTCTGTAAAATTTCTACCAGCAGCTACCTTACTCCATCTTTGTGTACAAAAATAGCCGTAGATGGTACGTAAATGAATGAGGATGGCTGTGTTCCAATAAAACTTTATTTAAAAAAAAAGGCTGTGGGTGGGACTTGGTTTAATGGCTGTAATAGCTGACTCCTGATCTAATCAGTTATGCAGAGCATTTTATAAATTTAATCACTACTGGGATCAATATGTTAGAGATAGATGAATAATGTGGTTACTTGTGCTCTGAAAGATAGAACTCTCAACATTTTTAAAAAGGTCTGAGAAAGTTTAACCAAGTTATTCTTCAGTAATCAGAGGACTTTATTCTAATATGTTATTAAGTGTTTGGTGCCTTGTAAGTACAGATTGGGATGATAGTTGAACTTTTAAAAATGTCCACATGTTAGTTTACTCCCCCCTCTTTTTGACATTAGTTAATAATGACTAAGTAGACTGAAATAAATTTCTCTTTATTGATCTCAAATAATAGTGTCTCTGTAATATCTTTTGCCTTCTCTCAGAAAGGATGCCTCCATTCTTGGCATTATATTTTGTTCAATTGTATTTCACTAATTAATACATTACAGGGAGCGTTGTGGCATAGAGGTTAAGAGCATGGGTTATGAAACCAGAGTCTATGGCTTCCTGGTTCTGTGAACTTCTGCAAGTTACTTCAATTCTCTATGGGTTTCACTTCCCTCCGTTATCAAATGGGGATAATAATAGTCCCCATATCATAGAGGTTTTTTTTTTTTTATGAGAGTGACATGAGTTAATACACAGAAATAAAGCTTTTAGAAGAATGATTGGCCTATAGTAACTACTTGATAAATTATCATTAGAGTTTCCCTCTTTGGCTGTAAGCTTTTTGAAGGCAAGGACTACATTTTGCTCTTCCTTGACTATCAGGCAATTTTCATGGAGCATGATAATATTCAACATATGGTTGCCAGTGTTATTACTGTTGTTACCATGACACGGTCTATGCAGTCAACTTTTTGATAAATTGAATTGTGGCCATTCCCCTTTCTGTCATTTAGAGAAAGTACAATGTGCAGTAAAGTCCACAGGGTAAAGAGAAAAAAGGTAAATAAAGGAACTTTTTTGGAGGGGGAGGATTTTAGGGGGGGAGGAATTTTGGAATGAATCTTAAAAATGAGCCAAATAATTTGTAAACATTTGGCAAGAGTAATTCAGGAATCTTTATGTGAGGAAACAGTAGTGTCAGCCTGAATCATCTCAGTATCTTCATAAATGAATCTATTTTTTGGCATTGCTGCATTTAATTCCTCTCTGTCTAGTGTAGTGGGCAGGTAGTAGCTACTTTGCTATTATTTATGCTAACCTGAGTCAAATTTTTTTGGGACAGAAGTTTATGAATGAGTCTCAATATCCACGAGCTCCCCTTGCACACACCACAATGCTGGTATTCCTGCTCCTGGCCTATCCTCATTATTATCGCTGGTCCTAGTTAACTTTGATTCTGGGCTGACCTTCCACTTAATCTGCCAGGGTAATTTCTTGCTGAAGTCAGCAGAGTTCTTCACTTGTCCTTTTTCTCCCTCTCCTGTTTGAACTAACTCGGTCTATTCCCAATTTGTGCTCCATTTTGCTCTTTATCTTTGCAGAGCTTCCTCAATCTTCACCCAGTATGGACATCTTTGTTCATCACACCTTGAAGTTAATTGATAGCTTTCTATTAAGTCTTAAGTGTCAGCAACTCTTTTTCTTTGTCCTTGGACTTCTTTATTAGAAAAATGTGCTCAGGGTGCTTGGGTGGCTCAATTGGTTAAATGTCTGATGTTGGCTCAAGTCATGATCTTATGGTCATGAGACCGAACCCCATGTTGGACTCCACACTGAGTGGGGAGTCTGCTGGAGATTCTCTCCCTCTGCCCTCCCCCTGCCCTGTCTATCTCTCTCTTACTCTCTCTCTTTCTCAAAATAAGTAAATAAATTGAAAAAAGAGAAAAATGTTGTCAGGTTGTTCCTGAAAATTTTAACAATCTGACCAATTAGGGGAATCCAGAGCCTCTACAAAGCTGGCTGGTCAAGAATCCTAGAAATTCAATAGTCGACTTAACCCTAGTACTGATTTTTCTTGAAATATGTACATAATCCCTTGGGTTTATCATTCACTAGTTTTGTAAAAACACATCTTCTGACTTGGAGTGCTAAACTTAGAAATGAGCTTTGAATAAACAGTGAGGTTCTAGGGCTCAGTTTATTTTCTTGTCAAGATCTTTAATAGCTCTTCCTTTTTTGTGTGAGTGCAGTTGACTATTATGATAAAATCCATCTAATTAGCTATCAATATTTGACAGTGTACTTTTTAGCAGTGCCATTCATTCAACTCAACAGAGCAGTCATTTCAATCAAGGAAACCACACCAGCCATTCAAATGAGAGAATACTGCCAGAGCTGGATTTCATCTTAATGGGCTCGATAAAGAAAATAAAACTTGAGGGTTTCTATTAGCCAATATATCTCATTAATATTGTGACTGAGACTGTCAGTATCCATTCTCCTAGCCATCAGTGTTTACAACTGATTCTGAATAGATAAAACAAAATGGAAAACAGTCTTGATATATGTTGTTTTTTATCTAGCAAGATGTAGATTTATTTTGTTGACATCAGATGCATGTCAAACACAGCCTCGTAAATGTCACTGACCTTTTCTTCTATTTCTGTCTTCATATAGGCAATTACGGCTCGGTTATTTAATTTCTGGGAAACTGGGCACAGCACTTCTGAGTCTTATTTTCTCATTCTTTGCAAAGTGGGAATAATGACATCAGGTGTTTGCTGTGTAACAACCATAGTATTTCTAAAGCTTACAAGAGTATACATTTTCTTTTTTTTTCTTTTTTCAGATTTTAGGTCAGCAGGTCAGCCAGGATGAAGCTGATCTAGGCTGGGCTCGTGTCCAGGCTCTGTGTTGGGTCTAGGTTGGCTCCACATGTGTATAATCCTTCTGAGATGAGTTTCTTAGGATAGCTTCATCTCCTGGAACTGGCGGAAGCTTACTTTTGTAAGCACATTTCGAGTCTTTGGTTTTCTCATGTCTACCAACATCCCACTGACCAAATCAAGTTATGAGCTCACTATCAGTGGTATGAAGGGTTCCTTCTGCTATGTGAGATGGGACGGGATGTGAATACTTAACAGAAATCTACCAGACTGCCTCACATGATGATCAAGAAGAGTCTGTGAGGTTATGTATATGAGAGTTCTTTGTTAATGGTTGAGCACCGTGTAACTATGATGTTTCTGCATTGTCTGTCATTATAAATTCTAGGAAGATTCCTTTTGCTAGTGAGCTATTCATTTCATAACTTTCTACCAAGAGTGGCCATATACAACACTTGTTAGCAGCTGTTGACTTAAAATACGCAGGTATCATGGCACATGATTAGAGTGGGAGGCTAAAAATCAGGAGTATCTGTTACAGTCTGGGATGTTTAAACTACCTCTTGGCTTACCATAAGACTTTAAATTCAAGGAGAAAGAAAGCCAAGGAAAGAGGATTACGCTTGAACAGTCTTCATGATAAAATAGTAGTAATTAGTTTGAGCAAAATCCCCTAATAGTTTTTTTTTTTTTTTGTACTTTGCAGGAAACCAAATGGCAGACAGATAAAACAAATTACTTTACTTGGTTAATTAGCAAGTGATTATAAGGTTTTGCCTATGTTCTCCCAAGAGTACAAAGATCATGCCCTGTTTTTCGAAGAACTTTTTTGCTTAATACCTAATCCATCTAAACTCAACTGCAAAATCTCACAGCAACCTTGCCACAAACACTGAAGTCCGCAGACTGCCTGGGAGACAACAGCAATGCTAATTTAATGGTGAGAAGAAGGAGGAGGGAAGATGAAGCATGGTGTTTTCCCTTTATTTTCTTTTAAACTTGTTTTTCCACCTTTGTTAGCCCCCTTTGCATTTTTCTTAATGCAAGTATCACACAACTCCTAAGAATTTAGTTGCCTGTGTTTCTGAACCAAGGTCTAGGATTGTGAACTAAAATATTATATCTTTAAGGCCAGAGTATTTTCAGAACAATAACATCATTGAATGAGAGAATCATCCTTTTGATAGAGGTCATGGAAAATTCAAATTAATTCCTAATCAAAGATGACTCAGGAAAACAGGTAGTTCACATAATGTTTTGATTGAAGGACACTGAGACCTTCAAGATAAGGTTGCTGTCAACTGACAAAAACAAGACATCTCTCTACTAAAAGTGGGCAAAGATAACAGAACAATTCAGTGTTCTCTTTGGATATAGAGGCTATAGGACCTGGCCATGCCAAATGTGGCAAGCCACTAAGACCATCACATTTACATATTGATGATAAAACAGCATTAAAAAATCCCTTATATATTTGCTATAAAGGAAAATATACACAGAAGATTTTATATTTTAATGGGATTAAATGTTGTCTCTTTTTCATGTATAAAATTGTGAAGATTGTGTCTTGACTAAATTTTCTAATTCTCAGTCATGGGACTTCTTTTTCCAGTAGAATGAGTTGGGCAAGTCTTCCTAAGTATTTATCATGTTTTTATTTTTATAGGCAGTTGTAGTTTAGAAATATTTTTTTAATTTTTTTTATTTTTTATGAACATATAATGCATTTTTATCCCCAAGGGTACAGGTCTGTGAATCGCCAGGTTTACACACTTCACAGCACTCACCATAGCACATGCCCTCCCCAATGTCCATAACCTCACCCCCCACCCCCCTCCCCCCCAACCCCTCCTCCCCTCAGTTTGTTTTGTGAGATTAAGAGTCACTTATGGTTTGTCTCCCTCCCAATCCCATCTTGTTTCATTCATTCTTCTCCTACCCCCTTAACCCCCCATGTTGCATCTCCACTTCCTCATATCAGGGAGATCTTATGATAGTTGTCTTTCTCTGATTGACTTACTTCGCTAGGCATGATACCCTCTAGTTCCATCCACTTCGTCGCATATGGCAAGATTTCATTTCTTTTGATGGCTGCGTAGTATTCCATTGTGTATATATACCACATCTTCTTGATCCATTCATCTGTTGATGGACATCTAGGTTCTTTCCATAGTTTGGCTATTGTAGACATTGCTGCTATAAACATTTGGTTGCATGTGCCCCTTCGGACCACTACATTTGTATCTTTAGGGTAAATACCCAGTAGTGCAATTGCTGGGTCGTAGGGTAGCTCTATTTTCAACACTTTGAGGAACCTCCATGCTGTTTTCCAGAGTGGTTGCACCAGCTTGCATTCCCACCAACAGTGTAGGAGGGTTCCCCAGAAATATTTTTCACTTAGTATATTTGCAGATACGAAGTTTGTTTTAATTTCATCCCAATTCTTAAATGTTTTGGATTATCGACATGCTGGTTCAGTAAGAACCAGAAGGATTGGACTCCCAACATTTGGGAACCTTTCAAAGAAGAAATGCCCAATAGTATTGTAGAGCACTGTATAGGCTTGGTGTGACATTTCATGGAGTGGGTGTGGAAACAGAACATTAGTGCCAGTTTGTGTTTTGGGGGTTTTGTAAAGTACTTGGGCAGGTTATTTGATCTTAACTAAGACACAGATTTTTCATTTACAAAATGGAGCTAATGATACTACCCACATCATGAACCTGATGTAAGTAAGCATCAGATGAGCTGTTGTACAAGATATTACACAGAGTTGATATACAATGAATTTTATTAGTAGGTGAGAGATGTATAGGCATATACTGTGCAGATAGATCACATGGTACAATGATGGGGGAAAGAGAGGCTAAGAATCTTAAAAAAGAAAGAAAGAAAAATAAACCCTTGGATGTATGATAGGGTACTAGAAACAGAAACAGTATCATCCTAGCCAAATAAAGAGGTGCATGTTGATTGTTTCCCCCGTCTAAAAGTTGGAGTTGAGATTGAATTCTTCAGTCGTGAAAGTGACTTGCTTACGTATCTACGGTAAATCCGTGAGTCCTACTCTAAAATATTAAAATTCAGCTTTGTTCATTTTATGTATCTGAAGACTTAGGTAGATTGATAATGGGTCCTAATATTCCACACTTTTCTGTCTCCATGCCCTGTGGTTTGAATGTCTCCCCATGCTGCCTCTGGGCGTGGTCTTGGGGATGGCTAGTTAGGATGGCCTTGGCTAACCTAATTAGGCTTTCTTCCATGCTTTTCTTGAATTGCCCCAATAGTCTAGCCCAGGTTCTCATAGTGAAGGTAAGGGTCCAAAATGGAAGGAGAAAGGCATACTGCTTTTTCAAGTCTCTGTTAAAAACAAACTTGTTATTTTTGTCTTTGGCACTCTTTTGTTTTTTGGCCATAGTAGTTTCCTAGAAAACTGATTGTATTTCCCCACGGGAACAATGTTACATTTCGCAGGGATGCTTCTGACTTTTCATCTTCTACTTGATGGTCAGCATTGGTGGTTCTAGATAGTTATCTAGACACCGTTTCCACTGGATTCCCCTATTTAACCTGATGAAACAGGTCCTTTGCAGTCTGACTCTATCCTGTTTCACCAATTTTGTCTGTCATTACTAAGTTTACATTGTACATTCTAGCCACATATTTTGACAAAAATTTTCTGAATGTGCAGGGCTCTTTCTTACCTTTTTGTCTATGCTTGTACTGTTTCATTTATTTGGAAAACTCCTACTCCTGCTCTATACTCCAACTTAAAGGTTTTCTCCCACTTTCCCAAGAAGAAAAGCTGTCTATAAGATTTGCCCCAGGTATTTGTGGTATGTATTATAATGGTGTAAATGCTAATAACTGTGTCTATCTTCAAAGTTAGTGTGCATGTGTGAAGTCCTGATGAATTTCTTAATCACCGTTTTGTTTTCTTTCATCTCAAATGGCAGGCACAGTGCCTCGTGTTGAAAATATATTTGTTAAAATGTGATTCAGCACTAAAGGCATAAATGAATAATGACATTGTGTTTTAAAAGCTGACATATAAGAATCATAAGATTCTACTCAATGAAATTGGAAAGATCTAGAAGCAGAAGAAATGTTAAAGATTGTTTCAGTGATCATATTTTTACAGACAAGGAATCAGTTGTTTCATGTTTTATATTTAAATGGATTCAGTGCTCGCCATTAGAATTTCCTGCCATGGCTTGTTTGATGCCTTTCTTGATAACTGGAATTTAAGCCTTGAAGCTACTATTTCCAGAATCTAGCAAGTTCGATACATAAATGTTGTAAATGGTAGGAACTTATTGGATTGCATTTTATTTTTTCTAATCAAAACGCTGGAAACGGTAGTCTGCTGTCTCCTGGCAGTCTGGTCTCTCCTATTTGTAGATGATTTGCCGTCGCTACTGAATGCCTATAGTGTTTTTTTCTTACTCTTGAATTTCGTCAGGCTACGTCTTCATGTTGATTATTTTTATAATCTTCTTCCAGAGTACATTTAGTTGTACTGATTTTGTAGATTTTAGACTTTGTATTTTGTGGTTTTTTACTCAGTAATTATTTTTAAGCTAAGTGTACCTATTACTTGAAAAGTGGAAGATTATTTAATTTGAAGGGATTCTCTTTATGCTAATGTGTTCTTATTTCTCTCCTAATGTTTAAAATGTGAACATTTTGTAATTCAGTCATAGCCCTTAAGTCCAGGTGACTTCTTGGGTCTCAATTCCCTTCTAGACAAATTCGTTTTCTGGAAGGCAGTTGGCTTTTCATCATTCTTTCTATCTAAATAACATCCAAGCACAAATCCCACAAGCACAAATGTATGTGCCTTTTGGTCACAAATGATCTGAATTACGTTCATCATGAACGCTGTGGCCTTGGTGCCAAAAACGACTGAGACTGTGTTTATTAGAGAATTTTTTTAAATTAATTTTTTCTGTGCTCTCTTTCTGGTACAATTATTATACTCACTGTCGCTATGATGCCAATGATCAGTTGGATTTCCCTCGCTTTTCTTCCTTCAGCGCTTTATTCATTTGCTTTTTCTTCCAGACCTTTCTTTAATTTCTTAGGCCTCTTCTCCACATTGTTGACTCTTTTTCAACAGAATGGATTTTACTTCTGTTTTTATTCTGAACAAGATTTATTACTGTGTCTTCAGTTCTTTTCCTTAGTTTCATCAAATCACTTTTCATCTCCCATTTTATTTATAATGTGAGCTATTTCTTCTGATAGACCATATTCTTTTACTTTCTTTGAGATTATAAAGATGCTTGTGTAAACTTGCCTTTGATTTCTCAGTGGTAATGTGTCTGAAGTACATCTTTCACTTGTGTCACTTGCTATGTGAATTTCCTGCATGTTTTCATACTGTCTATGCAGAAAGGCCCATTTGACCTCCCTACCTCTTTCTTCTCTGTGGGTGGGATATGAATGCCAGAACTCGGCAAATAAAAATACAAGACTTCCAGTTAAACTTGAATTTTAAATAGACAATGAATATATTTTTACTATCACAAATATGTGCCGTGCAATATTTGGGACATACTGAAACTAGAATATTAGTGTAGTTCTGAAGAGTGCTATCTGCTTGCGTCTCTGGCTTTGGAAGCACATCTCTCCTTAGAGAGCTCAGAAACAATATGAGAGGGGCACCTGGGTGGCTCTGTGGGTTAAGCCTCTGCCTTAGGCTCAGGTCATGATCTCAGGGTCCTCTGATCAAGCCCTGCATTGGACTCTCTGCTCAGCAGGGAGCCTACTTCCCCCTCTCTCTCTGCCTGCCTCTCTGCCTACTTGTGATCTCTATCTCTCTGTCAAATGAATAAATAAAATTAAAAAAAAAAAAGGAGGGTGCCTGGATGGCTCAGTGGGTTAAGCCTCTGCCTTCAGCTCAGGTTATGATCTCAAGGTCCTGGTATCAAGCCCCGCATCAGGCTCTCTGCTCAGCGGGGAGCCTGCTTACCCCGCTCTCTCTCTGCCTGCTTCTCTGCCTACTTGTGATCTCTGTCTGTCAAATAAATAAATAAAATCTTAAAAAAACACAAAACAATATGAGAAATCACCATGCACTGAAATGGAGCATCTGAGCCCACAAGTCTTTTATTCTTTTATTCAGTATTTATTTGTCTTTGGTTTATATGAATTTGCTGCAGGAGCAACTGGTGTTTTTCCTTTACTTTTGGCCTCCCTTGTTTTGAAGTAGACTTTGGGGCCAAAATAGTAAATAAAGTGGAATTGTGCAATCCCTTCATCAGACCTACTTTCCCTAGCATTTTGTCTCTGCACCTGGACCTCCAGTCCCCTCACAGCCCCCCTCCCCTCCCCAGTCTTTGTTGATTCAGGTAGAAGAGTCTCATCTCAGTCCTCAAGATCCCCTAACTTCTCGAGTGTTTTCACATTGCTCCCGAGCACGACAAAGGAGCTTTGGCCTTCAACAGCCTTCTTCTTCTTTTTTTTTAAAAAAATTAATTAATTAATTAATTAATTAAACGTATAATGTATTTTTATCCCCAGGGGTACAGGTTTACACACTTCACAGCACTCACCAAAGCACATACCCTCCCCAGTGTCCATAACCAGGTTTACACACTTCACAGCAGTCACCAAAGCACCAGGTTTACACACTTCACAGCACTCACCAAAGCACATACCCTCCCCAATGTCCATAACCCCACCCCCCTCTCCCACACCCCCTCCACCCAGCAACCCTCAGTTTGTTTTGTGAGATTAAGAGTCACTTATGGTTTGTCTCCCTCCCAATCCCATCTTGTTTCATTGATTCTTCTCCTACACCCTTAACCCCCCCTCCAATCCTTCAACACCCTTCTTAATGGAAGTCCACAATTCACTGAATTCTCAAAGATACTGTATACAAACTGTGGGTTGGGGTTTTTGCTATTTCTTAGGTTCATTTCCTAGGTAGATGGTATGTTAAAATTTTCTGGTTTTTTAAAAATTTTTTTATTTTTTTATTTTGAAGATTTATTTATCTTTGATAGTGAGAGTACAAATGGCAGGAGGGGCAGAGGGAGAGGGAAAGTATCCCAAGCAGAGTCCCCGCTGTGGGGTTTGATCTCTTAACCCCTAGATCATGACCTAAGTCCAATGCTTAACTCACTGAGCCACCCAGGAGCCCCTGTTTTGGGGTTTTTAAAGAGAGGTATAGAATAAGCATGCTGTTACTTAAACCAAATTCTTCTAGAAGTTTTGGGGGTGGATTCTTAAGGTGGGTCTTACTGTCTCCAGTCATCATCACCAAATATTTATTGAGCATTTACCATACGACAGTCCCTAAATGAATCATTTTGTGTGACTTTATACAAAACCACCCAATTTTTCCCATCAATTTATAGGTAAGGAAACAGCTGGGAGAGTTTAGGTAGCTTGTGTAGCTTTTTATGTGATTATTCTAAAAGCGTTATGATTATGATGCTGATGGGTAGATGCTTACTCAAACTTGTTCATATCAGGGGAACTGGCATCAAAATAGACATGGCCAATAAGGAGACGGAATCTCCCAGAAAGTGAGTTCTGTGGCTGTAAGGAAAGTTAGCAGCAGACATGCTCTTGAAACCTCCGCTTTGTGACTCTTGGTTCCACAGCTACCGTCGTAATAAAGTTTGACTTTTCCTGGTGGACCTACTCCCTTTCGAATTGATACTGTCTGCTTGGAGTTTTCCTCTCCCTCCTGGATCATTTCTTTGTACGTCATGCTTTTGGCTTTCTCATAGTTTGTGGTTCACAGTAATTTCTCGTGACTGCTTTGTGGCTCTGACAAATGGTTAATAACAGACACTGAGTGACACAGACACGGGATTTGAATCTGGTTCTAGAATTAGCTTGTAACTACTATAGCACTCAACCTCCAACTCAGATCAGGACCTCTACCAAAGAGGAAAATGTCTTCAGTGCAAAATCATCAGTGTTGGGGCATTCACTTGGTTAAAACATAGAAGAATGGAGATAAGGGCCATATAGTCAGGTAAGCTGGTGGCTATGTCTTTGGTCAAGTGGTTGGTGGAAAAACCCATTTTGGATGGGGCACTGGGAGCCAGGAGAACCCCTGTATTTGACTGCCTTATATCTCTGTCCTGTCCTTCACTCAAAGGGAGGGGCCTCTAGGGATCTCTGAAATTCTCTCTTCCTACATTTGCTGTGTTATCTTTGACCAAAAGAATTATCACGAGCTGTGCAGAACCTGAAGCCCCAGGCTTGTGGGGGATCCAGCTGAGGAATCCTAAAAAGATGGGAAGTTCATTCTGAAAATTCAATATGTATGTAGCAGCCTTGTGGAATTGACTCAAACACTGTCTGAACTATGTCTTACTACTCTGAAATAGTAATGAGTATTAGAGATCTCTGCATAACACCTGGGCCAGGTTGGAATAAAGACAAATTAGGAAAAAAATCAGATTGTGACCTACTTTGTGTGTACTTCACTGGGAAAAGGTCAAAAACTATCCTGTGCCAATTTTGCACTCATCCTTTCTGCAAACCCTTTCAAAGGAGATTAGTTTCTTATTACTTTATTACCGCAATAAAACGTGCGGCCAGAATTCTGGAATGAAAGCTGCCACTACAGAAGCTGTAATAGAAGAAGCCGCAACTTAAGTGTAGGCTTGAAAAATTGCCATAAAGGCAGTCTTTTTTTAGAGAGAATACCTTCTAATTTCTCACAGCCAAATACATACCCCCAGATATGATAAGTGTTGGATACTGACTGCTTTGTGGAGTGACCCACACAATATTTTTTGCATAAAAGCCATTTTTTTTTGTTTTTTTAAAAAGATTTTATTCATTTATTTGACAGACAGAGATCACAAGTAGGCAGAGAGGCAGGCAGAGAGAGAGAGAGAAGCAGGCTCCCTGCTAAGCAGAGAGCCCGATGTGGGGCTCGATCCCAGGATTCTGAGATCATGACCTGAGCCAAAGGCAGCGGCTTAACCCACTGAGCCACCCAGGCGCCCCATTCTTTTTTTTTTAATAAGATAAAGCAGGGCATCAGTAATTAGATTAATGGTTCTTTAGTATAACTAGTATTTAACCAGTGAATACTAGGTAAATACATTGTTTCTGCAGTGAGCGTTGTTTTTGAGTTTTGCATTTGGGCATCAAAACCTTTTAAATCCTATCCTTCTTTTCTCTTTTGCTTCTCTTCTGTGTCCCTGTCTCCTTTGTTTTAGAATAGACTCGCCCAGCGTCCAAACACCCTGATGTGATAGAAGAGGCACATGCATTGTTTTGGCCATTTCTTTTCCCGGGTCCAAAACTGTTCTTAAAATTCAACGCGGTGCAGCTGCAGGCATTAGATTGTCTTCAGGGAGAGAAGGTCACAGTCAGGGTGACTGTTCTGAATTTTCATAACAAACCAGAGGTATTTTTGTGATGCGATCTACTGACACTTGCCAACAGCCATTGCCTTTGTAAGCTAGAGACACTTACACATTGGTATATGCCCGAGTTGTCGTCACAAGCTGCAAAATAAATGACAGAAAAGATTTTGCTTGAGTTCGGGAGACATGGTCTTAGTTGATCTGAAAGGAACTATACAAAAGCCAATATTACACTTTAATATAATGCCTCCCATAATGCCATTGCTACTAATGTGAATTGGAGAGAAACCATAGATTGACGATACCTAAATCCTTTCGTATACTGCTAAATCACTTTAGGGCGTGAATACCAAAAATATTGCTAAGAATTTGTAAGGGAGGTATTTTTGCCTTGCCATTCCCACCATCTCCATCCTCCTGAGTAATAGCTCTCCGCTGAATTACTTTCATTCAGCTTATCTAATGCTTTCCTGAGCCCTGCTCCATTTGTTCCTCACAGCAGTTTTCAGCACACGGAAAGGGCAGATATGGTGAGTTCATTTTGCTCCTGTGGCAATGGAATCTCCGAGAAGTTAGGTAGACTAGAACGTAAATGGCAGAAAGCAGAAACTTAGAGCTTCGGGATCGTACGCCGGCATAGACTAGAAGCAGGGGTCGTTGGGTGAGCCACGCCTGCCACCAAGTGATGGTCTTGTTGTTTGGTCACCATGGCTAGAAGCCCTGGAGTGTTTGGCCCCTGCCACTTCCTCCCTCTCGAAGGTGTGCTACGGGGGTCTCTGTATGCTGTCAAGGACGTCAGCTGTTCATTCATACTGAAGAGCTGTCTGCT
This sequence comes from Neogale vison, assembly GCF_020171115.1. NCBI lineage: Eukaryota > Metazoa > Chordata > Mammalia > Carnivora > Mustelidae > Neogale > Neogale vison. The sequence goes on along the minus strand of NC_058105.1, from coordinate 110,908,819 downwards.
GGGGTGAAGATTCAGAAAAGCATTTGATCAGAGGCTTAAAAAAACCCAATAGCATAAGCCCCGGGACAAATGATTTTACATGTCACTTGATTATTTTGGCTAATGGGCTAGCTGACAACTGAACCCCCACCCGAATGCTGGCATATCAGAACTGCACATGGGCTCCTCATCCTCACAGGGCCACCTTGATCCCTGTGGGCGACATTTGCCCATGTGTTTCCTGGTCCAGATGGGATGGTTTATGCCGCTATTTAAACATTAGACGTGGGCGCCTGGGTGGCTCAGTGGGTTAAGCCGCTGCCTTCGGCTCGGGTCATGATCTCAGGGTCCTGGGATCGAGTCCCGCATCGGGCTCTCTGCTCATCAGGGAGCGTGCTTCCTCCTCTCTCTCTCTGCCTGCCTCTCTGCCTACTTGTGATCTCTGTCTGTCAAATAAATAAATAAAATCTTTAAAAATAAATAAATAAACCTTAGACGTCCGGGGTGCCTGGGTGGCTCAGGGGTTAAGCCTCTGCCTTTGGCTCAGGTCATGATCCCAGGGTCCTGGGATTGAGCCCGCATGGGGCGCTCTTCTTGGCTGGGAGCCTGCTTCCCCTTCTCTCTCTCTGCCTGCCTCTCTGCCTACTTGTGATCTCTGTCTGTCAAATAAATAAAAATTTTAAAAAAAATCTTTAAACCTTAGACTTCTTCCCCTCCAGAGGTTTTGGAACCTGTATAGACCAGTTAGCTGCTCACTTAATAGTCCTCCCACATGTTATTACTTGTACTTTCGTACTTCCGCCAAAGTCACGATCCTGCCAGAGCTTGTTTATACCTTCTTGCCTCTCTGCCTCTAGTTTTATGGAGATGAAATTGACAAATAATATTGTGTATGTTTTTAGGTGTACAGCGTGGTGATTTGATACACGTGTATATTGTAAAATAATTGCCACAGTAAAGTTCTCCTGTCCATGACCTCACATAATTACCTGTACGTGTGTCTATGTGGTAAGAGCATTTAAGATCTATGCTCTTCCTGCTAGCCGTTTATTCTTTTATCTTGTCACTACACTTGAGGTTTGAGTTTTTGATGGAAATCTTTTCAGTCCAGCTTTAAGCTCCCAGCTAGTCTTTTATTTCCCTTAATCCTTGTAGCATTTCATGGAAACATCATAGCTTTAGGGTTTTTTTTAGATTTTATTTATTTATTTGTTTGACAGAGATCACAAGTAGACAGAGAGACAGGCGGGGGTTGGGGGTGGGAAGCCGACTCCCCGCTGAGCGGAGAGCCGGATGCGGGGCTCGATCCCAGGACCCTGAGATCATGACCTGAGCAGAAGGCAGAGGCTTAACCCAGTGAGCCACACAGGCATCCTGGAAACGTCATAGTTTAATAATTGGCATATGATTGCATCCTTCTCTTAAGGTACAAAGAGTGTTCTTTGCTACCAAATGGGAAACTCCTCAAAGACAGGAGCTTGAACTTTGCTTGTTTCGGGAGTCCTATGGAAGCCCAAGTTGGCTAATTTTGAAAGAGTTTCATAAAGGACTGTTTCTAAACGTGTGGAGAAGGAAACCATGAGGCAGTATCCTGGTTGGTGACAGTGTTACTTTACGTCCAAAATGTCGAATGAATGGAGTGGTTTCTGAACCCCGGAGGCAGAGAGAGCATTGCAGAGATGGCCACGTGATCAGAGTTGTGTGCAGTGAGCCTGCAGGAAATAAATACTCTCACCATACCACCTCTTGCTGAGGCTTTTTATTGGCCAAACACATGGAGCAGTGAACTCATTGATGGGATTCATGCATATCACCTTTCCCGGGCACAGAGGAGAAATGCAAAATGGTGAAGAGTGGATCTGAAGGGGTGATAACAAGTAATAACCAGCACCGACACCATAACATTTATGACCCTGGTCTTGCATCTCTCAGGTCCCTAGCAAGTTTTAGAGAGCTCACTGACAGTTTTTGAAATGGCAGTGGTGGGGCCATAAACATCAAGTATGACACATAGTCACCAAAGGCACTCACCAAAGAAGATCTTTGTGGATTTTTCCACGCATATTCCACTCGACAGTACTTTGATTATTTGTCGGAATTTTTGGTTGCAGCTAACCAAGTATAGCACCATCATTAAAAACATCATTACAGAATGCCTGGAACAAACACTCCTGCGTATACAGCAGTGACTTGGTAAGTGGGTACCATGTGGCAAGCTCTGACGAGGATGATTCACTATTGCATCTAAAATCAGTTTTTTAGCTTCTTGCATTGCAATTATTCCTTTGGAAAGGCCTCCTTTGGTTGGGAAATTTTGCTTGTCTCCGGAAAAAAAGTTTTATTTTCATATTCCGTCATTTAAATTTCAATTAATGCGACTGAACCCCATCAAAAAGACTTCTTTCAGTGCTCTAGCTCATGGCTTACTTGGGATAAAATGTCTCAGGGCAGGTGTCAGGCTTCTAAGGTAGCAAAATCAAGAAAACATTTTCTGTTGAGGTTCAAATGGAATTGATTTGGATTAAAGCCTGTTGACATATATAATGGTAAAAGGAAACCATTTTCAGCTGGTGAAAAACTTGGGCTTGAAAGATATTACAACACTGTGGGTCAATGTCAGAAAGACATCCGAACAAATGCTGTGGAACATCAAAGTCATTGGAAGTGTCAACTGCTTTGAGAGAATATAAAGAAAACTTGATGAATTTCATTTTGAGCCGAGGTAAAAAGAAAATTCTGCTAGAGATAAGGAAGGAAGAAAAAAAAAGTTTTGTGGTCCTAAAACATACTTTTTGACCCCAAACATACTTTCTGACCCCACAATTTTTCTCATTGAAAAATTCCCAGATTATTAAAGCTAAAAGATGTATTAAATTCAAGGTTGAGTAATGCACCATGAATGTTATTTCCTTACAGATATATAAATGTTATTTATACTTTTGATCATTTAATAGGGGAATCTATATTCCTTGACAGGGAGTTGGCAAGCAAGAGAATTATACAGAGATAATGGAAGGAGAACATGCAGAGATCACCATGGATAAGGTAATGCTGATTTAAATATTTATTGATTTTAGCAAATGATTATTTTGAAATTACTTGCAGTCATTGAATACATGCATGAGAACAGGGAGAAGGGCCGATTTTTTGGTAGGAGCTGGCTTTGTTCTTCTTTTATCAAGCAAGTCCCATCCTCTCTCTGCAACCTGCTTTCAGGCACCTCTTCTAAGGCCTTAGAGGTGCCACAGAAATGAGACATATTTGTAAATGAAAGCTTTTCAATTGCAAACCTTGGCCTCCTGTTTGAGAAAGAGTTCATGTCGCAACTTTCAGGCTATCCCAAGTCTGTTCCTGCAGAAAATATTTTTCAACTGTTGACTGTGTACCCCTTGATGAGCACTTGGGGGCGGGGGCGAGGAGAGGGGTGAACATCACAGAAAAGTTGCCTAGCCCACATAGCATACATTTGAATGTGAGGAACTAGGTAATAAATAGGTGAATGAGAGATTTTCAGGGTAGTGAATCAAAATGTGTACTGATACTTAAATGTAAGGGAAAAATAGGGTAAGATAACGTGAGGGAGCATAGCTGTGTGTTTGCAACTATTTTTTAAAAAGATTTTATTTGAGAGAAAGAATGAGAGTATGTGAGCTGGAGAGAGAGAGAGAGAGAGAGAGAGAGAGAATCTGAAGCAGATCTGCACAGAGCCTGGCGTGGGGATCGATCCTACCACCGTGAGATCATGACCTGAGCCAAAACCAAGAGTCGGCCACTTAAACGATTGAGCCACCCAGCCGTCCCTCTTTGCAGCTGTTTTAAATTGAGTGGTTTTAGAGGGCCTTTCTAAAAGAAAATATTTCAGTTAAGACGTAAAGGACAAGAAGCAGGTAAGCATAGAGGAATGGACAGAAAGTTTTAGCCACATTGAATAGCAAGTGCAGAAGCCCTGAAGTGGAGCCACCCATTATGTTCAAGGTAAGCAAGGAATGGTTGAATGCCCTTCGAGAAGAGTCTAAAATGGTATTAATTTGGTGTTTAGAAAATTAAATTGGTCTAAACTTACACTCTTAAATGCTCCCAGAGTACTTGGAAATGAAAAGTTCATTTATAAGAATTCTAACCTAATGAGGACTTTTTTGAAAGATTTTGTATTTATTTGAGAGAGAGAGAGTGAGTGATTGCATGAGCTAGGGGGGCAGGGGGAGCCCCCCCTTTTTAAAGATTTTATTTATTTATTTGACAGAGAGAGATCACAAGTAGGCAGAGAGGCAGGCAGAGAGAGAGAGAGAGAGGAGGAAGCAGGTTCCCCGCTGAGCAGAGAGCCCGATGTGGGACTCGATCCCAGGACCCTGAGATCATGACCCGAGCCAGAGGCAGAGGCTTAACCCGCTGAGCCACCCAGGCGCCCCCGGAGCAGCGTTCTTGAAGGTGAACCAAGGTTGTTGATGCATCCGAGGTTGCTAGATGCCGCTCTGTGGGACCTGACGTACTGAAAAAGGAATGCCAGCAACTAAAAAAACACAGCTCAGTGAGCAGTTAAATCAGTGGTGTAAATGGACTCTTAGCCGCTCGTTGACTTTCACTGGTCATTGCATCAGGTCCATGCAATTTCAGTAACTTGCTCTTTTTTATCACGTGTTTGCCGTTTCTCTCTATTGTGCCCACAGTTGCTGTAGACTGAGATGTTGTGTTGTATGTGCACACACGTGTGCATGTGTATTTTCTTGAGGTCTTAAAGTGGTTCTTAAACCTGGCTGATTGTTAGAATTCCCTGGGGTCTCTCACAGAACATTGACGCTTGCCACTGTCTCCAAACCGTTTAGATGAGACTGTGCTTGGGGCCTGAGCTCCAGTATATTTGTTAAAAGCTTGCCGGTGCTTCTAAAGTTCAGTCAGTTTTGAGATCCCCTGACCTCTTATGAGAGGAGGAAAGCCTTGATTTATATGCGTATGTTTCTGTCAGATGCTTTAAATGAAGTCATTAACCAAAATGCATTGCCAGGGTCCGGGTCATTGAGTTTAAAATCAAATGAAATACATTTCTGGGTGACAGAACAGTAAGGACATGTAGAGAAGTAGGGTGATGTGCCCAGATGTAGCGACTGTCTTGGATGCAGTGCACGGGTCCCGGCGGCAGAGGCACACTTAGGGGCCGTCTGTGACTTCACAGTGCTGTCACCCCCAGGCTTGTGGGGGTCACTGGCATTCATCTCCATGGCCCTTGATTTGGAGGAAGATCTCTATTTATGCTCACCTGCTACACGTGGATGCTGAGAGCCTCCCGTGAGGCGATTTCACCCTGCTTGCTTTGTGGAATAACCTAAGAATAAAAAAAGAAAGCATACATGAAAATCGTTTCTATCTGAAAAAGGCCATGTCGGTGTTAAGGATTCATCTTCCTCCTCAGGGCGGTATAGTCGCTCTGTCGGTTGAGCTTTTCTTTAGACCATAAGTGATAAAACAATCACCGGGAGTTATCTGATTTGGGCTCAGATGCGAGATTGAACTGTGGCTACATCTCTTACTAGCCGAGTAGCCTTGGGCAAGTTCCTGTACTGTCTGAACCTCTTCTTCTCTAAAATGTGGGCAACTACAAGTCTGCTGTGAGAATTCCAGATGATTTGCTCATAATTTCATTTTACAAGTATTTATGGTGTAACTACCGTGGGTCAGGTACTGGTACAGAAACTAGAGATAACACACACATACACACACAAAGTCCAGCTTTCGGGGAGCTTTCAGAGGTGCAGTGGAACAGAGACAATAAATCAGTAAATAAACAGATCAACAGGTCAAGACCTGGCATGCCAGGTGGTTGATGAGGGCTCTGGGGGAAAAAGGAAGCAGGGTGAATGGAGAGGAATAGGTTTTCCTGGGGGGCACTGCAGAGAAGTTGAGATGTTACATTAGGAAACCTTCATTGCTGAGATACTTGGGAAGCGTCCTGAAGGAATTGGGGCAACTGCTTCAAGCGGATGTCTACTGGAGCTTCACTGCAGGCAGAGGACCTAGCGAGTGCAAAGGCTCTGGGGTGGCACTGGGTGTGGAATGCTCAAGAATTGAAAGGAGGCTGACATGGCTGGAGATGAGCAAGAAAGGGGGAGAGAGGAAGGCTATGAAGTCAGAGTTAGTAAGGAGCCTGAGTCCCAGAGACAGACCTCCTCAAGATTTAATGGGCACCAGAATCCTGGGGATTGTTGTCAAAGTGTGGATTTAGGTTTGGTGGATCCAGAGTGGGGTCTGGGGTTCTGCATTTCTAACTTCCCCCAGGTCTGCAGACCATGCTCTGAGTAGAAGTGGTACAGGGCCATGTAAGCTATTGCAAACAAGAAGGCTAGCTTTTGTCCTGAGTGAGACAGGAAGCCATTGGCAGGGTTTGAGCAGGCGCCATTTTGATTGCTCCGGGGGCCGCGATGATGAGATGTGTCAGGAGCCCCGCCGGGCCTCGCGAATAGCGTCTGGGCCTCAGTCATAGCAGCACTGCTTGCTCCCTGCCTGCCAGTGCTTAAGTTGCTTAAGAAACTCCTTTATCTCCCAACTCCCCGTTTTTAATAATGTTAAACATAGAGAAGAGGCAAAAAGTATAATCAGCACCCTTCTATCCTTCACTTAGATGGACCAACTGTTACTATTTTGCTCTACTTGCTGTATCTTCTACCCAAAGTACATATTCCCTTTATTGTTGTTATTAATCATCTAAGAGTAAGTTTTTGACCTAAAGACCCTTGCTCTTTAACTACTTTGTCATGTACCTCCTAAGAATACTCTCCTCTATAAGCTAGTGCCAAACAGAACATTGGATATTGATAAGACCATCTGATATAAAATCTCAATTTAAATAGAACAGATTTACCCCCAAAATGTCCTTTGTAACAATTCTTTTTCTGGTGCAGGATCTAATCCAGGATATTATAGAGAATGTTCGATATTGATTGAGTTTTCATGTCTCATCAGTTTTTTGACCTAGAACTGAGTCTCTAGTCTCTAGCCCCCTCCTCCTTTTTTTCTACATGCCATTGCTATTTTTGAAAAGTCTGAGCCTGTTTTCTTGTAGGATGTTACCCTTTTTGGATTAAAGTTTTTTTTAATCACTTGATTCAGGTCATACATGATTGACAGAAGTACAGCATAAATGATTTTGTTCTCCTCAGGGCATGCCTTTGAACTGTTTGCTTCATTTTTGGTGATGTTAACTTGGATCACTTGGCTAAGGTGTTAGCCAACAGAGGGTTTCTACACTGTAATAGTACCCATTTTCCTTTGTAATTAACAAGCTATCCATTCAGAAATACTGTCAATATCCTTTTCCCTAACAAACTTTCACCCAAGATTTTCCACTCATTAATAATTCTTAATGAATAAATTATTTCTATAGAGGTAGCAAAATGGTGATTCTTCTAACTGTTCTTTTATACTTATTATTTGACATTTTATTATAAACAAGAGCTTTCTCTTTACCCTCTTGGTGGATGGATGGATGGATGGGTGGATCCATCTGTCTACCTACCTACCTATCTAATTGCTTATTCATCTGCTCATATATTACTAATCTCAGTTTGAATTCATGAATTCTTTTTTTAAAAATTCAGTTGTTATAAGCCACTATTGTCGTTATTTTGATGACCAAATTGTCCCAGTGTCTGTCAGTAGGAGCTCATTAAATCTGATTCCTGTGTATTTTTTAGTTTTTGAGTGTTCCCTTATTTTCTTGCCCCCCAAAATATTGCAGGGATTTGTATTTGACCTTGTATTTGACCTTCCCTGGCCTTGGATCAGCCATTTCTCCCAGGATTCCTGGTTCCTTTAAGAGGGGACCTATAGATGAGTGCCAATTTTTTTAAATTTATAAAAAGGGATATCAATGTAATGATATTGGTGGAAGAGTTTTGAGGATTATCTGGCATATAGTACATGATCAGTAAATTAATTTTATGCTATTTCAAAGTCAGTATAAATAATAAAGGCATGGCTGGGTATTTCAGGGCAAAAATTGGGAAGGACACTTGATGAATTCAGAAAATTTGAATTATAATGTCCTCTGAAGGAAAGCAAAAGGTTAACAGATTTTCATAATACATCCATAAATATCTACTTTGCCTCTTGACGCATAGATGAGAAACAGTTTGCCATCACATGTGGCATTTTAGCATAAGCAGTTACCAATCTTGTGCTTAAGTCCTTATGCAAATAACATAGAAAACAAGTCAGACTCTCAAGTAAATGAATTCTTAGTTTTGATGATGTGGAAAGAGATTTGACATAAGACTTTAAATCCTAAAGCATTCCATTTAAAATTATTTGCAAAAATTTCTTTAAGAAAGGAGTTTCTTGTGGAGAGAGATGTGTTGCATTTACACTCAGAGATCTAAGTAGTATGAGAAGATAACAGTAGAGTCTTGGAGTGAACAGTTGGCATTGCTACGCCATTTCTAGTTTTCCTCACCATGAGCCAACGTACTTTGTTTGGAGGGTTGGTCTTAATGTGTGGTAACATTTTCTTAAAATTACCTTTAGTTTTTCTTTATTCAAGTAGTAGATGTTTCTTGTAGACTCATGAGAAAATAAGCAAAAAGAAAAAATATTCTCACCATCCTACCACCAAAATAGTAAATAACGTTTTAGCCAGTCTGTTAGATTTTTGTATAATGTGTGTTTACGTGTATACACATGATTTACCTACAATAAGAATGTGTTGCTGTGATATTGCTTGTAACTGTCTTTTAATAAAATATCAAAAATATCATCAGTAAGTATTCTTTAACTTCATTTTCCTGTTGCTGAGCATTGTTTTCACTAGTCCCCAAAAAACACAACAGCTCTCTGCAGTTTAATGAATTACAACTCTGTTTTGTCTCTTCTGTTTGATACAGAGCTACTTGAAGATTTGTTACTGAGTCGTATGCCATTGGCACAGCAGAGTGCCATTTAGCACTCAAAAATTATTTCTGAGGGGCGCCTGGGTGGCTCAGTGGGTTAAAGCCTCTGCCTTCGGCTCAGGTCACGATCTCAGGGTCCTGGGATCGAGCCCCGCATCGGGCTCTCTGCTCAGCGGGGAGCCTGCTTCCTTCTCTCTCTCTGCCTGCTTCTCTGCCTACTTGTGATCTCTGTCTGTCAAATAAATGAATAAAATCTTAAAAAAAATTATTTCTGAAAGGTGTACATTATTTCTTAAAGGTGCACTCAAAAATTATTTCTTAAAGGTGTACATATCTTAAAGGTGTACATGGTATATAAATACCCCAAATTCATTCTTGTCTTTAGGGCTTTGTGTTTTTGGTGGGATGCTAGGTAAGAGAGAATATAAAAATAATTTTAGCCAAGGAAACTACCAACAGCTTGTCCAAGGTAAGTAAGACCATAGCCTGGGAATTCAGATTCTCTGAATCTCTCTTGAACTCCCCAAGTGACATCATAGGTATACACATAGAAGGCAAATAGACACCTAGGATATTTTTATGAGCTAATAAAAGTTGCCTCTCATGATACTTCTCAGTACACACAGTTAGCTTTTGCAGGTCAGGATTGTAGGGGTTGGAGAACATCCTTGTGTAAAGGCAAGTTGCTCCATGGAAGTAAAGGCATTGACAAGCTGTCCTCTTGTTCTGAAAGTTACTAGACCCTCTGACTCATGAGATGGTGATGACTTGGGTCTCTGGGGAAAAAAAAGTTATGAAGAGAAACTCATGTCAAGGAAAGAGAGGGAAGAGCATTTCTTTCCTATTTCCTCTTTTATTATGCATGATGTCTGGAAGGTTCTTTTGGGAGGCCTGGTTCTCAAACCTCTTGAGTTTGAGGCTTCAATGGACTCTAAATGCAGCTGCTTCGACCCAGCAATTTTGCTTTGAAGACAAAAACACGTAGGTAGACGTTTTGTAAAGGCTGTAACCTCGAGAGTGCCAGGAATGTGGTGCAAACACTTCAGCTTGTACGGCTGTCCCTGTAGTAGTGGAGAGGGATAGCCATCTCCGCAGGACGAATTTCACAGCACCGTCAGGTACTAGTGATGAGGACAGAGGATGCTGGAAACTGGGACTTTGTGCTGGGAACACTCTTGGTCTCTCCTACTCTAATTTGGGTTGAGTGAGTGACCACAGTTACTACACAAATGAGGGGGGATGGTGCTAGCTTTTAGGAAGAGATACCAGCATTCCTGTTAATAGAGACTCGTGGAGTAGTGGATAATTGAAGAAATGAAATATGAAATATTCAGAGCTGCCGAAGCATATAGTATCAGAAACAAGTCCCTTCTTGTACTAGCAGTACCCTGTTATACTCTGACCTGTTCAAGGTGTAACCTGTCTCCAAGTGTATCCATCAGCTATTGCTAGGTAATAAAACTCAGGGCCGAAGAAAGAAATTGATGTGTCTGCTGTTAGCTTAATCTAGGCTGAGCTCAGCTGGAGAGCTGTACTTCAAGCGTCAAGTCTAGATGATTCAGAAAGTTGGGCTTCGGTGTGCTCCACCTGTGTTCATTCCCAGGCGCAGGCTGAGGAAGCAGGAGCTACCCGGGAGCAGCTCTTCTCACAGGAAGGATAGAGTGTGAAGGGGGTGCCCTACTTTGGAAGCACATTTTAGGCCTTTGCTTGCTAATATCTTATTGCTCAAAGCAAGTCCCAAGATCATTCCCAAAGTTCGGATGCAGGGGAAATACACTCGTTCTCTGAGGGAGGAACCGCACAGTCCCACGTCAGAGCTTGTGCGTAGAGGTCAGGGTGAAGAAGAATGGAGCCAGTAAGCCAATCAGTCACTCCCAAGATGATATTAATCACCTCTCTCTGCGTGTTTCTTTGTCTGTTTCCATTCTCGCTGAAGTTTCTCTCTTTAGAACTTCCCCAGGAGTGCCTTTAAGATTTCATTCAGTTTGCTCTTGTGTTCATGTTTCTTAATCTTTTCTTCTTTAGCTAATTTGGAAGGAACTTAACATGGAGATCCTAGGTTATCTTTTAAAAATATTTTCTGTGGTGAGCATATAATAGATATCAACAAAAACCTAAGCAGTGTTATTTGTAGAAGTCATGTAAGAAACATTTCTATGGAGAAAAACACATCTTACAATTGCGAAGGTCTTAATCTAAGATTCTCACAAAAGGTAGGCTCTAAGCATACAACAGCTTCTTAAAGAATTTGGCATAAACTAGACCTGCCTAAATCTTTCTCAAATAAATACAAATCGGAAAGCAGAAGTAGTTGTATGTTTCTGGGCTGCCTACTGCTGTAATATTAACTATTTCTGGTATAATGGCAGGCTGTCTCCTCTATAATCAAAGGAAAATGTGTAGATTGACAATTCTGCCAACTATTGAAATGTCTCTTAAAAAATAAAATTGGCGGTAAGTAACAGGCATTTTGTATGTGCTAGTTATTTTGACCTGATGGATTCGCAGATTTCTTACAAGCATAGAAAATAAAAGCTGCAGCTTATTTTTAAGTACAAATCTCCTGTGCGGCAAATGAAGTCACATTTTTTATTTATTCATTTATTTGTGCTGTTAGAAAACCACTTTGCGGCAAGTATGTGGAAGAATACTTATTAGGCTAATAACAGCAGAATCCTAGAAATGAGGCATGTAGACAAGTCTGCCTCTAGAAAATAACGTGGAGTTGCAGAAGGTTAAGACTCTCTAAAGATCAGTGGAAGCCAGGAGCTAAAAATAGATGAGGAGAAGAGAGAGAAAAAGGGAACGGAAAAGAAAACACCAGGAAAAGACTAATAGTGTTTAGGATGATTATTTTGTTTTTGTTCCCTGTTGAAAATTCCTAAAAATGTCTGAAGAGACCTTTGGAAATTCTTTGAAATTGATCATTTTTATTATGCATGTTGTCTAAGCTCTTGTGGATGTCTTGCTTTCTCATTTTAATGGGCACACACTGTGTCGCACACACAGTCTCACGTGTATGCGCACACATACACATACGGGCCTTTGACTTACAGAATGAAGCACATTGTCAGATGATGACTAACTCAGTAAAATGTGTTAATGTAATAAAAGATGAAGACGGTTGTAATGGGGAAAGCTGATTCTTAAATATAATGCTTCTATAATCTAAATGGAAAATTTATAACCATTAACACTGAAACATCCTCACGCGATTTGCAAGATAATGCCTCATGGTTTCTTTGACAGAAATGCAGATGTTTCTCCGGCAGTTCTGTTTCTAAATCCTTCTCAGTTTTCAGTGCAATATCAGGAAATGTTGGCTTTTGATGAAGGCATCTATTCAGGGTGGAATTAGGAAGACCATGGCACGAGATCAGGTGGCTTGATTTGCCCACAGATCACTCCATGTTTTACACCCCCCAGTCCCCCAAACCCCAAATGACTCTCAGAAGTCTTGCTCTGTGTTGTAGAAAAAGAGATGAAAAGCACCAAAAGTCTCTAATTTTCATCTTTCCAGGCCTCTGGTGTTCATAAAATGTTTGGTTCCAACCTATTATGTATAGTCCATTTTGAAAATTGGTAAGAACCCACAACACATGGTATTTTTATGTTAATTTGACTTTCCTCCCATTTACATATTGTAATTTTGGAGTTCCTTTCATATCCTTAGCATATCTGAGGTTAAACAACTTCAGTCTGCCTTGGGAACTGTGGGAACTTGGATGTGGCCTGGGATCTGTATGGTACACTCTTAGCTTGGACTGCCATGTCAAGGTGCCACCTTCTCTTTGTGTTCTCCTTCGGTTTTCCCTCTGTGTGTCTGTGTCCTAATGTCCTCTTGTACGGACACCAGTCGTATCTGCCGTATGACCTCATTTGACCTTTCTCATCTCTTGAAGGGCTCTGTCTCCAAGTACACTCACATTCCGAGGTATCGGGAGCTTAGGACCTTAGCGTCAGAATTTGGGGGGAACACATTTCAGCCCATAACACCTGCCAGTCACCAACATGGTGCAAGAATCTTGAGGCCACTGTATTTGTACAGAATAATCTGCTTCAAGTCCTATTTTTCTCAGTCACGTCTATGTGAATATTTGAGGTTCAGCATATAGCTGGCAAGCCAAAAGTGTTTTAGGTATTCTAGCACATTTGGTAGGTAATTCAGTCCTATTGGGCAGATGGTCTGGATTTCAAATCCATACCCATGTTGAATAAAAGCCAGATACGGGGTGGTTTACTTTTTTTCCCACTCTGCACCCCATCCCAACCAAATGACAGGGAATTATTTGCCGGGGGTGGGGGGGTGGGGAAGACTATGATTAGAAGAATCAAGGAGAAACTCTAGATTCTCTTCCTAAAACTATTCCGGGCTTTCGTCTAAAACATCACATTCTTAAAAACAAACAAACAAAACAAAAACATCACATTCTTTCAGAGATCTGTTGCCACGGTGTGAATAGCATCGAATAGCATCCTGTGTAGCATCGCGTAATACCTTCATCCCGTAACATCTCTTCTAGGTGCATTGCTGTAAATGGCTGAAATGCCACTTGTCCTCCTCCCTTCCTCCCCTCCTTTATCCCTCCTTTCTTCCCCCTCCCTCCCCCTCTGTCATCCCCTTGACTCCATTTAATCCTCTAACTCACACTGAAAAGGAGGCAGGGTCAGCCTCAAGTAAACTGATTGCTAATGGGATTCATTTACCTACCAATCATCACTCTGTGATCACTGAGTCATCTGATGAGGACAATGGAGTTAATGAGGATGTGGCAATTAAGGGAAGCGGGGAGGGATGACAGGATGTTAAGGAAACAAGCCTGGGACTAAGAAGCCCCATTGAAGGGGGTAGGCTGTGCCCTCGGTCAGGGGCACCCTTTGGAATCCAGAAGCACTGGGCAGAGTGAAGGCTCCTCTGTGTGACCCGCGGCGCTTTGGATGCGGCTGAGCACGCTACCCAATTGGATTTTCTGACAAAATCCCAGTTGAAGCAAAAATGTTATTCTGAAGATAATAAGTGTATAGGAATGATTATATGGCTTTGGTATGTTATTTCCTTGCTGTAGAGAAGAATATATTATTTATTTATAGAAGAAGCACAAGCCGCACACAGTTCGCACAGGTATGAGGGATAATTTACAGACAAAATATTAGAATCTACCAATGTAGAAAGCATCAAGGCTGTAATAAGGAAGATGGGTTTTGTTGTGTTTTTTAGCAGAAGGAAAAGTGCCAGCACGCTGTCACTGGGGAGAACTATGGTGGTTTGCTAGTCGTGGTGCTCTGGTAAACAGGTCCAATGCTATTAAGAAGGAATTACAGAAACGACAATTATTTTTCTGCTTGATGGCCAGAAGTAATTTTAACAGATTCCTGAATTTTGTCTCTAGGTAAGCCAGGAACATGGGGAGATCATTGTAGTTGTTAATAATTGTGTTGTTGATGGGAATGGCAAAAAGGATTTATTTTAATCATTTTAGGATTTAATAAAGGAACTGCTCATAGCTGGGGGTGGGGGTGGGGCAGAGGATTGATTCATTCAGGCAAGTTCGGCGCAGGCCCATGTGAAGGTGGGCTTCTGTCTGTCTGGATGCGACATGTCTGCTCCGACTGTCCCAGTGGCTTAGATGTTAAAGGCACCTGGGACCCCTGTGAAGTCAGAGGTCATTGCCCGGGGATCAATACATTAAAACCCCACTCATTAAAACACACACACACACACACACACACACACACACACACACAAAACCCCTCTCATTGCTCTGAAGGTTTTTTCAGGCAAGCAACACACATTAAACAGTGAGGGTCCTGGGTTTGGCTTGGGCAATTACTAGTTCCATGGTCCTGGGCAAATTATTTCACCTTTCCTTGCCTTAACGTCTTTCTTTCCAGAAGCAGGGATGACAGCAGCAACCGCCCATCTACAACAGCGCCTGGAAAATCAAATAGGAGCCTGTATGTCTTAACAGCATCGAGCCTGGCAGAGTCGATGCTCAGTAAACTATGATTAGTCTTATTAATATTATTATTGTTCTCGTCATCCTTAAAATTTGTATCTGCTTCATTATCTGTGTTGCAGAAACTCCAAGAATATTGAGAGAAAACTAGGCTTACGGTCTTAGACAGTATACTTTGCAAAATGATAGGTCTGCAATTCGGAAAATAGAATTTACAGCATTATCTCTATGGAAAAATTCATGGCGTGGTAGTTGTCTCCAGTTCCTTTAA
Organism: Neogale vison; assembly: GCF_020171115.1. Taxonomy (NCBI): domain Eukaryota; kingdom Metazoa; phylum Chordata; class Mammalia; order Carnivora; family Mustelidae; genus Neogale; species Neogale vison. The sequence goes on along the minus strand of NC_058105.1, from coordinate 110,893,736 downwards.
CTGTCTAGACATCAAATCAAGATAAATTGTCATGCTATCCTATGTTGTTTGTACCTTTGCTCCTCGAAACGATTGTTCCTGTCTAATTAAGGGCTTGTGGTATTTTCTTGTGTTATTTTTAAAACGTAAAGTTTATACGATCAGATTGAGCCTTTTTTACTTTTATCCAGTCTAAGTGTTTCCTAAAATTAAATATCCGTAACCTTTCCTGTGAATAAGCAGGGTTCATGGGGGTGTAATTATAAAGCAACTTTATTTTTGTCTCCCAGTGTAGTGTTTACATTTATCCTGAGGGTCTGGTTCTTTTGTAGGCTTTTGATGGCACTTAAGGGAGGTCCCATGATGTTGATGGTCGTTTTTAGGTCCTAAGACAATCTTTAGTCAGTAACTTGTCCTGTCAAAATATTAAATTTCATCTGAAGGTAAAGCTCTCTTCTCGTCAGCTCGCTGCGGGCTGGCTGCCAGTGGGCGGGTGGAGATTATGTTTGGTTGTTTTTTTGTTTTTCCTTGGTGCTCGTTAATACCTCTTCCCCCAGAGCAATTTCAGACCCCTCTAGGTTTAGAGCTGAGGGAAGCAGAAGGGTAGAGCGGACGAGAATGTTCTTGCTTGTCTGCCATTGTTTGGTGATCTAGCACCAATGCTGTCTAGATCTGGTGGGTGGTTCAAGCTGAGCTTGAGGAGGGTATCTTTCTGGGTTCGTCAGAGACCCCGGAACGCTTGGCCTTTCCATCTCCTTGCAGGGATTTCTCCCTGTCCCTTTGTGTTCCTTCCACAGGGCAAATCCATCTCTGATTGCCCTCGACTGACTGGCTGGGGGGCTGGCTGGTTACTGACTCCTTCCTTAGCACCTGGTCATCTGGTGACGCATGCAGCCTCTTTTCTTTCCTCAGCAGACTCTCCGGGACAAGACGAGGGATGAAGCTGTGCGGACTCCCTCATGTGTAGATCCAGTGAAGTGATCTTTCTTTCACTCTGTTGTAAAGCGGCACGCTAGCCTGATTCTAGATCCTTCCATCACTTAGGGATGAATCTGACTTAGTGTGTTCGCCAGCCTATAGGCAATCACTGCAAATCAGTTTATTTCCAAATTCCTCTTCTAATTTCCAGTACTTTTAATCCTTTCATATGTTCAATTTGGGTATTGGGTTGAGAGTAGAATAGCAGAGTTTTTTTTAAAAAAAAATCTTAACAAAGGGGTAACATTCTATTATTCTGGGAAATACCATTATTATGTGGGTGTATCACAAGACAAGATGATTTATTCTCAACTCTTCTCTAAGAGTGCACCATATCCCATTCTTTATTTTCTTTTTGTTATCTGAGAGAGAGAAGTAGGGATATTTTTGTGGTAAAAAGCTTGTAACCTAAATTTACTCTCAACCATTTTTTAAAAATTATTTTTATTAACATAGTAATGTTATAATATAAATAATGTATTATTTACTCCAGGGGTACAGGTCCTCTTAACCATTTCTAAGTGTTTATTCAGTGGTGTCAAGCGTATTCACATTGTTGTGAAATGGGGACCGCATTAAAAAAAAAAAAAAACTCTCATTTTATATTGGAAAAAAAAAAAGCCCAGCTTTTTATGCAGTTGTTTTAAAAACGTTATGATTATGATGCTGATACTCAAACTTGTTCATATCAGAGGAACTGGCATCAAAATAGATGTGACCAATAAGGAGATGGAATCTCCCAGAAAGTGAGTTCTGTGGCTGTAAGGAAAGTTAGCAGCAGACAGGCTCTTGAAACCTCCGCTTTGTGACTCTGTTCCACAGCTACCCTCTTAATAAAGTTTGGCTTTTCCTGGTGGACCTGCTCCCTTTCGAACTGATACTTTCTGCTTGGAGTTTTCCTCTCCCTCCTGGATCATTTCTTTGTGTGTCATGCTTTTGGCTTTCTCATAGTTTGTGGTTCACAGTAATTTCTCATGACTGCTTTGTGGCTCTGACAAACGGTTAATAACTCCAGCTCCTGGCACACAGCACAATTTTTGGTATTTCCTAATTTAAATTTTCTTTTTCATCTTTTTATGATTTTCTTTTTTTTTAAGATTTTATTTATTTATTTGACAGAGATCACAAGAAGGCAGAGAAGCAGGCAGAGAGAGAGGAGGAAGCAGGCTCCCCGCTGAGCAGAGAGCCCGATGTGGGGCTCGATCCCCAGACCCTGAGATCATGACCTGAGCTGAAGGCAGAGGCTTTAACCTACTGAGCCACCCAGGTGCCCCTATGATTTTCTTGAGGATATTTTTTTCCATATCATTTCTTTTCAGTGTTCCAAGATTGTTTATGCACCACACCCAGTGCTCCATGCAATCCGTGCCCTCCTTAAAACCCACCACCAGGCTCACCCATCCCCCCACTCCCCTCCCCTCCAGAACCCTCAGTTTGTTTCTCAGAGTCCACAGTCTCTCATGGTTCATCTCCCCCTCTGATTTCCCCCAACTCACTTCTCTGCTCCATTTCCCAATGTCCTCTGTGTTATTCCTTATGCAGAAAGGGGATTGTCTTATTTTTTCATACTCTCCGGGCACTGTCTGCCAAGGATTGGCTACCCTTGGGTTGGAACGTGGCCACCAAGGGCTGCCCTTGAAGCAGAGGCTGGAGGTAGTCCCCGAGAAAGGCGTTCTAAGCCCAGCAGTCTTGATTGATGCTGTGCACTTAATAAAACTATTTGGTGTGCCCATTTAAACAATAAGCCCGTGTTCCTTTTTGCAGTCTTGGCAGGGAACAGGAACTCTTTGGGAGTAGGATATAGTGAAGGCCTCTTGAGAACAAAGAATTGAAGAATTCTTTGTTTTGAAGGGGGGCTTCTGGGTTTCTGATCTTGGTGCACTTTTTTGAGGGAGGAGCTGTTGCCTTGTGTTGGGTTCCCCTGGTACCTGACCTTCAGACAAAGATGTTATTGCAAATAGTTCATTAGGAAGACCTTAATAGGAAACACTGTCAAAGGAAGTGAAGAAATGAGACAGGGCGTGAAAGGCAGAAAGTAAAAAGTGTGTTCTGAGGTGACTGCTGTGACTTATTTCACTGGTTAACTGTGGGGCATGGACAGTGCACCTCAGTTATCTCAGATGAATACCCAGAAATCTGGATACTTACCAGCTTGCTGTGTAAGGGCTGCTTCTGGATCCTTAATTCTGGTACTTCTGGATTGTCCTGTGCATTGCGTATAGATTTGTGCCCAGTAAAAAGCCCTCCAGCCAGGGGTCAGAGGGGTTTGTAGTCAGCGAGGCCTTCCTGTGCAGGGGTGAGAGCAGATGTCCATGAGCAGGGCACTGGCAGCACCTTCCCCAGTCCCCCTTCTTACTGTCTCCTTTCTTGAATGAAACCTGATTTTCTGCAGGTATTCGTCCCATAGAGAACGTGACCTTACCTAAAGTTCAGGGGTAAATCTGGGTCAGTGTTAACTGCTCCTGGAGATTACATTCCTTCTGCTTGCCTTTTGATGGACATGTGGACACATGGTGCAGAGGGCCTCTGAGAAAGGTTTCCTCACTGTTGGAAAGGAGAACCTTCTGGAAAAAGAGCAGTGCTATCTTTTGTACTAGAAATGTCACATGCTCAGGACTCCCTTGGAGACACAAGACTCCTCTTGGTACCATGAGTCCTAAATTAACCAACCAGAAAGATGCTTTCCCTTCTCATTTTGAGAGATGCCAACTTTTCCTGATAAGCTAATCATTTTTTGAGTAAGTTTTATATAAGCTCTCTATACCAAAGACATACTAATTGGCATGAAGAAAAAGTGGAAGTACCAGACGAGAAAGCTCATTTTTGGAAGTTAACAAAAAAAAATCTTGTAAAAGATTTTTGTCAGAGAGAGAGAGAGACACACAGAGAGCATGCACATGCAAGGGATGCTGCAGAAGGAGAAGCAGACTCCCCGCTAAGCAAGTAGCCTGATGCAGGACTCGATCCCAGGACTCCAGGATCATCACCTGAGCCAAAGGCAGACACTTACCAACTGAGCCGCCCAGGCGCCCCAACAAAAAGTTTTATTAAGAGATTGTGGGATGATATCAGTTCGTCGTAATGATTCTCACTCCCTTTGTGCAACACGTAGACCCCTCTTGTAGTACATGCAACATTCAGGGAGTTTTGCTGATGATTGCTCAGTTCTAGAGCAGCAGTTTATTTGATCTTGGCCTTGGATTGCACGTCTGTTCAAGATACCGTGATTAAATAGGACATATTCAGAAAATAATTTTTCTACTTACCAAGGTACCATGGGTGGCTTGAAGAAAAGCACGTGTGCATCTGGTTGAGCTGCCCACTGAACTAACCACTTCTTTCGCCTGAAGATTGTTCTGACTTGAAACAATGAGTGAGAGAGAGAAAAATAATAATGGTTATCCAAGCTTGGGTATTAGGCCCCTTTTCAGGAATAAATCAAATGAACTGTTACTTAAAGGAAAACAACTATAAACATTCGGGTGCACGTGCCCCTTTGGATCACTACGTTTGTATCTTTAGGGTAAATTCCCAGTAGTGCAACTGATAATATATGTTGCCAATGATAAAATTTGAGCTTTTAAGTACAGTTTGGACTTTGGAAAAACTTTTATCCACCAAGGTGATCGTTTCCAGTATTTGAAGACACTTTTGATGACATCAGTGGTGATAGTAACAGGTGTAATTTTTAAATATTATATAGTAAAATGTGGCAGCATTTGGGACATCTCCATAACTCAGTGAAGCAATGGTTTCCAAATGAGTGAGGCATGGTGTGAGAAAATCATGTGTCGGTGAGATACCCATTCGGAGTACAAGACAGACTAATGGATTTTAATATAACCAAGTAGAAATAAGTTTATCAATATCGCTTTAGATTCCACATTAAAATGCACTTTTAAGAAACTACCATTTGTTGGGCTTTGATACCGTGTTAAAGAATATCTACAATTATCTGAAACGATTCTTAAAATATTCCTCCCTTTTCTAACCATATATCTGGGTGAGGCCGGATTTTCTTCATATACTTCAACTAAAATAGCATATCACAACAGATTGAACGCAGAAGCAGATAAAAGACTCCAGCTGTCTTCTATTAAGCCAGGCCTTAAAGAGACTTGCAAAAATGTAAAATGCCACTCTTCTCACTAATTTTTTGGTTTCAAAAAGATAAATTTTTTTCATAAAAATGAATTTGTTAATATGCAATGAGTTTATTTTTTAATGAATTAATAAATACTTAAAAATTTTTTTCAAGTTTTGAACACAGCAAAGAATAGTAAATATAACCCATGCAAACAAAAGCTCTTTGGAGACCCTTAGTTGTTTTTAACTGTTCACAGGGTCCTGTGACAAAAAATGTTGGCATTTGTTTTCGAGGGCACAGAGGAAAGGGTCTGGAGTGTTGAAACTAAACGTGGGTTGTAGCTGACATGAACAGAAGTAGAAAGCATGGTAGGATTATAGTTAATGATCTTGAAATAAAGAATGGCGGAGAGATTAGGAAGTTCAGTGGGAGTGCAGTGGCAGAAATTTCTAGGGACAAGGGAGTCCTGAGCTCTCTTTTGATCCCTGTGGATGGAGGAGTGGAGGTCAGTGGAAGGGGAGACGAGATCTAGGGTGATGTATTAATACATTCTACATTGTCATAGTTCTTTTTCTTGTTAAACTAACAATAAAAAAAATTAAACATTTAACTTTAAAATGGCTTTCTTCAGAAATGAGCACACTGAATATTTTTCAATTCGGAAGGTGCAGAGTTGATGAAGTTTTTCTCTTCAGGTAGGTGAGCTTTCCTGGAAAACCAGGGAACATACTGGCCTGTGAGAGTGACTGAATCTCAGACTGGTGGGGAAGAACTCTGCCCAGTGTGTTAAATAACAGCGAAAGTTCCGGACATGTTTTGGCTGTCCAAACTGTACATCAAAATTGACTGATGGGGATCCTCAGAGTGAGTAACAGCATTTACTGAAACTGAACATTTTAAGATTTCTGGATTCAGAATCCACGACCTCCAGCCTCAGCCTTGATACTGTACCAGTTTTATTAGTGATTACATGATCCTTGCTCCTTAGAGGACAGGTCTTATGTATTTGACATTTAAGCTTCAGAACGGAGTCTACTTCTTGGAAGAAATCTTGTTAATTATTCGCCAATAGAGAAAGAATGATGGGTCTAAGTAAGTACATGCTGTCAAACCATCAATGATTATTTAATGCCACTGTGTACAAGGAATGACCCATGTCTAACTACTTTGAATGAATTGGACAAACTACCAAAATTTGCAAGAATTTCAGACTTGTCACATCCCATAGTTATATAATAGTGTATATTTGAGACAGGGAGGTGGATAAAACCACTACTAGAACCAGATCCAAAATAAAACCAGAAGTGATGCCTGAAAGAACTTTGAGTGGTGATTTTTATTCCAACACCAGTTGGGAGAATGAGGAAAGGCCATTACTTTGCTGCTGAGGGAAAAAGGGAGGTTGACAGAGGACCTAATATCTGTGGACGCCTTCTCTGTTCCAAACCTTCTATGTCCTTTAACAACTTCTGAAGTTTTGTGTTTTTTTTTTTTTTGCCTTGTGTTTCATAGATTAAGAAACCAAGACTGAAGGTTGAGGGAAAATTCCCCTGGATGTACGTTCTAGAAGGTTGCACAACTGAGATTTAAGCCCCAAATATCTGCTGTCTTGGAAAGCCATTCTTTTTAAGCTTACCTGGAAATTCCCAACTCCCATCCAATAGAGAGCCTACCTATTAAGCGTATGGGAGCTTAAGAGGAGAGCACGTTGCTGCAGCTCTGGTTTCTATTCAGATCACCTAGTTTATTTTAAAGATTTTATTTATGTATTTGTTTGACAGAGATCACAAGTAGGCATAGAGGCAGGCAGAGAGAGAGGAGGAGGAGGCTCCCCGCTGAGCAGAAAGCCCGATGTGGGGCTCGATCCCAGGACCCTGGGATCATGACCTGAGCTGAAGGCAGAGGCTTAACCCACTGAGCAACTCAGGTGCCCCTAGATCACCTAGTTTATTTTAAAAAGTCTTAGTCTCCATTTTTATTCCTTGAAATAGCTGAGGAGTAAGTAAGGAAGTGTTCTTCAGGAACGCGCACACGCACACACGCATACATACGTACACATATTACACAGGTTTGTGGGCTCTTAGAGGAAGACTTTCCAAATCAGCATTTCAGCTGCTACTTGGTTCTTTGTCCATTGAGCCAGATCTTTGACCCATGGTAGAAATTATAAAAATTCTGTCTTTTACATTTCTCACTATTAAGCACAGCACTCCAAGCATCGTGTGCGAGGTAAACAGCTCTGTTGTGTGCACTTCAGAGAAAAGATCGCTTTGCAGGGACCGAGAGCTCTGTGGATGAGGACCCCGAGTCTAACTTTCCGTGATGAGTTTAATAGTTGCCGCGATGATCATGCTTGAGCATATTGTGAGGGTAGGTCGCCAATTATAACTACTTTACCATTTTGCTGTGAGTATTTTCGGCGCCTTCTCTGCTCTCAGAGAGACCCACTCCACTTCGAACTTCCTACTCTGTTCTTTTTCTGTGCTTATAAAGTTCCCACAGTGCCCTTAATTAGTGCCCTTGCCTGGGGCCCTAACTTCCTGTAAGTTAAATCGTTCTTTAAGTCTTAATTTCCTTTTCTGAAAACTAAGAATCAAAACAGTTTCTCCCACACTTGTCAGAAGTAAATAAGATAACACTTGTGAAGCCCTCAGTCCAGTGCCTGACTTAATAAATGCCAGCTCTTATTACTGTTGCTAATACTTGATCTTGTTATAAAACAAGCCCCGATTAAGCCACCTTAAGTTTTATTTTGCCAAAGGATTTATTTTGTAAAGAAAAAATGTATACTGTACTTTGAAAAGCAAGTTGAAAAGACACAGTGTTAAAGGTGTATTAAAAAATAAGGCTTAATAATAGGAATAAAAAGCAAGAGTCTGACAAAAGGAACAGCCTCAGAGACATAATCAAGGCCACAGCAGACGCTCCCCATAGATGTTTGAATCCCTTTTTGTCACAGGAATGCTGGGAATGATTGCTTTGGGGAACTTGACATTGCTCCAAGAATAGTCCCCGCTGCTCAGCTGCATCGTTTCTTTTCTAATTCCCACTTCGCGATCTTATCCCTTGGCTCTCATCTTTCCTCTTCGGTCCAAACCTTTCTTTCCTCTTGGCCCTCCAAACACCAATTCCTGTTGTCCTTGATCTCTTCTCAGAACTTTCCTTCTTGTCGGGAGGGGCAGTCTTGAGCAATGCAGTCTTTTGACCTTGTCGGGGCCGCAGAAGAATTGGCCTTGGACCTGGAACTTCACCTTACCAAGACATGGAGTCCTTACAGCTTGTTATAGGGGGTCCGTTTTGGGTGGGAAGAATTTTCTCGTTAGCACACCGTTGGTTCTGCTTAACTGTGTGCATCGGTTGGCACATGGCCACCTCAGCACCATATCCGTCCCCTGTGGGGAGAGAATGGGGCCCTTTGTACTGTGGTACACGAAGGGTGCTTGCAGACTGGAAGGGATCTGCCGACCTGGGGAGACTGAGAGCGGCCACTGAAACGGATCTTGCCATCTCATGTCTTTGTGCGTGAGGGGCTTTTGCATCCGATGTTGGACTGTATCGTTTTCGCAGATGACAATGATAGCAAGACACAGTGGCAGAAGTGCTGCGACATCTGCTCCTGATGACAGGCAACGGGTGGCATTTCCTTGATACTTGTACTTTGCCTTAATTAGATCCTCCCAAGGTGCTACATACCCTGCAGCTTTCCCCAGTGGGTGCATCTTCTTGACCTACCTCCCCAGGGTTATGCATTGGGATTGATTTGCTACATGGAGGTTCTCCTCTGTGCTGTGATACTTCTGCATTGTTTTGTGCATATTTCTCTGGCGCTTATGTCCTCTAGCTGGCTCACCCAGTGCGTTTCTTGTTGATGTCCTTGGACTCATCGTCCATGTTGTCTTTTATTGAATGTTTGATAGCTGGCTCACAGCATTTTTTCCCACCCTGCCATCACGGTGGGCGAAGTTAACAGGAAAGACCTATACACCATATCTCTTCCTATCATTTGCTCCTGCGCTCCAGTGACCTTCATTTCCATCCCGTTCAGCCACCTCCCCTCACGTGGAATTGTTTCTCCTCTGAAATGGTAATAATGTGCCCACCTCTCTTAGCCACACCATATAATCTTCCAGCTCTCTGCTTTCATTTCCCCACAGCCCCTTGTCTTTGATGTCATTGAGACCTTTGGTCCCATGAGCCCCCTTTAGTTTCGTCTTCTCAGTCCACGTGTGACGGAGCTCCCTATCCGCAGACCATCACTCTCTCCACTCCCACTGTATTCACCAAGAAGAAACAAAGGAAGTAAGAAAAAGGCCAACAACCGTCTCTGAATGCCATTGGAACTTTAGCTATGGGCCGGAGTTTGTGTACCACTAAAGATAGCTTCATTCCCTTAGCTTGGTTCTTCTATAAATCCATAGTTTTCATCCTCAGGCGGCTGCCAACTCTGATTCTTTTTTATTCATTTCTGCATCTCTGTACTTCTCCACTTGGTGGCATCTCTTCCTTCAGATAGTACTCAACTCTGTCAACTGCCGTGCCTCTCACAAGAGAAAAAAGAAATGACCTTCATTTCATGGACGGGACTGGAAGAGATTATGCTGAGTGAAACAAGTCAAGCAGAGAGAGTCAATTATCATATGGTTTCACTTATTTGTGGAGCATAACAAATAGCATGGAGGACATGGGGAGTTAGAGAGGAGAAGGGAGTTGGGGGAAATTGGAAGGGGAGGTGAACCATGAGAGACTATGGACTCTGAAAAACAATCTGAGGGGTTTGACGTGGCGGGGGGGGTGGGAGGTTGGGGTAGCAGGTGGTGGGTATTATAGAGGGCACGGATTGCATAGTGCACTGGGTGTGGTGAAAAAATAATACTGTTTTTCTGAAAATAAATAAATCAATTTAATAATAAAAAAAAAAGAAATGACCTTCACATTCTACAACCACACCTACTTGTGTGAAAACGTTCGGTGTGTCCCAATGGAAGGGTGTACCTTCCTATAGCTAAAACTAAGTTTTTTACCCATACTCTGGATGTCAGTGGCTCCAGACTTTTTAGGAATTGCATTTTTAAACTTTTGTTTGCTCTCCTGCACTCCATTCTATAAGCTAAAAAAAAACTCCAAACCCTTTCTTGACAGTTTATTCCCTTTGAGTCACTAGACTTTTCCTTCCTTTCATAGCCCAACTTACATCTACTTACTTCACTTCCTCAGATTCTATGAGCTCCTCAACACAAACAAGACATTTTAAGTGGTTCCTAGAGTTGATTCTTAGCTTCTAGATAAGAAAGAAGGGACAATGGAAGTAGGGACACTGTTTCCAATGACTATTAAAAGGAAATCCCTGTTCAAGAAGGGAGAAAAAGGTCAGGTCCCTAAATTTCTAAAGGAAGTGATTGTTTTGAAATTTGATAATAGAGACATTGATAAGTATTATAGGTATAATTCTATAGAATATGAATAAATATTCTTCATTTACATCCATAATTTCAGCTAGCAACTAGACACCATTGAGTGTAAGATTGAGCCGTCTGGTGAGTGCCCTCGAAACTACCAGTTGGTACTTCGAGAGGAAAGCTGTACATAGCTGCCATTATCAGATCTGCAGGTAGGAAGTGGTAATTTTGTAAATTGAACTGTCATGTATGTATGTATGTGTATGCATATATATGTAAGTATGTATTTATATATATATAAAATCTTATGCCCCACCCCTCGCTTGGGTGAAAAGCCCAGGTACCAATAGAAGATAAACTTCTTCAACAAAACAAGAAGCTTTAAATTTGTAAAAGTTTATTAACACATGGAAAAATACTGGAGAAAGAGTAGGGGCAGGGGTTATCTGTTGTCTGCAGCTAAATTCCCAATAATAATTATGCATTCTGTGTGTCTGTGTGTGTGTGTGTGCGCGCGTGCACGCACGCACATAAGAGAGAATGCATAAAAGAATTTATTTAAGAAAAATCTTCAGTATTTATATTTTTACAAAAAATAATAGTACAGGATTTGTGATCCTTAGAATATTGAAGTTAGGAACACTGAAATGTGTAGGTAGAGGTGGCAAAATGCCTTGGAGGCGAGCTTGGCTGGGGCTAGCCATGAGGGTGCTCGGGAATACCTTGGGGGTACAGGCCCACAGATTGCGGACAGGTGGCCGGATGCTGGTGCCAAGATCCCATGAGCCGTCATGGTGCGAGCATGAGAATGCTCAGTATTGGCGGAAGTGCATGCTCTCCTCTTGTCCCTTTGGTCTCTAATCCAGTTTGCTTTGCTGAGTATGAAAGAAAACTCGAGATGATGTCATGGAAAGTCCTTTGGCTAAAAATGATGAACAAATCTTCCTGCTTGAGGAGTCGCTTGCCTCTTTACAGTTGCAGTGAGGGTATTGGAAGCCTCATGGCAGTTTGTTTGACAGAGCTGTGTGCCCGCGGTTGGTTATTCCCAGGTCTTCATCACTTCAACGTGTGCTTCATGGTGATGTTCTGTGAACATCCACTCTCTCCTCCTAGCTCTCTGTACAGGTACCAGAGACTATTGCGGTTTTGGCGCACTGACCTGTTCCTGCTTTGCAGGGGGGCAGTGGTTCTCGTGCTGGCTGCACATTAGAATTGCCTGGGGAGCTTTTAAATATATCAATTAAATCAAAAGCCCCAGGATTGGGGCTTAGGCATTGGCAAGTTTTAAAAACTCCCCAGGTAGTTCTTATGTTTAGCCGGGGCTGGAAACACTAGGTTAGAGCATTGGCAGAGGCTGCTTATTTAAAATTTTGAATAATATCTTTCCTTTTTCTTTTTTTTTTTTTCTCCTGGGTTGACCAAGTTACCCCTCTGTGTAGTACCCTTCTGTGTTTATTTTCACAAGGCACTCTGTTTCCATGTTTCCAAGTTCTCAGGAATTTCTCTTCGTAACCTCAAAGAGCAGTCAATAAGAGGACAAATGCTGTAATTTTAAATGGTTTAATATTGCCAAATTAGGGCTTTCTATTACTCTTTCTCCATATTTGAATGCACAGGTGTTTCCCTGACCTTGACTGCATTTATCTGCACTTGATTGCCCTTGGGGAGCTTTGAAAAATATCGATGCCCTGGTAGGGTCCCATCAGCAGAAATTCTAATGAAATTGGTCTGGGGTCCATACTGGACATTGGGATTAAAAACAACAACAACAACAAATCTCCCCAGGCAATACTACACTAGACTCAGTTTTTTGCAGAAAACTCTTGCAAATAGTTCCAACATCAGTAAGCTGCCTGTTTGGTAAGGGATATGCCTAATCTATGGTCAAACTGAGGCTGAAAACTCAGCAGTTCCACTGGTAGCCAGTCAGGCTTGACTGCACAAGGGACTTGCTTGAATAGAGGAGCTTTAAAGAATCCTGATGCCTGTGCCCTAGCCATGATGATGTAATATGCAGTGTAACCTGGGTTTCAAGACTCTGAGAAGCTTCCCTGGTGATTCTGATGTGCAGCAACATTTGAGAACCACAATTTAACCTTGCCTACCGACACATACCTGTTTAGTCAGTTTCAGTACGTTGTCATATTAAGGATGTTTTTAAGTGTACCTGCATGTGAATTTCATCTACTAGAGCCCTCACTGACTTAATGAACCGATGGTTTATTCTTGCTTCATCTCCCCCCGCCAGCCGCAACACAAATATGAATGAATGAATGAAAGGACTAAAATGTGAGAACCTAATATGGTACAGTACCCTACTGCATTATTTTGAGTTCATTTTTCTTCATACTTGTGTTACCGAATGTTTGCTCCCTTTGATCCGATTGCCTTTGTTTGGGTTGTTTGCTTGGGTTGAATGCAAGCTTCTAGAAGCTTGTTTGGGTTGAATGCAAGCTTCTAGAAGGCAAGCCCAATCTTTTCGACTTGTTTTGTCGACCACTTAACACACATGGATATCTTTACAGATTTCATTTAGATGGTTACCTTTCCAGATTCAGTGAGACATGCAGAAATGGTTGCTGATTAATTCCCACTAAGGCCGACTCTCAGAACACAGTGGACACAGAAGGGTGTATGTGAACCCAGGTTTGGTATCAGGCCTCATCTCACCTACCTCTCAGAGTAAAGCGCTGTTACACCAGTACTTATCAGGCCTTCCAGAAACAGCTTGTCACTTTCAAGAGTCTCTTTTCAAAGGAAAATTCACGTGTTTAACTAGCGACAATAAAGCAGAGGGGAGGATATTGATTTTTTGGAACCAGTATACAATTAGTTTTTATTACAGTTCAACAAAGTTGCCAATATCCTTCTTAAAGAAAGCGTTTTGATGAAATTGACATCCTTGGCAGAGAAACAGCCAGGTTTTCATTTGCAGACAGTTGCCACTGGGGGTCACCATTACAATTGCTAAGCTTTGCCTGCGGTTCTCGAGTGGTGGCTGTGACTTGCTTAAAATGAAAGGGAAGAGCGGGGGGTTACGGAGATCTTTCCAGCAGGTTCTTTTCCTCAGTTTTGCAGGGAGGCATTGCTTAGATACAAAGAAAAATATTTGTGTTTTGTGGGTAGGATACTCACCAGTGATAGGAAGGGATTCATTAAATTGTCCCATAGAGAAAACAATTCTTCCTGGTTATAGCTCATCTCTGAGGTCTGTCCCATCCCTCAGAGAGGATGATCAATATACACTTCTCTGCCTTGCTGTATTTTTCAAAAAATTAACTAGGATTTGTCTGAAGCGTGCTTTTAAATCATTCAGCCTTGTTTTCTTTATTTTATGAGTACCAACTAATACTGTCTTAACGTTATTAGTCAGTACATTTTTTCTGCCTAGGAAAATTCCTTCAGCTGTTTCCTTCTTACATGTTAAATCATTGCCATTGTCATTGCGTAGAGGGAAATCAAATAAATAACCAAACCCAAGCCAGAGTCCCCTAGAGTGGGAATCAACACAGGACACGCAGGCCTTTTGAACCCAGTGAGAAACCACCAGCACATTCTGCAGTACTGGAGGTAGGCAGCCCAGGCAACGGAGGGAGTATGACAGCAGATGGCACTCCTGCCTTTGTCTTACTTAAACAAGACATGTTACCTTTAGGGTGGACTCCGCTCATGTGAAACTTTGGCCAAGTCAGTCTCCCCTTTCCATATAACCCTCCAGACCTTCGTTGTTGACCTAGGACGGTGAATCCACATTTGCCAAACATCCCCATGGTAGAAGCCAAGGTTAAAACAATGCATAAGATGGAATTAATGCCCTCAGGCCATCTTTCTGGGTTGTGACCTGTGCACAGAAGGGCCTCAGCTCAGAAGTACTTCCCCCCCGCCACCCCCCCCCCACTTCCAGTGTTGAAATTCCAAATATTTTTGAAACCAGGGACCTTCGTTTGCATTTTGTTTTGGTCCTGGCAAATTGCATAGCTGGTCCTGACTGCCCTGAAAGGGGCGGTAGGGGTGAGACCGAAAAAATAAAGTACAATTGGTAATAAAATGCTGAGATTTGAGAAATGGTCTATTAGCTGTATGAGCAAAATATTATGCAAAGAGTATTATTTTGTCTGCAGGGAAGTAGAGCAAATTCAGGAAGGTTTTATTCATGATTCACATATTACCAAGTACTTACTATGTCTAAGGCATGGGGCTAAATGGTTCAGAGGATTCAGAAAGGAATTAGCCATGAATCCGGCCATCCATCTCAAGTTAACACACTGTATGCAAAGCATATATACAACATAATGGCTTTGATACGATTAAGCAGGACATGAGACTGGGATGGAATATTTATATGAATGATCCATCTTTTCTACCTTCATGCCTTTTTTTTTCCCCCTTCCTAATGTAGTCTGGGCAGGTCTGCTAAACCAATCTCCGAACATACTCCTTTGATAGCTTCCCTATTCAAAAATACTGTTAGGATCCTCACTGCTTTTTTACTTAAAGTCCAGACCATTTAGCATACAAGATCTTTTGCACTATACCTTGCCTTTGGTCTTCATTTTTAACCTAATGCTTTATTGTCCTCCTCTGTGATTCCTTCCTCTTTGACCAAAGTGGGCCATCTAATGTCCTAATGTATTAGTTATATTTTGCTTTATAACAAATTTCCCCCTGGGGCACCTGGGTGGCTTAGTTGGTTGATTGTCTGACTCCTGATTTCGGCTCAGGTCATGACCTTAGGGTCCTGAGATCAAGCACTGTGTTGGGCTCCGCTCTGGGAGTCTTTCTGGGATTCTCTCTCCTGCTCCCTCTGTCCCTCCCCACTGCCTCCCCCTCAACTCGTACATGTACTTGCTCTGTCTCTCTCTCTCTCTCAAAAAAAAAAAAAAATGTAGTAGCTTAAAACAAAAGAAATGTCTGTTGCTTCCCCCTGCTTGTGTGTGCTCTCGCTTTCTCTCTCTCTCTCTCTCTCTGCCCCTCTGTCTGACAAATAAAACAAAAATATTTTTTATCTCACATTTTCTGGCCATTAGGAATCCAGTTTAGCTGGGTGGTTCTATACTTGAGTCAGCAAAAGTAAAAAAGCAGGAGGGAGAAACAGAATCTGACACAGAAGCAGGGTAGCATCGCTAGAAGAAGGGGCAAACATGCTACCAAATTCTTGGACCTCTTGGTTGAGTTGAATTATCCTACTCAGTAACACATCCTGCCCTCCCCTTGCCTGCAGTGCTCACTGAAGACAAGGGGATCCCTGAACGGGTTATGGAGAGATGAGGGCTTTAGAATTAATTTTCTAATTTTTCTTCGTAGCCATTGCTAGCTTAACACTGTTCTAGCTTTAATTCACTCTCCTGTGAAGGGTGTGTTCATTATGATGAAGTGCATCATTTAGTCCACAGATGTAGGATGATGAGAATACCACCTGGATAGGTTAGTGACAGAACTCAGGGAGAAATGGACATCCCCTGACAACCATGGACTCTGAAACTGGCAAACAACTTTTACATTGGTTCCCAAAGCACCTCTCTCGGATGAGTGACTAGTGTTATGCAGGAAGGCAGAGAATATGCTGGTAATTGTTCAAAAGATTGTTTTATTGGTTAGAGCTCATATATAAGCTTATATGCCTAGGAAGAAGACGGGCAGCAAGCAAATGCTGAAATGTGCTAGAAATGTCCCTCTGCCATTATAAAAGATAATGATCAGATCCAGAAACCACAGGCATGTCACTGGGGACTTCACGTTGACAGGATCCATTATTCAAGCACCCATTAATTCAACCTTTGAACCCACTTAATACACCAGTAAACTCTAATTCTTTCAGCTGAGCCATGCAGATCTTGCAGTCCTAGCCAAGCAAACCCAGAGGTAGAGTGAAAGAAAAGGACAAGGGGGAGAGGGAGACAGATAGCGCCGTCTTACATAAAGAGGCCTGTGGGATAGTGGGCTCTCTGTCCTGGATCCCTGGCTATCTGTCTCTCTTACTTGATCTTAAGTGGTTGTCCTGGGACCTGGGGAACAAGCTTGTCGCCATGGGGCTAGAAGAGAAGGCACATCTTCTAAGGAGGAGGTGGCTGTCACATAATGACCCGAATCTGTTGCCCAGTATTCTGTGACAAGTCTCCTGTGGCCCTGCCCTAGTTAGAACCCAGGAAATGCAGTTCGTTTGGTATGGATTTAGGATGATGCCCTCGCAAGGTAGGAAGTAATCCCAAAGGGCGTCTTGTATAAACCATTCTGCATTTCCTGCACATTGCTGCCTGGGTCCCATAAGAAAGTCCACACTTGTTCAGGGTGCTTTGTGACAGTTCAGCTCTACTGTCACAAGTCCTGCTGAATATTGAACTGGATTCTCTCTTCTCTGACTTCTTCTATTGGTCCTCTGGGGTAGTAATGAGAAAATTGAATCTCTCACAAAAGAATTCTTTAAACTTTTCATATAGCCTGATTGCTAAACACAAGTCAGCGAGTATGTCTTTGCTTTCTTGATGAAACAGGGAAAAGATCCAGAGCTTTCCCTTTTAAAATGTAACCCTGCTTGAGATGTCACTCCATAGAACTGAAACTCCCTGCTTCTCTCCTGGCCTCTTGCAATCTGGTTTCAGCCCAGTCATTAGAGTTAGCTTTATTTACTTATAATTTATTTTTTTATTAGAGTTAACTTTTTTTGAAATAGTATTTTTCTTCTTTTTTTAAAAAATTGGAAAACAGTTGACATATATAAGGGGGTCAGAAGGTAGACATTTCCAATTATTAGCGTTAACTGAAAAAATTGAAGTCAGATCACGTTCTTCTGCTAAAAACCTGTTAATGGCATTGAAGTTGACCTACAAGGCCATACAGAAGTCCTCCTAATGGCCCACAAGTCCCATATGATCTGTCCCCTATCACCTAGCTGATCTTTTCTCCTCCCGTGTCCTCCTTTGTCAGCCCTGCTGCGTTCACACTGACCACCTTGCTGTCCCCAGAACACACCTCCACATCAGGGGCCTTATTCTAGCGGCCTGTCCGTCACGTTCTTCTCCCCTGAACATCTTCTTGGCTTACCCTCTTCCTTCTGTCTGACCTCACCCTTTCAGTAGGGCCCACCCTTTCCATCCTGTTGAATATTGTCAATGGTCTTGTTCTGTTCTTCACTTCCCTTTGCCACGGTGCCCCCAACGGACCCACCCTTTCAACTCTTGACTACTTATGTATTCATTATGTCTGTTGTTTGTTCCCCTACCTCCCCCCAAGAATGTGAGCTCTGGAGGGCTGGAAGCTTTGTCTGTCTTGTTCCCTGTTGTCTGTCTCATCCTCCTTTCCCACCTGCCTGAGACTCTGCCTGCCGTTGTTGAGGGCCTAGAGACGCAAGTTGATTTCAAGTGGCTCTCATTTCTTATTTGGCCTTCACTTGCAGTTGGTTCTACACTTGTCAATGTGGTGATCATGTTCTCTCGATGGAAACATTAGAAGTCACAGGAAGTGAGAACTATACTGTCTCCTACTGCACATGAAGGCTCTTCTAAACACTCAGCTTTTCCTTTTCTAAACGTTTCTTCTCATACCTAAGTCACTGCAGGGTGGGTTTTGTGGTTCCCATGTTCCCGAGTCCCTTCTGTTGGTGGTCATTGCCAGTGGCTGCAGCCTCCTCTTTCAGTGTGAAATACGTGAACTTTTCGGGTCTGAATTCATCAGGGAATACCCTTTGCAAAGTGAAACACCGTATCTCCTATAAACCCAAGTATCAGAAAAGAACACTTTAAGACAAAAGAACATTTAAAAACACTTCTTTTTATGAATAGGCATAGAATTCTGATTTAAGGGTTTAAGGTTTTATTTATCACAAAGTTTCTCTCTCCTCTCCCTCCTGCCCCTGTTCTAGTATCAAGAAGAGACAGGGGTTTGTAGTGTTTCTGGAAGACCCTAGGAAGTTCTCTTCCCTTGGGTACTTGGTACAACACGAGAGACATTGCTCAAGTCCCCTTTGCAGGGGGAGATGCTCTGAGCCACATTAGCATATGTGTTAGTTCATGGTTTTGAAGATCTGGAATTCATAGATGCTCTTATAATCTCTTCAGTTCTATTCAACAGACATTTGTAGAACACCTGCCCTGCACCGATCACTGTGTAGCTAGCATTACAGAGATGTACCTGAACCCTCTTCTCGGGGGCCTCACAGTCTATTAGGGGAAATAGGCATGTGAAGGCAACAACCACACCATAGTGTGATATAATATGGACACAAGGGACAGAGATAGCAAGCAGGGAGCACTAGGGTGTGGGCTAAGTGGGGAAGGAAGATGGTCAGGAAGTCTTTACAAGAGAGGCCTCATTTTTTCTTTCTCAAGGATGAGGGTAAGGCCTGTTTCTCTTAGTTGGCCAAGGAGAACAGGAGGACTAGAATTCTGCCCTCATGTACCTTCGGATAATTGCCACCTCTTGGAGGTTCTTCGAGAAACTGCTCATGAGAACAGAAGAGAAGAGACCACTTGCCGCATGTCTTGCAGTACTGTGCAGGAGGGAGACACGGGAGAGGAAGAAACCTTGGATTTAGATCATCTTACCCCTTAGATGCAGGAGGTAGAAAAGAAGATGGCACTTAGGGGTGCCTGGCTGGCTCGATGGCTGAGCGTCTGCCTTCGGCTCAGTTCATGAGCTGCAGGTCCTGGGATCGAGCCCCACATCGGGCTCCCAGCTCAGTTGGGAGTCTGCTTCTCCCTCTCCCTCTGCCTCTTCCCTGCTTGTGCTATCTCTGTCTCTGGCTGAAATAAATAAATAAAATCTTTAAAAAATTTTTGGAAAAAAAAAAAAAGAAGATGGCATTTAGCTAAGTGACATTAGCTTACAGTAGATTGTTTGCATCGTTGTTCACAACAGCCCCTCCCTGTACAACGTGACTTTGCCACTTGTCGCATCAGGAAGTGGGGTTTATTTCTCGACCCCTTGCATCTGGGCCAGCCTTGTGACTTGCTTTGACCAGTACAGTGTAGCAAACGTCTGTCGTATGAGCTGGGCAGCCACGGCCTCAGGAGGCTTTGTAGCTTCTGCTCCTTCCTTCTTACAGCCCTGAGATGGCCGTGTAGCCAGGGTAGTCTTCTTGCGGATGATACGCCACGTGGTGGGGAGAGAGGCCCAGTGAACAGTCAGTCCAAGCTGCTGGAGGTGGCAGCGGGGTCCTCATGGGCCATGCAGCCCCTGCTGAGTAGCAGCCTCCAGACCACACTGCTCAGGAGATCACAAGTGGGGTTTCAGCTGCTGCGTACTGGGTGAGGGCGGGGTCGTTCTGCAGCAGCGGATAACCAGCCCAAACATCTGACAGTGGCGGGCTGACCACTGGGCTCGAATCTGACCAGTTGGATTAGAAATCTCTTTTCTTGGAAAGACTCTAGGACAAGAAGTGAGGATAAAGCCTTGTCTGTGAGTATTAGCAGGTTTGTTGTCCAAGCAGCTTTCTGAAAGAGGACCTCTCATTCCGTAGATTTTTTTGAAATTCTTCTCTGGCAGGTTGGAGACTTTGATTATAGGAAATAATTCAAAATCTTTAACAGCACTATCCTTTCCTTAAACTGGGCAGTATTAAAGGCCAAAGAACTCTGTAAAGTGTTGCTTATTGCCTGTTCTCTGTTGAAATCCCAATTTTCTGTGAGTTTTAACCTCTGTCACGAAGCTGATGTTTCAGGTGTTCACTGGTTTTCAGCCTGCTATTTTCAGCAATTTCAGTACCCTTTCTCCTTTGCCTCTTGCCCCTACCTTGGCCTTGACTTGATCATGCTTTCTTGGACAATGGGTCACCTCCCCACTCAACTCTGGGTTCCCGGAAGCCTCAGCGTGGGCTGTCGATTCTTCTCACCAAGTAAAGGAGATCAGATACAGTTAGTTCTTGATACTTGCAATCGTGACTTTTTCCCAATGTGTCTCCTGCATTGTTATTAAAGTTAGACAATTCCTTTACATTGTTGGGATAATATGCAATCTTAGTTAAACTTGTTAAAAAAAATGAACTGAGGGGCACCTGGGTGGCTCAGTGGGTTAAGCCGCTGCCTTCGGCTCGAGTCATGATCTCAGGGTCCTGGGATCGAGCCCCGCATCGGGCTCTCTGCTCAGCGGGGAGCCTGCTTCTTCCTCTCTCTCTCTGCCTGCCTCTCTGTCTGCTTGTCATCTCTCTCTGTCAAATAAATAAATAAAATCTTAAAAAAAATGAACTGACCTTCTTGTCCCACCACCTTTCTGTAAAAGTCTTTCATTTCATATGGCTCTTCGGAGTACCTTTCCAGCTTTTGTATTGTATGCTACCCAATGCATGGGTCATTGAGTGAAACCAGGAAGATCTTGAAAATGTACTCAGTTGAACACTCTGGTCTTAGGGAGATCATTCGGTTGGTGGTTAACCGTTGCAAACATGCATTTAAAGCTTTTGAGGGAACATAATGTTCCAGATTGGTATTAGGATTATTATAAGCAGGGTAATTCCCAATGTTTGAAGTGTACGTTGGAGCCCTGGTTTCCATTTTTTTTGCAGAAGCAGAATAGACTTCAGCTATATGAGCCACAACCATTGTATCTTGTGTCGTTGTTGCCTTTGCAGGAGAGTCAGCCGGGGTGTTTCTCTGATACTCGGGCTCAATCTTTTTAGTGCAAACCCCAGTTTTGTTGACAGCAATTTCAGAAGGCAAGAGAATAGGAGCAGGAAGGCCATTTATTTGTTGTCCATTCTTCACTGGGGTCCCCATGGACATAAGAAAACCACTCTGTTCCATAGTATTCCCAAATGATGGGTGATTCTAAAGGCAAACTGTCTGTCTGTATGCATAGTACCAGTTTGTCCTTCTGGTTATTGGTGAGCTCTGGGAAGGGCATGGAGCTCTGATTTCTGGGCTGATGCAGCTTGTGGGAGACTTCCCCTCCAGAGAGTTCGAATGGGGAAGTGACCGCATAGTCAGCTTGGATTTTTCCCTTTTTCATTTTTATTTCATATTCTTATTTCATATTCATATTTCACATTCATGTTTATTTCATCCACAAACAGAATTAGATCAGGGTTGGTCATCTGGGCATCTCATAAATCCAAACATGATGTCAGGAAATGGATTGCCTCACTAGTGCTGACCAAGTAATTCCAGACTGGCTGGTTAGGATGGAATTACTGGGAGAGGCCAAAACTGAAATTGGGTTAGGCATTCAGTCTTGATTTGGTCGTGTGGGCTTAGCACCAGTGACTCCATTTGGAGCCTGTTGTCTCTTTTAACATGTCCTGGAAAACTTAAAACTAGTAAAGAAAGCTTCCTAGATACTGCTTATTGTTGAGGCAGAATATGTTCAAATTTGGGGCAAGTCCCATTTCTATTCCATGGTCTTTGAACCTAGTTATTTCCTTATTCTCAGCTGTTTCCATAGATTTTGCACTTAAGTCTTCTCTCTGTTCAGGTGTCACCTCCACAAAGAACCCTTCCTTGGTCATTTAACTTCATTGCCAATCTCTGACCTCTTTAGCACATTAATTTTTTCCCCATGAAACTCATTTCCTGGCCTTTTATTATATTTTTTTCCTCTACCACAAGGGTAGTATTTTTGTCTTGTTTTCTTCTGCGTATAGGACCTAGAACCATGGTCAGTGTAATAGATGCTCAATAAACAGTTGTTATATAAGTAAGAAGATATTTACTGAATCTCCCATGTTTGTATCCTCAGTGGTTTTGCTAGAAATTCCTTCTCTGATTTCATTGAAGTCATAAGGAATACTGTAAGACTACCCTGCCCACTGGAAGAAGACAAATAATCAACACTTCAAGGCTTTAATTCTTTTTTTTTTTTAAAGATTTTATTTATTTATTTGAGAGAGAGAGACAGTGAGAGAGAGCATGAGCGAGGAGAAGGTCAGAGAGCGAAGCAGACTCCCCATGGAGCTGGGAGCCTGATGTGGGACTCGATCCCGGGACTCCAGGATCACGCCCTGAGCCGAAGGCAGTCATCCAACCAACTGCGCCACCCAGGCGTCCCAGGCTTTAATTCTTTAAATAACTATACATTTCCCTAACAAGAATATCATCCAGGCCATTGTTGAGTATTTTACCAACAAGACCATCACATGATGGTGACCACCTTGTTTGGTTTGCTTGGGATTTTGCTGGTTTTAAAACAGCCCGATGTCAGAGATCCCTTTCAATCCTGGGTAAACAAGGACAGGTAGTATTACCCTAATGTGGGATACTTTACTGAATGCTAGATATATAAGGCTCATGTCAGTTTTATGAATTATTACTTTGGTGTTCTATCAAAAGCAGTTTTGCTTTCCATGCTTTCTTAATAAAGTTATGCTGATAGCTTATAATATAAATGTTTATAACTCTTCTTTTTAATCACTTCTGGTACTTCTTCATAGATTAATGTCAGACTAGCTATCCTGTCCTGCCCAGTAGCCAAGATACTCATTTACTAATACTGGGATGTTTGAATTTCAAGTACTCTGGCATATTACCTCCACCCCCTTTTTTTTTTTTTAGAACTTACAAACATGAAAGACAGTGGTGTCAAGGCTTTGCACTTGCTTTACCTTTAAGACATCTGAAGGCATCATATGCTAGAAGATATTTGTTGCCAAAGACACACAGAGGCACTAAGAAAGTCATCTTCTGGGATTTGTGGGTGTCTTCCTTAGCAGGATGGCTTTTGATCCGTAAGACCAGGAAAGCATATTCTCATCCCATTAGTCAGGCTCTCACTTTGAATCTTTGATCAGTTTGTTATGAATTAGCCTGCATACAGAACCTTCTGGAATATTTTGTTTTAAATTGCACAATATATCTTTTACTTTTATAGGCCAATTTATGCCGACCTAAATCTATAGACTATAAAATCTAAGAAAGTGTGGGGGGGGGGCTTTGGTTTAAGATGGTTGTAGTACTTAGAATGGTAAATGTGTCCCAAATGTTATGCTTTCTGGGTGTCATCATGTCTGAATGACCTCATACTTCTTTCTTTTTTTATTTTATTTTTTATTTTTTTTTTAAAGATTTTATTTATTTATTTGAGAGAGAGAGACAGTGAGAAAGAGCATGAGCGAGGAGAAGGTCAGAGAGCGAAGCAGACTCCCCATGGAGCTGGGAGCCCGATGTGGGA
Organism: Neogale vison; assembly: GCF_020171115.1. NCBI lineage: Eukaryota > Metazoa > Chordata > Mammalia > Carnivora > Mustelidae > Neogale > Neogale vison. Next base: position 110,870,204 of record NC_058105.1, on the reverse strand, counting down.
CTCGATCCCGGGACTCCAGGATCACGCCCTGAGCCGAAGGCAGTCGTCCAACCAACTGAGCCACCCAGGCGTCCCATTCTTTCTTTTTTTAAAAAAGGATTTTTAAAATTTATTTGTTAGAGCACAGGCAGAGGTGCAGTGGGCAAAGGGAGAGGGAGAAACAGATTCCCTGCTAAGCAGGGAGCCCAATGTGGGGCTCAATCCCAGGATCATGACCTGAGCTGAAGACAGACGCTTAATCAGCTGAGCCACCGGGCACCCCTACCTTATACTTTCTATACCGCCTCTTTTTTTTTTTTTTTTAAGATTTTTAAAATCTATTTATTTGACAGAGAGAGATCACAAGTGACAGAGAGGCAGGCGGGGGTGGGGGAAGCAGGCTCCCTGCTGAGCAGAGAGCCGGATGCGGGGCTCGATCCCAGGACCCTGGGATCATGACCTGAGCTGAAGACAGAGGCTATAACCCACTGAGCCACCCAGGCGCCCCTATACTGCCTCTTAAAAAATTGGTGCTTCCTGCGACTCTGTGTTTTGTGTATTTATCACCTCATAGGGCAGCATCTTTTTTACCCTTGGTTTTGACTACTTAGTGTAAGCCTGTGTCTCTCAAATCTATTTACAACTCTAGCCCTTATTTTTTTTCTAGAACTTACTGAAGTAGCCAAAGTGTCTCCACTAAGAATTGCATCCAACAGTTCTCTACTTTATCTGTGTTCTGCCTTATTCCTCCAGTGTTTCTTAGCTGACATATTAAGACTAAAATCTTGATGCCTGGCTCTAGTTCCAGGTCATAAGAATAGGGTTAACAGGGGAATAACCTAAAATAAGCCCTATGGATGACCCTAGAAGGGCCAGGTAGGGATAAAAGACACAAATCTTGAAGACCTAAAGTATTTGGATGTCTGATGCAGCGAAGTAGGAAAGGGTTTTGGAAGAATGAAGAAAACAATTTATCATAAACAAAAACAAGAAAGATCTAGTCAAGTCAGAGGGCAGTTGAGGAAGGATTTTCCCAAGTCGTGGTTTTAGCTGTAGCATTCATCTCTTGTGTCGTGTACTTGGTATTTAGTTCCTGTTAATTCATAGTCAAAGTACTACTGTGCTGGGAGAAATGGTACATGGACCAACCTGACTTGTATGTTTCACATCACTCCTAACCTTACCGATTGCATGTGAACTCATTCATGCTATAGGAACATGCAATGGAATATGTGATCATTTACTTATTATCTCATTCATCTTTGTCTACCCCCAAGGAGTCTCCGTTCATTCAGGCTGCTGTAACAAAATACCGTAGACTTGGTGTCTTGTAAACAGCAGAAATCTATTTCTTGTAGTTCAGGAGTGTGAAAGTCCAAAACGAAGCTGCCAGCAGATTTGGAGTCTGGTGAGGACTCACTGCCTGGTTCACAGATGGCCTTCCTTTTGCTGTGTCTTCACCGCATGGAAGGCGTAAGGCATCTCTTTTTTATAAGGCTACTAATCTCATTCAGGAGGACTTCACCTTCATAACCTAATAATCTCCTAAAAGCCCCACCTACAGATAATCTTATTTTGGGGATTAGGTTTCAGCATAAGAATTTTGGCAGAATACATTCAGTCCATAACAAGGTATCATTCTGGGTGCCTGAGCAGCTCAGTGGGTTAAAGCCTCTGCCTTCAGCTCAGGCCATGATCCCAGAGCCCCGCATCGGGCTCTCTGCTCGGCGAGCCTGCTTCCCTTCCTTTCTCTGCCTGCCTCTCTGCCTACTTATGATCTGTGTCTGTCAAATAAATAAATAAAATCTTTTTAAAAAGTTTTCATTCCTTTTTTTTTTCTCATGAGAAAACAGAAGACTAAAAAAATGACATACCTTGTTTAAAGCCACATAAATAAAGTATTTGTCAAGATAAGATAGGCTCTTGTGTGGGAAGAATTAACTTTGAAACATAAGTAGTTTAACATAGTGAAGGTTTATTGTGCTTATTGTGTTTATTCTCACTCACATGACAAATCCAGTGTGGTTTAGTAGGGGGTGGGGGTCTCTGCTCCATACAATTACTAAGAGACTCAAGGTGATGGAGGCTCTACCCCCTGTGTCTGTGTGATCTGGAACAAGTTTCCATGAAAGAAAAGGTAGAAGTAGGGCGCCTGGGTGGCTCAGTGGGTTAAACCGCTGCCTTCGGCTCAGGTCATGATCCCAGGGTCCTGGGATCGAGTCCCGCATCGGGCTCTCTGCTGAGCGGAGAGCCTGCTTTCCTCTCTCTCTCTCTCTCTCTCTCTCTGCCTGCCTCTCTGCCTACTTGTGATCTCTGTCTGTCAAATAAATAAATAAAAAATCTTAAAAAAAAAAAAAAAGGTAGAAGTAATGAACTAGGCACACTTTTGTAAAATGCTTTCCTATTGGCCAGAACTTGTCATGTGACTCCAGTCTGACTGGAGGCGGGGCTGGGAATATGGGGTTGTAAATAGAGTATTTGGTGAGCAGTCCCTTTACCGAAGTTTTGGGGCAGAGATGTAAGCTCAGGTCTGTTTCAAGTCCTGTATCAGTTTCACACCTAACCTTCTGCCACAAGTTTCTTGAAGGGCAGGGTTCCTGGAGTCAGAGGTGCCAGGCAGAGTCAAGGACACTGCATGCCACCCAGCAGGACTGCTTTTTGGCACAGACCGCCAAGAGTCCAACAAGACCAGGCTGAACAGCTGAAATGGGAGCAGCCGGACCGAGAACAAGCACAGCCCCGTGAAATAGAGGGAAGAAGTTGCAAGGTTTTAAGGTGGAGGAAAGGTAATAATAGAGAGGCTGAAGTCTGAAGGCCAGAGTAAACCAGGGTTTGGAGACACAAGCAGCAGCCTACATAGAGCAAGCCGGGAGGCACTGAGGAGTGGATACTGGAAGGCAGTCGGAGGGCCCATCAGGGACGTGTCCCACTTAGACTGACAGCAGGCCGGGAAACCTCCTCAGCGGGCCCGCTGTCAAAACCCGCGCAGGTGCATCAAGAAACTGTTTAAGCATCTATTAGGGACCCCAAATTTGTTGACCAGCTGAACCAGGCCCGTATTTCTTTTTTTTTTTTTTTTAAAGATTTTATTTATTTGACAGGGATACAGCAAGAGAGGGAACACAGCAGAGGAGTGAGAGAGGGAGAGGGAGAAGCAGGCTCCCCACTGAGCAGGGAGCCTGATGTGGGGCTCGATCCCATGACCTGAGCTGAAGGCAGACACTTAACAACTGAGCCATCCAGGCGCCCGCAGGCCCGTATTTCTGATGCAGACCAACCTTGTTACTGCCATAAACAGATCTTCAGAGTGTGTTAGACTTTTTCACACCTCCGTGCCCTTTATGAGTGGGACCCCTTTCCTGGAATGCTTTTTTGCCCTTTGACCAACCAGCTGAAATCTTCCCACTATTCTTGAAGCGTAGGTACCAAGGAAAATGATGCAAACAGACAAAAGAGTTTATTTGTTCCCATGGCAACCTGGGCCTGTTTCTCTCACTGCACTTACCACCTGGCCTTTTAACTACTGGTTTTCTTGGAGGTAAGTGCTCTGTACCCCATCACTTAATGTAGAGCTTGGCCCAGAGAAGGGGCTCTGTAAATACCTGTTGAATGAACAGAGCTGAAGGTTAATGTATTTAGGTGCCATTTGATGGCGTGGAGTTCCAGATTGTGTCTATGTATTAAATTAAGAATGAACGTAAACACTAAAATCAATCTATAGAATATCATAAGTACCTAATAATAAATATTATCTGGCATCAGGCAATACTATGTAAGAGAGTTTTTGATTTCTTTAGGAAATAGAAGTGCTTTGGTTAAATATTTTTTAAATATTTTTGATGTATCAGCTTATTAGTGAGAGTTGATGCTTTCTTTTTTATTTAAAAGATAATATAAGGGCGCCTGGGTGGCTCAGTGGATTAAGCCTCTGCCTTCAGCTCAGGTCATGATCCAGGGGTCCTGGGATCAATGCCGCATCTGGCTCCCTGCTGAGCAGGGAGCCTGCTGCTTCATCTCCCTCTGCCTGCTGCTCTGCCTATGTGTGCTGTCTCTGTCAAATAAATAAAATCTTTAAAAAAATGTACATACCTTGATTAAAAACTAATTTATTGCTGAAAAATGCTAGCCATCATCCGAGCTTTCAGTGAGTTGTAATGTTTTTGCTGGGGCGGGGTCCCGTCTCAATGTTGACGGCTGCTGACCCATCCGGTGCTGGTTGCTGAAGGTTGGGGTGGCTGCGGCAGTTGATTAAGGTAACAGCGAAGTTTGCTGCATCAGTTGACTCTTCCTTTCATGCATAATCGATCTCTCTGTAGCATGCAATACTATTTGATAACGTTTCACCCATAGTAGAACTTCTCTCAAAATTGTAGTCAGTCCTCTCAAACCCCTCCACTGTTTTATCTACTAAATTTATATGGTATTCTAAGTCCTTTGCTGTCACTTTTAACAGGACCAGCATCTTCACCAGGAGTAGAGTCCATCTTAAAGCGATTTCTTTTTTTTTTTTTAAGATTATTTGTTTATTTGACAGAGAGATCACAAGTAGGCAGAGAGGCAGGCAGAGAGAGAGGGGGAAGCAGACTCCCTGCTGAGCAGAGAGCCCGATGTGGGCTCCATCCCAGGACCCTGGGATCATGATGACCCGAGCCGAAGGCAGAGGCCTTAACCCACTGAGCCACCCAGGCGCCCATCAAAGCGATGTCTTAGCTCATCCATAAGCAGCAGCTCTTCGTCTGTTAAGGTTCTGTCGTGGAATCACTGCAGTTCAGCCGCACTTTTAGGCTCTGCTTCTGATTCTCTGGCTGTTTCTGGCACATCTGCACTGACTCCACCATTGAAGTCTTGAACCCCTCAAAAACAACAAACTTAAAAGTTTAAGAAATTGCAAGAATTTCCAACATGAGATGTCAAGTTAGCAAATGCTGTTGAAAAAAGGGAGCTAATAGGTTTGCTTGGCTTAGGGTTGCCACAAACCTTTAGTCTCTTTTAAAAAAGGCGGGGGCAGTATTAGCAAAGGATAATAAAATGAGATTTGCCTGTACTGGCATTTATGAGAAAATGCAACGAGGCTGGTTCTCAATATATGAAAAAACTACAGAGCTGCTACTAGGGTAAAGAACCTTGGCAGAGATGACTCAGAACAAAAAAACGAAGCAAATCGTTTTGTCCTCCTCTAGCCTTGTGGTCTTCCTCTGTCGCCCCCTTGTGGTAGAGCCTCATGGAGAGCGTCGGCCCCGCAGAAGTGGGATTTGCTAAGTCCCAGTCCCCGTATAACAGAGCCATATGGAAGCGTAGGTTTGAACCTTAGAGTTAATGTCTCAATAACCGGTATGTAAAATGGTAAGAAAGCCCACCAACCACCATAAAACATCTTTTAATTTTTGCATCTTAACTTCCATATATGAATTCATCTTTAAGTAGTTTCAGCATTTTTTGGTATTTACTTGATACTAAATCAATTGTTTTTGATATTTCTGCATTATATTTATCATCTTATGTTAATGGTACACTGTTTGGCCATACTGTTGTTTATTAAATTGTTCCCCTAAAGCTGGGCGTTTATATAGTTTCTAATTGTTGGTTACTATAGATAAAACTTGAGCATCTTTGTGTACATAGTTTTTTTCCTTCTATTTAATATTCCTGGGAGTGGAATTAGTATTTTAAAGGACAGAAGCATTTCAAATTAATTATTTATTTATTTAAAGGATTTATTTATTTATTTGACAGAGAGATAGAGTGAGAGAGGGAACACAAGCAGGGGGAGTGGGCGATGGAGAGGGAGAAGTGGGCTCCCTGCTCAGCAGGCAGCCTGCTACAGGACTTGATCCCAGGACCCTGGCAGATGCTTAATGACTGAGCCACCCAGGTGTCCCAGAACATTTTTTTTCCCAATTTATTTATTATCAGAAAAACAGTATTCATTATTTTTTCACCACACCCAGTGCTCCATGCAAGCCGTGCCCTCTATAATACCCACCACCTGGTACCACAACCTCCCACCCCTCCGCCACTTCAAACCCCTCAGATTGTTTTTCAGAGTCCATAGTCTCTCATGGTTCAAGAACATTTTTTTTTAATGGAGACTCCATGCCCAGCATGGAGCCCAATGTGGGACTTGAATTCATGACCCTGAGATCTTGATCTGAACTGAAATTAGGAGTTGGACACTGAATCTACTGAGCCACCCAGGTGCCCCAAAGATACGAGCATTTTATGTGTTGCTTTATTTCCCTTCAAAAGCAGTTTATGCTACCATCAGCAATAAATGAATATACTTGGTTAGCCATTAAATACCAATTTTTAGGCATCCCAGTGAAATCATGGGAAAAACAAAGGCATGTATTTTGGGGGCAATGGCAAAATAAATTATGGGACAGAGGGCATTTAAAATCTGTGCTTTTTGCTCTTTAAACAAGAAATACAGCTGCAATGTAAAGCTAAAAAGATTTCTTAGCTTAGTCTTCCTTAAGGTAAAATTTTCCCTTGAAATAATTATATAAGTCAGTGCTTCTCAAAGTATGGTCCCTGACCCAGCAGCATTGGCATCGTTTGAGAACTTGTTAGAAAGGTAACTCCTTGACTTCCTCTACAATTAGATCAACTGTAGATCTACTGATTAAGAAATTCTAGTGGGGGGGGGAAGCTCAGCAATTTGTGTTTTATGTAGCCCTCCAGGAGATGCTGACACATGCTAAAATTGAAGTACCTTTAACAGAAGATGAATTCTGTAGAAATTCCATTTTGCACTTTAAAGGCAAAGAACTTTTTCACATTGTGTTAAGAAATAATAAAGTTATTTTTTTAACATAAGGCTATTTTAACATGAAAATGTGTTTTTCCTGCAGCTTGAACTTGACTAGTGTTAACAAAGTATTTTCAAAAGTAAAAATACGGACATTACAGCATGAATTCAGTTTATCGCCCGTGTTTGTGATTAGACTATTTTTAATTCTCGTAGTTATTTGCAGTTGTTCCTGTGGCACTGAGGCAAGGAAATTAAACTGTACTTAGAAGAGAAATGCAAGTTTGTAAATACTGTCTCAAACACATTAAAGTTTTGAAAACTTAAAATATTAAAAGTAGAGTGAACATATGACCCAGTAATGCCACTTCTGGGTATTTATCTGAAGAAAATGAAAACACCAACTTGAAAAGATAAATGGACCCTTGTGTTCATTGCAGGTTTATTTATAATAGCCAAGATGTAGAAACAGCTTAAGCATCCATAAAGAGGTGAATAGATAAAGAGAATGTGACACACATATATGTATGTGTGTGTGTGTATGCACACACATGCAATGGAATATTACTCAGCCATAAATAGAGTGGAATTTTGTCATTTGTGACAACATGGAGGGACTTTGAAGACATTATGCTAAGTGAAGTAAGTCAGAGAAAAACAAATACTACAAGATCTTACTTATATATGAACCTTTAAGAAAATGAACAAACCCTGAGCTCACAGGGACAGAGAACAGATGGGTGGTTGCCAGAGGTGGGGGTGTGTGGTCAAAATGGGTGAAGGGGGTCAAAGATACAAACCTCAAGTCCTACAATAAATAAATCATGGGGATGTAATATACAACATGGTGGTTGACTATGGTTAATAATACTTTTGGACATATTCACAAGTTGCTAAGAGAGAAGATCTTGAAAGTTCTCAACATGGGAAAAAATTTGTAATTATGTGTAGTGATGGATATTACCTAGACTTATTGTGGTGATCTGTTTGCGATATATACAAATATTGAATCATTACATTGTACACGTGAAACCAACAGGTTATGTCAGTTATATCTCAAGAAAAGAAAGTTCATGTATGTAAAAGCCATAAGCACAACACCTAGACCAGATATTATCAATAGGTGTTGGTATTACTCTTGTTAGAGTTGTTACTATAATTTGGCCCAAAGTTCCCTAACATATAGTTGGAAACCTAAGAGACACTTGATACATGCATATTAACTTATATCTTCAGGTCATTTAGTCCATTAAGTCACATTTACAAGAGGTAAGTTAAAGTACTCAAGTAAAGCAATTCAAGGGAAAATACCATTTCACCTTACATATATCAATGCCTGAGGAATATGTGTTCTGACCCTTGACCTAGGAAATCATACTTATTCATGATTTCCTCATGCCTAGAGAATAATTGCATTGACTGTGGCTTGGAAGATTGAGAATAGACAAATAATAGAGTATGTGAGGAATAAACTAAAAATATAAAGAATTACAAAAGTTCTAGGACAACCAGATATTATCAGGGGTATCACAGCGTTTTAAATATGATCAAGTCATCATCAGGATAATAATAATAATAACTTGGCATATACAATATTATATTTCATCACAGTAGACAAATCTTATAAGTGATCTGAGAAATCTCAGCACCCTACCCCTTCATTTTATAGGTCAGTAAGCTGAGTCTCAGAAAGGTGAAGTCATTTGGCTACAAATGGCTATAATGCAAAATGTGATGAATTAAGACAGACTCAAACCAAGGACCTTAGAAGTTCATAGGAGGAAGAAATTACTTGTGATGTAGATGATAAATGAAAACTTCATAGAGATGGTGACATAAAATCTATGGATGGAAAGAAGGATCTAATTTAAACAGGCAGATAAAGAAGTAGAGCGTTTCCGGCAAAGGCAAGTAATAGGCAAAACAACAGACCCGGTTGACTGGAGCATGATGCATATGGAAAGAGCAGTGAATGATAAGATTGGAATGGGGCAAAAAAAATTTTTTAAGGTAATTACATCCTTATTTGTGCAGAACTTTAAATTTTCTAAGCTTTCTATATTCATTATGTTAGGACTTAGGATCGCAAGTAACAACAACGTGACTCAAACCAGTTAAGAATTTTTCAAAACATATACCCAAAGCATGGGAGGTTGGGGGTCAAGCTGTGGCTCTTCTGCACAGTTAGGAACTTAGTTGCCCCAAACTCCGTGGGTCAAGTGTTGATGATGATGATTTTTTTTTAAGATTTTATTTATTTATTTGACAGAGATCACAAGTAGGCAGAGAGGCAGGCAGAGAGAGAGGGGGAAGCAGGCTCCCTGCTGAGCAGAGAGCCCGATGTGGGGCTCGATCCCAGAACCCTGGGATCATGACATGAGCTGAAGGCAGAGGCTTTAACCCATTGAGCCACCCAGGCGCCCTGATGATGATGATATTGATGCTGATGAAGCAGCAGCAGCAGCAAAGTCACACAATTAGAAAGTGGCAAGACAGGATTCAAACTTGGGAAGTCTGCCTCCAGAGTCTATGTTCTAATAGTAAGGGGCTAGTCAAGAGTGGTCAAAAGGGCCATTTATGGGGTTGAGAACTTCTATTTGAACCATGTAATTAGAGCACAGAAAGGGGCATTTTCCAGGGGGTGTAAGGTGTTGTTTTGAGCAGAGAATACAGTATCAGGCATTAAAACATAAAACTGAGTTATATTAAAGTTTTTCAGAGTTTGAGCAAACCTTGATTTGAATCAGGCACCATATAATCTAGTAGATAGAAGCTACAAGGGGTGTGCAAACTGAAAGACTTTTATAGGTAGAAGGGGACAGGAACAAGTACATTATGCTGGGATAAAAAAGTGGGTTGCTTAATGCAAATTCACTTTTCCTTAGGGGATAGATTCCAGAAGTCTCTCAGGCAGATTACCTAATAGTTCTGATCAGGCGATTCCTGATGGGCGGGTTTACGATTCCCTTTCTAGGAAAGCCAAAACTGTAATTAAGGTTTGGTTTGGTGATCAGGGGCTTAGCATAAGCAGCTCCATTTTGGGCCTGTTGTCTTTTTTTTTTTTTTTTTTTTTTTTTTAAACACAGGATGCTAATCCAACTTGGACGGCCACTGTTCTCTGTGAGTCATGTTTACTAGCCACACTTCACAGCTTTAGATGTTTAAGTAGTTTGCCTCAGATAATCTAGCAATTCAGGAGCAGAGTTGGAACCAAAGTTAGGTCTTCTGATTCAGAGATCAGTGTGCTTTTCATAATAAAATTCTGTAGTTTGTTTTCCATCCCATTCTATTACTCAGTGACTTGACTTGTCCTTCCAGGTGTATTTCCACTGCAGTTGTAGGAGTTTTCCTGCCTTGGCTGGATAGACCCGATGTCAGCTCTTCTTCTTCCCTTCACTCACCCAGCCCTTCCTGGGGCGTAGGCAGATTAAAGGGCAGCACCTTGCTGTGCCTGGTGAACACTTGGATCATAGCAAGTAATCTATTTGCCTCTAGTTGTTGACTGGCACGTATGTGTCTGCACCAGAATGGAAGGACGAGTTTGTCCTGCTTGTATATGCTGGCACATCTAATGTGAATCACACAGTGAGACTGTGGTATATACTTGAATGGTTAAGTAGTTTGAGACTGTTGATTTATTCATCTCACAAATTGCTATTGAACACCTCTCCTGAAAGACATCGTGAGAGGATAATTGAAAATAAGAGACTCTGGCCTCAAGGGATTCACTGTCTTAACAGAAGAGACAAGTCGTGGGTCATAAATAACTATAATACAAGGTAGAAATTTAGGCCTAGAGTAAAAGCAATCCTTTCTAGAATGAAAACCTTCCCTGTTCTCAATGTCAGCAAATGACTAGCGAATGCAACTCAGGTCTGCCTCCTCTGAAATAGATTTCTATTGAAGTGAATCAGAATGGAAATTTCATTCAGTCTCCACTGCCACTACTTAAATGGACCTCCAATCGCCAGGTTATTGTTTTCTGATGCTGATGTTAGTTGATTTGCCTTTGTAAGTAGACCTTTGTACTAACCTAACAAATCCACTTTAGGAAAATAATATGTACCTTGCTGGGTTAATAGTACCTTATTGGGTTGTGGTAAGAACTAAATATGTCAACACATTTTACATAATAAGTATCCAAAATGTTTTTGTTGGCACTGGGCATGTTAAAATCAGTCTGGAGAATTCCACATTGGAAACCAGAGTATCAATAAAAACATATATTTGACAAATTGAATTGTTTTACTATATGAAAGAATGTCCTTGTTAGGCTACAAATAGGCACTTAAGAGGCTGTTCATGGAATGGCGTGGGCCTCCACTGGCTTTTATATATTGTCCCAGTCTTGTTTGAAACTAGACTTCCTCGCATCAGTGATGTGAAATCTCAAAGTGCTAACTCAAGTAATTGATGAACAGTATATTTTGTAAGACGATCAGATGACTAGATTCAGAGTATGGCTTTATTGCTTATCGAAAGGAAGTCCTTTCTCCTGGGAGGGAGCGCTATTATCCCCCGCCCCAAATATATGCCTGTTCTGCATAAAGATTATCTTGGGCTGGTTATTTTTTAAATTTTTTATTTATTTTTAAAATTTCTTTTCAGTGTAACAGTGTTCATTGTTTTTGCACCACACCCAGTGCTTCATGCAATACGTGCCCTCCTTAATACCACACCAGGCTCCCCCAACCTCCCACCCCCCGCCCCTTCAAAACCCTCAGGTTGTTTTTAGAGTCCATACTCTCTCATGGTTCACCTCCCCTTCCAATTTCCCTCAACTCCCTTCTCCTCTCCCTCTCCCCATGTCCTCCATGCTATTTGTTATGCTCCGCAAATAAGTGAAACCATATGATAATTGACTCTCTGCTTGACTTATTTTCAGTTCCGTCCATGTTGCTACAAAAGTTGGGTATTCATCCTTTCCGATGGAGGTGTAATACTCCATAGTATATATGGACCACATCTTCCTTATCCATTTGTCCGTTGAAGGGCATCTTGGCTCTTTCCACAGTTTGACAATGGGCCATTGCTGCTATGAACATTGGGGTACAGATGGCCCTTCTTTTCACTACATCTATATCTTTGGGGTAAATACCCAGTAGTGCAATTTCAGGGTCATAGGGAATTGAGCTGGTTATTTTTAAGAAACAACAGACATAGGAAAATATCTGAAAACACAATAGAAGTAATCCTTTTGTAAGAGACATTTATGTTTATAAGGGAAATCTTCATTTGTAAGAGGATCTCCTTCTTTGTACCAAGAAGAGGAGGATGACTCAATTTCTAGAAACACAAATAGAGAAAGCAAGGACTTAATCCCACAAAGCAACCTTGACCTTGTTTACTTTGCTTTGCCTGGTAACCTCCCATAACGTCTCTTTTCTCCCCAAATCTCTCTTTTGTCTTTAACTAAGGGTGGTGTTCTAGTGGTAGCTTGGGTCATTTCAGGGAGTTAATTAGCTTTCCCTGGTCTCTCTCATGTATAACAGGAGTTATACATGTTATTAAACTTCTGTTGGTTTTTCCTCTCTTAATCTGTCTTTCATTACAGGGAGGGTCAGTCGAGAACCTAGAAAGGTAGAGGAAAAGTTATTTTTCCTCCCATACACTCCCTTTTCCCTAAACTCCAAATTTCCTTCTCAAAGAAACCTGCTGAATGTGTCCCTGAGGGACCTGGCTCTCCCTTGCAAGGCAAGAAAATAACTTGAGCCTTGTTTCTTATCATTTAACACCTGTCCTGTGGCTTCCTCTGACTGTGGGAGAGGTACATGTCTGTCTGTGTGTTAACTGAAAAGACATGAATGTATTGGGGATCCATCATAGAATATAAAATCCTCTCAGTCTAATAAAGTAGTCAAGAGGATGATGACATTAAATCTTTATGGACTGTGAAATCATAGTATTTGCTCCTAAAAGAATAGAACAGCTTTGAAATATTTCAGGAATGAGAAGAAGTGTGCCATTTATAAATGTGAAAATTAAATCAACGGTTTCATTTGTTAAGGTGTATTCTTCTATATTTTGTTGAAGTTTTACTTGTTTTTTAGTTTGTCCTTCCTCTGTCTTGGCAGTTTGTTTGCGCCCATTGGAGCACTCTTTTTTTTGGGGGGGGGATGTGTGTTTTTCTAAGATCTTATTTATTTATTTGACAGAGAGAGAGAGCACGAGCAGGGGGAGAGGGAAAGGGAGAAGCAGACTCCTGCTAAGCAGGGAGCCAGATGTGGGACTGGATCCCAGGACCCTGGGATCATGACCTGAGCCAAAGACAGGTGCTTCACCAACTGAGCCACCCAGGCACCCCTGGAGAACTCTTAAAGGTGATTTGGATAAATGATATTGTAGACTTCTGTTCCTCTTTTTATTTAACTTTTTTTCTGGGTAGAAATATGTTGAAAAGAGTATCAGGGGGTTTTATTTATTTATTTTTTTTAAAGATTTTATTTATTTATTTGACAGAGAGAGATCACAAGTAGGCAGAAAGGCAGGCAGAGAGAGAGAGAGAGGAGGAAGCAGGCTCCCTGCTGAGCAGAGAGCCCAATGCGGGACTCGATCCCCGGACGTGAGATCATGACCTGAGCCGAAGGCAGCAGCTTAACCCACTGAGCCACCCAGGTGCCCCTCAATGGGTTTTAAAACGGGAAATAGTTCATAATCATCAGATTAAGGTGGAGATGATTTTAAGAACTTGTTGTAGGCCTATGAGGCTTCTCTCCAAGCTGCTTAGTGGGTAGTCTCCTTTCCAAGGGTGGAAATACATTAAAGATGTGATTCTAGGAAGGTAATTGAACTTTCATCCTACCTGCCTACCTACCATCTCAAATTCATCTCTTTCAGTGTCTTCCTTCTTCTTTTACTCCATTCTCTATCCTTTTCTTCTGCTCCCCACCTTCCGCCCCCCACTACTCCTATACATTATCCCTTACCACTGTAGGATAGGAAAAAGTTTTCATCTACTCTCAAGGTTCCACCAGCTAGTCTAAGAACTAAGTGAACAGGAGATAGATTAATAAGAGAAAAAAAAATAGAAATTCTGTTATGTGTGCATGGAGTAGAGACACACAAAGAAATGACCAAGGCAGGTGGTTTCTATACTTTTTAGGTAAGGAGACAAGAAATTTGTGAGAAATTGACAGGATAAAGAAAACTTAAGTTTAGGAGCTTCAGTTAGTAAGGAATTCAAAATGATTTGGGCTGGGATGGTAAATTAGTGAAAGTAACAAGGGTTGTTTAGACAGCCTTTTTGGCTCTGAATTCTGTATCTTTGGTGATAAGGATATCTCCTTACCTCCTGGTAGGGGGAGGGTTCCTTTCATGTGTGAGATTTATTTCCTGTTGCCTGGAGACAAAGAGGGGTTAGAGTGTTCTTACACAGGCTCTTTCTTAAGTAACTTTTGTTTGAAATAATCAATAGGCCCTAGTGGCATGTTTTAGGACCGCCTTCCCTTGGCCCCTCCACCATCCTTTAGTTTGTATCTTCTTTCCCAGCCTTCTCTATTTAAAATTGCTTATTGTAATAATGACTCAGCACAGTGACTTTGAACATACAGCTAATGCCCTGTAAGTCTGGAGAGAAATGAATTAGTTGCTTTTTAATTTGTCAAGAGGCAGTGGGGGAAGTTTGCCTAAATACTTAGCAGTTACAATATGAAAAACAAGAATCTCACATTTGCTGTTAGTAGAGATGATGAGTGCACTATGCTGGGCTTGATGACTATCCTATCATTTCTTTGCAGGTAAAGGCAGATATAATGTCTGTGTCTTTAAAAACTGCAGTAACAATGCCCATTTTGTGCTTCTTTGAGGGAAGTTTTATGAATCTCCGCATAATTATTGCCAAAAAAAAATTAAAGTTTTCCTAGAAGACTGAGGGAAAATGTTCCCAAAATTCCTCCTTGCTTTCTGTCTTTGAAGGTATTATGTGGCATGATAACGAAGAGAAGAAAGAACCAGCAAAATTTTGCATAGCAGAATCATGACAAATATTGCCTAGCTTTTGTGATTACAACCAAAGCCATTCAGGCATACCACAAGCTTGCCGAAAGTCAATAGTTGAAAGTATTGACTGTTACCAGAACCCTTAGAGAATGACTTAGAATTTTCCAGTTGATCATATGTGACATTCTAAGAAAAATGATCTTTTCTGAACAAGAAATATTCACCAGACATCTTAAAATTATATTTAAAAAATGTTGGTGCTTTCATTTGGAAAAAATGGAAGCATAATCAAAATTAGCATATATGCTAACCACAAAATGATTCTCCCACTCCCCAAATTAATTTACTCCCTACTAAAACTGATTCAATACAAGCAATATAAGAGAAAGGTTCATTTGGAAATTCTAAAATGGAATTTCATCTACTAATAAATCATTCTTGATTCTGGGCACATGATAGTGTAAAATACAAACAGATAAACCAAGTTGGGGAGTTGAACAAGGTTGAGTTCAAAGCTCCTAGGGCCAGTTATCAGTAATATGCCCCTAGAAAACTTCTCTTCAAATCTTTGTTTTCTTCTTTGTGAAATGGAGATAGTATCTGCCAAAATAGACAATGACTGCATAATAAAAGTTAGGTTCTATTCCTTTCCTTTCCCTGAGCACTTGGTTATTATATTTTGGAAGAATTAGCAATCGTATTTGTTAATTTGTTGTGCACAGCAAACCCAAAGGGCATTTCGCTTTCAAGAAAACATCTGCTCTTCTTAGTTTATCCGGAATGCTCTGATTGGGTTTTGAATGGGAAGCGAAGGACAGACTGGATGGCTTGTCAGGGCTTTATGGGACTAGAGTGATTTAGTCACTGAAAACAACTTAAGCATCTATTTCTTAATGCCTATGCGGGGGAATGCCACACCTCCCTTTTCCACTTTGTGTTTCTGCTTTGGCTTCTGTTTCATGGTCTGTCATTGCTTTAACTAAGCCACCTCCTGGTTAATGTGTTCAATGTGTTTGCTGCTGTGCACTCGCAGGAGCTTATTGATGTGTCACTTTGGATTAAAGTAAGCTTCAGTGATACATAAAGTACACATGTAGCAGGACCATTCACTTTAATAATTGTTACTCACCAGTGTTCACACACAATATATCACCAAGCAACTAAATTTCAGGAAAGCACAAGGGAGTTATTTATTCATGTTAAAGGGCGAGTTCTGGATTTGAGGTATGACATCATAGCAGTTCTGAGACATGGATTCATCTGGTTCCCCTGGGTTGTAGATTCTGTACATGCAAAATGGAAATCTTTGCCCTCTTCCAGGTTTGACTAATAATGAGGGCTAACCCAATATACTCTCAGTAAAAATCACCAATTCTATAAATAAAACTAAGGTTTGAAACTCTCATTTGATGCTTTATGCATCAATTTATATATCTTGACTTGGGCACCATAAGATCCCAACACTATTACCTAAACTGTGGGATGTTTCAGAATGTGAGAATTTGTGCTCTGTCTTTTTATAAATACTTTTCACAACCCACTTATTTTGACAAAAAATAAGTGTGAATCATAGGAAAAGGCTTTGGCCATAAGCAGATTGTTGATGTTCTTTGAGAATGGAGACCTAGGCTTAATGGAATCATTTCATTAAATAGGGAGAGAGCTTCTCATCAGGCACTTGGCTAACTGTGGCTTCACTTTCATAGCTATATCTATTTCCAGTAATTCACATTAAAACGTGGAGTTACAGATACTGTAAGTATGTCCATGTTTCTTTATGAAAGTCTTCTTTCTTAGGGGCAAAGCATACATGAAAGATGGGATTCTAGGAAAGTCATTTGACCCGTCTTTGTTCAAATCAGGGCTCATGTGGAGAAGGATAGAATCTTAAGTGTTGAATCTCAGCGAGAACTAGTTACTGCTGTGGACAGTGGGAAACACTGCCTTCATCTGAGAGAGCTCTGTCAAGGGCTTTGGGGAGAAAATAAAGAGACTAAAATGTATTGAGCTTCACTCTGTTAAAGGCTCTGAACATCCTTATTTTCATATGTCAGATTGTTTAATTATTCTAATAATGGATGTATTCTGTCACTGTAGGCAAGGTACACATGAAGCCAAATTATGATCACAGGGTTCTTTGGGGAGTATGGAATCAAACAGAGTTGATTATATAATAAGAATATTTAATGTTTATGACAACTTCTCTGGTAAATGAATGCCTGCACACATAGGTTGGAGATCTCAAGTCCTTGGCTGTGGTTTACCCTACTTCTCAGTGGATCTTGAAGAAATATATTTGCCTTCCAGACTCTCCCTTTTTTGTTTCTGTGGCTGACTACTCCCATTCTAATAGACATTGGCCTGGGATTGTTTCCTTAAGATGGCTGTATTAGATCATTTTTACTGCAAAACCTACAACTTGAGACTTTCAGTGATGACAGCATCAAACATTTATTTTCAAGCTCCAGGGTCTGTAGGTCAGCCATGATTCAACTGATCCAGGCTGAACTTAGCCGTGCCAGGATAGACAGTGGGCTTCTGGTCAGTTTCATCTCTGTTCCTCCTGCCTTCAAAGGCCATGGCTGGCTGGAGTATCTTCTTCTAATGACAAATCACAGGAGCACAAAAAAGGAAGCAGAAATATGTGACATTTCTTCAGGCCTCACCTTGGAGCTAATCACTCTGTCACTTCCCTCATACTCTGTCAACTGAATAAAGCCACAGGGCCAAACCCAGCATCAATACGGTGGGGAATTACACTCTTCCCGAATGAAGAATTAAACTGAAAAGAGCATAGATGTAAACTCTAACAGAGGGAGGAAGGAAGAATTGGGAACAATGATCCAATCTGCCATAGTGACTGTGAAGATATGTACTCTAATCCATTATGTGTCGATTTCATAGTTGTCAAAGGACTAGTTCCTTTAGATTCTTGGGGGTGGCGAAGGTGTACTGGATCTCATTTTTGCCTTTTGTTCTCACCTGCGGGGTGGGTCAAGATTGGCTATTCTTCTCTGCCTTTGAGCATTTTTTAAAAAATAATTTAATTTGACAGATATCACAAGTAGGCAGAGAGGCAGGCAGAGAGAGAGGAGAAGCAGGCTTCCCGCTGAGCAGAGAGCCCAATGCGGGGCTCAATTCCAGGACCCTGGAGGACCCTGGAGGACCCTGGGATCATGACCTGAACCAAAGGCAGAGGCTTTAACCCACTGAGCCACCCAGGCGCCCCTGCCTTTGAGCATTTGCTTTGCAAGCCAAACTGACTCTCATCCCTGCCACCAGATATATTAATGATGTAAAGAATTGTGCAAGAGGTCAAAAACCTGGGGGATGCTTTACTTGGCTTGATGTCAAGGTAGATGACAAATGCTGTTAAATCAGAACGTTTTCCCTTCCTGGCAAATCAGCCTCATCTGTCTTTGCTAAAGTTAATTTATGAGCCATCCCAAGGCATTGGTGATATTTGGACATCTGTGTTTCTGCTAGATTAGTTGCTCCTGAAAATTAAGTTGCACACCTCTTTCATCAGATATAAAGAAGACTGTTTTCATTTGGGAAAATTATGATATATACATACAGGAGAGTATATAAAATATATGTACAGGTCAAGGCTAATTATAAAGCCTGGACTTATATAATTTAGGAATATAGCATAATTTATTGATCTATTATTATGAACATTCACATTTTTTGCAGTTTGGGACTATTTTGAACAGTGCCTCTATGAATGTTCTTGTATCTTCTGGGGGCCTTTGTGTTTCTTTTGGGAGTTTTCCTAGGATACAAAACTAAGAGTGGATTTTCTGAGTAAAAGGATAGAGACGTTGAACCAGTTATGTTTCAAGCCACCATAAACATAGCAACTTAAACTGCTGTTTTATTTGCTCTTCAATTTTGTGGGTCAGCAGTCTGGGTAGGGTTCAAGTAAGTAGGCCGTTCTTTTGCTGGTCTCTCTACTGGGCTCATTTATGTGGCTGTAGTCACCTGACAGTTCAACTAAAATGGGATGGCCCTTGGGACACCTGGCTGGCTCAGTCCATAGAGCATGTGAGTCTTGATCTCAGGGTGCTGATATCAAGTCACATGTTGACTGTGGAGCTTATAAAAAAAAAATGGATGGCCCCGAAATTGCCTCATTCATATGTTTGACAGTTGGTATTGGCTGATGACCTTCCTGCATGTGGTCTCTCTTCCTCAAGGACTATCCTGGTTTCTTCACTTAGCACTCTCATGACAGCAGAGGGGGCAAGGATGGAAGCTTCTGGGCTTCTTGAGGTATGGACTCAATATTCTCACACCATCACATCCACCTCCCTCTACTAGTTAAAGCATGTCCTAAGGTCATCTTGGATAAAGGGTGTAGAGAAATACGTTTATCTAGTGATGAAAGGAGCAGCCAAGTCACTTTAAAAAGGGGGCTTGCCAACTGAAACAGGTAGAATTTGTGGTCATGTTTTCCACAAGACACATCCCTAAGTTTACTAGGTAATGATGAACCACTTTTCTTTTCTTTTTTTTTTTTTAAGATTTTTATTTATTTATTTATTTGACAGACAGATCACAAGTAGGCAGAGATGCAGGCAGAGAGAGAGAGGAGGAAATAGGCTCCCCAGTGAGCAGAGAGCCCGATGCGGGGCTCAATCCCAGGACCCTGAGATCATGACTGAGCTGAAGGCAGAGGCTTTAACCCACTGAGCCACCCAGGCGCCCGATGAGCCACTTTTCAATGTGGTTGTACTTTATTATTTTTTTAAGATGTATTAATATATTTCAGGGAGAAAGACAGTACAAGTGTGGGGAGGGGCAGAGGGAAAGAATCTTCAAGCAGACCGCCTGCTGAGCTCAGAGCCCCATCATGGGGCTCAGTCTCACAACCCATGAAATCATGACCCAAAATGAAACCAAGAGTAGGACGGACGCTCAACCGACTGAGCCACCCAGGCATCCCTCGGTGTGGTTGTACTATAAAATTTATGCACTCTGCCAGTGAATGGAAGTTTGCGTTGCTGCATTTCCTTCCCAACTCTAGGTAATACTAGATTTCTGAATTTTGCTGATCTGCTAAGGATGTAGTAGCATCTTACTTTTTAAAATTTTTTTTTCTAGTTAGTAACAAAGCTGAGCATCTTTTCTTATTGTCATTTGCCATTTGGATTTTTCATTTTATAAAGTACCTATGTCTTCAGGTCATTTTACATTTTTTTTAAATTTTATTTATTTATTTGACAGATCGTAAGTAGGCAGAGAGGCAGGCAGAGAGAGAGGGGGAAGCAGGCTCCCCACTGAGCAGAGAGCCCAGTGTGGGGCTCGATCCCAGGACCCTGAGGTCATGACCCGAGCTGAAGGCAGAGGCCTTAACTCATTGGGCCACCCAGGCGCCCCATACTTTTTTTTTTTTTTTAACTCATGAAACTTCTCTTTCTGTATCTATTCTGCATATTAGTCCTTTGCTAATCATGACATTTGGGGATTATCTTTTCCACTTTTTCCTGGTATCTTTTGATGAACAGAAATTCTTAATTTTGATAAAAACCGATTTAATCAGTTGGTTTTTCTTGTTTAATACTGTTTGTGAACTTATAGATTTATTCACAAAAATACTGCCTTACACTGATGCTATGAAGATAGTCTCCCTTATTACCATCTAAATGCTCTTAAGTTTTTTCTTTCATGCCTCAAGTTCTTTTTATGTGTGTGTGTGTATATATATATATATATATATATATACATACATATATATGAATATATTATATAATTGGAGCCAAGTTTTATTGTAGTAGTCGTTGTTATAGCTGACTTTTCAAGGAGTGAAAAATCATTCCTTTTGAGGTGTGTGGGAGTTATCAGCTTCTTTTCAAAACAGAAAGATAGGGGGCGCCTGGGTGGCTCAGTGGGTTAATCCTCTGCCTTCCCCTCGGGTCATGATCTCAGGGTCCTGGGATCAAGCCCCACATCGGGCTCTCTGCTCCGCAGGGGGCCTGCTTCCTCCTCTCTGCCTCCTCTCTGCCTGTGTCTCTGCCTACTTGTGATCTCTGTCTGTCAAATAAATAAATAAAATCTAAAAAAAGAAAAAAAACAACTGAAAGATAGGTTATAGAGTCAGGTAAATGGAAGTAAAAATATTTGCTTAAATTGAAAAAAAAATTTATTTATGTGTGTCCTGTGACAACAGGAACTTTTGAAAGAAGCAAGCCCGTAAGAACCCAAGCCCACATGCTTCTCTCAGTCCTGTTACTTTGGGAAGAACCTTTTTTCCTCCTCTCTTGGGAGGCATGGCTGAGAGAGAATGGAGGAAGCAGCTCAGTGGATTTCTTTCTTTCTTTACCGTTGTGGAGGAAAGTGCAAGTTCTTTTCCCTTTGGAGAAGCTTACGGACTAGGTAATACTCTGCCACCTTCGGCATATGCTTCTCTTCATCACTGAAGGAGTGAGTCAAACAGAAATGTTATCTGGGCTTACTTTGCTCAGATGAATAAATTTCTTTCAAAACTCCTGAACCAGGGAAGTAAGTCAATACTTGCCCTGACTAGAGTGCCTTGTAAAGTTAAGCTGAACTAGGTCAAGGTGAGGAATCCTGCTGCTGTTGATGATGTCCAGGAAGAAGTCACCTTCCTTCTCAGGACTTCAAATTCATCACCTGCAGAATAAGGGAGTTTAACTAAATTAGCTCTAAGGTCCCCTCCATCTCTGGCAATCTTTGTTTCCATTATGGTATTCAGCTGGTTTGTTAAGAGGCAGCAAATTCAGAAGTCTCGTCTACAGTGGCTAATAAAGTAAAGCCTCCCTTAGTGTGGATGGTCCTTGTAGTGTGACTGACAGTACTGATGTGATCTAAAACTGATTTTTAATAGCAGCAACTTATATGGCATGCAGACGTACATTTTTTCACATGTAAACACAGAAGTTTACAGAAGAGTTCCCATAAAATGAAAAAAAATTGGGCCTTTTTGTTATATTATCTTCTTTTTATTCTAATAAAATACCAGCCTCATCTTAACTGCTCTAAAATAAGCAATGACTTTTTTTTTTTTCAAGTATGAACATGACTGTTATCACCTTGCCTCCCTCATCTGCTTGTATGTATCAGAAAGATGATTTCTGAGTCCTGCCTGGCTTGTGAGTAAGATTTTTCTGGTGAGCTCTTTGAAGAGGCCTTTGGGACAGTGTCTCTTTACTCTGGTAGAATGGGAAGGCTACAGAATTTGATGAGTGGATATAGACTGTCTTCCTTCATCTCATGATTAAGGAAAGTGAGATTTGTGTGACCATCGAAAGCTAAGGCAGTATTTACCATTTACCCTGTGGAATATTTCACTAAAATGGAAATAGAGAGTCCTGTTTAGTGTTTATTTTATGATTTATGAATGCTAGTATTATATTATTTTGATGCTATTTTATGTATACAACTTGTAAGACACAAGGTGTTTTTTTTAAGACTTTATTTATTTATTTGACACAGAGAAAGAGATCACAGATAGGCAGAGAGGCAGGCAGAGAGGGAGGGGGAAGCAGGCTCCCTGCCAAGCAGAGAGCCCGACTCGGGGCTCGATACCAGGACCCTGGGATCATGACCTGAGCCGAAGGCAGATGCTTAACCCACTGAGCCACCCAGGCGCCCAGACACAAGGTTTTGAATAGAGACTTGATTCCAGTTTTCTTGGTCATTGGATACTTCTGGCCTGGAAATTCAAATTTATGTCAACTGAGGCAATATGAAATTTTCATAGTAATTTATACAATTATAGTCATTTGGGGGAAAGGCCTAAATTCTCTTAAAAATCATTTTTTAATGAACATTTTTACTCTAAGGTCTTAAAATAAAAAATATTTTTATTTACTTCAGGTCTACCACTTTAGATATTATGCAGAAGGACCTATTATTAGATCAAGGAAACACTATGATGTCATATTAAGAGAATGGCTTTTGGTCTCAGATTGACCAACTCTTTTACTAACAAGTTCTTTAACTTCGTTAATTTATTCAAACTCTAATTTAGTGATGTCAAAATTTAGTGCATATGAGAATCCGCCAGGGGCTTTTTTTTTTTTTTTGATTCTTTAAAATTTATTTTCAGCATAACAGTATTCATTATTTTTGCACCACATCCAGTGCTCCATGCAATCCGTGCCTTCTCTAATACCCACCAGCTGGTTCCCCCAACCTCCCACCCCCCCCACTTCAAAACCCTCAAATTATTTTCCAGAGTCCATAGTCTCTCATGGTTCACCTCCTCTTCCAATTTCCCCCAACTCCCTTCTCCTCTCTAACTCCCCATGTCCTCCATGCTATTTGTTATACTCCACAAATAAGTGAAACCATATTATAATTGACTCTCTCTGCTTGACTTATTTCACTCAGCATAATCTCTTCCAGTCCCGTCCATGTTGCTACAAAAGTTGGGTATTCGTCCTTTCTGATGGAGGCATAGTAAGCCATAGTATATATGGACCACATCTTCCTTATCCATTCGTCCGTTGAAGGGCATCTTGGCTCTTTCCATAGTTTGGCGACCATGGCCATTGCTGCTATAAACATTTGGGTACTGATGGCCCTTCTTTTCACGACATCTGTATCTTTGGGGTAAATACCCAGGAGTGCAATGGCAGGGTCATAGGGAAGCTCTATTTTTAATCTCTTGAGGAATCTCCACACTGTTCTCCAAAGAGGCTGCACCAACTTGCATTCCCACCAACAGTGTAAGAGGGTTCCCCTTTCTCCACATCCCCTCCAACACATGTTGTTTCCTGTTTTGTTAATTTTGGCCATTCTAACTGGTGTAAGGTGATATCTCAATGTGGTTTTAATTTGAATCTCCCTGAGGGCTAATGATGATGAACATTTTTTCATGTGTCTGATAGCCATTTGTATGTCTTCATGGGAGAAGTGTCTGTTCATATCTTCTGCCCATTTTTTGATATGATTATCTGTTTTGTGTGTGTTGAGTTTGAGGAGTTCTTTATAGATCCTGGATATCAACCTTTTGACTCTACTGTCATTTGCAAATATCTTCTCCCATTCTGTGTGTTGCCTCTTTGTTTTCTTGACTGTTTCCTTTGCTGTGCAGAAGCTTTTGATTTTGATGAAGTCCCAAAAGTTTATTTTCGCTTTTGTTTCCTTTGCCTTGGGAGACATATCTTGGAAGAAGTTGCTGTGGCTGATATCAAAGAGATTACTGTCTGTGTTCTCCTCTACGATTCTGATGGATTCTTGTCTCACGTTGAGGTCTTTTATCCATTTTGAGTTTATCTTTGTGTGCCGTGTAAGAGAATGGTTGAGTTTCATTCTTCTACATATAGCTGCCCAGTTTTCCCAGCACCATTTATTGAAGAGACTGTCCTTTTTCCACTATATATTTTTTCCCATTTTGTCGAAGATTATTTGCCCATAGAGTTGAGGGTCCATATCTGGGCTCTCTACTCTGTTCCACTGGTCTACGTGTCTGTTTTTATGCCAGTACCATGCTGTCTTGGGATCCCAGCTTTGTAGTAAAGCTTGCAATCAGGTAGGGTGATACCCCCTGTTTTATTTTTGTTTTTCAACATTTCCTTAGTGATTCAGGGTCTCTTCTGATTCCATACAAATTTTTGGATTATTTGTTCCAGCTCTTTGAAAAATACCAGTGGAATTTTGATCAGAATGGCATTAAAAGTATAGATTGCACTAGGCAGTATAGACATTTTATTTCCTTAGTGATTCAGGGTCTCTTCTGATTCCATACAAATTTTTGGATTATTTGTTCCAGCTCTTTGAAAAATACCAGTGGAATTTTGATCAGAATGGCATTAAAAGTATAGATTGCACTAGGCAGTATAGACATTTTAACAATGTTTATTCTTCTGATCCAAGAGCATGGAATGGTCTTCCATCTTTTTGTGTCTTCAATTTCTTTCATGAGTGTCCTGTAGTTCCTCGAATACAGATCCTTTACCTCTTTGGTTAGGTTTATTCCCAGGTATCTTATGGTTCTTGGTGCTATAGTAAATGGAATCAATTCTCTAATTTCCCTTTCTGTATTTTCATTGTTAGTGTATAAAAAGGCCACTGATTTCTGTACAAGACTATGCAACCACCAAGCCGACACTGCAGGAAATATTAAGGGGGGTTCTATAAAAGAGGAAAAATCCTAAGAATAGCATTGAACAGAAATATAGAGACAACTACAGAAAGAATGACTTCACAGGTAACACGATGTCAGTAAAAACGTATCTATCAATAATCACTCTCAATGTGAATGGCCTAAATGCACCCATAAAACGGCACAGGGTTGCAGATTGGATAAAACGACAGGACCCATCCATATGTTGTCTACAAGAGACCCATTTTGAACCTAAAGATACACCCAGACTGAAAGTAAAGGGATGGAGAAGCATCTTTCATGTCAATGGGCCTCAAAAGAAGGCCGGGTTAGCGATTCTCATATCAGATAAATTAGATTTTAAACTAAAGATCGAAGTCAGAGATACAGAAGGACACTACATCATTCTTAAAGGGACTATCCACCAAGATGATCTAACAGTTGTAAATATCTATGCCCCCAATATGGGAGCAGCCAATTACATAAGAAAACTGTTAATCAAGATAAAGAATCATATCGATATGAATACATTAATAGTAGGAGATCTTAACATGCCTTTCTCAGAAATAGATCATCGAAGCAGAAAATTAATAAAGAAACAAGAGCATTGAATGACACATTGGAGCAGATGGACCTCTTAGATATATACACAGAACATTCCACCCTAAAACAACAGAATACTCATTCTTCTCAAGTGCACATGGAACCTTCTCAAGAATAGACCACATACTGGGGCACAAATCAGGACTCAACCGATACCAAAAGACTGAGATTATTCCCTGCATATTCTCAGATCACAATGTTTTGAAACTGGAGCTCAATCACAAGGAAAAGTTCGGAAGGAACTCAAACACCTGGAAGCTAAAGACCACCTTGATTAAGAATGCTTGGATCAGAGGCGCCTGGGTGGCTCAGTGGGTTAAGCCGCTGCCTTCAGCTCAGGTCATGATCTCAGGGTCCTGGGATCGAGTCCCGCATTGGGCTCTCTGCTCGGCGGTGAGTCTGATTCCCTCTCTCTCTCTCTGCCTGCCTCTCCGTCTACTTGTGATTTCTCTCTGTCAAATAAATTAATAAAATCTTAAAAAAAAAAAGAATGCTTGGATCACTTATTTGTGGAGCGTAACAAATAGCATGGAGGACAAGGGGTGTTAGAGAGGAGAAGGGAGTTGGGGGAAATTGGAAGGGGAGGTGAACCACGAGAGACTATGGACTCTGAAAAACAATCTGAGGGGTTTGAAGTGGCGGGGGGGTGGGAGGTTAGGGGGTTGGGGTACCATGTGGTGGGTATTATAGAGGGCACGGATTGCATGGAGCACTGGGTGTGGTGCAAAAATAATGAATACTGTTATGCTGAAAATAAATAAATTGAAAAAAAAAAAAAGAATGCTTGGATCTACCAGGAGATCAAAGAAGAACTGAAACAATTCATGGAAACCAATGAGAATGAAGACACTTCGGTTCAAAACCTATGGGATACAGCAAAGGCGGTCCTAAGGGGGGAATACATAGCCATCCAAGCCTCTCTCAAAAAAATTGAAAAATCCAGAACACAGCAGCTGTCTCTACACCTTAAAGAACTGGAGAATCAACAACAAATCAAACCAACTCCACACATAAGAAGGGAAATCATCAAGATTAGAGCTGACATCAATGAGATAGAAACCAGAGATACAGTAGAACGTATCAATGAAACTAGAAGCTGGTTTTTTGAAAGAATCAATAAGCTCGATAAACCATTGGCCACACTAATCCAAAAGAAAAGAGAGAAAGCCCAAATTCATAAAATTATGAATGAAAAGGGAGAGATCACAACTAACAACAAGGAAGTAGAAACAGTCATCAGAAGTTATTATCAACAGTTATATGCCAATAAGCTAAGCAACCTAGATGAAATGGATGCATTCCTGGAAAACTATAAACTCCCAAAATTGAACCAGGAAGAAATTGACACCCTGAATAGACCGATATCTAGTAAAGGGATTGAAGCAGTGATCAAAAACCTCCCGAAAAAACAATAGCCCAGGACCTGACGGATTCCCTGGGGAATTCTACCTGGGGAATTTCTACCAAATTCTGTGGAATTTCCCTAGGGGTAGGGAAAGAAAGCCAAGGGTACAAAGGAGGTGTGGAAAGAAGAACAGAAAAACACTAAGAAAACCAAGGGTGCTGAAATTTCAAGGGAAGATTGAACAAAGGCATATTGCAGAAGTCAGAATAAAAATGAAGCAAAAAGTCTCTTCTCAGGGTGATTTATGTGGGGGAGAGAAAGCGTATTACAGTGTAAATGAAGAAATTAGTAGTAAGCAAAAGAAAACAATAGGCTTAACATAAACTAGAGTAATTTATTTTTTAAGATTTTATTTATTTGAGAGGAAGAGAGAGACAACAAAAGAGGGAACACAAGCAGGGGGAGTGGGAGAGGGAGAAGCAGGCTTCCTGGTGAGCAGCGAGCCTGATGTGGGGCTCGATCCCAGGCCCCTGGGATCATGACCTGAGCCAAAGGCAGAGGCTTAATGACTGAAACCACCCAGGTGCCCCAAACTAGAGTGATTTTAAACATGATTCAAAACATGCCTGTAAAACTCAAGTCTCACTTATTTTTATCCTCACATGAGTGACAAAATAGTCCTATGAAGTTCTGGTGTCCTAACACTGTTCGTTTGACCTTGATTCTTGAGCGATGGTTCCCACCTCCCCAAGGGAAGCCTCAGCATAGACTCTTTGGAGGGTTTCAGGAGTTAAAGAACAAAAAGTCAATTAAGTAAATTTGAAGATCTAATGGGCTTTATGAAGTGATTGGTGAATTGGCATCCCTTCTAGCAAGTAAAAGGGAGTTCCAACACATTTTAGAACACAAAATGTATTCCATTTTGTACACAACGGAAGATTTTTTTTTTCCCTATGTAGAAAGCATCCCACGTGCTCTCGCTCTCCCCCCCCCCACCCCGAATGGAACATTTTTATAGGAATGAGAGAAGGGCAAAATGTTATCAGCAAAAGAAAAGAAAAGGTTATTTCAGGCAAGACCACCTTGCCTCAGGGAAAAAGCAGGGGGTCTTAACATGCATGTTTCCTGGGCTTGCTTTTGTGAGGGGGCAGGGACTGTGGGGGCCCAGGTGACAGATGATTTCACTGACCAGGATGCCTTGGGCCTGACTTTAACACTACCACCACTTCTGTGGGAGGTTGAAAGTGCATTTAGCTTGAGTATAAAGACCCGCGGTAACCTGGCCAAACTGGTTCCATTTTGGGGCTCTGGTTTTCTGTTTAATGCAGGGAGGGAAAGTTTTGAATATTTTGCTGCCCTTACCCAAGCACTGAAAGTCTTTGTTGTAAGGCAGTTTCCAGCTGTAAGCTGATCCTGTAGCAAGAACCCTTGGAAGAGAGTTACTTTTTTTTTGGAGGGTTTTATAACGAACTCTCCTATCATTTTTAAATAACATTGTAAATATTGGCTTCTGTCAACGTTTAACTGCATGGTCTTACATCATGTGTCAGAGTTAAGTATTATTTTACTCATAGCCTTTCGGGGAAATGACACAAAAGTCTTGTCCGGCTTCTGTTTTGTGGTGAAAAACTCTCAAATTGAAACAAGAGCTGGAGGGGCGCCCCGGTGGCTCAGTGGGTTAAAGACTTTGCCTTGGCTCAGGTCGTGATCCCAGGGAAGTGGGATGGAGCCCCCTTCCCCAATCTGGCTCTCTGCTCAGTGGGGAGCCTGTTTCCTCCTCTCTGCTTGCTTGTGATCTCTGTCTGTCAAGTAAATAAATAAAATCTTAAAAAAAAAAAAAAGAGCTGGAGGATTGAATATCCCCAGGAAAAATAGGCATGAGAGGAAGAGCTTGGCGCTGTCAGGGAGCAAGAATTCGTGTCCCCGCAGAGGTACTTCCAGCTAGACTAAGAATCAAATTGACCTGAGATGCATTAACAAGAGAAAATCAAATTCAATAGGCGTATGTACAGGGAATCTATATAGACATGGAAATCCCAGAGTCAAGCAAAATGAAGTGTCTATGTCATTCTGAACTAAGGAGAAGGGGGTAGGGGCCTGGGACTTCAGAGCAAAGGAGTGCACTGCATGGGCCATAAGAAGAGCAAAGGTTTGGAAGTGGCCCAAGCTACCACCTTAAAGACTCTCTTTAGCTAAAGATGTTGGGGGTGGGGAGTCATTTATGAGAAGCTGACAGAAAAAAAAACAGGGCAAGCAAGGGTAAGTCTATTAGGCAGGTATAAGTCCTTGCCTCCTCCGTGATGAGTTTGTGGAGATTTGGTCCTCTTTTTCTTCCTGTTACAGACAGGGAGACCTCCTTAGAAATGGAGATTTCCCTTATAAAAGTACAGGTATCTTACAAAAGGGCCGACTTGGCTTGGTTTCCAGAGCTTCACTGGTGTCTGCTGTTTATTACAAATAATCTGCCTAAAAGAATACTTCTGCCAAAGAGACATATTTTGGGGTGACATGGTTTGCTCCCCCACACTGCACTTGTCTCTTACATAATCCAGAATCCCTTAAATTAGATGCCGGTGAAGAACCCTGACAACCTCAAGCAGGATTTTCTGCAGAGGCCCTTTGACCCCAGCATGAGGGAAGTCTCAGTGGATGCTTCTGGAGGGAAGTCTTCTGCGCTCATACTGCAGTTCTCTCTGTGCACGGAGACTGATCTGGGTCCTCCCCTAGGAAGAAGGATCAAGCAGTTCATATATTAGGAATTAGTCTTTCAAATTCAGTGCTCGGTGTCAGAGAAACAGCATGCCCATCGGTGTCCTCTCCTAAAGGCATCACTGCAAAGGCTACGGAAACATTTGGACAGACTGCGCCCTATCAAATCGTTTTACCGAAGCCACATCACTCTTGCCGGGACAGTTAACACAGCAGGCAGTGCAGAGTAATGAGCTCTGTTCAACGTCCCTGAAGTTATATTAGCAAGCTGGTGCGTCCGGAGACAGCAGAACGGAACGACAATAAGCAGACCTTAAAGAAATTTGCTTGCTTGACATTGACAGATGAAGGTATTGCCACCTCTGCCAGAATGATGGACCTTGAAGCAATATTAGCCTGAAAGCTTTGGCTTTTTAGAAGTTTGTAAAGTGAGCTTTTCATACAGGGAGGAGACATTCTGGTACATAGCATCCTGGATTTTCTGGTATAACTCTGTCCCCTTGCCCCAGTGCTCTCCAGCTTGCTCTGCCTCACTGTTCCTGACTCTGCAGCCATGAGAAGAGGTCCGGCAGTTTGCTTTCTGGCCTCTCCCTTATTGATGTGACAACTGTAGCCTTTCAGTAAATAGTAATATGCTCGAAAATGCACAAATACTTAAAAAGAGGATCTAAATATCGAAGACTTAGACATTTTACAAAAGAGAAGGAAGAAGGGAAAAGCCACTGGCTCAGAGCTGTAACTAGAAAATTTTAGATTTTGCCGATTTTTTTTTTTCAGAAGTGGAAAGGCATTTCAGGTTATTTGGTGCCTAATGAAGTCTAATACTGGTATGAGGGTCAGCTTATTTGTGGAAGGTATTCATGGGTTTTGTTAGTTGGCATTCTCTGTTCATTTATTAGATTCTACTTCCTAAAGGCAGAAAGTAAGTGTGATTCTGTTTTTGTTTGTTTGTTTGGTTGTTTGTTTTTGGAATCCAAGTTAGGGCAGAGATAGGTACCAGGAGAAAAGTAGCAGGGAGGATTGAAGTTAGATGACCTTGGGAAAGTCACGTACCTCTTGGTTTGTCCCTTGTTCATCTTCTTAAAAATATTTTTGTTCCTCACATTTAAGTCACAGGGACAATACATGTTTCATAATAGGAAGCAGTCCTTAGACTTCTAAAATAAACTATAAATCATACAAAGGGCATTTATTCTCAGATGTATGATTGGATTTCAGCTAATGTTTGTTCATGGCCTAAGAGGTATCATTATAGTGGTATAAGAATTTTGATTGATCCTCGTTTAGTAAGATTTATCTTCGTTAGGTTTTCTCATTGTTGTTGATTTCTGCATCAATTTCTTCCTCTGGCAGGGCAGCCTTTCTATCTGCCTAAAGCCTAAGATACGTACCATTCCCCCCTTAGAGCATTTGCTAATGACTGTAGCACAAAGTTGTCTTTTCCTCTCAGCTGCTACACGACTTAAAAATGCCCCACTCCTCTGCTGCCTCGTTTTATCTACCCCCACCAGTGCTCACCTTTCTGAATGATACCAGTGTACTCGCTGCTTTTTGATGATGGGAGTCTTGATTTTGTAGTTTGTTTCTAACACGGAGCTCACATAGATGCGTCTGACCTGTTGTGTTCAGATTCTGGATACCTGCCTGGAGTCTTCGAATCCCATGGTGTTGTTAGGGAGGGAGAATCTTCTTCCCTTCAAGGTCCTTCTAGATGGACTAAGAATCAAATGGACCGATTAACCGGAGAACAGCAAATTTAGTTGTATGTGTTTGGGGAATCCACAGAGTCATAAAGTTCCAAAGACAGTGAGGTCACATGAAGCTTACACGAGCTAAGGAGAGGGGCAGGGATCTGCAGGTATAGAAGGGAGAAACACCTTTAGCAGGAAGGTGAGAAGAGTTGGTTGGAAAACAAAGGTTGACCTATTCTGTAGGTAAGGTTCTTGGGTAAAGAGGAATCTGTTGTTTTTGTTTTTGTTTTTTTCCAGATTTAATTAAATTATTTTGGAGAAAGCATGAGTGAGGGTAGGGGCAGATGGAGAGGAAGGAGACTCCCCACTGAGGTCAGAACCCCATGTGGAGCTCCATACAGGGCTCTACCTGGGGCTCGATCCCAAGACCCTGAGATTATGACCTGAGCAGGAACCAAGATTGGACACTCAACTGACTGAGCCACCAGGTACCACAAGAGGAATCTGTTTTAATAGCTATCTTTCTTTTCAAGGTCCTGGGATGGAACCCTGCATCTGGCTCTGTGCTTATCCCTCCCCCTCTGCTCTTTCCCCTGTTGGTGTGTACATGTATTCTCTCTCTCTCTCTCTCTGTCAATTAAATGAATGAATGCATACATGCTCTTTATCTTCCTAGTATAAACTAGTAGTTGAGGGATGGTAAAGAGCTTTCCCTAAATCTGCTGGGTTTTGTTTGGTTTTTAATGCTAATGCGCATGCTGAAGTGGCCCGTCTTGGTGTGGTCCACCCTTGATCCCTACAATGGGAACAGAAGTAGTAAAATTAGAGGATTTGCTCAGCATCCTTCCAGGGTCTTCAGTCTCACAGTTAAATTTACATTAAGCAGATGAATAGGAGGGGGCAAAAAAAAACTAGTTCATAGGAATGGGAACCACAAAGATAGGAGGCTCCCCAACAGCCAGGCACCTGAGGCTTATATGCCATAATGAGCTAAGGAGAAGGGGTTAGTGGTTTGGTACTTCAAATAGGAAGAAGACAATTCATAGGAAGATGGAAGAGCAAATATTTACAAACAAATGTTTGCCATGCTCTGCAAGTAAATCTTTCTGACAGAAAAAAATTACCTGTGGTGCGGCACCTGGGTGGCTCAGTGGGTTAAGCCTCTGCCTTCAGTTTGGGTCATGATCTCAGGGTCCTGGGATCGAGCCCCGTGTTGTGTTCTCTGCTCAGCGGGGAGCCTGCTTTCCCCCCCTCTCTCTGCCTGCCTCTCTGCCTACTTGTGCGCGCTCTCTCTCTGTCAAATACATACATACAATCTTAAAAAACAAAAAAAGAAAAAATGATCTGTGGTAATAGCCCTCTTCCTGGTACAGGCCCCCTATCTCAATTCCTTTAAGCAACTGAGGGAGAGGTAAAAAGCTCTTCAGTCCGGTGGTCCTTCATTGTCTTCAGATCAAAATAATCCACATACCAAAGTGGCACATTCTGGGGCAGCCTGTTCTGAACCCATCACCAGAAAGAGTAGAGAGTTACACTGATAAACAAAGGAAGAATCTTTCAAGGTCTGTATTGGGCCTACAAATTATTGAGTTCTTTTTTAAAAAAATTTATTTATTTATTTGAGAGAGTGAGCATGAGTGGAGCGGGAACAGAGGCAGAGGGAGAAGCAGACCTGCTGTTGAGCAGGGAGCCCAAGGCAGAGCTTGATCCCAGGACCCTGAGATCATGACCTGAGCCAAGGCGGATGCTTAACCCACTGAGCCACCCAGGTCCCCACGAATTATTGAATTCTTGAGACGATGGTGTTCTGATTAATAAACCAATTTTGTGGCAAAGTGGGTTCTTTGATTAGATTTTGTTTCTTTTGCCTTATGAAAATGCTTACCAACTAATGTAATACAATGTGCCATCAACTTGATGGAATTCTGTCATGAATTTTATGGAAATTGCGGAGATATGGAAACAGCATATATGGCCTTCTGCTTTCTTTAGCTTATAAATGATCTTAATACTATTATTATCATGATCATACTATTATTATCATGATTATACATCTGTATGGAAGATAAGGAAATAATATTTTATAAGAAAATGAACCTTGTTAGCTTAAAAAAATACTTAAAAAATGACAGCTGCTTTCTTGGCATGTTACTAACATAAAGGTACATATGATCATGGGTAGGCTTTTGAGAGTTCTCATTTTCCCCTAATTAGTAGTGCCGATGTATTTTGGGCATTTCAGATGCTCTAATTGCTTTTGGGGTAGTCTTTGCTTAGATGCATTGATGTCATTGCTGTAAGTTTCCTTTAGCCTTCAGTGTCCTCTCTTACAACTGTTTTATTATTCTCAAAGTGAAAATACTTCCTCAAGACAGTTGTGAACATTGTTTTACTTAGTTATTACTGTCACTCCAGAACTTAGTGCTTAAAACAAAAATCATATATTTCCCTTTGTCTGTGGTTCAGATCAAAGGTTGGCTGATCTGGGCTGAGATCAGCTGAGTGGCTCTGCTGTGTCTCTGGCCAAGGCTGGGACTTGGCCAGTCCGGACGGAGTTTTGCTGATGGTGATCTCATCCACGTGTCTCTTGTTCTTTGCCTTGGGCCAGTGGAATAGCTGGCCATGATCTCGAGGGGGTTCAGGGCAGGCCACCCAGAATGTGCTGTATCAGAAAGGCTTACCTGCATGGCATGACAAACAAGAGTTGATCAAATGTCTGTTCTTGTCATCTTCCCTTGAACTCTCTTCCCAGACCTCTGTCCCCCTTTCGTTAGCTCAGGACGGTATATAAGCCGCAGTTGCCTTACTGCCCAGAAGTCTCAGTTCTTTGTGGAGTCCCATACATACATGATTAAGTTTGTTTTTCTCCTTTTAATCTGTCTCATTTCAGTGTAATGTGGAAGGGAAGAGGGAAAAATTTTCTGCCCCAGCATCTTCCTCTCGGCAGTGCAAAAGTTCAGGAGCAAACCTACTTCCCAAGTACTTTTCCCAGTGTCTGCTTCTGTCACCTCTGCAAACACCCTAATGTCAAAACAAATCAAATGCCTGAACTAAGAATCAAGTAGCTGGGGGATATTCTCCACCTTCTCATGGGAGGAACTACACAGTCACCAGGCAAAAGGCATGGATACAGGGAGGGGTGAAGAAGGAGCATCACAGATTAAATCTACTGTGTTGTCTTCTGTTTTTCACTCTATCCAAATACATTTTTCTTTTCTTTTTTTTTTTTTTTAAGAGGAACTCCAAGTCTTGTCCCTAGATTGGCTTTTGACCCGGTAAACTTCCTTAAGGTAAGGGTTATTTTTCTCAAGATGCATGCCTTGTAAGTTGGCCTCCCAGAAAAGAAGATGGTCTGTAAACGTCTATGGAAATCAGTTACGATCTGCACGTGACTATCAGTGCAGATCAGCTGCAAGGTTGGCTTAGATGTCTGCTGTCCCCTCTTCCCACCTACACAGGGAGAATGGTAATTGCTTTCACAACTGTGATGGTTAATGGAGTGAATTCTGCTTGTAGTTTCCTGTCATTTAGCTGGAACCACAGGCTTAGCTGTCATCACACAAACCCAACTACTGGAGGTCCTGGTGCTTCTTCCAGTTACTAATGCTGGGCTGAAGGGAGAGAGTTGGAGACAAGACTTGGTAAATCATAGTGTTATTATATTCTGGCTTTCGATTACACTTAGGTGGAGGCTGGGGATTCCCTAATCAGGCTCAGAGTTGACATCTGGCCTTGTTAAATTTCTGCGGGCTTCCCTACGATGAATGGACAGTGGGGGACCTGCACATCTGCTACTGATCCTTTCTCTGATTTGCTCCCAAATAGCACTGGTCTGATGGATCTGGTGAAGGTGTTGCTTGGCCATTTGTCCTTGTTCTTAGTCCCCGTTTTACTTTGTGTTAAGACAAAACTCAAGTAATTTTCTCTTTGGAATCTATCCTTGATCAGTTAGTTGGTTCCTATGATACTGTGACTTAAAATGATTAATTTTTATTTGATCTTCATCTCTGTTCCTGGTTTATAGCTTCTACATCTCTTGTAGTTTCCTAAACCATAAGAGCCGTGGGAGACTCTTTCGTTAAAATATTTGGTCCTTTGTCCTCAAATAGTTCCAGTTTCTGAAGTAGCCCCAGGGTGATAAAAGTGGAAAGAAGGTCTTACGCATTACAAGCGTCTTTGAACCCTACCCGAATTTAGATGGGATTTTTGGAAAGCCCCTAAGGATGGGAGACCCAGCCACGTGATGAGAGGATTGGAACTTTGAGTCCCACACCTGACCACCGGAGAGTGGAGAGGGCTTGGACGTTGAATCGGTCCTCAATGGCAAATGACTGAGTCAGTCATGCGTATCTACTGAAACCTTTGTAAAAACCCAGATAGACATGGTTCGAAGAGCTTCCAGGTTGGTGAACGAGAACGCATTTATAGACTGCGAGAGTGGTGGACCCCACTTTCCATGGGGACAGAAGCTCCTGTGCTCGATACCTTATGTATCTCTCCGTCTGGGTTTTTGCTCAGAACCTTCGTAATAAAAACTGAGAAGCTGATACATGGACTAATTTCCAGAATTCTCTGAATGACTCTAGCAAATTCATTGAAGGGAGGGGTGTCGTGGTTGTCTCTGATTCACAGCTGGCTGGTCAGAAGTCTGATAGGAGGAAGGGGGCGGGGGCCTTCTTCTAGGACTGAACACTTGGGGGATTTGAGTCTCTCTCCAGTGAGATGGCGTTGGGAGTGAGTCAACTTGTAGGATGTGGCAGCTGGTGTGGAAGAATTGCTTGATCTGTGGAGAAACCCACACACCTGGTGTCAGAAATGAAGTAGTTTAGAGTATGGAGAGTAGAGGGACGCACGGGAGTGTGTGTTTTCAATGAAAATGACCTGATCTGAACCCTACATTTTTTAGTTTTACCACCAACAGTGCCATCTTCCATGGCGATCGGGGTCTGGAGTCACTTCTATCAAAACTTGTTCTCACTTTTCTCATTCTCAGAGACCTCTAAAATCTCATGTCTAATACAGAACCTTGTACAGAATGAGTTTCTGGGTGATCCACATAAACAACGGAGAGAGCTTTTGTATCCTGCAGTGAGCAGCACTTAATCTGAACCTCTTGTCAACAGCTCTTACCCATATACCTCTCTATCGTGATTGTTCAGTATTCGAAGATAACGTGTTCAGTACGTGCCAATATGGATATTTTTCATTTTCCTAATGTAAACCATTTGAGATAGTCAGTGTTATGTGGCTGTTATTTCGCTCGGTGTATATCTGAATTATCATTTGAGGAAGTTGAGCACGATTGAAGACAGACCGTGAGTGTCTGACATTCACTCCTATCCTTACCTGGTTAGATTATCTTTGTGACTTATGTTTATTTTTATGGAAATGACTTGGAGTAGAACTAGGAAGTGAACGTAGAGAAATTGCTCTTGAGGAACAAAGATTTTTTTTAAAAAAGATTTTATTTATTTATTTGATAGACAGAGATCACAAGTAGGCAGAGAGGCAGGCAGAGAGAGGTGAGGAGAAGCAGACTCCCAGCTGAGCAGAGAGCCCGATGCGGGGCTCGATCCCAGGACCCTGAGACCATGACCTGAGCCGAAGGCAGAGGCTTTAACCCACTGAGCCACCCAGGTGCCTCCAAAGATCATTTTTTTCCCTACCAACAGAACAATCTTAGTATTTCTGACCAGACTGCACCAGAATTGAAGCAGCCTTTTCCTGGCCATTTGACCCTGGTTCTGTCTACCTTTACTCAGCTCACGTATTCAGTTCCACTGCTTGAGCGCAAACCACCTCTCTCTCTCCTGTTGCTGTTGCATGTCTGGTTTTCTCGGGCACCTTCCCAGAGGGCTGAAGATGGGAACTGGTACATTGAGAGTCTCTTTGTCCCCTTCTTGTCATTGTCCAAGTGGCATGGTCCAGCAGAGCTTTTAAGACTCTATTATGAATGAACTAATGAGAAGGAAAGGAGCTATCGTGAAAAGACAACTGTGATGTGAGAAACGAGTCCTCCACCCTCATTCAGATTTTGTTCTTCAGCCATGAGCACATTCTTTTCACACAATCCATCTCTTTCCAGGTACCCCTCTTAGAAATCTTAGATCACCTGCTCTCACATTGCGGTCCCAGGGAGTCTAGGACTGTCATTTTGAATGGCGCTCTGAGATGATTTTTTTTTTTAAGATTTTGTTTATTTATTTATTTGACAGAGAAAGATCACAAGTAGGCAGAGAGAGAGAGAGAGAGAGGGAAGCAGGCTCCCCGCCGAGCGGAGAGCCCAATGCGGGACTTGATCCCAGGACCCTGAGATCATGACCCAAGCCGAAGGCAGCGGCTTAACCCACTGAGCCACCCAGGTGCCCCTGAGATGATTTTGTATATGCTTGATAACCAGTTCCTTAAGAAATGTTTCAGGGGAGTCTGGGTGGCTCAGGTGGTTGGGTGTCCATCTGACT
Source organism: Neogale vison (assembly GCF_020171115.1). Lineage (NCBI taxonomy): Eukaryota > Metazoa > Chordata > Mammalia > Carnivora > Mustelidae > Neogale > Neogale vison. The sequence goes on along the minus strand of NC_058105.1, from coordinate 110,832,655 downwards.
CTTGATTTTGGCTCAGCTCATGATCTCTGAGTCGTGAGATGGAGCCCCACATTGGTCTCTGCACTCAGAGGGGAGTCTGCTTTTCTCCCTTTCCCTCCCCCTCATCCCACTAGCTCATGCATGCACATTCTCTCTCTCTCTCTCATTCTCTAAAACTTAAAACAAATGTTTGATTAATCAGTACAATATCTAGGCCTGCTGAAAGGGGCCGCTGAACTTGGCCCCACAATTTCAAGGGCTCCACTCTGGCCCTCCTGTGGTTGTGCCGTGTCTCCTAAGGAGAGGTGTCTGTGGGCCTAAGGGGATGTGTCTACCCTGAACCTGTACTTGTATACCATGCTCCAGCGATGCAGGACCTCCGGGTGCCTGTTTAAAGGGCCCCCCACCATACTGAGGGCCTGCATGGTTATCCTGCCCAAGACCCTCATCTCAAGGGTAGATGATGACACCAGCATGTGCACATAGGCTCCACGGACTAGTGAGAAGTGTAACTGCAGGATTTGGGATGGACCCAAGGTGTGCAGGCGAGGGTGTCCACACGTGTGCACATGGCTTCGTGGAATGAAGTCAGGGGAAAGAAGAGAAGAAGGTAGGCCACAGGCTTTCCCATGTGACCGTGTTCTTACTCACAGACTCCCAGATTTCTACATTTAAACCTGGACTTCCAGGTTGTTAAAATACAGATGACAAGTAACCCTCCCTGTATGCTCATGCCCCAGTCCTGCAAATGTTGGGAAAGGCTCTTGTCAGGAGTAGTGCAGAAATTCGGTTTACTTATTTATTTATTTTTATCTGCCTGTGTTTTTCTTCTTGTTAAATGGTGCTGACAAACACTACTTCCTGAAAGCAATGGGTTACAGGCCTTTTTTTTTTTTTTACAGTGAGATGTTAAATGCCCAGGATATCTATAAACTCATGTTTGGACAAACTGTCTTTCTACTTCACTCCAGGACAGCTTAGGAAAATAATAAACACTTGCATGGCCTCCAGCAGCCATCTGATCATTTATGAATAGTGATTGAGAAAAAGAAATGATTTCTTCCATTAAACTCTTAGAGAATTTTAGGCAGTTGGAGATAACTGGCATTTCTTCCATGTGTTAAAGACTGAGTTTTTAGCTGTGCATAAAAGAACCCTTACTTTACTCATGATTCTTAAAGAGATGTAAGAAATGGTAGCTTGGACAAACATAAAGAAAAAGCAAAAGATAAAGCAGGAGGTGCTATTTAGTAAAAATGACTTCAAGACAAAGCTGTCTGCTCACCTTGAGTGGAAAGCACTCTGAAAATTCTTACAGTTCTTTAATTCCATCCAGCTCTATATAAGCAATTATGTTGCTGCCCTTCCTGTTCAGTAGTTGTTATGAAGTTAGTCTCACTCAATTGAATTTTTATTATTATTTTGTCCCTGTCCTCGACTTTTAGGGAGGAATTTTTTCCCCCTCTTTCCATCGCATCAATTTTTCCCCTAGCACATTTTGTTCTAGGCAAATGTTTTATGGCATTATCACAGGGTTCTTTCACTCTAAAGTGGAAAGTATTGTATATCGATTCATCTTCTTTGTCTTGTCAAACACTTCACTCATCTTGACATTTGCAGAATGCTTCAAAGGTGCGTCTTCTATTAGTAATATTAAATTGCATTTGTTCTTATGATTTTCCAAGAGTTTGAATAGGATGCAGAAAATTACTAGACTATCTGATTTTGGCATTTGTTAGCTGAATCAGGAATTGTCAACAACCTTGGCTTTTTGTTCTGTTCAATGGAGAGAGAAAAGCACTCTGAAAATAATACCCACTTAATTTCTTCAGAACAGTCGTGAATTGACAGTGTGTGTGCAGTGTTGGCTTTGATTATTCTACCTCTGAAGTTTACATGCCAGGCCAGCCTAATGAAGTACTTTTTAGGGATTTATAAAATGTCCTTAAAAGCAAAACGGCCAGTTATTTTACCAGCAAAATAGTTTAATTCAGAAACAGCACAGGAACGGCACTTTGGGGTGTGGGAGCTCTAGGAGACCATAGGCAACTCTGGAGACCAAAGGAAAGGAACATTGTAAAGAACAAACACAAGTTGGGAGGGGCTGCTTTGAGTATAAAGTCCATTGGAGGAAAGCAAGGGTTCAGAGTGGAAATGGTTTTGTTGTTGTTGTTGGCTGAGTTGAGTTTTCTTGTTGGTTGAGCTTGTTGGGCAAGGAGAAATTCTTCTTCCAGCTGGAGTAGTAAAGTAGGTTTTTTTCTTGCTGGGGTCTATAATCCAGAAGGAGTGGTAGGGGATGAGAGCTCTCTGTTCTCCTCTCTTACCTCTATTTTAAATAAAATGTCCCTTACTCGGTTTCTCAGCCATACTGTTTGTTTTAAACTCTTAGAAGGGTTTTTTTTTAAAGATATTATTTATTTATTTGGAAGACAGAGATCACAAGTAGGCAGAGAGGCAGGCAGAGAGAGAGGAAGGAAAGCAGGCTCCCTGCTGAGCAGAGAGCCTGACTTGGGGCTCCATCCCAGGACCCTGGGATCATGACCTGAGCTGAAGGCAGAGGCTTTAACCCACTGAGCCACTCAGGCACCCTTAGAAGTGTTTTATACAGCTGTAGATAACGAAGATAGATTTTGATAACTGATTGTGCAGTACTGTCCTAACAGACACTGCATAAACACTCCACTGTGGGAGTGGCTTTAGAAGTAGGCTAGGGGTAAAGAAGCTGGTGGGAACTGGAGGGAGTGTTCGGGAAGTCGTGTGAGTCAAGTACAAGAGAAGCAGATCCTTCCAGCCCCAGCCAAGCTTTAGATGACCGTCAGCTGATGGCTGGACTGCAGCCAACCTCAAGACAGACTTGTAGGCAGAACCCACCCAGCTGAGACATTTCTGAATTCCTGACCCATCGAAACTATGTGCAGTAATACAGGCATGTCTTGGACCTGTTGAAGCTTCGGTGTGAGATTGCCACAAAAAACCAGATACTGCCATGAAGCAAGTCCAATGAAATTGTTGGTTTCCCAGTGCCCACAAAAGGTACATTTATCCTATACTATAGTCCAATAACTATAATAGTTACAGTGTAACAATAACTAGTTACTGTAGTGCAATAACGTGATGGCTACAAACACATATTTTCATTAGAAAATACTTGATTGCTAAAAAAATGCTAATCATCAGCTGATCTTTCAGTGAGTCATAACCCCTGATCACTGAGCACCATAACAGATAGAAGGGTGAAAAAGCTTGAAATAATGGGAGAATGAACAAAATGGGATATTGAGACACAAAATGAGCAAACGTGGTTGCAGAAATGGTGCCCACAGACTTTCCTGATGCAAGGTTGCCATAAACCTTTTTCTTTCCTTCCTTCCTTCCTTCCTTCCTCTCTCTCTCTCTTTCTCACTCTCTTTCTCTTTTTCTTTTCTTTCTTTTGCCATTAACATTCAGTATGGAAAAGTGCATTATCTGTGAAGTGCAATAAAACGAGGTCTGCCCATAGATGTTTATTGCTATTTTCACTGGCGAAGTTTTGGGGAAGTTTGTTACACAAGAGTAAATGACCAATGTATACAGTAATAAATAAGACTTAAGGTAAATAAGCTGTTGCTTAGAGGTCATAGATTTTGTGGTTATTCTCTAGGAGCCATAAATTACTGTTACTAAATTTTTGCTTTCTGTTGTCGAGAAAATATTTGCCAGGCTTGCTTTCAGTGTGCTTGGTTTTATAAAACTCAGATTTATTGTTTATAGCGTTTGATTAAAAATTATTAAAGCTCATTCTCCTGTTAGTGACTTGAGAATCAGCCTCCGAAAGCTGGTCTCTGTGTTTAAGCAAGAGCTACTCTGTCTTCAGAGTGATATTTTTCTTTCTGGGGAGGCTCTCTTATCCCTTCTCTTCAAGATCAAACCCGGAAAAAGGTGAAGTAAACAAACAATGCATCGGTATTCTCAGGACAATTAGAATGAGAAAAGCTTGTTGAGCAATTAGGTAATTAATTATCTCAGTCAGCTCCTCCGTTCCTAATGGAAGGTCCATGCCCTTCAAGAGGTTGCTTTACAATGTTCTCCCTCGCCCCCCACCGTATTCCCAAATTCTAGGAACTTTTTAAAAAATTGAAATTCAATTAATTAACATGGAGTGTGTTACTAGTTTCAGAGGTAGAGTTCAGGGGTTCTGCACTGCTGTGCATTTACCCAGTGCATACTCCGGTTTTTCCGGGTTAGGATTCTAGCGGGTAGGCCGAGATTCCGGAAGAGGAGGGGCCAGGGAACTTTTTCTGTGAAGGGCTGCAGAATTCGTATTTTTAGCTTCGTGGGCCACGGGGCGTATGTTGCAGCTGCTCAGTGTGGCTGTTCTAGTGAAGCAGCAGCCGTAGACGATAGGCGGATGGGTGAGCGTGGCTGTGGTCCAATAAAACTCTTTCTACAAGCAGATGGCAGGCTGCGTGTTATCCGTGGGCTTTCGTTTGACACCCCCATAGCGTACTTAAAAGTTTCTAACACAGGACACTTCATGGTTCTTTCCACCTGGTTAATTCCAAAAGCTCCTTTTTACAAATTCTGTGACAAATTGAGGGGCAGTGATTATGGCCTGGACACAATCGTAAAAGTTTGCAGGGTGCGTTTGAAGGAAGAGCAGGAGGGCAGGTTCCATATGTGAGGCCGGTAAAGTGATGCGAGAAACTTAATGAACATGAAGGCTGCTTCACGTTCTCCTATTTATCATGTAGCTAAAGGGAGAATTTCTCAATGGCCTAGCCTTTTAGGGCCTTTAACTTCTATCATGAAACATCTTTTGCTTTTTTTATTTGTAAGTTCTTTTTAAAGATTTAGCTATTATTTGAGAAAGAGAGAGAGTGCATGTGAGTGGGCGTAGGGGCTGAGGGAGAGAATCTTCCAGCAGACTCCCCGCAGAATGTGCAGCCTGACGTAGGGCTCCATCCTGCAACCCATGAGGTCGTGACCTGGGCCCAAACTGAGAGTCTCTGCTCTACCGACTGAGCCACCCAGGGGCCCCTTACCGTTTCGAATTCCAGTAGGCTTAGAGGTGGGATTGTTTTTGCTTCTGTAAAGGTCATTATTGGTCAGGCTACAGGTTAGTTGAAGAAAATGCCCCATATCTGAGGAGATCATAGTTTTTTTTTTTTTATGTTCATACAGTCTCTTGCAAGTTTACAAAGTGATTTCACATAGTAGGCTTCATCTGTTCCTCAAAATATGCAGAAGAAAGCAAAAAATCTGAAACGCTAAGACACTGTATTTTTCTATCACGTTCCCCCAGCAAGGGGTTAAGTACTTAGATAACCTCATATAAATAGAGGAAAAGAATAAAAACTGCCCACTCCATGCTGTTTCCATTTGCTGAGGAGAATTTATAGTAACGCTGGTGCTTTCTCGCTCAGAAGCAAAAGAACGGGGTCTGCTTAGGGCAGAGCCAATGAGGCTCTGACCTGTCATTCTAACAAGTCACTCTGATCTAAGTAGGATTCAACTTCTGACCTGTGAAAAAGAGGTCTCGAAGTTTCTGATGAGAGTTATTTTCAGTGGCATCCAATTTAGAAGCTGTCGAAATAAGCCCAAACAGACAATTGGGGGAAAAATATATATAAATATACCCACCAACAAAAGAGAAAACAAAATACAGAGATTTGAGGGATTACTAAATGGGGTGGTCATGCACGATCAAAGCCAAGAGGTCCTGTTAGCGAACAGATAAAATCACAAGTTTTTAAGGATGAACTTTGTATGCATTACTTTTTCTTCATTTAAAAATGACACATGTATGATGACGTATATACATGTGTACATACATAAATGGTTAACAATGTGATGGAGTAGTTAGAAAATAAAATTGAGTCTGTACTGGTTTGCTGCCACAGAGGAAGGCATAAAAATTCATTTACTGAAACGCTTGCCTGCACCAGGAGGGCTGTGACTGATTTTGGTGCCGTTTTGTGCCTCTGCTGGCGCAAAGGAAACCCTGTCCTTTGATGACAAATATGTGTGAGAGGTAAAAATAGAGAAGCCCAGTGCAAAGCTGGCAGTGAGAAGAGCACCAAGGCGGAAAACAGCACTGATGTTCTGATGGTACCGTGTGATGGAGACCTGCCAGGTAATGGGAAGAGGAGGCCAGCAGGAGAGGCTGCCTCGTCCAGTAGCACATTCATACCTTACTTGATGTGTCAGGAGAAGAAAACTGAGAAGAGCAGGTACAGGGCTAGCAAGCTGCAGCAGATGAAAGAAGGAAAAATGAAGGGCAAGTAAATAGAAGGATCGAGAAAAGTCAATTCCAAAGATACTGGATCTATTTTAGTGACTTGTTTCTGATGTGTAACAAATATTTTTGCAAAACCTTAGTGTGAAAACGTTGCATTATTCCCCCCTTGGTATTAAGTGAGCTTCTTAGTAATGATGAAGATTTGTTGAGCACTTACCATGCAGCAGGTAAATTAACTTACATTAATTTGTATTATAGTCACAACATGTCTAGGGCACTTTTGTTATTTTCTTTGTGTTACAGATAGACTAAATGAGGGGACAGAGAGTGGAAATAACCTCTCCAAAGCCATTTTTGAGAGAAGGTGTTCTGGCTCCGGAGGCTTCATACTTAACTGACTTATATTTTATCTTGGCTCTTTGGCGGTGTGCTTGTGTGTGTGCGCGCGCATGCACATAAATGCTGAATTCCAACTTCTGTTTAAAGTGGCAGAGTCAACATGCGCTTATTTTTTGTCCCCCTGAGATTCCTACAAAAAGAATAAAGATAAAAATAAGATAAAACCGCAAGGCCAAAGAGAGTAGCTTAGAAGATGAATACCACGAAATGTTGGCAGCAGGAAAGTAGGATGACCGGTAACATGATGGAGAGGGAGGGCAAGAAATAAACAGATATATACAGTAAGACGGAATTGGGTGCGGTTCTATTGGAGAAGCAGTCAGAATCCCTCGGTCCCCTCTCCTGCCCTGATGGAATTCTGGGATTTTATTCACAGAAGAGGGAACACAGGAGGGACCCCTGGTTTTCTCAACTGGAATGTTGAGTTAAATTTTTTAGTCATCCATTACCTAGAACAGAGACTTACAGTTTCTTCTCAACGTAGCAACCAGAGTGATCCTGAGAAAATGGCTTCTCATCTACAGAGTAAGAGCTAAAGTGTTTAGAAAGATTTGCCAGGCCAGACAGGATCTGCCCTGCCCCACCCTGCTCCAGAATTATTTCCTATATAATCTCATCATGGACTCATCAGCTTCTGGCTCTTTCCACTCCAGTCACACAGGCCTTCTTGGTCTTCCTCCAACACAGGGACCGTTTCTTCTGTGTGGTGTTGACTCTGTTTCTTTTCTCTGTCTGGGATGCCATCCCCACAGAGATCTGTCAGCCTCTTTCCTTCACTTCAATAAGATACTCCATTAAATTTCACCTTTTCGGGTAAGCCTTTCCTGACCAATAGACCTAAAATGGCAACCTCTCTTTTTGTTTATTCTTTTTTTTTAAAGATTTTATTTATTTATTTGACAGACAGAGATCACAAGTAGGCAGAGGGGCAGGCAGAGAGAGAGAGAGAGGAGGAAGCAGGCTCCCCGCTGAGCAGAGAGCCTGATGAACCCAGGACCCTGGGACCATGACCCAGGTTGAAGGCAGTGGCTTTAACCCACTGAGTCACCCAGGCACCCCCCCCCCTTTTTGTTTATTCTTTAGTATCCTATTCAACGTCACATAATTTTGATTTCCTTCCTTGTAAAATGAGGAAAATAGCAAAAACGACTTACATTGTTTGCTTGCCTAATAGCCCGTGTATTTTACTCTACTTGTCCTGTTTTCTAGGCTAAGAGAAGGTAGAAACAGTAGACCATCTGTTCCGTAAGAGCAAGGATTTGTTCATCTACTTTGTTCCACTCCTGTATCCCCAGCACTTAGAACACAGCCTGACATGTAGCAATTGCTCAGTAATTGTTGATCTATAAATAAGAGTATTCCAAGATAAAGGTGAAGAAATCTCTAGGAAAATAGGGCAAAAGATTAAGTGAAGGAAATTAGGAAATAGATTGAACCTGAAATTTTCTTATCACTCTAAGAGATCCATGATCCAAACAAAATGTGTTCCAGAAAGAAAAAATGGAGGGATGGGTATTTATCAGACAGTGAAAAAAAAATTCCTTAGGCATAAGATTCCTATTTGAAACAGCTCGCTCAGTGCCTGGGTCAGTGGTTAAAGTTAGATTCACATCAAAGAACATCATTAGGACCTTTCTGAACACCAGAGACGAAGAGAGGATTCTAGAAGTATATGAGGAGAAAAAAGCAAATTACTTATAAAGGATCAGCAATCATAATGTCCTTAGAGTTTTCAGTAGCAGTACTGGAAGCCGCAAGTCCTGCCTTCAGACTTCAGGAAGAAAATGAATATAAGCCTACATTCTGCACCATGCCAAGCTCTGAATTAAATGTGAGTCTCCAATAAAGATATTTTCAGACAGCCTGAGCCTCATAATATTTACTACTCATGCATCCTTTATCTCAATGTTACTAAACAAGATTTCACGAAATGAGAGAATTAGACGTTGAAAGTAGAATATATGTAATTCAGAAAAGGAGCTCCAACATGAGAGACCAGGAGGGAAGAACCCTCGGGGTTCCAGCCATGAGTGTGCAGGGAGAACATCCCATTCTGACTGGGGCAGGTCAGAAGCTGCTGGATGTCTCCAAGTAAAGAAACTGACAAATACTGGAAGTGATGGACCCCAGTGAGGGGAGTTTTACCAAACGAAGGGAGAGTTTGGGAATAAATTGATATATCAGTATATAGAAAACTAAGAAGAGCGACACAATTATTAGCTTCAGGGGAAAACAAAAGTCATGCAAGGATGGCAAAGTAGCCGTAATAACATAGTCTGTGATGCAGCTATGACTGTTATGCACAAGTCAAAATAATGGAAATACTCATTGATAAAACCAAAACTATGCTGTTAGTATGGTTGCCTTTTGGAGGAGGTAGGTTACAAATGATTCAAATCCGAAGCGCTCACAGTGGGATACCAATAAAGAACATCTAAAATGAAGAAAATATTTAGAAGTAGTGAAATAAGCATATTAGACTTAGGGAGTTAATATTTTGACAAAACTCAGCTGCAGTTGTTGAAAGTGCTCATCTCTAGCCTATGAACTGTAGTGAGTTCCTACAGATGTTCCTAGAGAAGACTCTCGTTCCTTTTAATAGGATCATGGAACTGTATGGTGGTTTGAACTACATAGCAAACCACCTCAATAAATACCAACACAGTGGAGGAAGAGAGGTCTGTTATTTGTCTCATTTAATTTGGAAATAAAGGATTTTTTTTTCTGTCCTCATTGGACTCCTTCACCTTCCAAAGGGGCCTCTTCAGTCCCACGTCACTGTGACCTCAGGTGCACTTTGAAAGGCTTTGCAGAGAACCCACTGCCCACCCCTTCTGAATTATTCTTTTAGGGATAACTCAATAAAGGCAGCTGTTCTAAGTTCTTGGATCTTGGTTCTAGTCCTTTTTTCACGTGAGTCAAGGGCAATCTTAGCTTGCTATGTCTCTAGTCCTCTTTTTCTCCTTCTTTAAAGGTCACCTACTTTAAAACACTGGAATGTTTAAAAATAAATACTCAAGAAATAGGAGGGTGTAGTGGGCAGTAAATATTTTGAAAAGGTTGGGAAGGAATACTGAAATATAAGTGCCTGTGTTTGTCAAAACCATCTTCCCATTATGAGTTATATTTTACCTGAAGCAGTGCAGGAGTCCTGTCTTTCAAGGGACTACCAGTGTACTTACTGTAGAAATAGCTAGGTTCTAATGATCGTAACAATTTCGAGGCTTTGGACTGAAAGCATAATAAAAATATCACCAGTGCTGTTGACTGCAGTAAAGTGTCATGGTTAGTACTAAATTGTGGCTTGTTTTTTTTTTCTTTAAACTTTCTAAGATTTATATGAATATATTTTCCATCTCTTTGTCCAGCTGAATTTAAAATGAATCTAACACAAACTCCTTGTTTGAAAATACGCTATTGAAATTTCTATCTCCTGCTGCTTGGAGTTATTTTTCAAGAGCCCCCAGGAGTTTATGGAAGGCACTATGATTGAGATAGAGTTCAAATTTCATGGAAACATTTTAAGTACATTTCTGATTATATGTATTATATGTATTATGAGTTATTCATCATTAGTTTTCCCCAAGCCAATTTCGCTGTGACATGAAACACACACATTCTTTGTGGCCTACCCATTCTTTTGTGAGAAGCACTTTTGGGTTGATGGTACATTCAGTGTTTAGTTTTATCTCAGTTTCTTAATCTTGCTGCAGTGATGAGTCTGTAATTAGAATAACCTTTCAGTTTGTTAATTTGAAAGGGTAACATGGTATCCTGTATTTAATATTTACACTCCATCTACTTGATGTAGTTTACAAATTACAGCACCATGAAAGGTAGGACACAGAAGGTTAAAACAGAATCTAACTGACAGAATAATGTCAGGTACCAGAAATGAGCCGATGATAGTACGTGGGGGGAAAAAATTATGTTTCTGAAGTTTCTCACAGTGGTGTCTTCAGAGGAAACAATGGATTTGTTAATGTTATTTTTTTCTGACCACCCAATGCCTACACATTAATCTGTGATGATGAACTATTTCCCTAAACAAAATTGAGTCTTTTGGCAATAGGGACAAAAAGGACCATGCAGGAATTTATTGTGTATAAATGACATTAAGTCAACTTAGAGACAATATTTTAAATTATGTCTTGTAGGGGTAAAGCAGAAATGGTGCTTAACAAGGTGGTTTTCATGTCTCCTGCCTATAAAAGGTAGAAGAGAAGGTCATCCAATGAAAGCACTTTGAGGGTGGAGGTTGGAAGAAGGTGAATGAATTACAAATATGATCACCCTGAGAGAAATGATCAGGTTTTGGTTCATAACAGGTGACTAACCACGGAGGCAGTCTGGGTATTGCTTTTCAAGACTTAGCTACAGAGTGAAAGAAGCATGAGTCTGTTTGAGAATCTGAGGTCTGAAAACTGAGTGTGTCTATGTATGCGTGTGTATGCCCATGTGTGGGTCCACACGTGTGTGCATATGCCTGCACGTGCATGTGGGTGTATCTACATGTAATCATAGGTGGTTAGAGAAGGCAGAAGACAGCAGGCCCATGGGAATCATTGTTTAATTGGCCAAACAAAGCTGTAAGTTCAAGAGCTGCTGGGATTTTGATACTCAGAGCCAGGACTTTCAGGCACTGAGATGGGTTCTTCAACTTGATTTCCATGACTTAGTCCTGCTTTTCTTCTATTAAACAGAGACTTCTTTTGACCATTTTAATGTCTGAAATCCAGACAAGATATAGGAGAGCTGAGAGAGGAGTAAATTCTCTGGAAGTGGGAAAAAGGGTAGACATGGGGTCAACAGTGAGAACATTTAGATTTAAATCAGGGTGGTCCTCAAGTAGGACCTCTCCTGGGGCCCTCCCCTGTAGTAGGATTAGTCCTGTAGTCAGGCATGGGTGAACTGTACAGATGGCCTTTGAGAAGCTCAGTGATGAAGGTTAGATGTGGGGTTCAAGGTGTTCATTTTGGCTGCATTACCCCCAAATTCGCTTTTTGTTGGGGGAGGATCTACATTACCTCTGGTACCTCAAGCATCTATTCTTTCTGCTGTCATCTCCTGACAGTAGTGGAAGTCTGTGATGGTTAATCATATATGTCACCTTGACTGGGCTAAGGGATGCCCAGATAGCTGGTAGAACATTATTTTGGGGTTTGTTTGCAACGGTGATTGCAGAAGACATTAGCCTTGGAATCAGCAGTGTGGGTAAGGAAGATTCCCTCACCAGTGCAACTGAGCCTCATTCTGTCCATTGAGGGACTTAAAAGAACAAAAACATGGAAGAAGAGTGAATTTGCTCTCCTTACTTCAGCTGGGATATCCCGTCTTCTCCTGCCCTTGGACACAAGCACTTCTGTTTCACAGGCCTTCAAGTTTGGACTGGAACTATCCAGATTTCCAAGACTCTTGCTTGCAGACAGCAGATGATGGGGCTTAGCTCCATAATGAAGCAAGCCAATCTCTCATATTGTCTTACTATATAGCTCTATATATCTTACTGGTTTTGTTTCTCTGGAGAACCCCGCCTAATTCAAGTTTAAAAAGTCCTTCAGAAAAAGGGACACCTGGGTGGCTCAGTTGATTAAGTGTCTGCCTTCGGCTCAAGCATGGAGCTCCCTGCTCAGTGAGGAGTCTGCTTCTCCCTCTCCCTATGCCTGCCACGACCCCTGCTTGCACTCTTGCTTGCTCTCTGTCTCTCTCTTTGTCAAGTAAATAAATAGAATCTTTAAAAAAATACTTGAAGCCCTCCCCCTTTTTGGTGGGAAAGAATTGTGTGCACCTGTGTGGGAAATAACGCAACACAGAATGTAAAAAAGAGTGAGAACTTCCAGGAACAGAGTATTTATTCCCCAAATAGTATTCTTTTTTTAAAAAAATTTTCTTTATTTATTTGACAGACAGAGATTATAAGTAGGCAGAGAGGCAGGCAGAGAGATGTGGGGGGGGGAGCAGACTCCCTGCTGAGCAGGAAGCCCGACGTGGGGCTTGATCCCAGGACCCTGAGATCATGACCTGAGCCGAATGCAGAGGTTTAACACACGGAGCCACCCAGGTGCCCCCCAAATAGTATTCTGTGTTTACTGTGTTCTGTTGATAAGTCAGCAACAAAGATAGGCAAGGTTTCTGCCCTCATCAAGGTTACACTCTTAGGAAATCTCTGGGTATAACAAGGATCAAGCTGTAGGTGGAGATGGGAGGGTGTTTATATATAAAGAGAGTAACATTAATAGGTTTAGTGTATACTAAGTGCCAGCTAATAGGGCTTGAATATTTACAAAGGGGAGGGAGAGATTATTTCAGAGAGTTGGAGAGGGAGAGTTGTATGAACAAAAGCGTGAACACAGGCTGTAATGAGGAACCTACTTGAGTCGAGGCCTTGTAAATAGGAATAGTGAAGGACAACTTTTGAGAAGTAGATGGAGAGCAACTGAAGACTCGTGAACAGGGAGGTGATGTGATAAAATTGGTGTTAGCACAGTTGACATGGAAGTCAAAGCAGGAAGTAGGATGCTGTAAATGACCAGAGATGGACTGAAGGGGACATCAGTGGGAGTGCAGAGCTAGTGAAACATACCAGACGTTAGAAGGGAAGACTCAGTAGGCATGGGACTACTGAATACGAGGCCAAAAGGAGAGAATTCAGGGGTCCCTCCAGCATGTCAAACCTCACTGGTGAGAGAATGAGGTAACACTTGGATGAATGGAAGAGTCCAGATGGGAGACCGCTTGGGAGGATCATTGAGGAGGTATAATTTAGATAAATACAGCCGTGGAATTCGGGAATAGAAGAATTACATTTATTCTGCTTCATTTCCCCCCCCCAATTTTTCTTAACAGCATTTTCAAATAGAAAAGTTGAAATACTAGTACAGTTAGCACCTATATATTCCATACATCTACATCCAACAATTTCCTTCTTCCCTTGTTAGTACCTATCTTTTTGACCGACCCATTTGAAAATAACTTGCCAGTCCAATAAGACTTCATTCCTGAATACTTTCGCATGGATGTCTAAAGGACAGAAGCTTCAGCTATGAAAGAAATTTAAGACTAAGGGTGTTTCACTTGGTGGTAAAGGGTATTAGATCTTCAGGTTGCCTTATGGTCCAGTCCACTGCTCTTCTCTCTTGCCACATCCCTTCCATGTTTATATATGGTATTTATTGGTTGGTGTGTTCAGAAACATGAATTAGATTTGGGCAAGTAAGACACAAAGAGTATAAAAGAGATCTAGAAACTTGGATAGGAAAACATTTTGAGAGCTCAAAAAGGAGAAGATATGGGGCACCTATCTGGCTTATATAGATATCTGTTTATATACATAAACAAATGTAACAGAAGATGAATGAAAAGAGCAGAGATTTTATTTTCAGGGGAGAAATCTAATGGTTGGATAGAGTGGTTCTTGGTGATATCTGACCACTATGGGTCATAAGGTCTGGTTAGGCCAAGACCAAGTTTATGGTAGAGTTTATGGACCATCCCCTTTGTTTTTTGTGACAGCCATACTTCTCACTGAAGAAAGAAGTATTTTGGATAGATATGTAGGCATACCTAGTAGTGGTGGTATTTTACTACTGCCTTATAGAAGCAGACAGATAATTGTTAGGAGGTTGAGGTCTTTGTCAAGGTAGGGAGGATTTCAGTTTTGGCCTTTTGAACTCTTATGGTTACAGTCGTGCTGTTGAAGTGCTGTACAAGTTGAGAGCTTTTGGGAGAATACACTTTCTTAGGGGGAACAATTGAAACTCTTGGATACTCTATTAATTTGTCCCAGGAGAACATGATTTGGGGAGAAGGGGCTCCCAGGGATTGATACATGATTTATATGCTTAAAATAGTAGAAAATATCCATGAAATATTCAAAGTTGCCTGACAAGCTGCTTTAGTTCAGGTATTTTTATTGCATTTAACTTTGTGATATGTATTACATCTTTTACTTAGTGTTCTGTGTTTGAACAGGAAAAACTGAATCATACAGAGGCTTGTAGTCTAATAGTTTGATCCAAAAACTTATAGTCTAAGACTTGTACTCTGTACATGGTGAATAGTATTGTTCCCCACCCCTCCCCTCAACTCTTATCCACCCAGAACCTCAGAAAGTGACCTTATTTGGAAATCAGGTCTTAACAGATGTAGTTAGGTTAATTAGGTTAAGATTAAGTCCTACTGGAGTCAGGTGGGCCCTAATCCGACATGACTCGTCTCCTTGTAAGAAAGGGTGCACAGATACATGGAGATGTAGAGAGAACGATGTCATGTGAAGACAGAGGCTGAGCTTGGAGTCACGTGTTTACCAGCCAAGGAACACCTAGGACTGCTGGCAACCAGCAGAAGCTAAAATTCTCCCCCAGAGCCGCCAGTAGTAACCAACCTTGACTGCTAATACACTGATTTGGGACTTCCAGCTTCCAGAGCTGTGAGAATCAATTTTTGTTGGTTTCAACCACCCAGTTTGTAGTAATTTTTATGGCAGCCTTAGGAAGCTCATAGAGATGGTAAATCACAAGATCTGTAAGATTCCAGCTCCTGATGTTGTTGTTACTGTTAATTTTTTTAAAAGATTTTATTTATTTATTTGACAGAGATCACAAGTAGGCAGAGAGGCAGGCAGAGAGAGAGAGGAGGAAGCAGGCTCCCTGCTGAGCAGAGAGCCCGATGCAGGGCTCGATCCCAGGACCCCGGGATCATGACCTGAGCTGAAGGCAGAGGCTTTAACCCACTGAGCCACCCAGGTGCCCCGTTACTGTTAATTTTTAATGAAAGTACCATGCAGCAGAATCTAAGTATTACACCTAAAAATTGTGTGTGGTCGAAAGCTGAATGAACTATCGCTAAGGAGGTGTTGGCTCTGAAAATTATGTGTATAGAGCTCAGGTTCCCATTTGATTTGGCTCTCTAGAAGAGTTAATGAACAAAAATATAACATATGCTTTTTTTTTAAAAATCAAAAGGTGCAGCTAATTGAAAAAAGAAGCCATCTACTAAATGGGGACAAGAATTTTTGCCTCAGAATCATTTCCATGCTTTAACTTTTTTTTTCCTTTTGGATAGCATATTGGATGTTTTTAAGTGGGAAGTCTCTACCATCTCATTTGTTGTTTTTTTGTTTGTTTGTTTGCTTTGTTTGAAGACCAGAGTTAGGACTTACACATTTTTATGAAGACAATATGAACACCATATTTGGAGTCTTATAAAACTGGATTTGCAGAAGTGATCATGTGGGAGGATAATTCAGGGAGAATTTGGAGGGGAAATCACCTCTCTAGTATTTACAAATAATAATAATTCCTTGGTCTGCTAAGCTCACTGTTCCTCATCTTTATAATAGCTGTATCATTTTGACGTTATGAGCTTCTTGTTCACTAGAAATTCAAAACGACAGTGATATATTTGTTAATGATCTAGCCCTTCATTTTCCACTTTACTTATTATTTGCCTTCAGTTTTACATTTTACATTTTCCCTCGTCTTGCTCGGAGGGTTCTAGCTTATACCATGCTATTTGTGATTCTGACTTGAGAATGAGATTCCAAGCACCATCATGACTCACCTTTGATGAGCCTCTCCTGTTTGGCGCCTCATTTCTTCTCAAAACTGCTATAGCCTTGGGTAAGCTCTACTTTCGGCTTAAGTCTAGACTCTAGCTTGGTGACATAATCAAAATGGAGCTGTGTATGGTCTTGTGTTCTGGTGCCAACCACAGTTGAGCCTTCGAACATATGCTGCCTGTACACTTCATCTCTTTATTTGAGAGAACTGACATTGGTTTTGTGCCAACCTTGATGCAGAACTAGGTCCTTTACTGGCTTCCACAGTAAAACCAATCATACCGAGCATAGCATGAAGACATGCGGGTCATGAAGTAGGTTCACATTGTGAAGTACAAATATTTACTTTGGAAAACCATGATTGCCACCCTTGTGCTTTATTGAAGAATTTTTCAACCCATACTGCCAGTGGAGGTTTCTTTCTTTCTGCCCCTCCTGTGTACAGTGCCCCATCTCTCTGGCTTCTTGACCATTCTTTTGAGAAATTACCCCTTGCTCTTAGTGTCCCCCTTTTTCCCCTTAAATCTTACATAACTTCTTCTCTTTTACTCTACAGAGCAATTCATTCCAAGCTTTTACTTCAAAAAGTGCTCATGGCTAGTCAGCAAGAAAAGAGCTTTCCGGGTAAAAGACCTGCACTTAAAAGATGATTTAGGACAAATGTTTTTGTCCTTCTAAGATATAATCCATGCTCTCTGATCACTTTTAAAAATAACCACAACCACAGTATACTCACTGAAAGATGTCACAGTATATTAGCTTCTATGTAAAATGTCCATTTTACTTTGGCAGTATGCAGTGTGGGTTTTAAAATCTAGTGTCCTGGCACATGCATTTGAGCTAACCATCATTTTAAACTGTCACTCCACTAAAGAAGGAGAATAAATTTAGTAGGATGCCACCCAAGGATATTCAAAATCAAGTCATCTTTCTGAGTTATGCTAATTAGTCTGTAATTGGTCTTTAATAATCTAATAAATAGAAAATTCTAAATCACTGACTTCCCCTTCAACAAAATAATGTTCTGATCTATAAGAATTTGGCTTCTGAATAGCAAATAGTAGTATGGTTCATGCAGCAAGGCAGTACAGCTGACCCTTGAAAAACACCAATTTGAACTGCACTGGTCCACTTAGACACAGATATTTTTGATAAATGCAGTACAGTACTGTAAATTTATTTTCTCCTCCTTATGATTTCCTTGCCTTTTTTTTAAAAGATTTTATTTATTTATTTGACAGACAGAGATCACAAGTAGGCAGAGAGGCAAGCAGAGAGAGAGAGAGGGAAGCGGGCTCCCTGCTGAGCAGAGAGCCTGATGTGGGGCTCGATCCCAGGTCTCTGAGACCATGACCTGAGCTGAAGGCAGAGGCTTAACCCACTGAGCCACCCAGGTACCCCTATGATTTCCTTTCTTAAAAAAAAAAAAAGATTTATTTACTTAAATATTTTAGAGAGAGGGAGAGAGAGTCTGTGTGTGTGAACAGGGGGATGGGGCAGAAGGAGAGAGAGAGTCCCAGGCAGACTCTGAGCTGAGCCCAGAGCCCAACGTAGGGCTAAATCTGACAACCCGAGATTGCAACCTGAGCTGAAGCCAAGAATTGGATGCTTAACCAACTGAGCCACCCAGGTGCCCCCCTCCTTAGGATTTTCTTTGTTATCTTTTTTTTTAAGATTTAATTTATTTATTTGAGAGAGAGAGCAAGTGTGTGCATGAGAGGGTGGTAGAGGGAGGGAGAAGCAGACTCCTTGCTGAGCAGGGAGCCTGATGTGGGGCTCGATCCCCAGACCCTGGGATCCTGGCCTGAGCAGAAGGCAGATGATTAATGGACTGAGCCACCCAGGTGTCTCTCCCCTTATGATTTTCTTAATAACATTTCCTTTCACATACTTTAAGAACACAGTTTATAATACAGGCAGCATACAAAATATGTGTTAATGGATATCGATGCTGTTAGTAAGACTTCTAGCCAACAGTAGGCTATTGAGTAATTAAGCTTTAAGTATCAGGTAGGTGAGTCAAGGATTATAGGTGGGTTTTTGACTGTGCAGGGGTGGGGGTGGTTAACACCCCTAACCCCTGAGTTGTGCAAATGTCGACTGTATTTCCCTTTAAGAAAGATGGTCAGTGGGCACCTGGATGGGTCAGTTGGTTAAGTGAATGTCTTCAGATTAGGTCATGGTCCTGGAGTCTCAGGATAGAGTCCCACATCAGGCTCCCTGCTCCATGGGGAGTCTGTGTCTCCCTTTGACCCTCCCCACTTTCTTGCTTTCTTTCTCAAACAAATAAATAAAATCTTCAAAAAAAAAGAAAGAAAGAAAGATAGTCAGTGATGGTCACCTTCTATATTCTGTAGTTACATGTCCCTTAAAAGCATAGATTAATGCTAGTTATTATCTTGTCCTGGGGTGTCTGTTGTAGTTAAAGTTTGCTTTGTGATTTGAGATGACACTTACTGGTTTTCTGGGCTAACTGGACCACGTTTTTTCAGTATAAAGTATCAGATATTTCTGTACTCTCTGCTTGTTTCTCTACCTGCTGTAACCATGTGGCTTCACTCCAGACTGCTGCATTATTTTCTAGAAGTGTCTCTTTTGCTTGCTGTGGATGATATTAACTCAGCCAGATAACTGTAAAGGGGTTGTAAGGGATTGGAATAATTACCCACTTTTCTCATGTGCTTGCTGAGCTGAATAGACTTTGAATTTGCTGTAGTTTTAATAACAAGGTCTGATTATGATGAAAGATTTAAAGTAGAGAATCTTCTTATGCCATTTTATGTTGCTAGACTGCTGTATTATCTCTGTGTTGACTCTTTTTTTTTTTTGGCCAACAATGCCAATTCCAGAAATTCAGTCCTTGAAAGGAGGCAATTGGGGAAAGTGCAGTTTTGATTGTTTTGTGATCATGCCAGTTTGCTGTGAGGCCCTGCCAGGCATCCCAGAGGCTCTTAACTACTCATTTTCATAATCTGAGTTAACCTCCTTATCCAAATGCTGGTTAATGGAGAATATTCATCCGAGGGATCATGTGACCATTGTAAGTTGCCTGTAAAGTTTGTTTTGTGTAAGTTAAAACATAATGTTTTTCTTTATTCATCTTGGGTCAGCATATACTGCTTGTGCTGATGAAAAAAATGGACACTTACTGAGTCCACAGGGCCCCTGACCCTGTCCTCTGTCCTCTACGCTGGAGGATTCTGGGGTGCCATTGTGTTACTTTCACTTAATAATTAGAAGAGGTATTCAGGGAAACAACATTCTAACCATGGGGGTGAGAAATGAGTCACAGGGAAATAACCTCATGTGAACGGGCAGATGATCCAATCAGCCTATAAAACCAGTGAGGTGGAACTGGCCCAGCTGTGACAGTGTGTCACATGGAGAACACATGCGTTACTGCAGTCTCTGCTGCCACTCGGCCATGTTAACAAGCAGAGACACACCTGCTCCAGTCCCCTTGGTGCTGTCTAAGCCACAATTCCTGGCTCCTTCCGACGATGGCCCCGTCATTCAGATATCCTTTGTTGGATGTCCCAGTTCACTATAAATGAAAGGGCGCAGGCTTCAGAAGAGATTAATCTGAGGTCATACCCCAGTTCTGTGGCTAAATAGCTCTTTATTCCTGCACTTAGGAGACTTGGGAAGCATATTAACAAACCTTACACAAGAAGGCACCTTTTCATTTCTTAGATGATGGGGTCAAAGGAAAAATTATGGAGTCTATTTCAAAGGTACACGTTGGGCCATTGACAGCAATGGCTGGATGGCAGAGGGAGGCAAGGCCTGTTTATGTAATGAGAGACTTGTCACCGGTGGAGGAGAGATTTAAGCGGGGGTCATCGTTTGCAGATTTTGATGATTGAAGGTTAGAGGCGGCAACCGGCATTGAAGACACCATTGGAGCAATGACTGGTATAGGGGGTAGAGGTAGGTGGGACAGTACAGCATAATAAGGCCAAGTTCAAATAATGGTCTCCCTCATCATTAGCTGAGTAAATTTGGTCAATTTATAGACTTCAACCTCCATGTTAAAAAATAATGTTAAGAAGAGAGCAAAACATGATTTGGGTTTCAAGGGGCTGTCGAATGAACTAATGGTCGTAGAATGACTAGCATCATGCTTGGAAATTTACTGAGTATTTGGTGAAGGCGAGGTATTACTGTTACCCAGGGTTACTCAAGCACAATAAGCAGAATCATGGAGGAATGCCAGGCAAACCACAGTTACGTCCTCATTGGATTCAGCTGACTTGGCTATTTTTCTCTGTTTTTAATGTGGACTGAAATTTGTTAATGTCATTTGTTGATTGTAAGTCTGGTTTAACACCGTTTACAACCAGATGATTTACAGATGATTTTCAATGTTTCAGTGGTATTACATCCCAGAGGAAGAATATGCCTCTCTCAGATGATGTCCTTAGTATTGAAACAGTTAATAATGCCCAAAACCATTATGTATAAATTTACTTAAAAGAGAGGAAGAAACTAAGTGCTTATTCTTTACATTTGCTAAGGATGTGAGATTTGAATAAACCATTAGTTCACTGCGGCCAACTATATCTTATTAGTTCCTGACTCAGGACCTAAAATTAAGTACGGAGCAGTTTCTAGTTTATTGTTTCAAAGGTTTATTAGGTAACAACACCGTGTATGTAAACTTCATGTTGTTCAGTTTTAGATTTCTAAATATCATTGTTTCGTGTTAGAATTTTCTTGTATGACTGTCATAGTTACCTGGCTTCATTGTAGACCAGACTGACCAATGCTTTGTAAAAAGAAAGAGTGTTTGTCATAATATTGCTAAGAACTATTTATTGGGTTGGCAGCCTCCAGGAGTGCAGGAGGAACAATAGAAATGACTGCAGGTCCCACTGTCTTCCAGCCTCCCCCCGCCCCACCCCTTTCCTTAACCCTTGACTCTCCCTCCAAAAGGATGTATGCCCAGGCCACCTCTCCATAGGTAATCCGATACCTATGCAGGAAATAGAAGTATCAGGACCCCCCACCCCATACCCTCTAATCACCAAATACCCTACCATATATGGATGTGAGCCCATGCCCTGCCTTGGCCCGATAAAAGAACCCCGCCAACTCCCTCCCAGTGCCACTTACCCCACTCCCCTTTCCGGAGTGGAGGAACCTTGCAGGAGGGTGCCCACCTCCTCCCAGTTCGACTTTCCTGGCTCCCCTTCTCCTGAGCCCTGAAATTTTGCTAGAGAGTGCCTTTAATAAATCTTGCCTTGGGCCCACCTTGCCCGGTGCTGTGTTTACCTCCAAAACTTTACACTATTTGCCTGTACCATTAGTCCTGGTTTAAAAACAATGCTGAACTTTGGTCACTGCTTAGAAAAATCACCACAGCATTAGCATTTCAAAGTTTGTCATTTCCTTGATTTTTGCAAGATATTTCTGTGGCTTTTAAAGAAGAACCCACAGAGGTCAACAAAAATTGTCCAAGCCCCCAGGGCTATGGTCCCTCCCTCAGAGCAGTGGCAATGACAATATTGCAAAGGGGAATCCTTCCAGGAAGGGCTGGGACGCCTTGTGCTTGCATATTTGGATGTTGATGAAGCAAATGTATCACTACATTTATCCAGTCCTCAAGAACATTCTGATTTTTTAAAGACAGAGTACTTGGAGCAATTTTTAGTTTTCTTTCTCTTTCACTCTCTCCTTCCTCCTTTCATTCCTTCTGATTTGAAGTAGAGCTTTTCTGTAAAAACTTACGCAAGAATTGTTTTGTGTTGACTTCTGTTTTAGGGAGTATAATTTTGACCAAGATCATTTAGAAAACCGCCAATAAGCACAGTTGTAACCCTCTCAAAACTTCTATTTTTAAGTGCCTGTGTTTCAGTTTCTTAGTATCCACAGGACCCTGAATGAAACTTTTGACAGCAAAGTATCTTTGTAAGCAGTCTGTTTCAGTCCCTGGGCTTCCCAGATTCTCTCTCACCCCCTGTCCCAAGAATCCATTTCTAGGGAAAAAGGGGAGCCTTCAAAGGACCTTCAGAGTGAGAACTTAAGAGTGATCCTTCATCGAAGAAAAGGTAAATGTTATTTTAGCTCTATTGAAGTGTTCTTTGCTCATAACGGGAAGATGGGAGGCAGTGAGCTTCAGGAAAGTTTATCTCCCCGAATGGCATTACCAACCTTTGCAGTACACAAGTCAGCATTGACTGCAGGAAGCAGGATGATCGTTAGTAGGGCCAGGGAAGATGACCAAAGTTCATAGCAAGCTTAGGGGCTCCCGGCCTAACACGGCGACATGCTGCATCTGGGTTAAGGAAAGTAGCTCAACCACTTTGCTCTGGCAGAGTTGGCTTCTGTAGTTAAATGCATGAACACTTGCTCTGAATCACAGAGATCCCGAGGTGGTTTCAGCAGCAAAGTCTTTTATAATGAATTGCGTGTGTATTGCCATTCACCTGGGAGGCAGGTGATTACTTGGCTCAGTGTTATCCTCAGACATTACAGTATCGGTAGCGCTACTGATTTTAATTAAAACTTCAAAATGTGTGCCTGCTTGATTGTGTGTGAGAATTGATTGTCTTATGTGCTTATTTTTTCATATAATAATACTAAGGACAATTAACAGGAGACAGACTTGGCAGAATATTTTTCTTTCTCCTTAAGACAATGGAATGTTTCCGTATGTGCTCACATGTGTGTATGTAATATTTTTGAGGGCACTCCGATTAGACTTTAACTTTAAAAATATTTTGTGGTCAATGCTAGTAGAGGAAATGAGACAAATGGGAGAGAAGAGGTAAACAGGCAGAAAGAATAATTCTTTCATTGCCATTTAATTGTATTGCAGTCTCGGTTTAGTCAGAAGTCCTGTACTCTGTTGAACATATTGATGTTTTGTGGAACACCACACCTAGCTTTGCTTAATTAAGGTATTTAAAAGAAGTAGGAAGTTGGCACTGGGGAAGAGCAGAGGAAAAGCCTTGTGGAACAGGAAAGGTGTTCATGGGGCTGTTTTGCATGTGGAGGCATTTGTGAGGCAGTCTTCATTTATGCACAAAATGTGTCAAGGACACACTTGCAAGGGACCCTTAGAGATGGCCCGGGCTAGTTCCTTCCTTTTTACAGGTTGCATTCATAATTATCCTTTCTGATAAGTATTGTTTGGTACCCTGGAAGTGAAGAAACTTGCAATAAGGTAGATTATCTCATGAAATTTAGCTATTTTTAATCCAAATTTTTCAGGTCTTCCATATAAAATATAGAGAAAGGGGTGGGTGTGTGTGTGTGCATGCTTATAGCATGTCGGCAATCTCGATGGCCATGCTTTGCTTTCGGAACATGGAAAATAAGGTTCTAAAACTTGGCAAGAAGCTTGTCGTTAAACATTGCTGCTGTTCTTGAAGAATGTTGATTGCACTGTGGTTTTCTTACCTCAAAGCCCTTAATATATAGGGTTATGTTTTATGGTCTTGAAGTTTTTGGTGACTCCATTAGGAACATTTTCTAGTGAGGCCGAATCATACTCAGGCTATTGCTTCCTTGCTGGGGAAAAAAAATGAAATTATTGCAGTAAAAACAGTACAGTTCCGAAAAACAACAATAAGTGGTTTTATTTCGATGGATATTCAGGGCTCAGAACAGCACGAATCAGAGTAGGTAGGCTGA
Organism: Neogale vison; assembly: GCF_020171115.1. Taxonomy (NCBI): domain Eukaryota; kingdom Metazoa; phylum Chordata; class Mammalia; order Carnivora; family Mustelidae; genus Neogale; species Neogale vison. Next base: position 110,808,863 of record NC_058105.1, on the reverse strand, counting down.
AGTGTCGCTGTAGATTTCTTTACAGGAGAGAAAATCTGGCCTTGATTACTTCAACTCTATGCTGACTCTGGAGACTGGTTTCAATTAAACTTTCCCCTAGCTTCAGAGACCTTTTTTTTGGTCTTCTTTATTAAAGTTGGTTTGGGGATGAAGTTTTTGAAAGCAGAAGGAGTCCTATCATTAAAGGTTTAGTTTCGGTATGTGGAAAGAAATAAAACTCCAGATACCCTTCACAGGTTTCAAGTGAAAGCAATAATGATAGCAGTATTTTTAGATAAGATAAGCAAATACCTGAGCAGTGGGACCTAGTTAGAACATCAGAATAGGAGGTCTGACCCCATATGTGATTTGTTTAATGACTTGAGGCAAATATCATTCATCTTTTGACTTCAGTCTCTTTCTGTGTTGGTGACCTTCATCCCTCTCTTTCTGCTTTTTGCTTCCATCTATGCCAAAATTTCTTTTCACAAAATGACTCCTTTTCAGTATGGCACTGGACTTTGAGAAATCCCTTGATCCTTTATTTGCCCTCAACTGGAGCCAAATTTAATTCCCAGGGCTGAAAAATTGCTCTTCATTCAGCTGTTTCCCAATATGTCTTTGACTAGATTCGAATTTTCACTTCTTATTGGAGAACTTGTTGAGAACTTCCTTCTCAACCCATTGCAATATTCAACAAACCTTCAGTCTCCTTTCTTTTTGTTTTTGAGAAGAGTATTTATTTATATTTTAAGGTAACTTCTATATACAAAGACACATATATGTCTTAAGTGTGTAATTTGATGAGTTTGGACAAATACATGTGACTCTGTAATTCAGACTCCTACTAATCAGGATGTAGAACATTTCCATCATTCCAGAACTGTTGTTTGTTGTGACTATTCCTGTACAAGCCTTAGTTGTGCTTAGTCTCTTTTCTTTCTTGCTTTTGGCCCATACTGTAGAGCAGTCTCTAAGGTGGCCCTGAAAGATCCCTACAGCTACGTGGATTGACTCAATTCTAAGGAATAGAATATAGTAGAGGTATTGGAACAGTAATACACGTGGGAGTTGGGGATGCCACTTGTGAGCGAGGGTGCTGTCTCTCACTCTCCCCGGGCCTGCTAGTGCTGGAGAGAGCCAGTTTCACGTTATGAACCCACCCTCCGGACAGGACCCCATGAGCAAGTTTGGAAGGCGATCTACTGAGGCCTTGCCAACAGCCCCATGAATGCGCTTAGAAACTCATTCTTTCCCAGGTGAGCCTTGAGGTGACTGCAGCCCGGAGATGATACCTTGATTGCAACCTCGATTGCAACCTCAAGACACTCAGAGCTCAAACCACCCAGGTAAGCTACTCTGGCATTCTTGACACCAAGAAAATGTAAGAAGATAAACATTGGCTGTTGCCAGTGCTCAAATTTGCAGGTTATTCGTTTCATAGCGGTAAAGAGCTAGTACAGTCCACCTCAGTGATCATGGTGTGGTTTTATTTTATTGTTTTTTTTAACATTTTTAATTTGTTTCACTTTTATTGAGCTATAGTTGAGCTACAGGTCTCTGTAAGTTGAAGGTGTCCTGCATCACAACTTGACAGAAATATGTTGTAAAAGAATAACCAGAATACATTTAATGAACATCCATTTCCTCATATAGTTAAACTGAATTTTTCCCCCCTTGGGATGAGACCTTGTTGGATTAACTCTCTTGCCAAATTTCAAAAATAGTCTACAACCACATTAACTGTAGCCATTGTGTTGGGTGTTACGTCCCCTGTACTTGTCTTATAATTAGAAGCTTGTACCTTTTGACTCGTTACATCCAGTCTTGCCAGTGCCTCTCCATTACTCCCTGAGTAAGCACAAATCTGATCCCTTTTTCTGTGAGTTTGGTGTTTGGTTTGTTTTGTTGTTGTTGTCGTTGGCTCTTCGAGAGTCCATGGTGTGTCTAAATCATTCATTCTCTATCGATTCCTCAGTGGAGGATAGTTCACTGGGAGCTTCGTGTTTCTCACATCCACAGCTGCTAACAGAAGATCGGGTAATCTTCTGCAGAGAAAGCTTTATGTAGTTTCTTCATTCATTTTTGGAAAGTGGCTGAAGAGCTCAGTTGTTTTCCTCAGGATGGAGTGTTATGTAATTCTTTTTTGTGAAGTAGCAGAAACTCATTCTAAAAATACTCAGTTAACGAGGAGGAACTGGAGAAAAAGTGAAAAGTCTCCAAAAAATCATCGCCGCCTCAATGCATCACCGCCTCAGTCAAAACTTGTGCTGTTCATTTCCCTAGATTTTTCCCCATAGAAATACACGTAGACGTAAGCATGTGTACATATTCACAAGTGTAGTCATACTAGATATGCTCTTTTAAAATCTCCTTTTCCCCTTCACAGAGTATTCTGATATTATTTCAGTGTCAGTAAAGACAGATGAAGGGGAGCAGAATATGTGACCCCAAAATATGCAGCTTTGGCATGTGGGTTATTTTGAGCTAAAGGCAATCAAGACTCAGTTGACTAAAAAAAAAAACTTTTTATGGACATTGGGGAGGGTATGTGCTATGGTGAGTGCTGTGAAGTATATAAACCTGGAGATTCACAGATCTGTACCCCTGGGGCTAAAAATACATGTTTATAAAAAAATTAAAATTAAAATTAAAAAAAAAAAGAAAAGAAAAACTTTTACTTCTTCCTTAACTCCCTGAAAGAATTTAGGTAGGGGGCCTGGCTCAGAGAGTGAGCTATTACCAGGAATAACTTTTATCTGAATGACTTAACCTGTATGGTAGGGCAAATCTTTGATCTTTGTGTTGTCCTGTGAAATACCTTCCTCCTTTTTAAGCCCCAGGCCCTTATCTCATCCCTTAGCATAAGATGGCGTATGAGCCTCAGCGGCCCTCCTTGTCTTTGGGTCTCATATTCTTGTGGGGTTCCTCTTTGTATATAATGAAATTTGTTTTTCTCCTGTTTATCTGTTTTCTATCAGTTTACCAACCAAAGAACGTAGAAGGTCATAGGAAACATTTTTCCTCCCCCAACATAGACCTAGACCTATGTGATCGTTTTCATAGTTTCGTAGTATTACTATATACCCTAATTTATCCTGTTTTGTGCCTTTGACCTATTACATTCTGTACTTCCACCCTGATTTTGACAATTAAAAATAGCTGTGAATTATCACCCTTGGTTATTCATCTGTGTTCACTTATCCAGTCTTTCCTTAGCATAATTCATCAAGTGAATATTTCTAGAAGGGCATGCACATTTAAAGGCCTTGAACAAATATTATAAAATTGCCATTCAGCAAGGTGAGATTCACTAATAGAATATGAGAGTATTGTCCCTCAATAAGTGTGGTAACACTGAGCATTGTCAAACTTGTTAATATTTGGCAATGTGATGAGCAAACATATTGTCATTTTAGCATGCATTTCTTTAATAGTAAGTAGTGCTGAATATACATTTTTTTATATTGTTCTTGGTCACATATTTTTTGAATTGTGCATATTGGTTGATTTTTGTCCTGGTGTAGTAAGATTTTTCCCTCACTGATTTGTGAGTTTTTTTTCTCTCTCTCTCTTTACACACAAATACATTTTATATGTGATGTATATATAAAATATATATAATTCTATATAATATGTATTTATATTTACCTGTAGTGGGGCATATATAGTGCATGTAATTCTTTTTCATATTGTAGTTTGATTTTTAACTTTGATAATGGTGAGTTGTTTATAAAGAAATGTTACATATTAAACTGATCATTTTCTAAAGAGTTTATGGCTTTGGCATGAAGCTTAGTAAGTCTTTTTTCTACTGTAACATTATAAAATTAGTTTTTTTCTGTTTAAAAGGATTATTACTATGACTCCACTTTTTTACACTTACATTTTATATCTACCTTTTGCTCTTTCCATGTTTAAAATTTAATATTTTTATATTTAAAGTTAATTGATCTGGAATTTATTTTTATATAAAGTGGGAGATAAAGATCCTATTTTTTTCCCTTAAACTATTGACCAGTTATGTCACCATAATTAATTGAATAATGCTTTTTTTGGTTACCAGTAATTTTAAGTGTACCATTATAACTTATTAATTAATGTGCGCTGTAAATATGCATCTCCCCTCACATACCACCCTGAAAAAAAATTAAGAACTTTTACATGTCGATCAATACATTTGCATTTTTGAATTGTAAAAGTGTGTTTGTCCCTGCATTTGTATCTTTTCTAGTTCTTTCAGATGAGAAAGTATACCCAAAACCTACCTGACCATTTCTTTACACACCTAAAGTTGTATCCCAAGCCATATCCTTATGTTGAATATTATTTCTTTATGTATAATAAAGGGATTCATGATTAGTACCATGAATATGGTATAGGAAAGAAGAGGTGCATGCTAATCAGTTTAACATTAAAGTTAGAATTGAAAATGTTTGAATTCTTTTTTTCTTTAAATTCCTCTTTGGGGGCACCTGGGTGGCTCAGTGGGTTAAGCCTCTGCCTTTGGCTTAGGTCATGAATCCAGTGTCCTGGGATCGAGCCCTGCATCGGGCTCTCTGCTCGGCAGGGAGCCTGCTTCCCTCTCTTTCTCTGCCTACTTGTGATCTTTGTCTGTCAAATAAATAAATTTTAAAAAAATCTTTTTAAAAAAATTCCTTTTTGAAGACATTTCAGTGAATTTAAATTTTATGTATAGGATACAAGTAAACCTTAACCAGTGGCCTCTTATACATCGGATATTGACCACCTCACCATATTTTGATAATTAAATTCATACTTAAATATGTGAATTAAAGAACAAATGTTTAAGGCTACTGAATGAAGATTTGGCTTTCAAGGCAGCCATTGGCATCACACCATCTTTGCTGTTTTCAGCAGTTGTTTGAATATTATTCTTCATTGCATTTTTGCTACTTATATTTTAAAATGAGAATAAAATTTGAAAAAAAATGCTAATAATGTTCATAAGATGCTTTGGTCTCATGAACTTAGTATAATTGAGGCAACACTGGAAATGTGCTGAAGATGGTGATTGTTTATCCTCAATACTTGCTCATGGATCTAGGCCAGCAGGCTATCTGAAGAAAAAGAATACGACTAAAGAATATATATAATATGTGAGAAGATTGTGTCCAAGAGACAAAATGTAATTAGTGCTTTTATAATATTTTTAGGTTTCTGGGAACAGAACATTCCTTAAAAACAGGTTGTTAAATCCAACTGATATGTTCCAGTTCTCATTTTACTTGACCTCTTACCAGTAAACACTTCTTGAAACCATCTCTTCTCTTGGCTTCGGTTCTTGACATCTTCTTGGTCACTTTTCTCTCTCTTTGCACTTCATCCTCTTCTTTGGATTTTAAACATTGAAGTTATTTAATCGAATCTGGGTCATTTCCCCTGCTCCTGCTACGCTCTCCCTTTATGATCTATTCTAAGCTTGTGGCTTCAAGTTTATCCTCAATATAGATCACTTGGAAACCTAAACTATAGCCCAGAAGCCCCCTCTGAAATACAAACCATTATGTCTACCTAAGTACTTAACATTTTCTTGATGATGAAGGGGAGTGGAATATACCACCCCCCAAACATGCCACTTTGGCATGAGGATTATTTTGAGATAAAGGCCATCAGGACACAGCAGATTCAGGAAAAGGTCTTTATCTCCCCCTCAACTGCCTAAAAGTACATTGGAATGGGGGCTGGTACCAGAAAAAGAACTATTATCAGAGGTGATTTTTTTTTTTTTTTTACCTCAGACACTGCAAAGGACCACCTTTTTTTTCCATACATCTGCTCTACCTTCTTGTGAATGGCCTTCTCTCCATATTCTCAGGCCTCTGCCCCTTTCCTTAGCTCAGGATGTTATATAAGCCTCAATTACTTGGCTGCCTTTGGAGTCTCTGATCTTTGGGGTTCTTGTATCTATGAAATCAAATTTTCTTTTCTCCTGTTAATAAGTCCTAGGGCATTTTGCTTATTTGACCAGTCACAGAATCTAGAAGAGTGGAAGGAAAAGCTTTGCTCTCTAACAATGATTCAGAGACACTGCACATACCTAACATCCAACCAAACTGAAATTTCCAATCTTTCTTTCGATTCTCTTTTTATTTTAGGTCACCTGACTTCACTTGTTCAAGTTAGAAACCCAGAGTCATACTTATATCTTCCTCTCCTTCTCAGCTCCATATCTAATCCTTCACCGAGTCTTACTGGTTTTGTTTTCCCAGAATCTTTTGAGTTTGTCCACCTTTCTTCATCCCAGGTAACAATTTGTTTTTCTTCAATTTGTTTTTCACATTCTGACTTTGTATTTTTTTTCCAAGTATCAAAGATGATAGATCAGCTCTCTGCCCAAAATTCTTTGATAATTTCTTAGTTCTTTCAGGGTAGAGGTAAAGGTTTCTTTTTTTGTTTTTGTTTGGTTTTGCTTTTTTAAAATGTTGCCCATAATTCCTGTGTGGTATGGTTTCTACATACCTCTGCAGTCTCCTTTTCCACCTGTTTCTCGGATGATCTCAGCACTCTACCCATTTGGTCCTTTTATCTGTCTTTTTTTTGTTTTGGTCATTCTCTTAGGGGAACTGTCTCCAGGGACTTCTTTTCTTTGTCTCCTTTCAAAGATATATCTTTCATTGGGCTCAAACCCATGTTTCTCAGTTACTAGGTTTTGCCTCTGTACCAGATCCCACCACCTTCATCTCTTTTCACGCACACAGGAATTTAAGTTGGCTTTCCGTAATATTTCTAAGGTTGCATACCTCCAGCCATTTTTAATACAGTTGTCGGGCATGCCAAAGTTCAAACTACAGGGGATGAAATGTCACTTGTTTTTGGCAAATGAAAGATTCTAGAGCCCCACAATGCATCCGTCTTTAAAGATAAGGCGTGACTGGAGAAAGATGGGATTATCATGAATAATTACAAGTGTGTGAAATACTTACTTGTAAGAGATGGGTGAGGTAAATGTGTGTTTAAATCCCAAGGATGAGGATCTTTTTTTAATAGGGAATGATAAGCATACAGAGGAGAGTTTTCTGTGGGTGTGATATTCCTGAAGATGAGGAAGGGGGTGAGGTATTGTCTGTAGGTGGCATGGCTGCCTTTTTCTTTGGAAACAGGAAGAGAGGTGGTTGACAGTGTGAGGCTGTGGTAGATTGTTACATTTAGTTTGGTTGATAACTCAGCATTTAATATGAATTATCAGACAGGGTCCTCTTTTAAGATTGGAAGGAAAGGCAGGGATCACAGGTTTGAGGAACATGGAGAGTCTGAAAAACTTTCGTTGACAATGGAAGATGAGCAGAGAAACAGGAGAGGGTTTCTGATAATTATGGAGGTTCCAACTGAAGCTGCTGTTGTGAATTTTTTGACATAAACCTTGCCACGTTGTGTGACCCACCCACCAGATCTGGTCCAGGGCTGGAGGAAGCAAATACTTGGTTTCATCCAGCTTGAGGGTTTACTTGGATGGCTATGATGAAAAGACAGATGGGTAATGGAGTTTAGAATATTTGCCTTTTTAAAAAATGCTAATTGTGGATTCTCTCTTCACCAGAACGAGGATGGAAAGAAAAAAAAAGGCAGGAGGGCTAATGATTGGGAGAAGGAACAAAGGTTAGTGGCTTTGTGTTTCAAATGAGGCCAAAGTATAAAAAATAAAAATTCTTTCATTTCCCATCAATGTTTGGAGCTGTTTCCCACTTCCCACTGTTTATTTTAAATTTAAAAAATTATTGTTGTGAATCTCTTATCAATATACTGTGATTTCGTTTTCCATCTGTGGAGAATGTTACAGGAAGTGATAAGCTAATTCACTAATGTTTCATCCAATTCTAGATGTGAAATTTGACGGAACTCTAAAAAGAGTGTTCATGAAAATGTCTTTCCTTGCTGACTGGCGTCTCTTGCCTTTTCTTGCATTAGCAAAAATAAAATAAAGTAAATCAGTCAAGGGCTCCACAGCAAACAAATGGCACACTTAGAGGAAGATCATTTGAATTAAGAGGGTTTATTTAGGAAGGGGTTATTTTTGAAAAGTGTGTCTGGGTAGCGGGGTGGGAGTGGAAGGGAAATTGCACAGCTGAGGCTTTACCATTCCTCAGTATAGAAGGACAAGAGAGGATGGACTCGGTCCCCAAGGATAGCTGGTTCTGTAGTACAGGTAACCTTAGGAAGTGCAGTGACCTTTGGTTAAGTGATATGACCAGGCCACACCCACCTCGGGGCTTCAAGTTTATACATGCAGATTTAACTTATACATACGTATTCCTGTATGAATACCTTGACCTCATGCTTCTCTTTCCTTTTAGTCTTATCACGGGGTACCCATTTGGCAGAGCTCTGTTGAAAGAGAATCCTGTTGATGGGGTGCATACCAATGATCTCTCTGAGGCTCAGACAGGGTGAAGAGGGTTGGAGCTCGACTCTGAAAGGCCACGTAGAGGGCTAATGACACATGGAAAGAGGGAATTATATTTTAGTTCTTTTGTAAGTCAGATCCCGTTTTAATCTCTTGGTATGCTTAAAGGGAGGATGCATGTGATCCTCCTTCCCCTGGTCTCTTCCATTCTGGGTTCAGATCTTGCTATCTATGTGGCAGATACTGTGTTAGGGCCTGGGTATATAAAGATCTGGAAGACAGGATTCCTGCCTTTGAGATGCGATATGAAGTGGTAGAGACAGATGTGAGGATTGTATAGATAATAGTCCTAAGCTTGTTATTCATTATGTTTACTGTTCTTTGATAACTGAAGTCCTGTGGGAGCCTGGAGAATGGAGGATGTAACCTTTGACCTGTATATGTTTTATGTATATGTATGTGTGTGAAGGTTGCTTGAGGGGAGGGAATGGCAATTCCACCAGTCATACTTATTACCACCTGACTACAGTAATTAAAACATCATTTCCTTTATAACCTTCTCTTTTCTTGAGAACCTGTAATGGCTTCCTTTTAGAGGACCTCCCAAAAGTTTTCTCCTGCTTTTCAAAGGTCTCCATCCTTTGATCTTACCCTGCCCAGTTGCATTTTCCGGAACCCTCCATCTGAGATCAGCAGGTCGCTCTCCCCCTTCTTGCATTTTGCAGTGATTTCTGCAATGATTGTGTACTGCCAACCTCTCCTGCCCGAAACTTCAGTGCTTTTAAACTGATGGCTGCTTATCATTCAGAATGGTGCTTTTCGTTCAGGGGCGCCTGGGTGGCTCAGTGGGTTAAGCCGCTGCCTTCGGCTCAGGTCATGATCTCAGGGTCCTGGGATCGAGTCCCGCATTGGGCTCTCTGCTCAGCAGGGAGCCTGCTTCCCTTCCTCTCTCTCTGCCTGCCTCTCCGCCTACTTGTGATCTCTCTCTGTCAAATAAATAAATAAAATCTTTAAAAAAAAAAAAAGAATGGTGCTTTTCGAATTAAGTCTTTCCTAGTATTTTCATTCATAATCAACTCTTCCTTTGCTCTTTCGTTGGCTCTTAGAGTGAGTTATACAGTGAAATTAATAGATTCTTTAGATGCTTGCATATGCTACTTCTGTCCACACAGGTATACTTACAGGCATATCTTTCACTTCCCCTGTATGTCCTTCATCTAGTAAAGCTGAGTTGTAATAAACACAGTTAACCCTTGAACACACCCTTGGATCTTTTTCAGTAAATCTAGTGCAGTACTGTAAATGTATTTTCTCTCCCTTATGATTTTCTTAACATTCATTTTCTTTTCTCTAGCTTACTTTATTATAAGAATACAGTATATAATATATAAAGCTTACAGACCATGTGTTAACTGACTGTTTAGGTGATCAGTAAGGCTTCCAATGAACAATAAGCTATTAATCGTTTTTGAGGAGTCAGAAGTTACACACAGGGGCACCTGGGTGGCTCAGTTGGTTAAGCATCTTCCTTTGGTTTAGGTCATGATCCCAGGAACCCTGGGATCATGACTGTAGAAGAAAGCAGCTGCTCGAGGACTGAGCCACCCAGGTACCCCTGACCTCCAGTTGTTAGTGTAAATGTATTACCAGTATAGAGTATCAGTCATTCAAATTCCAATCAGTCCACACTTCTTTTTGCTAGTGTTGTTGAGCTGTGTATAAAGTGCAAGTTTCTTCTCTGTTAATTACTATTGTCAATCTGTGTGTATAGAGTGTGTAGAGACTAGTGTATGGAGAGCCATCTCGGGCTCCATTAAAGGGTTAGTATGACTGCTTCCTCAGGCCTGATTTGCTCTTTCCTGACCTCCTATTGCAGACCTAATCTACGTTCGGGTTTCTTCTCTCCTACATATACTTTCTTTTGGGTCTTCTAATTTATTATTCCTATAGTTTTCCTTTCAGCCTAATTAGAGGCAAAATTCCAAAGTTGAGAGCTGTTTAAATAAAATATGAGCCATGCATAGGTTTTAATAATGTATCCTAAACTATGTAATCCATGTTTGATATGTTAGAAAAATCAGATGATAAAATAGTATGATAAAATAGATGATAAAATAGTGTGTACCGTAGTCTCAATTCTATAAAAATATGGTAAAATACTTGTTTCCATAAAAAGATAAAAATAGTATTTGCCAAAATATAATTAGTAGGTATTAAGTAATATTAGCAGACATTAATGCTTTTTTTTTAGTGTTAATATTTCTGGCTTTCTGCTCTCTGCATAGATAATAGGATTGCTCTTCCCATTTTCTTGACAGTAAGTGTGGCCATGTGACTTGCTTTGGCCTATAAAATGGGAGTGGAAAAATCCATGTATCATTGCCAAGTCGTAGTTGATGAGACAATGCAAGATCTGTGTTTCCCTCCCTCTGCTGCTCTAGTTGTAGAAGAGCTGCTTCAAACCATGCCTTCATCTGCCAAGTTCCTGAGTGACCAGGAAGGGAGCAAGAAGCTTTTGTTAGGCTAAACTACAGAGATTTGGGAGCTTGTTACCATAAGCTGGATCTGGCCCCTCCTGAGTTGGTCAGTATCTATGTCACAGTTTTGGGAAGGTACAGGTAAGCAAGAAGGATCAAAGGAAAACCACGCGTGAAGCCATGCTATACGGGTGCGATGCATTTTTTCTGCATTTGTGTTTTTGCACAAGCTGTGCCAGCTTACCTGATTTTTTTTTAATACAGAAAATAATCTTGATTTCTGCACGTCATACTCAAAATGACCTAAGACTTGTTTATTTGTTTTTGCCCCACTAGTCCATTACCAATGCGGGGGTGGGGGGTGTCCTGCTACTGAAGGTAAACTCAAGGCTGAAGAAAAGAGTGAGTGATTTGAGGCACCCTGAGCCTCTCTTTTCCTTCCATGATAGTGATCTCCGTGAGGCTATTCCCGACGAAGCTATCATGTCCTCTTGAGGAAGGGTGAAGTACATTCAGTGCTCTGCCAACTTAAGGACCCTCCATACCGGTCTTAATTATGTTCTTAATTATTTCTCTTTGCCTCAGAACGATAGTCACTTATGAAGTAGTTCATAATAAATTGAAAGGTTAAAAGAGACACTTGGGCCGTTCTCTTTTTGTGCACATGCAGTACATTAACAGAGGAAATGATCAAATTTTGTGAGGCTTTGAAACAATCATTTGTGAATATTAACTTAGCTCAATTGAACAGTGAGCTCCAGAAGATCAGTAAGAATTTATTCAAAGACACAGAGGAGGCGAATAGTTTAGAGAAACCATTCTGTGTTATATAAACTATTAGTCTGACAGAACACGGAGAGGATTTTAGTGTTTATTGCGTCAATATTTTCTTTTATTTTGCTCTTCTCTCTCTCTCTCCCTCACCTGTCTCCGCTCACCCATTATGACACAGAAGCTTATGCACCCAGTACCCTAAGACTAATGTCAGCTGCAAAAGTGTGGCGTGGCATTTTACAAAAATTGCCAAACACATATTATGCAAATGCTCCTTAGCATCTCGAACATTAAAAGAAGGAAGAATAGGCTCTTTCTTCATAAATTCATTTTCTACTGTCAGAGCCAAGACTCACACGACCTTGCAGCTCGCAATTAGGATTGCAGAAGAACTCGTTTTGACAGTCGGCCAATGCTGGGGTAAAAGAAAGGAGAAAGCGCTTCTCCGAGGCGAATCTGGCTGCGAGACGGAGGCCTGGGCGGGGGAGGTGACTCTTCCTTTGCAAGCACAACGCCTCATTACGGAATGACACCTTTCAGGACTTAAATTTTAAAACCTAGAAAAAATAATAAGGTGAAGTTGCCAAACAAAGATTGGGCTTTCATGCAAATGTCTTTGGTAATTAAGGGGAGGGTGCTAAATGTGCAATATTCCTTCTAAGCAGAATTGTTTCTAAATTCAGGGGTATGTTCACACTGTAGTCTGCGAGGCAACAGCTGTTCTTAAGAGGCCGCTGTCAATGTTGATAAGTTACTTTTAAAACTCAATCTGTTTGCTGAGCTCATGTTGTTTGGGAAACCATAAAGAACAAAATCTTTAATGCATTTTTTTTCCTTTGAAAAAAGGGACAAATCCTATCAATTGCAAGCAAAAGCAGTTTTCTGAAAGCCCACAACCTAGCGAGATCCTGGGGTAAGCTCATTTATATGAGGGAGGGAGGAGAACACAAAGCAGATTGGAATTCTGAGTCCTCGGCTGTGGGTAACAATTTACACTCTGAAAATGCTCTGATTGCATTCTTTTAGCCCTTGTTTGCAGTGACTGAGGGTAGGACTGAGAGCTATTTTGAACTGCTGCCCTTTTGTTTGTTTTTTAGGACACGGTCTCAATTGTGAGTCTATTTGTTGTGAGGGAATACTGGTCAAACTAGCCTTGGGCATCATTCCTCTGTTTATTTCATGTGGTGCTCTAGGCATTGTTTAACTACTTGGGAAGAACAAAGCGTGTTGCCTAGTATCTGATGGGGCTATACAAATCTGACCTTAGGGAAAAAACGGGAGAAATTAGTTTCTCTCTTCCAGGTAGTAGCCCTTTCTTTGTCTCACTCAGTTCCATAATTGTTTCATCTTACTCAGGAGCCCAAACCAAACCCAGGAGACCCAGTCCATCACGTTCTATAGTCTCACTTTTGTCTTTTTTTTTTTTTTTTTTACAAACTAGCCAGTTTTCTGTCTCATAAGCTTGGAGACCTTTGACAGGTATCAAATCAAAGTGTTGGAACGTGTATTTTTAAGATTTTTCTAGTTTGACTTCTGTGGAATACGAAACTCTTTGCCCTGTGTCTAGCACTATAGTTTCTGCTCAAATGTTACATGTAGGGGCAGTGCCAGTTGTTAGGGAGATTTCTGGTAGGCAAAAGTGGTTTCTCCTATACATTTTTACACACTAGTTAAGAGTTTTGCCCTCTGGGCTAACAAGGGAAGGAGCATGGACACAAATTTTAATACGGGATATAAAGAACTCCACCAGAATTGAGCACTGGAGAGTTAGAGCTTTTTCCAGAAGAAATGGTTGAGGACATCCAACTTGGAGATGGTAAGGTTTGAGGGAGACATGGTCAGTTTTGCATCCATGTGTGTCACATGCTTGTTGGGCTAATTAAGCCTGCTGTGTACGGCCCCAAAAGGCAGGATCGGAACCAGGGGTTGGAATTAGAGGTAGGCAGATTCTGGAGTAATCAAATGATGAACATGGCCTGTTCTACATTAGGAGAGCATTGAAGATTAGGCCGTTAGATTTGAAGACCTTTAAGGTGCTGTGGAATTCTTGTGAGTCTGATCTCCAACAGGAATGTAAAAGAAATAATCATATGTTTAAAAGATATATATTGTACTGTGGACTTGTTGGAATATGAGGGATGTCAAGGTGGGAACATAATGGAGAACTGCTAGACGAGACTGAAGAGAGAAGATCAAAGTAATTTGGCAAATTTGGAATTGGTGATCTGGGTCATGAAAGGTTATGGAATAGTAGTTTTGTAAAAATCAATGTTATTAAGGTATAATTTACAGAAGGTAGATTAATGTTGCTTACCTTTTGATGAGGTTTGGCAAATGATGCACTTAGGTTACGCTGACCACAGTAACAGTAGAGGAAATTTCTCACCTGCCTCCTTAAGCTCGTGCTCTTTGCAATTCATATCCCGCTTGAGACCCTATCTGGCTTCTTTTAGCCAACATTTTTTTTTTGAGCTTTGCATATATTGCAGTATATATCAACAGTTGATTCTTTTGTTTAATTTTGTTTTAATTTTTATTTAAAAATTAAATGTGCCCCGATTCTTTTTTTTTTTAAGATTTATTTATTCTTGCACATGCACGAGAGCCTATGTGTGCCTGCACAAGTGCAAAAGTGGGGTTGAGGGGGCAGAGGGAGAAACAGACTCCCCACTGAGCAAGGAGCCCGATGCAGGACTCTATCCCAGGACCTTCAGACCATGACCTGAGCTGAAGGCGGAGGCTTAACTGCCTGAGGTCCCAGGAACACTAATAGTCAATTGTTTTATAAAGAAAGAGAGAAACAAACCAAGAAACAGACTTAACTCTAGAGTGCAAAGTGATAGTTGCCAGGGGGCAGTGGGAGGGGGTGAGGGTTGGGGGATACAGGCGATGGGAAATAACGAGTGCACCTGTCCTCATGAGCTCCTGGTGATGTATGGAACAGTTGAATCACTGTATTAAAAAATAGTAATCATTGGGATGGCTGGGCGTCTCAGTTGGTTAAGCGGCTGCCTTCCCAGGATCCTGGGATCGAGTCCCACATCGAGCTCCTTGTTCAGCACGGAGCCTGCTTCTCCCTTTGCCACTCTGTCTGTGCGCTCACTTGCGTTCACTGCGCTCTCTCTCGCTCTCTCTCTCTGATAAATAAATAAACAAAATCTTTAAAAAAATAATAATCATTGAAAAAGAATTTTCTATCTGTGAATAAAATGTCACTGTCAGTAAAGAATTTTCCCTCTTTCCCAAATAGTTTATTCTTCTTTAATGCTGAGGAGTGTGCCATGGTATGGATATGCTACAATTTGTTTATCTGATTGTCATTTGATGGACATGTAGGTTGTTTCTAGGTTGTGGTTATTATGAGTAAAGCTGCCATGAACATTCATGTCCAAGGCTTTTTGTGGACATACATTTTTCCTTTCTCTAGGATAAATATCTAGAAGTGGAATTTCTGAGTCCGAGAGAAAGGTATATTTAACTCTACAAGAAAATACCAAACTATTTTTCCAGAAGGGTTGGACCATTGTATGTACCCAGCAGTAGTGTCCAAGAGTTTCAGTTCCTCCCCATCTTTATCAAAACTTGGGATAATCAGTTTTCTTAATTTCAACCATTCTAATGGGTGTGAAGTCATGTAAATCGTGCTTTGAGTTTGCATTTCCCTGGTGGAGAATGATGGGCACCTTTCCTTCTGTTTCTTAGCCATTTGTCTACTTCTTCCATGAAATCAGACCAGTCTTTCTGTAAAGTAATTGGCACAGATCACGGCTTAGCAGTGATAACACCTTCATTAGCTATAGCGGGGTTACCAAACTTTTCGTCTGAAAGGCTAGATACTACATATCCCCAGCTTGGAGATCCCTACAATTTCTGTGGCACCTACTCAACTCTGCCCGTGAAGCATGAACACAGCCACATACATCACATCCCCGTGTTCCAATAAAAAACAAAAACCAGGTGGTGGTCCAATTTTCCTGACCCCACGTCTACAGAAATGGTATTTAAGTACATTTTGCGGAAAGTAGTGCTTCTGTTTGTAACATCCTTTGCATAAGTTAGAGACAGTCTTGAGGGGGAGCTGCTACTCTGGACTTAATTCTGCTGAAAAAGTGTGAATTGGTAAGAGCTAAGGAAGAGCAGACTGGACGTCCCCAGGACGGCCTTTCTATTTCGTGAGTCGCATTTGAAAGTGTTAGATATTAGAAACCGAACAGTCAGGAGAAGCAGAGAGAATTAGTGTCATCACAACTCACTCCTGGGAGAGCCGCCCAGAGGGATGTGAAGAGCTTTGCCTTTCATCACTCTGGTGCCAGTTTGTACTACAGCAAAAGGAGATTTTTTTTTTTTTAAGATTTTATTTATTTATTTGACAGACAGAGATCACAAGTAGGCAGAGATACAGGCAGAGAGGAGGAAGCAGGCCCCCCGCCGAGCAGAGAGCCCGATGTGGGGCTCGATCCCAGGACCCTGAGACCATGACCCGAGCCGAAGGCAGAGGATCAACCCACTGAGCCACCCAGGCACCCCGCAAAAGGAGATTTTTGCTCGAGCCTTCAGGTCATATGCTTTGGAACGTTGTCTTACAAGTCTTAAGTTGTTATTACCCTCTTGGTGATTCATTTATAGCATCCATTGCACACTGCAACTCTTGCTAATAGTGAGTTTGGGTCTGAAATATTCATCCCAAGAAGAATCCAGTCAGGTCTAAATCAGGGTTGGGTAGACGAGGAGGCCTTTTTCTCTCGATAGGAAGCAGATCTGTGTGAGTTTCCTTATCCTTCAGGAGGTACGCTGTGTTTTTCCTAGTTGACTTTTAAGAGGCTTTTCTCTTAGCCATTTATGAAGCTCATCTTTATCTGAAGAAACACAGAGTTAGTATAGATAAGCCAATAATGTAAAGGAGATGTATATTCAGATAAATATTTTTATGGTAAGCTTAAATGATCCCCCACAAAAATGGAAGCCAACCATTTTTATCTATTTAGACGTTTCAACATCCAGAAAATTTTCCACTGGACACAAGGCTGCCTGTTTGACTACTCTTCCCTCTTGCCTGCCACACTCACATTTTCCTCCTGCGAGGCTAAGAGAATGCTGTTATTTGCTGGCAGAAAATGACTTCAGATACTCTTCTTTCCCTCTGCTTATAACTGCAAAGTACCCTGATAATTCCTCTTAATTTAAAATTAATTGTCCAATTTTGTTATGTGACTCCCACTATACCGGATTCTGTGGGGTGTACAGAGGTAACATAAAATTTGATGATTATTTTCCCAATGTTTAAAAATCTAACCAGAATGAAACAGAGGAAAGCTTTTAGGTCTTTATTTTATTTTATATGTTGATTAATTTACTTTAAGGTTGTAATTCTTTTTGGCTATAAAGATGTTCAGTGGAAAGTTTTGCTAGAATTGTGAGTCCAGTTAATTTTTCGATGATGGCCATTTTTCTTTTTGCAGTTACCAGAGAAGGATATAGACCATGGTCATCTTCAAGGTGGGGACCTAGTTTGCTCAGCTCTATTAACCAAGCTCTTGGCACACAATATATTTAAAAACATACTGCTTCAATTCAGTTGACCTGCCAGAATGTCAGTGAAAAACATAGGCTTGTTTTGGATGGGCTCTTCAGTTTAGAACCACTGTGTAACTGATTCATTAGGTAAAAGGAGGAGGCGTGGAATTAAAAAAAAAAAAAATTTTGTTCATGTACAACAAATCAGTAGTATAGCCCATTAGGAACTGTTACTTATCAAAATATTTTGAATGATTTAGGAAGTTAGGAGAGAGTAACCAAAGTACTAAAAACAGAGGTAGTGAATATACTTGATGACAAAACACGTAGAGATTGTTGTAATTGAGAAAAAAGGATTTATTTGGCTGGCGAAGAAGAGGGTGAGACAAAATGAAAAATTTCCTCACCTGGACTGCCCCGTGAGGAGTCGAGCCAGGTACAGAGTGATGTGCCAGACCCAAATGTAACTAGTTTGGTTCATGAACACCATGGACAGACCAGAACATCACAGCGGATGTTCTAATACTTTCTCTAAATTTGCTGCCCCTGACCTTTAGAACTCCGACATTTTTCTTTTATTCTTACCGCATGGACTCTGAACATTTCCATTTGTAAAGTAGATTTTTCACACATTGTCTCTGTTGTCTAGGTTAAAAATAAATCAGAGGTCATTTCAAGCTTACGGGTGTGTATATTTATCCCTTGAAGGGATTAATAACTCAGAAGAGGAAAGCCCCCCTTGTCCACTCCCATCTCCTCCCCCACCTCTGGCTCCTCCCTGCCTGGCTTAGTGCTTTGAAGGGAGGAAAGAGACATCCCCGCCCTCCTAATTGATCTCCATAATCGTGAGTCAGAAGAAAAGGTACATATTTGGCTCTATACATTCATTTTCTCGTTCTCTCTCTCAAGTTGTTGGTTTGACATTGGCATTTCAGTGGAGACCATTTGGCATCAGGCTGTAGGACCCAGAAAGGCTGTTGGGTTGTATTTTTCTCTTCCCGCTCTCCGTGGTAGGTCAGTGTGGCTGCAGCGCTGATACGTACACACGGGGGAAGGGGAGCACGTAGGATGATGATAACAATTCCATCGGCCTAAAGTTTCCATGCCGCTGCAGCAGAACATCCTTGAAATTGTCTTTGAGCTTTCGGTAATTTTTCTGGGTAAGAGTCTGCTGTCAGTGAAACATAGTGGATTTTGTCTTTATTTATTCTACTTTATTAAAACGAATATAAGCAATCTCTTCTAATGCCTTGCCCTTTCTTGCAATGAACATACTTGACAGGAGTAGAAAGGGTAGGGAAAAATACTATTGCTTGCTGTCTGATGGATATATGCAGAAGCAAGTCTTTATTATGAAGCTTCTTTCAGTAAGCGTGGCTTAGATATTAAACTATTATATCTAACATTCCAATTCAACTACATTATTATATACATCTGCAGTGAAAATCATTATGAGGTGTATAGTCAAAAAACACATTGCAAAAGTGGAAATGCATTTAGACTTAATAGGTATTTAAATGATTTGGGTTGTGGAGGATTGTTTTGGGGAGCTATAACACAAAGCATTTATTTTTATATCAACGATGCAGGTATTAATAAAGTATGCCTGGGTAGATTGTAATATCTGAAAGTACATTAAGGACATTTTTCAGGGTAGAAATATGACATTTTTCTTCAATAGTTTATTAGTTCCGGGCTTTGTGTGTGGTGTTTAGATGAAGCCGTGGAATTGTTCACCAAGTTTACTTAAAACGCGGAACTGCTTAGAGTGGGTGAGGAGCATAAACTTGATTCATAGGTTAGAAGTCTTAGGCCCTAGTAGGGATATAATTGCCAAGACACTGAAATGAAGATAAAAGGAATCCACTGTAATCTGGAAATCAGAAGTGGTTGCAGGTGGGTTCCAGGAGGCCAGAGGGCGTGGGGCTGCACTCTGACATCTAAGGAAGCTGGCTGGGATGGCTAGATTGCTGTGCAGGGTTGGGGAAGGTATCTTAAAAACCCGACACTGGCTTATATCGCTCAGAGGACCCAGAGTGAGTTCCAGACCATGTTCTCTCCTCCTGCTGGATTGAGGATGTGAGTTACCTGGGGAGCCAGCGAAGCTGCAAATTCTGCTTTACCATGTCTCGAGTAGAATCCAGGGAAATCATCTCTAACTAGCTCTGACGGTAGTGATGCTGCTGGTCTGAGGCCCAACTTTAACAGCAGGGGCCCGGGGGCCATTTTCCAGTCACACAGGGAAGAGGTCCAAAGACATCGAAAGAACCAGATGGCATTTGCCTTCTTAAGCCGTGGTTGTATTTCCTGTGTGAGAAGAGAGAAACCATCCTTCCAACTCAGGTGTCCGTATGCTGCCTGAAAGAGCCCCGGAGCAGCGACAAATGCCAACAACCCCACTAGTGGCCCTATTGGGCCCTCTCACAGGCTAGTGAATAATAATTGTCATCGTCATCAGAATCGCCGCTAATGTGTGTACGGGGCTTGCTGAGTGCCAAGCATTGCGCTAAGTGCTGTTCATGTGGGTCTCAGTCCTCATAGCCTCACAAAGGGGATGTGAGATGATGGGTCAGGATCACACGACTACTCAAGAGTCAAGCCAGGATTAGAGGAATATCATTGCAGACGCAGAAACTGAGGTTCAGGGAGGAAAAATGACTTTCCTAGATTGGAACTCTTTGTCCTAGAGTAGGGGTTCGCATTTAGGCTGTCTGACTCCACAACAGAGTGAGGTCAGAATGGTAACAGTGAAAAAAATGCAGCTGCTACAAAGTAGTATTGGTGAGTAATTTGAGATCCATCCTGTAGGACAGGATGTTGGGACCTTGTAGCGCAAGTAGCATTATGTTGGGGGTCTCAGGAACCGAAGACCTCATTTTGATTGTCATCTACTCCCTGGCTTTTTCCCCCAATGCTGTTATGGGCTTGGAATACAAGGCTTTGCAATATTATCTAGAAAAGAATTACATATTTGAACAACTATATGTACAGTTTAATAATTTTATTTAAACCTTGAACAATTACAAATTTAATGTTAACCACTCTTCTAGGGTGTAGAGCTGGTTGGCCAAGGAAGATTGGATAACTGTAGGTGTTTGTCTCTATAGGTATGTAACTGGGGCTTATTCAAAGTTCACTTACTATTTTTAAGTTGCTGTTAAAATCATTTGGATTTAAATCAATATAAGCAGTGGGTGAGTTGCTCTGTACTTAGTTTTTTTCTATAAAGTATGTGTGTGTGTGTGTGTGTGTGTATCTTCTTATGCAAAAAGTGTTTCCGTGCAGAAAAGATTATACTCAACTAAGATTTGCTCATCTCAATTAGCTTGTCCTTCAAAATCATGAAGCAGTACAATTTGAGTAACTACCAAATTCCTGGATTTGGATTCACATGATTTTTCTTTAATTTTAATTTTAATTTTTTTTAAAGAATTTATTTACTTGAGAGAGAGAGAGTGAAGGAGAGCAAGAGTAGGGGGGAGGGTCAGAGGCAGAAGCAGGCTCCCTGCTGAACAAGGAGCCTGACATGGGGCTCAGTCCCAGGACCTGTGATCATGACCTGACTTGAAAGCAGATGCTTAACTAACTGAGCCACCCAGGCACCCCTTTAATTTTTATTTTGAAATAATTTTTTTTAAAGATTTTATTTCTTTACCTGACAGAGAGAGAAATCACGAGTAGGCAGAGAGATAGACAGAGGTGGGGGGGTTGGGAAGCAGGCTCGATCCCAGGACCCTGGGATCATGACCTGAGCTGAAGGCAGAGGCTTAATGCACTGAGCTACCCAGGTGCCCCTGAAATAATTTTTAATTTACAGAGAAGCTGAAAATATAGTACAGAGTTCCCATAAGCCCTTCACTAGTTTCCCCTTATTTTATCTTAATCTTCGTTTTATTTTTTTTAGTTTCCCCTTAAGTTAAGGCAGACAGTTAACCAAGTGAGCCACCCAAACATTCCTTATCTTAATATTTTCATCACCATAGTATCATTATTAAAACCAGAAGGTCAATATTGTTTCCAAGTTATTTTTTTTAAAGATTTTTTGTTTGTTTGTTTATTCATGAGGGACAGAGAGAGAGAGGCAGAGGGAGAAGCAGGCTCCTCACTGAGCAGGAAGCCTGATGCAGGACCGGATCCTAGGATCCTGGAATCATGACCTGAGCCAAAGGCAGACACTTAACTATCTGAGCCACCCAGGCGCCCCTGTTTCCAAGTTATTAACTAAACTTCAGATCTAATGGAAACGTTTCCCATTGTCCCACTAACAGTTTTCCATTTTCCAAAAACAAATATTTTTGACCTTATTCTCAGAGATTGTCCTTGATAATGACTGGGAAGGAGAACAGCAGAGAAAGAAGACAGGGATAAAAGTGGAAAACATATATCCACATGTACTTAGTTTATGGCTTGAATTGTATTCCCCTAACAGATATTGAAGTCCGAACCCCCAGTACCTGTGAATATGTCCTTTGTTGGAAATAGGGTCTGTGTAGACGATCAAGTTAAGATGAAATTTTTAGGGTAGGCTCTTACCTGGTATGCCTATGTTTTCATAAAAAGGGGTAATTTGGGCTCCATGTCAGATAGACACATAGGGACCAGGAGAAGATAGGAATTCTGCTGCCGTTAAGCCAAGGAAAGATCACGAGCTAGGAGATGGGCCTGCTACAGATCCTTCCGCACCACTTTCAGAGGGATTGTGGCCCTGCTGTCACTCTGATCTCCGATTTCTAGGCTCCAGCACTGTGAGACAATAAAAATCCATTGTTCTAGCCACTACTGGTTTGTGGTACTTGGTTCTGACGCCCTGACAAACTGATACACTTGATGGCTTGAGAAATCACCCGAGGCTTGGGTGCTTTCCTCATGCCTTATGCTGGCCTGCCCTTGGCAGTTGAAAGGTTCTGGAAAAGTGACTAGCCAGGCAGAAGCAAGGGACTGAGGTAAAGTGTGCGCAGACAGTGTTGTGGACTGGAGACACAAGCATGGAAGCATGAGGAAGAATCATGAGGCAGAACAGGAGATCTGTGGGTGGTGAGAGGGGTTGACTTCCTGTGGTGAGTCAGGTGTGGGTCATGTGCTGGTAGTTACAGGTGGGCCAGGGACCACCAGCAAGGAGGTTGACTTGAGCGGTCCCCTCCACCCTACCTTGCCACTACTTCCACTGTCACCTTGGGGGTGGTGGTATGGCTTCTGGACTGTCCTTCTTCAGGAGACGTAGGTTCTTTATGATCTACCTTCTTTGAATTCCTTAGGCCGTCCTGGAAGCCAGAATTACCATAGGTGTCTCAGTACTCCTAAGGGTATTTCAAAGGATCTATTACAGATTCAAGGCCATATGTTCAATAAATAAATAAATAAATGAAAATGGCACAAACGAAGTATAAATTGAGGAGAGGCATCCATTTCCAGCACAGCTACCTAGAATCAGACAGCAAAGTTATGTGTGTATTCACTCTTGGGAATGGTTGTTGAAGACTCAAAAGGTTTTTTTGGCAAGTTTGAGTTTTTGTGATTTTTTTTTTAATAATATGCCTGTTTGGAAAAATAAAAACAAAAACACAAACTGCTGTGTTTCTCCAGAGCCACATACTGGGTTCCTCTGTCACCAAATAGTTTGCACTGCGTTATCAGGTGGGTTAGGTGTGGGCAAGTGTAAGTAGCACTGGACCTAAACATTGTAGCACACACACAAATGCCCCATGTATGTAAAACTCCGTCATGGGTGAGAGGAAGCTAAGACTATTAGTGTGAACTCATCAGTTAATCCAGGGCGCGGGAATTCTTCTTTTAAGAGCATTATTTATTTTCATAAGATTAGGCTGATAGAGAATATATAGTTTTGTGTGTGTGTGTGTATGTGTGTGTGTGTGTGTGTGTGTGTAGAGTATACTTTGCTCTAAATGTAAGTCACAGGATATAACCCCAACAGGGAATTAATTTTATACGCAAAATTTCAGAATCAGCCAGGGCTGTCTTAACCTTGTTAATTAGTGGGGACCTAAGGACTGAAAGGCTGCGTGGGGGCGTGCACACCGAATTTCAGAGCCTTTCTGTAAAAATAACGTGTGATTTCTGTAAAAATAACACGTGATTTTACTAGAAAGATCCCTGACCTTAAACACTGGTGGCGTTTTTCTGCCGTCGTTATTACTAGAAATGTCCCAGTGCCAGGGTACTCCTCTGGGTAGGGAGACTGGTGTCTACGAGCATTTCTGTCTCTTCTGGGTCAGGTGACTCTCTTCAGAGCACCGGTCAGCCCAGGTTCGTCACTGAGTCCTTCGGCGCCTTCACGGGATTGTTGGAGAATGATTCTGCAGCTCGCTAGAAGCTTTGAACCTGACTTATTCTTGGGGGATGGCTGTCAGAATGTAGCTACTTCAGGGGTGAGGCTGGATCTGTCAGGCCCTGTCTGGGACAGCTCGGATCTTCCTGGAGCCGAACAAGTTCAAGTGGAACAGAATGACTTTGGGGAACGAAGCAAGTCTAACAGCTGTTTGATTTCCTGGGTTCAGCTAGCTGTGAAGCGTCCAATTTACCTGGCAATGTGTGTCGAATAAATAGGAAAAAATGGTCCAAAATTTCTCTCTCTTGAGTTAAAACTCCCAGAGAAAGAGTTAGCTTTCCAAGAGTCCTCTCCAAGTTGTAATAAACCACCTGCCTTCAGTGGACAGAATCCACCGAAGTAGAATATTGGCCAACTCGGCTAGTCACGTTTAATTTAATTCCACACTCTAGCCTCCTCTCGGAACTCTTTCTACAGCTTAGGTGGTCACCTCGTTACTTGGTTGTTAAGATGTTATTATTGACTCTCTTGAGGTAAATTTGGATTTTTTTTGAAGAGAAGTAGCTATCATAAACTTATTTAAAGATGACTAGAAAGAAAGTTAAGAAAGCCATACTTAGAATCTGTTGAATACAAGAAATAATTTGAGGAGCTTTGCAGTTGAGTATCTAGACTGAGAACTGGTTTTATATGGGACACACAGAGGTTTAATATTCAAACAAATGGAAGGATGTGAGGCGGATTGGAAGGAAAATCTGAGGGATCTGACATCATCTTTAGGCAGAATATCCTGATTGTGAGGCATCTGGCCAGTTTCCAGCTCCTGGATTTTTCTTTGTTTTCCAGCTGTTAGTGTAGAATGTTACTGCTAACTTCTTGAATCTCCTTTATCTGTAAATGTGGGTAACCCGCGTGTGGTACTGTGACTTATAATCAGAAGTAGATACATTGGTCTCTGCCCCTGGCTCCTGACACAACACTCGTGAACCCGTTGTAATTTCCTGGGTGTTAGGACTGTCTTTTGCTCTAATGAGGTGACTCGGGGTGGGTTTCTGCATGAGGTCTGGTCACTAGACCAAGCAATGACTAGAGCTCGAATTTTCAGCCCTGCCCCTATTCTCTTGGGAAGGGAGAAGAGCTGAATTTAAAGTTAATGATTGATCATGCCTATATGACGAAGCCTCCAAAAAAATCCCTGAAGTTGCAGGGTTCAGAGAGTTTCTGGCTTGGTGAACACATGGAGGTTCTGGGGGAGAGGCATGCCAGGAGAGGCCGTGACAGTTCCACACCCTGTCCCACACTCCTTGCCCTACACTTCTCTTCCTTCTGGATTTTTATCGCTTTATCATCTTTTATAATACAGCAGAAAATGTAACTAAACTGTTTTTGTGAGTTCCGTGGGCCCCTCTTTGAAATGATTCAAACCTGAGAAGGGTGTCATGGGAACCTGTGATTTATAGCTGGTCAGAAGTAGAAGTGACAACCTGGGCTTTGAACTGTAGTCTGAAATCCAAGGAGGGGGTCATCAGAACCTTCAGACTATAGCTGTTGGGTCAGAAGCACAGGTAACAATCTGGGCCGCTGAGGGGTGTCTGAAGGTGGTGGGGGCCAGGGAGCAATATTCTAGGACTGAGCCCTTACCTTTAGAATCTGATGCCATTGGGGCACCTGGGTGGCTCAGTGGGTTAAGCCTCTGCCTTCAGCTCAGGTCATGATCTGGGATCGAGCCCCACATCGGGCTCTCTGCTCAGCAGGGATCCTGCTTCCTCCTCTCTCTCTGCCTGCCTCTATGCCTACTTGTGATCTCTGTCTGTCAAATAAACAAATAAAATCTTAAAAAAAAAAAAAAGAATCTGATGCCATGTCTTGGTAGAGAGTGTCAGAAATAGGTTGAATCGTAGGATGCCTAGCTTGTGTCGAAAACATAGCTTTTTGTGGGGAATACCTCCCACTTAGTTGATGACCAGAAGCATGTTTTGTGTAAGTAGTAAAGGAAACTCACAGGAAAGAAAAAAATACCAGGGAAAATCTGGCTTTTCCCAATGCAAGTGCAAAGCTGAGGTTTTGCTTTTCACTAGGGTTGGCAAATCAAAATCCCAAGGTTCAGAATTGTATTTGAGCATCATGTACACAGTGGTAGGTCATGAAGATGGTTCCTCCCACCCATCTTTCCTCTCAGCCACTAAAAGATAATACAGTGGTTTCTCCTGCTATTCCTTGTGGTAGAAATGTCTGTGGTTTTTCCTTAATCTGGGTCAAAATACATTCCTTTGAGGCTACTTTGAGATCTCACAAGGTTGGCCCTCATGTCGATTGAGATTTGTTCTTGTACTTAATGGTGCAGTGGATAAGATACTTCCCAGTGATGTTTTCATAGGCACAGAACTGTGACTATTTTTCTGTTAATTCACCTTCTCTCTTTTTTAAGCTCCCACTCTTTGCTGTGGCAGAAAACTTTAGCGCAGTCAGTTCTGAACAAGTGGTTATTGAAGTTGTGAATGCACTTGAGAATTTTCTCTCTTTTCCTTTCTTTTCTTTTTTTTTTCCAATTTATTTATTTTCAGAAAAACAGTATTAATTATTTTTTCACCACACCCAGTGCTCCATGCATCTTTTCCTTTCTTTTCAAGATGGCAGCCAAGTTCCAGGGTTCATGGAGCACAGTGGCTCTGGGTGGTAGTTGGGCAGTAGTTGGCAGTTGAGAATGGTCTTGGGGAAAGTGGCACCAGGGGGCTCAGCTGTGGGGGCGTGACCTCCACTGGTCACTACTCAGGCGGACTTTGCTATTTGTCCTCAGCTGTGGTCACTCCTCCTCACTGGCTTCAGGCAGCTTGCCTGTGTTGTCACTGGCACTCTGGGTGTCATCATTGCCACATGGGAAGGTCCTTGCCTTTTTTTTTTTTTTTTTGGTGTATTTCTTTTTTTTTTTTTTTCAATTTATTTATTTTCAGAAAAACAGTATTCATTATTTTTTCACCACACCCAGTGCTCCATGCAAGCTGTGCCCTCTATAATACCCACCACCTGTTACCCCAACCTCCCACCACCCCCCCCCCGCCACTTCAAACCCCTCAGATTGTTTTCCAGAGTCCATAGTCTCTCGTGGTTCACCTCCCCTTCCAATTTCCCCCAACTCCCTTCTCCTCTCTAACACCCCTTGTCCTCCATGATATTTGTTATGCTCCACAAATAAGTGAAACCATATGATAATTGACTCTCTCTGCTTGACTTATTTCACTCAGCATAATCTCTTCCAGTCCTGTCCATGTTGCTACAAAAGTTGGGTATTCATCCTTTCTGATGGAGGCATAATACTCCATAGTGTATATGGACCACATCTTCCTTATCCATTCGTCCGTTGAAGGGCATCTTCTTTCCATAGTTTGGCGACCGTGGCCATTGCCGCTATAAACATTGGGGTACAGATGGCCCTTCTTTTCATGACATCTGTATCTTTGGGGTAAATACCCAGGAGTGCAATGGCAGGGTCATAGGGAAGCTCTATTTTTTAATTTCTTGAGGAATCTCCACACTGTTCTCCAAAGAGGCTGCACCAACTTGCATTCCCACCAACAGTGTAAGAGGGTTCCCCTTTCTCCACATCCTCTCCAACACAGGTCCTTGCCTTTTCCCCAGAATGTGCAGTGGTAGCAGAGAGCAGCCACAAGGTGACATAGCTGATTCAGGCCTATGGCATTTTGTGCAGCGGTGGCTCAGGGAGCTCTGGAAGGCCCCATAGACCAGACACCTTCTCTTCTCAGCTCTTAAAATCTTGTCTTTTGGTTTAATTATATTCTATTCACCTCATGGGTTCTATTATGATAATAATCACTCTTGCAGGGTAGTAGTAGTAGTAGTAGTAGCCTCATATTGTCACAGCCTCAATTTATGATGGGATGGGGGTCACGGGGAAGAACAGGATGGGATGAGATGGTGTGGTAGAATTAGTTGCTAAGCGTATCAGTTAATGCTGAGAAAGTTCGTTCTACCGTAGCTGGTTTGCTCAGTGGACTCAGATCTCAGCTGCTATGGGGAAGGATCCTATTACCAGAAACAGAGAAGAGCAGGAAGGAATAAATGTGTGAATATATAGGTGATGTCCTGCAGAGGAAGGTCTTGATTTGGAAGTTGGGATAGGCTTTTGAAGGAAGGAGTCAGGTTTATAGGGAAGGGGATGAAAAACAGAGTAAGCAGAAGAAGGCAAGTCAAGACTGAGAGTATGTGTTATTTTGAGGTGTCACACACATACATGTGCACATGTGTGTGCATGCAAACATATACATGTGTACATACATACATTTTTTGATAGGAAAAATGGGATTTTTGCCCATTATGTTCTCCATCTGGTTACTGCTGGTATGTAGGGGAACTATTCATATTTTATGTTATATAATATAAATGTAGCTTATTCAACTCTCTTTTTAGTTTTAATACTTTTTTTTAAGTTTTTTAGTTCTGTAAAAAATTGTAATATTGTGTCCTTTCCCTAGTTTACCTAAAATATTGTAGTTTTTATTTGAGAATAGTAAGTGCTAACAATTAGCATTGATCTTTCGGTATTTATGTGGGTATTCATGTAGTTTCCTGTGGGAAGAGAGTCTTCATATTAAAAAAAACCTTGGATTCCTGGAATAAAATTTGTTTTGGAGGACTCTTCTTTTAAAATGTCTGTTTTATTTATTTATTTATAAAAATTTTATTTATGTATTTGAAAGGAGAGAGAGAGTGAGTGAGCATGAGTGTGGGGAAGGGACAGAAGGAGAGGGAGAAGCAGACTCCCTGCTGAGCAGGGAACCTGACACACGAGGCTCAATCCCAGGACCCTGGGATCTTGACCTGAGCCGAAGGCAAATGTTTAACTGACTGAGGTACCCAGGCACTCCTAAAATATGTTTTATTTTTTTTTCCATTTTAATTTATTCTATTTCTTTTCAGTGTTCCAAGATTCATTGTTTACATATAACATCTAGTGCTCTGTTCAATACGTGCCCTCCTTAATACCCAACACGAGGCTCACCCAACCCCCCCCACCCCGAAACCCTCGGTTTGTTTCTCAGATGGGGGAAATCAGAGGTGGAGACAAACAATGAGAGACTGTGGACTCTGAGAAAACGTGTGTTTTAAATAAGAGTGCATTTTATATTTGCTTTGCTAATGACTTAATGATTTTTATTGAATACGTTCATATTGGCTTGTTAGGTTGTGTGTATGGGCGTGTTACTTCGGCAAAGCTTTAGAATCAGAGATGTGTTAGATTCATAAAGTGACTTGAGAAACTTTGCCTTCTTTACTCTGATCAGATTCACAGGCATCCCATGGCATCTGCAGTTCCTCTTTCTGTCGTTTTGTTTCCTGTGCTTTCAGTTACCTCTGATCTGGAAGCTGGTGATCCTCCTTCTGGTCTTTTCTCAGAAGGTCAGTAGTGGCCTAATGCTATATCGTGCTACATGATTCACTTCACTCCGTCTCCTCATATAAGCATTTTGCCATCTCTCATCATCACAAGAAGAGTGAGCAGAGCACAGTAAGGTATTTGGAGAGAGAGAGAGCACATTCATGTACCTTTTATGACAGTACGTTGTTATAATTGTTCTTTTTTCTTATTGTTGTTAATCTCTTCTTGTGTCTAAATTATAGAGGAAACTATCATACATATGTATGTATAGAAACAACATACATAGTTGACCTTAGAACAGTGGGGGCCTGGGGCGCCAACCTCCACACAGTGGAAAATTCACATATAACTTTCGAATTCCCCAAAACTTAACTACTAACAGCCTGTTGTGGACTAGAAGCCTTACCTTTAATGTGAATGGTTGACTAACACATATTTTGTATGTTATATGTATTATATATTGTGCTCTTGGAGTAAAGTAAGCTAGAGGAAAGAGTGTGTGCTTAAGAAAATCAAAAGGAAGAGAAAATACGTTTGCAGTACTGTGCTGTATTTATTGAAAAAAATCCACGTATAAGTGGACCCGTGCCATTCAAACCTGTGTTGTTCAGCAGTCATCTGTGTCGGACCCAGTACTGCGCTGAGTTTCAGGTACCCATTGAGTGTCTCCATGACCAAATGTATCTCCTACAGGGAAGGTGGAGGGGGAAACCGTTGTAGCTGATAAAATAAAAAAAAATTATCTGTTCTGTGAAATAATGAATGTAAGTATGGAATTGATATAAATTTTTCTGTTTTATAAGATATATCTCCTGGGGTCGTCTGGGTGGCTCAGTGGGTTAAAGCCTCTGTCTTTGGCTCAGGTCATGGTCCCAGGGTCCTGGGATCAAGCCCCACATTGGGCTCTCTGCTTAGCAGGGAGCCTGCTTCCCTCTCTCTCTCTGCCTGCCTCTCTGCCTACTTGTGATCTCTGTCTGTCAAATAAATAAATAAGATCTTTAAAAGAAAAGATATATCTCCTTTATTCTTTTTAAAGAACATGATTTTTGTTGTACTCATCATCTCTGTTCTCAGTTACTATTATCAACTTTTTTCTTCTGTTGGGCATTTTGTTTTTCTATTTCTTGTTTCTCGAATGGACTGTTTGGCCCTTTGTTTTTCATCTTTTGTGTGCTAATACGTGTATCTTCCTCTGAAGTTGACTTTGGTTGCCTTCCGTAGTGTAGCGTGTGCTTGATCTAATTCGCTAAAGAGACCATAATTTGGGTTTTGATCTTTTCTCTGGCTGAAGAGTTTTTTTTGGAAGAAGGTTTTCCAGTTCTGAACAGATGGACCTCTTTATCCTTTGTTTTGAAAATTTTTTGTCTTACTGATTGCTGTAAGAGAGTGTGGCCTATATAGTTTCTATTTTTGTAAGACTTTGGTGAGTTCTTGGTGATATAGTAAAATTTTATTAACATTCCTTGTTAATTTGGCAATTAAGTGTCTATTTTGGAGATTCGTTGTTTTGTGTATATGTTCATTGGATCATTCACCTATTCAAAAATAGTAAGTAATGCTAATCATCTGCACTAAGGGAGTCCCAAAGAGTCTCGATTTTATACTCTGATGATAATCCAGCACCTATAATATTTCCCCATAGGCCATGCCCTGTGAATTCACAAATTCTAGATTTGTTTACCATAAGCAACCAAGACAGGGCAGGTGTACCTTGTGAAAAGCATTCCAAACTGTCAGCAAGTAGCATCAGTGTTTAAGGAGATTTGGACAGATTCTTCCTTTTCTCCCCAGGAAAGAGAGAATGGAATACAGATAAGCTATTACTGTATTGCTCCCTAATTGTTAAAAAAACAACTTCAAATAAAGAAGGGGAAATGTTGAAAATCTGGAAATAAAATTCCAGATGCTTCCAAAGCAAATTGAAAGCCGAAATAAAGGTAATAAAGGGAAAGAAAGACTAGAATAATAATTAATTCTCAACAGTGATAGAAAAATAGAGGTTAAAATAACTGGTACTTCTGGGGCACCTGGGGGCTCGGTCAGTTAAGCGTTTTGGTTTTAAGCTCTAGGTTTTGGTTCAGGTCATGATCGCAAGGTTGTGAGAACGAGCTCTATGTGGGGCTTGGGATTCTCTTCCTCTGCCCTTTCCCCCATGCTTGCTTGTGTGCTCTCTCTCTCTTTTTCTCAAATAAATAAAATCTTTAAAAAAATTATCTGGTACTTCTATCTCTCTTTCTCACCTTATCCCCACCCTCTTGCCACCAAGGCCTGCTTATTTCTTATTTCTCACATGTGACACATTTCTTTTTTTCCTTCCCCTTTGCATTGCCTCATTCCTCTCTGCAACATCCTTCTCCCAGATCTTCAGTTAGCTAATTCCTTCTTGTAACTGACAGTGCAGTATAATGATGGTGACCATACACTCTGAAGCCGGGCTTCATGGGATCAGAGCGTACCTACACCACTGAATAGCAGGGTTATGTAGCCTCTCTGTGCCTCAGTTTTGCCATCTGTAAAATGGAGATAATGAACTTACCTCCTAGAGTTGTAAGGATTAAAAAGTCACTCCATGGTATGTGACACATAATAATGACTAGTCATCATTGTCATTCATAACTTCATTATTTGTTCACTGTTTGTCTTAGTCACTGTGTAATTTGAATATTCAAAAAATATATCTCTATGAATTACTCTTTGCTTCTTTTTTTTTCAATGTGGACATTAACTCACTCTTGGCAGCGCCCACCAGATTGATTAGGTAGATGTCGATGTCAGTAGTGCTCATATAATTTCATTATTTGGAGAGTGAAAAACATTCTAAAACCAGCTGTTATTTTCACTCAGTGCTGTATCAGCTATCCCTGGCTGTACCTGAACGTGTGTTCCACTATTTTCCTTGTGGTTGGCTGTCAACACTAATACACTGTTACCTTAAGCTTGATTTTTATTCTCAGGGGCAATGTTCCTTAACAAAAGACATATTGTGTATGTTATGGTAAGCTTCATTACTCTTGACCCCGGCTGCCCTTTATAATTTGGATCAACATTTATTGACCAACAGGATCCAATCGACTCATTTGGATTCAGTCAATATGATCGACCTGCTGTTAATCTCGATGGAAGTCAATAAATTTATAGTCCGACATTAATGACTTATTAGATTGAAAGCTTTATGAAGCAATTCAAGGCAGTATCTCGTTAGCTACATTAGTTCTGTCATTCATTTGACTTGGAGGTTCTGGCCTTGGGTGAGTAGAAGGTTGAAGCAGTTGAAGCCGACTTTTAGAATCAGATTGATTTCAAAGATGCTCCGACAGAGCTGTTGACCTCAAGCTTTGCAAGCCATGGAATACATCAGGCTTCACGGGTCACCTTTTTAAAATGGTGAGACTTTGGACACATTCATTGTAGGGGACCTGACAGACTAAAGGCATTTG
Organism: Neogale vison; assembly: GCF_020171115.1. Classification (NCBI taxonomy): domain Eukaryota; kingdom Metazoa; phylum Chordata; class Mammalia; order Carnivora; family Mustelidae; genus Neogale; species Neogale vison. Next base: position 110,776,636 of record NC_058105.1, on the reverse strand, counting down.
TGCACAGTTTTGTTTGGCTCTCAGTATTTCTTCATCAGTATACCTAACTCTGTTTCTCCTGAATTGCATCCTTTATGCATTGTTCATGATTGCGAATATACACCGTTCTCAGCAAGGCATCGTGAGTTGGATATTTTCCTGCATTCAGTGTTAATAAAGAGTTGGTCTTTATTAGGTTTCCCTACCTTTGCCTCCCAGAGCACTGCTTTGTGTATAGTATTTGTCGAGACACCAGAAGAATAACATCAAAAGAGAGTTTAGTCGCTTCTCTGTAGTTCTTTTCCATCATGTTCTGTGATCAGAGATAACATGGGCTTATCTTACTACTTTTGGGGTGTGGGCTTGGGGGAAGGCTGTGACAGTTAATAAATGGTGTTTCTTTCGACGTGTTTTTGAATTTGGGTAAGAAAGCAAATGATACCAGAATCAAATCAGAACTGTAAATAAAGCCACCATGGGAGCCTTGCAGTATTTTCACAAACTTCTGCCTTCTGCTGGACCAGTGGTTCTCAGCCAGGGGCGATTTTCCTTCCTCAGCAGACATTTGATAACGGCTAGAGATGGTTTTGGTTCACACAGTTGGTGGGGGAGGGTGATGCTCCTGGAACCTGGTGGGTAGGGGCCAGAGCCCCCACGACGGAGTCCCTCAACTCCAAATGTCACTAGTGCCGAGCTGAGAAAGCCTGATTTAGAGGAAGCATCATACTTTTGGTTGGAGCTCTGGTCATTCAGAAGGAACACCCCAGATTCATTTTCCCAGCTAAGTTGCGTTATGCAACCCTGTTTTAAAATTCCAATCTGTCTGTGTCCAATGCACTGCAGTAAGCCTGCTTCTTGGTATGAGGGAAATTGTTTTCCACTAACTGATGACCTCAGCTTAGCAGTTCCTTGTGCAGCGCATCAAAGCTCACAGTCAGGCTTGGTGCAGCAAGTGCACTTTTGAGTGGCTTTATGACATATAAAGACCCTCTTTGGCATTCATACTGTGCTGTTCTATTGTTTACAAGCCAGCAGTAAATTATTTATGGATATTGCTGGAGATAGGACTCACTTGTTCTCTCTTTTTTAACCCCAAAGCTATTTTTTATTCGGTGGCAGGATTTTATGTGAAAGCTATTTGGCCGGAACTGGGGGTGGGGGATTGGAGGGTGGGGGGAGATGGTATGTCTTCTTTGCATTTATGTGACAGGTTTTATGGTACCAATCCCATCCACTTTTTATTAAACTTGTTCTGGAAATTATTGACTACATCATGAGCTCAACAGATCGTAATTTTTTTCCCCTTGAATTCCTAATTTAACATAATTTTGGGAGGACTCTTCCTGAGTCATTATGAGAAAAACTCCTAGAAAAATCTCATTTTGGATTTAATACAAAGCAGAAGATCTTTAGGTTGCTTTGGAACCCTGATCTATAAATGGATTTATAAATGGATAGGATCCTAAGTATATGAGAGTGTGGGGTTTTTTGGTAATAATAAGGTGATCACCGAAGGCATCATGTAGAATATGTGGTTATTTTTGCCAGTCTCGGTGTTCTTCAGTTCTTTTTATTAATATGGAAAATATGATTTCCATTTGAATTTACACTGACCTATTCTCAACTACTGCCTCTGATTTGGGGACTTTTTTTTTTGATCTTCATTACCCTTTTCCCCAACTGGTAACATTTTGTTCTTAAATTTGCCAGGAAGTTATGAGATTGACTATTTTATTTAAAAAAAACAGTGATACTAAAAGTATATGTACAAGGCAATGCTAATCAGAACGCATAACTTAAACCAGAATCCCACAGCTCTCTCTAGTAGATCTTTGCTTTTATTGGGGCTGATAAATTACCAGTTGTACATTAAAGAATGACTTCTTCATGAATTAACATGAGACAAACTACAAGATGTCAATAAGAATGGCCTTCCTAGTGGATTTCATTGTGGACTGAAAGTTTGTGCCAGTAGTTTAGGCTCTAAGGAGTCTCTGAAACCTGGTAAGAAGTAGAGGACAGAGACAGTGTATACTTGGAATTAAGTCATTAGTCCCTGGGTATGATAAAGCCAATGGCAGTATGGAAAAAAAAAAAAAACTCAAAAGATAAGCATGGTGATATTATTTTTAATTGATTTCTTTGCTTTAGAGATGCATCCTATTAGAGCCTTGGGATTTCCTAGTTTTAGAGGTTGGGTTAATTAAAAACACAATATGAATCTTGGGATTTCTGCTGTAGAGGTTTATGGGGTCATCTGGCCTATTGGATTCTTTAAGAATCTTGGTTCTTGTATGCAAATAGATTTTATAGCTTGAACTCTTTCCTTGATGAGAAAGTAAAATTTGTAGGTAAGGACTTAAAAAAAATCAGTCTCATGAAAATTGCATTTCTAAACTTGCATAAATCCACTAGTATATAGGGTTGGTGTCTGGTATGGTTCTAGGGCTATAGATTGGGGCTTTTGGTAAAACAAACAAACAAACAAACAAAAAACCCCAACCCAGCAACATAATAATAATAATAACTCAAGTTTAATATTTTTAATATGTCAGAAAACATTGAGATGACCATATATCCTGGTTTGACTATTAATTGTTTTTTGGTATCCAGAACATTCCTGTTTAGATTAGAAAGTGTATGGTTACTCAAAAAACAGATGAGTTCTACTGTGTTAGAGACTTCTTAACTAGTTGATTTCCTCCTCTTTTCTTAAGGTGTTTAAGTTCATCAAAACATTCCTTTTATCTTTCCCTTACAAAGGTAAACCAGCTTTGATATTTTACATGGCTTTAAAGACCATTTATTATAATCCTGGTGTATTTAAATGATTTTACTTATTTCAATGGGTCCTATTAAACAAAAGGTTCTAATTTAGTTTTTGATACATTATATCTTCTGCCTTTGCAAGGATTTATACAGTGTTCCTGTGCTGCAAAAGTACAAATTAACAAATGGTTGCTCAAATAATTTCGAGAAAATGATTTTTTAAAGAGCTTATATAGGAAAATTGAATTTAAGATTCCTGACACTGTTACTGAATCCACAGTTGTATTTGAATCATTGGCTCTTAATTTATTTTAAATCTTGAAGGGGAGAGAATTTGCCACACCAAAGTATGTTCCTTTGGCATTAGACTTAGTTGAAACTGATTATTTTTTAACAGCAGACACAGGGAAGGCTCTGAAACTGAAGCCCTTTTCTAAGAGACATTTATATTTATATTTGTAAGGGAAATCTCCATTTATAACTGCGTGTCTCTCTCTGTACCAGAAAGAGAAAGATGATTAAATTTCTAGAAACTCTTGTCATTGGAGAAGGCAAGGACTTAACGCTATATAATAACCTTACCCTTGCTTACTGTGCTTTGTCCTGATAGCCTCCTATAACTAATTACCCTCCCCTGCCCTAAACATCTTCTTTTGTACTGTGGAGATGGTGTTAGGTTCATGGTGTGGGCCATTTTGAGGAGTTGTTTTGTTTTCTTGGGTCTCTCCCATGTACACAGGAGATATACATGTTACTAAACTTCGTTGTTTTTCTCCCCTTAATCTACCTTTTATTACGGGGGTCTCGGTCAAGGACACAGAAGGGTAGAGGGAAAATTGTTTTTCTTCCCCAAAATCTCATTTCATTACTACCCTTGAGAATCTGGTAGAAGCTAAGATTATCCTTGCATACAAAAAAATTAAATACCCATAGCATTAAAAAAGAAAATTGTTGGACTCAAGAACCCCATGTTGCCCTTCAAAGCATTTTAGTTTCAGAAACCCACCCCTAGACATGAGAAGCTGGGAGTATGAGCTGTTTTTTTCCTTCCTTTTTGTTTTTTCTACTCTTCCCTGAATCTCCAGTGATTTTTTTTTTTTTTCATTTTCCCATGAAGATGTAAATTGTCGGGAAATGTTTCCCACTCTGTAAACTTTGCAGTAGATCATTGAGAAATGCTAGACCCAACGCTTACATGCTCTTTGTTCTGGGGTGATTTACCTAAGCTTCTTAGAGCCTCACTATCCTCATGTGTAAGACACAGATGACACTGTGTACTTCATGGAGTGGTAGAAGTCCCTTTAGCTCTATGGAGACATTACCTCTGAGTCCTCTCAACTATCTGCCCACAGATGGTGAAGTTTCCCAACAAACCATCCTTGGTGCTGATGAAATCAAGTTACTCTATTATTTGATCTTATATAGAGATACATGAATTACCTAAGAGTCGCTCATTTATGTTTGCTCAGTCTTCCTGGTAGGCAGGACTGGTGTGCTTTAAGAAAAGCCATACTATCTCATCCTAATTGAAATCAGTGTATTTTTCCCCAGTGGTCATGTCTGATTGTCCAAAGCTCCAAATAATTGTCCATAGTTCCAAATAATTCTCACTTTCTTCTTTGGGTTAGAAATTAACTTGACTTTGTAAGCCTGTTGCCAAACAGGGGCCTAGGGAACAGACTAAAGATTTTAATGATGATGAAAGGGTCAGATGGAGTCCAGAGCATGTTTTGTACCTTGGGATGAAGAACACAGTGAGCATAGGAAAACCACTGGCAGAAGATGGCCAGACGCCGTAGAGTTGATAGGCACAAAATTGTTGGATTATCTGCAGAAAGAGATCAAAGACAAAGCTTGCGCATATCATAATGGTACTTTGCTGGCCTGTTAGCCTTCTCCTCCACTTTTAAAGTTTATGAGCCTAAAATTACATATAATAGTTGCATAAGAATGTTGCATATACCAGAGAAATAAATTGCATTGCTAATTTGATGTCATTTTACCTGAGGCATCCTAATATGATACTAATTTCTGAGTTGGACACAAAAGTCTGTGCAGTACAGTGGGAACAATGTGGACAGTGGATCAAAGAGATCATTTTCCACCTCTGAGCCTTAGTGTTCTCATTTCTCAAATGCAAATCATTTTACTACTTTGAAGTGATTTTTGCATTAGATGACACATTTTGGAAAAGTGACTCGTTTAGGGACAGGCACATAATGGGTACCAAATAATTACCTTAAATATGAGATACATTACCTTTAGAAAAGTAAAGTTTCAAAGTCGACTAGGAAGTTTGATTTCCCATAAATTATTTCCATTTCTTTGTTACTTGTTTATTTAACAGTGTTTTTCGACTTGGGCACATACCAGTCACATTTTGGGCTCTTAAAAAACATAGATACCCTCGACCATTCTTCATCTGTACTTCTTATAAAAGTTTCCCTGACGGTTCTAATTATGTTTTGTGATTTAAACCAGGTTTCTTGCATATTTTATTTTTACTCCCTTTCTTTAGTTTTCTCTCTCTCTTTTTAAAGATTTTATTTATTTATTTGATAAAGCAGGAACAGGGAGAAGGGGATGAAGGGAAGGGGGGCAGACTCCCCACTGAAGACGTGGGGTCTGAGGACCTCGAGATCATGACCTGAGCCAAAGGCGGACGCTTCACCGACTGAGCCACCCAGGTGCCCCCCTGTCTTTGGTTTTCTAATCTCCAAATAGCCAGATGGAAATGAGAGTGAAACTAACTATTCACAGGTAACATCGCCACAACCACTATTGATGACTGTGGTAGAATAGCGTTCATGTGTCTTATTTCATGTGTTAGCACTCTCCCAAGCCTCACTATGCACAGGTGATGGTGAACTCACTTTATTGTCCTTTTCTGCTTCTACTGAGGATGTTGAGGAATGAGAAGCGTTCATATTCAAATGTGATTGGCTTTCTATAGAAAACTATTGTTATTTTGAATTGAATAGGAATATTTCATATATGCTTATTCATGTAAATTCACTCTCTATCTGACTGATAAACACATTAAGAGGATGATCTTTTTTTTTTCCCCCAAGATTTGTATTTATTTATTGACAAAGAGAGCACAGGAAGAGGGAACACAAGCAGGGGGAGTGGGAGAGGGAGAAGCAGGCTTCCCACTGAGTGGGGAGCCCAGTGTAGGGCTGGATGTGGGGCTCGATCCCAGGACCCTGGGATCCTGATCTGAGCGGAAGGCAGACACTTAACGACTGAGCCACCCAGGCACCCCAAGAGGACATTCTTGATAGGACATTCAAAGGGAGACCTTTTTGGTCCTTAAAAGGCTGTGCTTATGCTAAGGGTATTTGAAGATCAAATACCTGTTCTCAAAATACTGCTTCTTCTGTTATTTTTAAGGTGACTAAAATATCTTAAAGAGGTACACCCAGTGAAGAAAAACACCATTGGTCTGGGAAATGTAACAACTAGAAAAGTATTGACCTGTTTTATATATGGAATAACTCTGCCTTTGTGGAGGCACTTGAAAATAAAATTAAGCATAGGTCAAAAGAATTTATGTGAAACTTTTGGATACTTTAAATGTTCTTACTATTTTCCTTTGCCTGACTTGGGCAAGATTATACTTAATTTACAGTGCTTTATTTTTGTTCTCTTGATTATTGTTTGTGTGGTAGATATATAAGTAAAGCATTTTTACTGTAATCATTTTAAAAGCATGTTATTTTTAAACCTTTATATTATATAATTATTCAAACCTATACCGAAGTAGAGGGCACAATGGGCCAAAATTCCATGTAACTGGCTTCATGAATTTTCAGTATTTTTTCATTTTTCCCCATTTATTTCTCCCCTTTTAGGAGCAATTTTAAATTTTAGATACTGTGGCATTTCACCCTTGCATACTTCAGTGTATGTCTTTTACACTTACTGCTTGGTCTGTTACATAGCCGCCCTGTACTGAGTGCATGATTTTGTGATTTGATCTGGGTTCAGCTCTGTGACTTAGATCTGCTCTGTGTTGTGTCATTTGGGCTTACTGCTGAGTTTTCTCCTGGCTGTCAGCTAAATTTGGTCTGGCATTTGGTTTGTGGCTGCAGGTTGGTGCACCTTGATTTTGTCCACATGGCCTCTCACCTTCCTGTAAGCTAAACGTGGCTTTTTCATTGCAAAGTGGTTTCAGGATTCCAAGAGAGAAAACAGGTCTCATGAGCTCTGGCCTTGGAAGTCACACATCACCACTTCCTGCTGCATTCCGCTGGTCACAGGAAGTCGAAGGGCCAGCCCTGATTTGAGGGGAGGGAAATAGGTTCTTCCTCTAGATGGGAGGAAGGGCAAATGCACATGACACAGAGGCAGGTGGGCAATGAAAGGAATTGTTCTTGGTGTTTTTTAAACAAGACTCTATTTTTAAAGCAGTTTTGGGTTCACAGAAGTATTGAGCCAAAATGTACAGTAGGTTCCCATATATTTTCTGCCCCAGCACGTGTATAGCCTGTCCCATTAATCAGCACCCCCACCAGAGTGGTACATTTGTTACAACTGATGAACCTAGGGGTACCTGGGCAGCTTAGAGTCTGCCTTTGGCTCAGGTTATGATCCTGGGGCTTGGGGACACATCAGGCTTCCTCCCCCAAAAGTGGGGAGTCTGCTTCTACTTCTCCCTCTCTCCCTCCCCCTGCTTGTGTTCACTCGCTCTCTGTCAAACAGATAAAATATTTTTAAAAGAATTTTTAAAAATTGCTGAGCCTACCTACATTAACACCTCATTATCACCCAGAGTGCAGAGTTTACATTAGGGTTTACCCTTGATGTCTTAAGTTCTGTGGGTTTGGATCAATGTATGACATGCTTCCACCCTTATAGTATCAAACAGAGAAGTTTCACTGCCCTAACAATCCTTTGTGCTCTGCTTATTGAGTCCCACTCCCCATCCCCAAACCCTGGTAATCACTGGTATTTGTACTGTCTCCACAGTTTTGTCTTTTCCAAAATGTCATATACTTGGAATCCTACAGTTATGTAGCCTCCTTAGATTGGCTTCTTTCACCTAGTACTGTACATGTCAGATTCTTCCATATCTTTTTATGGTTCAGTAGCTCATCTTTTTTCAGCGCTGAATAATATTCTGTTGTCTAGATATACCACAGTTTATGCATTCACCTCCTGAAGTACGTCCTGGTTGCCTCCAAATTTTGGCTTTACAAATGAAGCTACTACAAGCATCAGCGGGCAGGTTTTTGTGTGTATGTAAGTTTTCCACTCCTTTGGATAAATACCAAGTAGTGCAATTGCTGGATGGTATAATAAGGCTGTGTTTAGTTTTGAAAACAATGCCAAGCTGTCTTCACACGTGGCTCTCCCATTTTGCTTTTAGAAGTGAAAAATCTATCATAGGATATCTGATATTTTTGTTTTTACTGTTACCACACCACTAAAGGGGTTAACAAATTTAACAGTATTTTTAAAAAATTAATTTGTTTTTTTTTAAAGATTTTATTTATTTGACAGAGAGAGATCACAAGTGGGCAGAGAGGCAGGCAGAGAGAGAGAGAGAGGAGGAAGCAGGCTCCCTGTGGAGCAGAAAGCCTGATGTGGGACTCGATCCCAGGACCCTGAGATCATGACCTGAGCTGAAGGTAGAGGCTTAACCCACTGAGCTACCCAGGTGCCTCCAAAATTAATTTGTTTTTAATGTTATGTTTTAGTTTACATTCAGTAATTTTGTGTGTGTTTGCATGTGTATACTTCTCTGACTTTTGACAAATGTATAGAGCTAACAGTCACTGGAATTAGGGAATAGATGAGTTTCCTCACTACCAAAAACTCCTATGTGCTGTCCACTTGAAATCAAACCCCACTTGTACTCCTAACCACTAGAAACTACTGATTTGTTATCAATCTCAATAGTTAGGCTTTTTTTTGGAATATCATATAAGTAAGAATTGACTGAAGGCAATCCTTGTGAGTTTTGTTTCACTTAACATAATACATTTTAATACATAATAACATAATACATAATACATTTGAGGTTGATCGGTATTATTGGGTCAGTGACATGTTCCTTTTATAGTAGTCCATTTTTAGGATGTACCACTGCTGGTTTTTCCATTCTTTAATTGAATGACATGTCGATTTCTCTAGTTTGGGGGAATTGTCAATAATGCTGTGATAAATATTTACATATAGATTTTTGCATGAACCTAAGTTTTAGTTTCTTTAGGGTAAATACCTAGAAGTTGGATCATATGATAGGAGCGTGTTTAAATTTAAAAAATAGCCAAACTGTTGAGGCATGTGGATGGCTCAGCTGGTTAAGCATCCAACTTTTGATTTCAGCTCAGGTTGTGATCTCAGGGTCGTGAACTCGAGCCCCTCATTGGGCTCTGTGATCTGCGTGAGCTCTGCTTAGGATTCTCTCTCTCCCTCTCCCTGTACTCCCTGCTCACTGCTCGTACTTGCTTGCACATGTGCGCACGCTCTCTCTCTCTCTCTCTCTCTCTCTGTCAAGTAAATAAATAAAATCTAAAAAATATGACCAAACTGTTTTCCGTTCTCACCAGCACTTTGTCAAGCTTTATGTATGTTTGTTTTAGCCATTCTAATAGGTATAGGGGTATGTTATTGTTATTTTAATTTATATTTTCCTGATGACACATGGTCTTGAGTATCTCTGCATGTGCTTATTTGCATCTCATGTCTCTTCGTCAGTGAAAATATATGGAAGGTATGTAACAGGCAAAACTTTTGCCCGTTCTTAAAATTAGGTTGTTTTTTAGTGAGTTTTGAGACTTCTTTTTATCTTCCACATACAGGCCTTTTGTTCAGTAACTGCTAGGCAAATAGTTTCTCCCAGTCTATAGATTTTTCTTTTATTCTTTTGTGATGTGAAGAGCAAAAGTTTTTAATTTTGATAAATTCGGATTTGTCTTCTTTACCTTTTATGGATCATAACTCTTTGTTTAACCCAAGATCATGAAGGTTTTCTTGTAAAAGTTTATATTATTTAAAAGTTTGCATTTATACCTGTGATCCACTTTGAGTTAATTTTGTGCAAGTTTTGAGATACAGGTTGAAGTTTTTCCTCTCCCTTCTTGGTTTAATGTGGGGCAGGGCAGGGAAGAATATAGATGTGCAATTGTTCAACAACATTTCTTTAGAGGACTCCTTTCTTCCTTGAGTTCATTTTTTAAAACTTAACAGTTGGCTATATTTGTGTTGGTCTGTTTCTGTGCTCTGTGATTTGTTGAGTTGATCTTTGTGTCTTCCCTCTCACCAATACCCCTCACCAAGGACTGGAAGGTCCTTACATTATAAGGAGGGCCACGTCTCGCCACATCTAGCTCTCTTGCTTGTGGTAACTTTATAGTAAGTCAGTCTTTTTGTAGATTTATTTATTTATTTTAGTGAGAGAGAGCAAGGAAGTGGGGGGAAGAGGGAGAGAAGGAATCTCAAGCAGATTCCCCACTGAGCACAGAACCTGATGTGGGGCTTGATCCCATGACCCTAAGATTATGACCTGAGCTGAAATCAAGAGTCGGGTGCTTAACCAACTGAGCCACCCAGTTGCCCCTATAAGAAGTCTTAAAATCAGGTTGTGTGCATCTTCCAACTTTGTTCTAATAGTAATTTCTTAATATTATTTCATAACAGTCTCCAATTTCAGTTTTTCCCCAACAGCTTCAAAATTATTTTTGTTCAGTTGTTTTGCTTGAATCAAGACCTGAGTCTCCTCTGACACACTGAATTTGGTTGTAGATCTCTGAAGTTTTTCCTATAACACTTCCCTCACCTTCTGTCCACCTTCGTGCCTTAAGGAACGAGGTCATTTGTCCAGTAGAGTGTCCCACATACCCCCTTTGGCTGACTTTTTTCTTCATGGTGTCATTCAGATTGCTGTTGTATTCCTCATACATCTTGTAAACAGGCGATTAGACCTCGATTGGCTTTGGTTTTAGATTTTGATTAGGTGATTTCACAGGCTCCTTTCTAAGCTTTATATCAGGAGTTGCACAACAGTGATGTTTTGGTTTTAGAGTTCATTTTGCATTTATTAGAAAGTTTGTTTATAGAAGGACTTTACTTGATCAACTTCACATCGGAGGGGCAGGACAAATGTTTCTTTCCTTAATTTATCAATTTTCATAGTGATGAGTTGGTGCCCTGGCAACTTCTGATTGAGACCAATTATTTTTACTATCCTTGTGAACTTACGGATTTGTAGTCACTTAGCATATTTAAAACCATTTAAGTCATTATTTTTGATGCTCAAATTATCTCATTTTAGTCCACTGAAAGCTCTTTCACCTTGACATTAACACAGTACTTCTTTTTTTTTTTTTAAAGATTTTATTTATTTGAGAGAGAGTGAGAATGAAAGAGAGAGAGAGCATGAGAAAGGGGAGGGTCAGAGGGAGAAGCAGACTCCCTGCCGAGCAGGGATCCCAATGTGGGATTTGATCCCAGGACTCCAGGATCGTGACCTGAGCCAAAGGCAGTCACTTAACCAACTGAGCCACCCGGGCGCCCCGAACCCATTACTTAATAGCTTTCTTGTTTTCTGGATCAGTAATATCCTAAACTAATCTTGTTCATTTTCCTGTCCCATTCCTGGATTCGGCCATTTCTCCAAAGATTCCTTGGAACCTTTCAGGGGCTAATAGACTCTAGAAAACACGTTTTGGCAACTGGTAAAACAGGTAAATTTTGAATGTTGGCAACGTGGTGGTTTTCAGAGTTTTTATTTTAAAGCATCATCCAGATCTTCAAAGAAAGTTTATACTATCCTCATAATCCATTGTTAAGCCTCAATTAAAAGGCCTGGCCTAGGGTAAGAATTTACCAACCTCAAGTCCAAAAGTGGCTGCCCTGCATTTCCATAACTATTAGTGTACCTAATTACCTGAAGGGTTGGAGCATTGTGGGGGGACAAATTCTGTGAAAGATTTCTCTGAGGCAATGATTGACTACAGTTAAATGCAAGTGTCGCTGCCAGGAGGACTGGAAGGTCCTTACATTATAAGGAGGACACGTCTAGCCATATATCAAGATTTGGTTTATATCAGGTCACCAACTTTGCTTTCAGCAGTGTCACACTTACTTTCCTGTCATATTTGTTCAGCGGAAATCGGGAGAAAAAGGCATGCTCCAGCATTAAATCTGGTATGAGTATACAAATTTTTATTAAGCTAGACAACAGTGTGAATGCAAAGACTTTAAAGTGACAATTTTTGTATGGAACTAGCTAGACATTTTGATCTCATTACCTTGAATAAAGTTATGCTGCACTTTGCATAAATGTGTTTATTCTCCTATTTGCATTGGGAAATGACCTTTCCCTCAGTACTGATGTGAGCCGCAGGGCAGGAAACACTGACTGTGTAACTTAGCTCCTGTTCACCGTGTGCAGGCAGGTGCTGTATATAGTCTCAGTCTGTCTACTTTCTCATATTCTAGAAATGAGAAAGGTCGAAGATAGCTGCATTCAGTGATTTAAAATTCAAATGAGGAGCTGTCTCTTGCTCTGTGAACCCAGTCATTATCCATGATCTGTATGTCCTTTGCCTACTTGATTTTTTCCTTAGCTTTTTTATTACTTGTGCAGAATACTAGAATAAACACACAGTGTATATGAGATACCAAGCATCAGACTCTTTACCTCCATCTGTATTATATCTACGTCTATGGATTCATCTACATCTGTAGCTATATTTAGCTAGCTGGCTAGACGACTAAGCTTTCGGTAAGCTTTTCTTTATGGTTCCTTTTTTCCATTGTTGGGGAGCACTTATTGAGCACTTATTCTAAACCATCTACAGATATCCTAGCAAGTAACGGGTGATAGGCTTCTGAATGGTGACATGTATGTGTACTTGATGTCACACCGAACCTGTAATGTAAGAGGTATTTGCCCAAATAAAGATGTGCGTAGTACACTCTGCATCTAGTCCTCCAGCATGAACCTTCATTACTGGCTCATGCCCCCCGTAATTTACCCAGGTTCTTAGACTGATGAGGATGCTTGCTCAGTAGTTTTGTAGGAAGTACTGAGCATATCCGTTTTATCGTACAGCGCGGTGTCAGAGGCCTTCATAAATATTTTGGCTCTGCATATATTCCAACCAAAAGAAAATAAACTGCAGTTGTGGCCTTAAAAACAGCTCCATTGACTTAGCCCTCCTACCACATGACAGTCCATTGTGTAGCACTGGGGCACACCATTCCCCTCATCTCTGCATTTTATTTATGAATTTTACATGAAATCATTACCATTTCTGTATTCAGTTTTTCTGCAGCGGCGGAAGCAGGGATCTAAACAGGCTGTTACATCTCAAAGACACATTCATTAGGCCTGAATTATGAGTTCAGCATATCCTGAAAATAGGAACTGCTCAGAACCTCCTCACAGCTGTGGTTTTGCTTCTCTCCTACAACTGCCATTGCCATGTACAAAATGACGACTCCATTCCACACCCACCAGATGTTTTTGCCCTCGTTTTATGGTGTTAGCTTTGAATACAGAAAGCTTATGTTTTATTAAAATCTATAGAGGCTGCTTTTAAGGAAGATTAGGGAAGAAAATACAAGGTTGTTGATATTAATATAAAGTACTAGAAGAACCTGTCTCCTGGCTTCAGTCACTTCAAAAGATAGAAAGCTAGGAGTCTTTTATATTGGAAAAGATGTATTGAAGAGATCTACATTTTAAAAAGATGGTGGCTTGGAAATAAAAAATTGTAAAAAAAAAAAAAGTTGGTGGCTTATACTCATAAAATAGCACATGCTTCAGTCATAAATGGAAGATAATAAATATCACTACTGATCTTCTCTAGAACCAATCAATTAATTTTTATTAATTTCTTATAATGGTAATATGTTCATGGTAGAGCCCTCAGACAGTTTTATGAGAATCTCATTATCCAAGTAGAGATACCTCTTGGAAGATACCAATTCTGTATTTATTTGGGCCACCATATTGTGTCTGCTTAATCACATCTCTTACGTGGAAAAGACTTGTCCTGAAGGCAAAAAAGGAATAAAGGACTTTAAGATTTGGTAAAAATAGCTAAGTAAGTAAAGATAGTAAATAAATTAGAATTAATATCTAGCCTTCATGGCTTCTTGCTCACCCATGTTCATTCATGTTAATATAATTAATACATAGTGTTTATTTGTCAGAGACACAGGTAGTTGGTGATAATTATAATGTGATGAAAACTGGGATAGAAGAATGAAAATGAGTCTTTACCATGTGTCTTGTGTATTCCAAGTACTTTTTTACGTAGCCTATTTTATTTAACCCTTAAAAAATGTCTACGAAGAAGGTATTTGTATTGTTTTGTTAGAAATGAAGATATTAGCTTGAAGATGATTAGTTGTCCTTTTTAGTGTTGGAGAGCAACAACATGACAGAACACATTCTCTTCAGATCTGTCTGTTTTTATGAAATGATGCTGCTTCATTTGAGCAACATCATGAGGGATAATAGAAGTTTGACAAGAAGTACACATAGAAGGAATGACATTCCAGCTCAAGACTCATAGGAAAGGAGAAGCACTGTTCTTTCCGGTACTTGCCAGAAGCTCAGTACGGTTGGAGTGCAGGCTGAATGAAGGGGAATAGGGAGAGAAGAAGCCTGATGCCTGGGCCCGCAACTTAGAAAGTGTTTGAATGAAAATCAGTTTTATTGATGAATAAGTCACATACAATAAAATGCATCAATCTTCAAGGTACAGTCAATCTGTAAGGGTGATCTTCTTTACACAGTACTGATTCAAATGCTAATCTCTTCCCCTTCTGGAAACACCCTCATAGACACACGCAAAAAATAATGTTTCACCACCTTTCTGGGCATCCCTTAACCCAGTCAGTTTGACTCGTAGAATTAACTGTCACAATTAACATTTTCCTGCTGCCTGGAAAATTTACACGACATTCCTGTAGTATAGGTCTGTTGGCAGTAATCTCTCTCTCTCTGTTCGTCTGCTTATGGTTATTTATTTCACTGTAATTTTTAAAAGATATGTTTATAATACATAGAATTTAATTGTGACTTTTTCAGTATTTAAGAAATATTCAATTTTCTTCTGCCTTAAATAATTTCAGAGAAGTCTATGATCTTTTGTATCTTTGTTCCTCCGTATGTAATATGCCTTCCTTCTCTAGCTGCTTTATGCCTTTCTCTTGATGACTATTTTTCATTAATTTATGAACTATCTTGGTGTGATTTTCTTTGTGTCTTTCATTGGGCTTGGGAAAGCTGCTTGGACCTGTAGGTTTATAATTTTTATCAGTTGGGTAATTTGTCATCAGCATTACTTAAGATACTATTTTTGGACCCCACCCCCCAGGTCTTTTCATGACTATAATTACATGTGTTAGACTCTTTTTGATAATGTCCTACAGGGCACTGAAGCTGTGTGTATTTTTTTAGTCTTCTTTATTTTATGCTTCACTTTGAATCATTTCTAGAGCTAGGTATTCATGTTTACTAATCTCCCGTTTTACAGCATCTAATTTGCTACTATTTTCCAGTGAAATTTTCAATTTCAGATACTATATTTTGAAACTCCTGAAGTTTCATCGTGTCTATCGTTTCCCCTTCTAATTCTCTCTACGTGATGTTCATATGTTCTTCTTGTTGTTGTTTGTATGTTTTTAAAATACTTGAGCATGTTTATAATACCTATTTTAAAGTTCTTGTCAATTTCATCATCTCTGTTTTTTCTAGGCCTACTTATTTTGATTTCGTTTTCTCCTGGTTATGTGTCATATATTTTGACTGCTTCACATGGGTATTACTCTTTTTTAAAATGCATTACAGGGTCACCTGGGTGGCTCAATGGTTTAAAGCCTCTGTTTTCGGCTCAGGTCATGATCTCAGGGTCCAGGGATTGAGCCCCTCATTGGGCTCTCTCCTCAGCAGGGAGCCTGCTTCCCCCTCTTTCTCTGCCTGCCTCTCTGCCTACTTGTGATCACTGTGTGTCAAATAAATAAATAAAATCTTTAAAAAATAAATAAAATGCATAACAAACATTTTAAATTTGATGTTGAGTGTTGGATTTGTTCTAGTAGGCAGCTTAGGCATTTGCAGATCAGCTTGATCCTTTAAAGGCTTCTTTACAGCCTTTTTTGGGGCATTTCTATAAACTAAGCCTTTACTCTAGGATGAGTTTAGCCATACTACTAAATCATAATCCTTTGGGTTTTATACCAAATTCTTCCATGTATTCAATAAAGTCTGTCCTCCTGAGCTGGTGGGTAAGTGAACAATTCTCAGCCCCTAGTGTCTCAGATCCTTAGTAGTTGTTCTTTAATAAGAATTACTCTTTGCTTGGCCTCAGGGAGTTTAAATCTTGTGTATATTCACGGAGGTATTCAGACAAGAAAGTCAATAGGACGAGCACAAAGATTTCTAGAGGACATTCTCTACATAACACTCCCTGGTTTGGAACTCTGTCCCCCAAATTATAGCTACCTCAACCTACACAGTTTTCATTTTTTCTCCTCAACTCAGTGATACCGCTGAACAATGTTTGGTTCCTGTTGCATTTGTCATAGTTCAGAAATTTCCACTCAGCAGAGCGCTGAGTAAGCCCCAGAGCTCATCTTAATTGTTTTCCTTCTCACAGGGATCACATTCTTGTGCTTAGTGTTGTTGAATGTCAAAAAGCACTTATTCCATATATTTTTTCCCACTTTTATAATTGTTGATAGTGGTAGAGTGTCACGAGGTGAGTTTTTACATAGAATGATCGATGATGTACACCTGAAATCCCAGACAACAAAGTCCTGAATGATAATAAATCACTGTAACTAAATCATAAAAATTGCCTGAATTTCTGATTTTTGGAATGATGGGATAGTAAATCAGACCACTCTCATAATTTAGGACAACTAAAAATAGTACAAATAAATCAAAAAGAAAACCTTTTAAAAACAGCGGAGAACTAACAACAATGGTGAAGAATTTGCAGGTCCAAACAAGGGAAAGCTGAGAATGCAGGAAGTTAAATGTGGCCCTCAAATGATTTTTTGTATTGAGAACATTTGCTAATCTGGAAGAAATTGCTGTAAAATTGAGTGCAGTTTTGGTGGTCTTGCAGAATGATCAAAATATATGTCAGCAGTTGATAGAAAAATGACCAGGAAAAAAAAAAAAGAAAGAAAGAAAGAAAGAAAAATGGGGTGCCTGGGTGGCTCAGTCGGTAAGTGTCTGCCTTTGGCTCAGGTCAGGATCCCAGGACTCTAGGATTGAGCCCTGCATTGGGCTTGGGACATCTGAGTAGCAATCAAAGGATGATGTTTTGTAGGCTGTTGGATATACCAGTCCAGAATTTAGAAGAACGATTGTGTGGCTCTTGGTTGTTACCAGTGTA
Organism: Neogale vison; assembly: GCF_020171115.1. Lineage (NCBI taxonomy): Eukaryota > Metazoa > Chordata > Mammalia > Carnivora > Mustelidae > Neogale > Neogale vison. Next base: position 110,759,516 of record NC_058105.1, on the reverse strand, counting down.
TGTTTATACCTGGTGTTTAGAAAACACAGGGAAGATTTCCCAGGAATAGAATGTAAAACATAGGTTCTTAACCATTTTATCTCTAAACACAGCAAGATGAAGGAATCATTCTGCGAGAGCATTGTGTTTTAAAATTGCATGGTAATGTTGAAGTGAATTTTGGTGAGTATCCTAAACAAATCATTTTTCTACCAGTGCCTGATTTATTCAGGTGTTGTGTGTCAATGTTGGCAGGCTAAAGCTTTAAGAATTGTTGGGAGAAACAAGATTCACTTGGCTCGAAATCCCATTACATTTCTTTAATAGCATCGGTGTTATTTCTGGGTTTCCTTGGGAAGCATAGTAATTAGCTGCACATATTTGAATAGTTTTAAAATAACAGGAGAGCTCTTCCTTGTACTTAAACCTACTATTGACAAGGTGTGACATGGGAAGAAGAAAGTAAGTTTCTGTAAGAAGCACAAAAAGGCGAGGAAACTTCAGTACTTGGTAGGATCTCTTTCCTTTATTGTACTTTTTGTTTCCAGAGTGCTTTTTAAAAAAATTTATGCAAACATGGGGGCAGAAATCTTTTTAATAACAATTTTATTGAGATACAGTAAACGTACCATAAATTGACCATTTAAAGTGAACAGCTTGTTAGTTTTTATATATTCACAGAATTATGCAACCATCACTACCATGTAACTTTAGAACATTTTCATAACACCCCCAAATCTTGTAATCAGTAGCAGTCACTTTGCATTCCCCTCCAACTCTCAACCCTTGGCAACCATTAGTCTACTTTTTGTCTCTTTAGATTTTCCTACTCTATATAGCAATACTTCCCTGCAAGTCAACGTGCACATTAAGCAAGATAGAATGTTGCTTAAATCCTCAGTGTGTACATCATCAGTGTGCAACTCAATGGAACTTTAAAAAGTGAATACCCTTGTGTGTCCAACACCCAGGTCTGGAAATAGATTATTATCAACACTCCAGAAGCTCCCTCTTGTGCCCCCTGCATTGTCCCTGTTACTTAGAGGTAACCAACTATTTTGGATTATCACCCTTTCTTATTTTTTTATGTTTTGAATATTATTTTTGAGATTCGTTTGTGTTTTATTCATTCTATTTAATTGTTGATCGCTTTCAAGGGATCAAGGAAGTCTTTTCTTTTTTTTTAGGTTTTTTTTTTTTTATTGCTCTTGGTTTTCCTTCAGTTTCATTATAGTATGTCTAGATTTAATTTTTATTGATGCTGCTTGGAGTACTTTGGAGTTTTTGAGTCTATGACTGATTCTTTAGTGGATTATCAGTCAACAGTATCTTCTAATATTGTTTTTCTTTCCATTTTTGCTCTCTTCTTCCTCTTTAAAAACTCTAATTTTTTTCTCCACTCTCTTTTTTAAAAAATCATTTTTGTTAGTGCATAATTTATATATGGAAAAATGAACTACTTTTACATACAGAGTTAAAAAAATTTTGACAAGTACTTTTATGCTTGTAGCCACCAGCCCAGTCAAAATAGAGCACATTTCTCTACCTGTGCAGTAAGCATTCTTCCAATCCTTTCTGGTCGGTCTGCTTCCCCCGTAACAACCATTGCTCTAGTTTCTATCCCCATGGATTCCTTTTTTTCTGTTCTTGAACTTCCTAAAAATGAGATCACTCAATATATACTCTGTGGTTTGTGACTCTTTTGCTCTGAACAGCGTTTTTGAGATTCACGTGTTGTTTCACCTATGAAAAATTCATTGCTTTTCAGTGGTGGGGAGGAATTGATTGTATGAATATCTCTTTATCCATTCCCCTTTTGATTACATTTGCATTGTTTCTGGTTTGAGACTATAACACACATAGAGCATTCTGAACATTCTCATGCACATCTTTTTGTGGACTGTAGAAAATTTTCCCTCTACCCTTCTAGGTTCTTGGCTGAAATGCCCCCCCACCCCCATAATAAGAGACTGATTAGCAAGAGAAAAATGAACAGAAGTTTAATAACGTGTGCCTCTAATGTGCATGGCAGAGACTCCGGAAAACTCCCTAAAATGGGCAAAGCCATCACCTTAATTATCATATCCAGCTAAAGGCAAAAGAAGATGCTGAGGACGGGGAGTCAGGTATAGGAGGTTACCAGGAAAAACACAGCAAATAAGCGTATGGTGGTTATACAGGTTTAAATCCTTGCCTTCTCCACTGATAAGTGTTTCTAAAGATTGAGAGTCAGCCTCCTCTTTCTGGTACAAAGAGGGAAAACCCGTACAAATGGAGATTTCCTTTATAAACGTCTTACAAAAGGGTAACACCCCAGGTTTTCAGAGCTTTTTCTGTGTGTGCTGGTTCTTAAAAATAATTAGCCTAAAATAATCCTTATGCCATAGAGGCATATTTTGGGGTGGCATATTCTGCTCCCCTTCCACCTTCTGAGAGTAGTAGCTGCTGTTTTTCTTTCATCTTCTGAGTATCATCTTGTCTCTGATTAACCAGGATCCAAACAGGGAAGGGATTCTGCGAAGTGTACTAAACCAATTTAGAAAAAAAATAGTGAGGTGAGGTATTTTTCTGGTTAAGATTTTCTTTAAATTTGTTTTTTCAGATCTGCTTGGTTATTTTTTCATATCAGTTATATTTGGAGATGTCTGTTCAAATTTTTCATTCTATTTGAACTTTGCTAATCTGGTTGGACAAAAGTTTCTCATTTTTTCCCTGTTCGCAGATTTGTCAGAAACTTTTGCGTATGTTTTATCCCTATTTATAATTATGAATTTCTTCTTTATTCTTTTTGTCCCTTTTTGTATTAAAGTGTTTATTTTTAAAACTAATGTACAGGAGTTACCTGTACAAGAGTGTTTTATTTTTCTGGTCTTTTGCATATATTGCAAATATTGCCCCCAGGTTATCATGTGCCCTTTGTATTTGTTTATGTGTTAATATTTTGCATTAAACGTTTAAAAATTTTAGACTATCAAATCTGAATATTTTTCCCTTATGAGTTCTACTTTGGGCCTCATTCTTAGAATGTCTCTTCTGTAATCCTGAAGATGACATTAAAATGTGTACGTTGCTTCTTTGAAACACTTTCTAAAAGTTTATGATATTTTAGAAGTATTTTTGCTGAAGTTCCAACATGAAAAAGGGTTTTCTGTTAGTGAATTGAATTCAACAGATATTTATTAAATGCCCACTGGAAATGAGGTATTTTGTTGGCAAAACAGAAATAAATACAGTTCCTACCATTGAGAAATGGCTGGTGGAGGATGTACGTATGTAAATAGTCACCATAATGAGATGTGATAAATATGTGCTTAGAACTGTTCCAGAAACAAACAGAGAAAATGTTGCTGGATGTCTGAAAAGGATGTTTGTAAATAATGTTCATTAATTAATGGCATATGAAGAATTAACTCACAAAGGTAAAAAATGTGATCATGTTAACAGTTTTGAATTATAAAGTTATGAATGTTATGCTGTAACAAACTGCATAATTCACAGGATACAGATAAACATTAGGCATAGGTGAAGCCTTGTCTATCCCCGGAGGCTTCTGAAATGGTCAGAGGGAGCCTCCAAAAATGTCCTTTCCCCTTACATTAGGGACTTTTTGATTTCGAGTCAACATAGGAGTGTTTGGCAGTGTAAGCAAAAATAGTATTTATGAATGCAATCCAGTTTGATTTGGAACATTTTCTTTTTTTTTTTTTACTCCATTATTTAGATAGCTTCTTTGACTACTCCTCATCTGCATATAGCTCTGTCTCATAAAGGCACAAATTCTAGCTTTATTTACATTTTAAAAACCTGCTGGGAAATACCATTTGCATCTTGATAAGGAGGTCTCGCAGAGTCATTCATTGACATGATTGGTGGTTGGGGACTAAGTCAGGGGCCTGCTGGTAAACCTCTCTCTGGGCTTTTCCTCTTCATTCTTTGAGATTATCTCTTTGAATTATTTATTTTATTGTCCTTGTTCAGTGTTTTTCCTTTTTTTAAACAAGTGTTGTCTGAGAGCCCAATATTTTCCAGGCACTGTGCTAAATGTTTTTCACAAGCTATTTCAGTGTAAAACTGTAGATTCAACTCTTCCAGCCTTTCGGCTCGGGTCATGATCTCAGGGTCCTGGGATCGAGTCCCGCATCGGGCTCTCTGCTCGGCGGGGGCCTGCTTCCCTTCCCCTCTCTCTGCCTGCCTCTCTGCCTACTGTGATCTCTCTGTCAAGTAAATAAATAAAATCTTTAAAAAAAAAAAAAAAAAAAGATATTAAGATGAAGCGCTCAGAGAAATGAAGATAGGTGAAAATAACTTGCTGAAGTGATCTTTTTCTTGGGAGCACATCCATTACAGGCAATAATACTGAAACTGGAAATATGACAAGATGATTATCATTTTGCATTTATCTAATACTTTTAAGAAATAAAACTCAAATGGATTGTATTAGTTATGGCTGGGTAACAAACCACCCCAAAACTCAGTGGCTTAAGACCGCCATCATTAATTATTTGGGTTGGTAATCCAGACGCTGAGCTGGGCACTTTTTTTTTTTCTTACCACCTTCTTCATTTTTAATATTGACTGATTGATTGATCGAGGTAAAAGCACTTAACATTAAGATATACTCTCAGCACACTTAAGTATTCAGCACTACAGTGTTAACTATAGACTCTGTGCTGTAAGATAGATCTCTAGCACTTACTCATCTCCTTTAACTGAAACTTTGTGCCTTTTGATTAATACCTTCCCCTCCCCCCATCCCTGCCTCTGGCAAACACATTGTACTTTCTGCTTCTATGAATTTGACTATTTTAGATTCATCATCTACCAGGGGTCATGTAATATTTGTCCTTCCCCCTTTTTTTGGGGGGGGGGGTCTTAGCTAAGTTCCTTCTCATGCGTCTGCATTCAGATTTCAATCAGCCACGTAGCCCTACTTCTGGCATTGGTTGCCCTGTCATCCTTGGTGTTAGGGGACAACTCGGCAATGTTTCTCTAATTCCCCAGAGGATTGGCCTAGGCTAGTTCACTTGGCAGCAGTTTCTAAGAGAAGGAAGTGAATCTCAAGTGGTAAGGCTTTTTCAAATCTTTCAAGGGCCAAAGTAAGTCAGGTGGCCCAGCCTAGAGTCATTGTGAGGTGAAGCCTGAAAGGTATGGATTAAGGGAGACATCAGCAAGATGTGGGCCACTATTAAAATAATCTACCACAAAAATTGCGCTTTTGAGAATATTTTTTTCCTAAAGTTTTCCCTAAGCTCTCAAACATCTCATCTATCTTATTTCTTTTCTCTTTCTCTGTCACTCGTGTTCTTACTGTTGCACACACACACACATACACAAACACACACACACACACACACACACTTTTTTTTTTTTTTTTCTAACAGAAATCAGATATCCTTGACAGAGGGCATAGAGACCAGTAGTACGGATCAGAACAATGACATTATTTTTCAATTCTTGCCTTGTTCTAGCTCTCTGAAACACGAGTAGGTATTGAAGATTATATAACCAGATTGCTATCAAAATTAAATCCTTAAATT